>NC_064922.1:103724211-104371301 GCF_023897955.1 Schistocerca gregaria | reverse complement strand
TGAACAGTAGCTATTAGGCAAAATGGACAATTACAAACTATTTGCAGAGATAACATCAAATGTGTTACTGATGGATCTGCTGTGGGACAGAGGGGCCTTAAAGTTACTTCATTAATCAGATCATTTGGATGCACTTCCAACCAAAAATTATTCCAAATTCCACAGATGTATTACAGTACTTCAACTAGCATATCATTCTCATCATGTACATGGTCTTAATTCATGTAAGTTTATTACCTCTTTATTTCCTTGATCTTTCTGCAGTCTTTTTACCTTCTCTTCTCCATTTGTATTTTGTGTTATAAAGCTCTCTCTGCCCTTCTACCAAAATGTTCAAATGTGTGTGAATTTCTAAGGGACCAAGCTGTTGAGGTCATTGGTCCTTAGACTTACACACCTCTTAAACTAACTGATGCTAAGAACAACATGCACACCCAAGCCCAAGAGAGGACTTGAACCTCCGGCGGGAGGAGCTGCGCAGTTTGTGACATGGTGCTTCGAATGGCGTGGGACCGCTCCGTGTGGCCCTTGTACCCCTAACTTTGTGTACAGTGATGTCCACAAGGAAGTGTATAGGATGCAAGATAATGAGAAAAAAACTGCAATTATCATTACTAAGTTCTGCAAATGAATAATTTATTTTGTATAAACAGTTTCAGAGAAATTTTAAAGTTCTCGATAAGTTCAGCTCTCTGAGACTGCAGACATGTGTGCAAGTTGCATTTGCGTGAGTGTGAGTGCGTGCGTGTGTGTGTGTGTGTGTGTGTGTGTGTGTGTGTGTGTGTGTGTGTGTGTGTGTGTATGTCTACTGCTGACAAATTGTTATAATGAACTATAAGTGTACCTCACATCATAGCATTGTACAATGGGTAAGCTCAATTTGAAAAATTGTAAAATAAAAACAAATTGAAATTACATTAAAAATTGCAACATAATGTTTCTCTCACTAATCTTCTGTTATCTGTAGGCATACTTAGTTTCAGCTCTCTGAGACTGCAGACATGTGTGCAAGTTGCATTTGCGTGAGTGTGAGTGTGTGTGTGTGTGTGTGTGTGTGTGTGTGTGTGTGTGTGTGTGTGTGTGTGTGTGTGTCTACTGCTGACAAATGCCTTAATGGCTAAAAGCTATGAGTGTGTGAATCTTTTTATTGTGCCTATCGCGATTCAGCATCTCCGCTATATTGGTGAGTAGCAACTTTCCTTCTCTGGTATCAGTTCTAAAATAAGAAGACCCACAGAGTCTCAGTTTATAGAATATGTCAAGGCCTATAAGAAAATATATAGATAGGTAAATGCAAAGGCAAAGCTGCTTAGAAGTGATTACATAATAAGAATGTCAGGTAACAAATCAAAATCTGTATGGGATACTGTAAAAAGTGAAACAGGGAAGATACATGAGCAGCAGGAAATTACTCTTACAAATGCTTATGATCAATAGTGGAAAAAATGGCCTGCCAAACTACATAAATGATTGGTTTATAAATGCTTCCCAAAAACTTAGCTTAAATTTCAGTAATAAGGTTAAACTTAAGTTTTACACAGAAGTATACAGCATGAGGTTAGATCCATCTAATGAGCATGAAGTTGTAAAGGTGATTAAAAGTCTCAAATGCAAAATGTCAGCTGGTGTAGACGGTGCAACAGTGTCACTTATAATCAATACTCCTTCACAAATTGCAAAGTCCTTGTCTCACGTTAATATATCACGCACTGAGGGTGTCTTCCCTGAAAGGTTAAAAATATCGAAAGTGATACCTTTATTCAAGTGTGGAAAAATGATGATGATATTTGGTTTGTGGGATGCTCAACTACATGAGCACCCGTACAAATTCCCAATCTTTGCAATGTCCACTCTTGCCACTTTTATCAAATGATGAAACCAACACAAACGCCCAGCCCCCAGGCGAAGAAAATCCCTGATCCATCCAGGAATTGAATCCAGGATCCCGTGATCCAGAGGCAACAACGCTAGCCACTAGGCCATGAGCTGCAGACTAAGTGTGGAAAAAGGCAAAAAAGCTGAGAATTACCATTACACTCCTCTTGGCACTTTCCAAAGTAACGGAGAGATTAGTGAAACAATGAATTGCCAAATACATATACAAGCACAGCAGACTGGATAATAAGCAGCATGACTTTCAAACTGGAAGAAGAACAGGACAGCAATAAATGATTACACTGATGAAATAGTTAGTAACTTGGCTAACAATGAGACTGTTAGACCTTTATAAAGCTTTTGATGCAATTACTCATGAAATGCTTTTAGGTGAGTTGCATGCTGTGGAGATAACAGCTGTAGAAAACAAATGGATTCAATTATATTTCATAAAGATATTACAGGTTGTGGAGCTCAAGTCAGCTCATGCTAATCATAAAATCACATTAGTATCTGATGCAAAGAAAATCAAAACAGATTTACTCCAGGGTAGTGTGTTAGGCCCCCTTCAGTACCTAAACTATAAATGATATACAAACCTCAGATGCTGCCCCCAAGATCATGTTGTTTGCAGATGACACTAGTGTAATAGTGAGTGATGTTAAGGAATCTCTATCCACTACAACTGATAAAGTCCTTACATTAATGGTTCATTACCAATAGGCTCCCCTAAATGTGAAAAAAAAACTAACTTTATATACAATTTGGGAAGAAGAGTCAAAACAAATATTTCCATCTGGTACTGGGTAGAGATGAGTTAGAAGGGGTATGTTGCACAAAACTTTAAGAAATGCATGTTGAGCATGACTTAAACTGGAAAGACCATGTATCTAATGCCTCTCAGAAATTCAGTTCTGCATATTTTGCTCTGAGCATTATTTCTAAAGTTTGCTCCCAGATGTTGACAGAAAGGCTTATTTTGGTTACTTCCAGTCCCTTGTAGCTTATGGAACAGTTTTATGGGGTAAAATTATTAATCACATATGTGAATTTTTTACATTACCGTAAAGAGCTATTCAAAACTTGCCGCACAACTTGGCTAGAGCTCACTGCAAGCCCCCTATTTACAAAGTAGTGTTTCTTACTGTTCTCTTCGCATAAATATATTAGGGCAACAATATATTAGTGCCAACACTGCTGTAACATGAAGATGTACATCCCAGGGCATGCACACTCTCTGTATCTGATAGCAGAAGGTCAGCTGAAATGGTGCAGTGAGTGGCAACCGTTGTGTTTCAGTCAGTTGCAGTGGGTACCGTGTGACAGGGTGAGAGGCCAGTTCAAGTGCCCTAACAGAATGTTTCAGAAACACAAACAACATGCATGGATCAAGACAAGTGGCATGTCATTGGAGTGCACAACATTTTCAGGGATTATGTGAGGCTTGATGAGATGCAGCATTGCCACACTGTACAGTTGCTAGATGGGTGAAAATGTTTTGGGATGGCAGGGATTTCATTCAAGATCAGCCCTGTTCGGGACATCCACCCATGGTCAACACGACAGTTAAGCTCCTTGTCTCTTCCTTTACGTGAATTGCCAATGAAACGCATACAATCATCCTTCATGAAAATGCACAATGCCATATGGTAAATCCTGTGCAGGAGCTCCTGTGTATGTGAGGCTGGGAGATACTGGAACATCCACTGTATTCACCTGATGTGAGTCAGTGCAGTTATGACCTACACGCCAAAATGAAGGAATCTCTTCATGGCATATGCTGCATCACAAGAGACAACATCATCCATGTCAAAGAACAGTCATTGACACAGATAGACGCACTGACAAGTGTACGACACCTTCCATTGTGGGGGAGGAGGTGCTCAAGATGTGGGGTGATTATACTAAAGGCATGTAATATGGTAAACATTTGTCAATAAAAGACTGGTATGAATTATAAATGTGCTCCCACCACTTTTTATAGAACCTATGTACAAATGTATGTTGATTACAAAAGCTAGACTTGGTGCCCTGCTAACCAACTCCAACTACCACAACTATAATACTCGCAAATGTGGCTCCCTCCCCATGGAACTAGTTAGACCAACCTGCACTCAAAGATATGTGAGCCACTTTTGTGTCTTTTTATAATGCACTCCCAATATACATACAGAGACTGGAGAAGAAAATGGTGTTTAGATCAGAGTTAAAATCATTTCTTGTGAGAAGTCTTCCTGCAATGTAAATGAATATGTTACCTCATATGATTACTAGGCCTTCAGTCATTGCTGGGTTCTTTTGATTCTATTAACTGGTGTACCATCAGTGCTGTACTGAGCAAGGTAGTGTAGTGATTAGCACACTGGACTCACATTCGGAAGGATGACAATTCAAACCCATGCCTGACTATCCTGATTTAGGTTTCCCATGATATCCCTAAACCGCATCAGGAAAATGCCAGGATGACTACTTTGAAAGAGCAAAGCTGACTTCCTTCCCTAAGGCAATGGGACCGATGACCTCACTGTTTGGGCCACTCCCTCAAATAAACCAACCAATCAGTGCTGTGTTTGTCAAGGTGAAGAATGTTTCTGCTGTTGGTCTTCTGTTTTCTCTGCTTCAGATGTGGTGCAACACACTTCTGCTGAGGAAGGATCTGGTGGTAACTTAATTGCAATTGTTGTAGTGTAGGCAGGTTTTTGTGTGCTCATGCTTCATACCTTTTGGCAATGGTATAAAACATTTACTTTTTTGTGGGTGTTATTAAAAGTTTCATGTGTTACCTACATCATTGACTATCTTGTTGTGCATTTTGCACATTTATGCAGTGTTTTTTAATTTGTTTATGTGTTTTTACTTTCGAAATTTCTTTTCATTTATTTACTTATAATGCATATTGCACTCACAATGTAGATAATGTGTTTTGTTATTTCCCTTCCAGTAGGATATCAAACGGGCCGACTTGGAGCAGAAGAGGCATCACAGGACATTTTAATTTCCACTGTCTATACTTTTACAAATAAATTCATAAGACTTTGACAGCATGACCAGGAAGGATTCAGGATTCATGCTCATATCAGTGGAAGCTCAAAAACATAACAAAACACATTTTTTAAATGTGAAATTTCATCATTTTTTCATTTGCTACTGGCTGCATTTGTTGCTATAGGTACACTTTTCTTCATAAGTAAGAGAGACTGTTCGATGAATTTTGCACAGCATACAAACCATAGTTACAGGTGTTTGAAACTCCAGAAGTTATTTAATTTGTGGAAAAATGAACGAACAGTAACATTTTAAACTTCACGTTTATAAAAAAACTCAAGTTTTATAGTTAATTATCTCAATTTTTTCCACAGTTTTTTAATAGATTTGGAAAATTCTAGAGTTTCATACACCTGTAACTACTGTTTGTATGCTATTAAAAATTCATCAAAGAATCTCTCTTACTTAGGAAGAAAAGTGTACCTATAGCAACAAATGCAGCCAGTAATAATTTTTAAAAAAAAAGATGAAATTTCACATGTAAAAAAAAAGGTATTTTGCTACGTTTTTGAACTTCCACTGCGATGAGTGTGGGTCCTCAATCCTTCCTGGTGATGGTGACAAAGTTTTATGAATTTATTTGCAAAAGTATAGACAGCAGAAATTAAAATGTCCTCTGGTGATTCTCCTGCTCGAAGTCGGCCCGTTTGACGTCCTACCCCCCTTAATGTACTGGACTCACACTCAGGAGGACCAGGGTTTATTCCGTATTTCCCTGTCCAGTCAACTCGATTTGGGTTTTCCTTGTCGTAAAGGTGAATGCCGGGACGGTTCCTTTCATTAGGCCATGGCCGATTTCCCGATCTATCCTCACCTTTTCCATCCTATCTTGTAAAACTTTCATATGTTTATATTACTTCTGCTTCTTTCTGACAGGTCCAATACAACTGTAACAGGTGATCTATGGATGAATACATAATAAATATGCAGATACTTATGCTGTATTATCATTACTCTTTTTATTCTTTTTTTTATTATCGAATTTGGTAGGTCAGGATTATACTATTCTGATTTTGTTCCTTTCAATAAGTTTAACTGAATAAAAAGTAAAAGAGTTAAATATGTTATGTGTTAGTTTAAAGACTGTAAAACTCCAAAAGAACATGTCTGAAACCAGTCATGAAAAAATATATGCTAATTTGAAAAAATTGTGACTGGCCATCATTCTCTCATGTCGCTATTATGATACCTGAAGTGTGTGAATCAATATTTACCTCATTAATTACAGGCAGCTTAATGTTAGTAGCTCGTTACAAATTTGCATCTTTACTGCTGGTATATTATTACTTCAAAGTCATTGCCTATGCCCTGCTTCCTTCCTGATGTAGGACATGGAGCAATCTTTTCTTCAGCTCAGTGCCCCTTCCTCTTTCTTTGGAATTTTTAGAAACTTCAAAAACTAAGGATTTAACCAAGGGTTTCAATTTGTTTGAATGGCAGCTTGCACCAGTAACTCTCCTTTTGATCCTCACTACGTAGCTGCACATCTTCAGTTAAAATACTTGTAAAGTATGTAGGGAGTCAAAGAGCTTTTGAGTCTTTCTAAGCAGTACATAATGTAAATTATTGTGTCAACTAGTTCCCTTAACCTTTTAATTCATCTTTTAGAGTAATGGTTTCTTACAGTAGTGCCCCGTCAACAATTCTTTTAATTCATATTTTTAATAACACACGTTGACAGTTCAAACAACTGAACCACTGGTGCTTATCTCCTTTAAAAAAAAAATTGAATCAGCTACAACTAACTAATTCTGTACTCAAAATGAAGTAACTCTGAAATTCTGTGACCACAATCAACCACACTTGTACATCAAATTCTGACAAAATTGGTGGAGGGACAGGACATATATTTTCTTATGGAATGCAATAATTTGCGTTGATAAGGAAGACTGTTCATAAAATACCTTCCAGCAGTATTATAAGAAAACAGGGTTGTTCTAAATGATGGACTCACTTTCAAAAATTTGTATGTATTTAAGTACAAATCCAAACTGAACAAGCTTTATACTAACTAAATGAGAAAACTACAAAGTTTTCGGTGGGCAGTGATGGTTTCAAAGCAGCTGGTAGAGTTCAAGTGGCAATAGGGCCGTTATTCTGCTTCACTGTCAGTTGTGAGTGAGATGGAGACTGTGGGTCACAAGGTTTACTGTGTTCTCGAATTTGCAAAAAGTGAGTCGCAAGTTGCAGCGCAGCACGCATTTCATACCAAATTTGGTATTCTACCATCAACTCGCAAAAGCATTAGCCATTGGTTTAAGCAATTTAAAGAGACTGGGAGTATATACAAAGAAAAAAGCACAGCCGATCACATGTGTTAGAGGATGATGTTCGAAGTATTCAAGAAAGTTTTGTGCACAGTCAAAGTAAGTCCACCAATCGAGCCAGTCGAGAACTTGGAATATCCTGACCATCTTATGGACAGTTCTGAGACGGCATTTGCTGTACAAGCCCTACCAATTATAACTTGCACAGGCTCAAATTTTTAAACGCTAATTAATTACAAATTATTAAATTTAGAACAAAAATCTGAAACTTCCTCTTTTCATTGATATAAAGCTTGTTCATTTTGGGTTTGTACTCTAATAAATACGAAGTTTTGAAAATGGGTCCATCATTTAAAATTTTATAATCATGTATTTTTACATTGATGGGTGAATTGCTTTAGAAATCAGTTCTACAGCACTCATTTTTCTGTTTTCAAGGGAGTTCAAAATTTCATCTCTGATAAAGGGAGCACCAGTAGTCTTCCTTACATTTTTCTGTGTCGTAGTTTACAATATTTGAAATTTATTTATGTATTTACTCCAACAACAAATCTCAGCCCACTGATAAACATGGTAAAATTTAAAGTCTATATTTACCTCATCATCCATAAAGTCTTCTGGTTTCTGAATCTTTCTCTCTGCCTTGTCTGATCGAGAGGACTTGAAGGTTGATGGTGCCCATCCTTCCAATGAGCCAACAGTATTAAAGAAACCAGCAGAAAAACCTCCAGTAAAAGCTCCATGAAACCTCTGTTTGCTATTCCTAGCAACAATTTCTTCCAGCCTGAATGGCTTTTTCTTGGGAACAGCATCTAAAATTAGAGTAATGAACAAGGTTACAATAGTATTCGTGGTATGAGGAAGGACCTATGACAACTGATGTGACAATCAATATTCCCATTGGACAGCTGGGAAGAATAGCCTGCTAGACAGTCAATAACACTAGAGCTTTTATTACGTACAAATTTAAAATAATTGGTTTGGCAATATATACACAAACAGTATTTTCTGCAACAATCAGAATTTATGTTTCTATATATGAAATGACATTCGTCCAACAAGAGACTTCGATAACTACTTGTAAATAAATCATCTAGAACGCGTAGTCATATCTGAATCTCAGTCTTCATAATGTGCTGTTTGTTTCACTATGTACTCCTTCTGATATCTTTGATTTACCAGAGGAAAGTTGACGTGACAGCATATAAAACATTTGGTTTCTTTTAAACCACATCGTAACAGTGATCATAATACAAGCACTATCAAAAGGATAACTACAGTTTGCAACGAACCTTCATCTAAAGGGTCTAGAGGAGTTCCATATTCAACGTAGTCCTCATCTGAATCAGACATTATCCAAAAATCCAGAAATTCACATTACTTCACTAGTAATCTGTTTGTCAACAAATCAAGCACGCACAACATGCTTTATCACCATCTCTGGATACGCTGTCGCAGAAACTCCGTAAGTAACTTCGCAGAACCTAAAAGCAGTTCTTGTTTTGTAACAAGGTTGTGAGCTCTTGAGATGACACTGTCACTGCTTTTCACTTATTTTAATTTTAATGTTTCTTATAAGTTAAGTATGCTGACAGTTTCCTTTTTTTTTCCTTAGTACGCTAACACGCTTGATGCTCTTCACTAGGAACTTGAGTTTTAAAATTTCTTATTTACATCTTCTGTTTCATTGTTAAAATTATGAAATTTTAGAAATACGTTGAAAATATACTATTTACATTGAGAGAATCGCACAAAATAATGTAAGTTGACCCGCAGAAAATGTAAGGGAGAAATGGATACAGCGAGATGGGAACTAAAATGAGGGAGACAATGAGAGACAAATCAAGGAATATCGGCGATAAAAGTTCTCATGGCATTACCGATGCAGTTTGACGACAATCAATACAGTGATAATTACTTCAGCAGTCTTAAACCAGTGTGCAACACTTAGGGAAAAATAGTTCTGGACAGTGCGTCACAGAATAATCTGTGATTCTCCCGATTCAGTACCCAATGTTTCATTGTTATGTCCTATATCTGGTTTAATCAAAGTCGTGGACAATGTAGATAATCAGATGTGACGTTTTTGTATAAAGAATATAAGGGCACCAATGGAAAAGATACATAAGGTGGCATTAGAAGATCGTAATTGAAAACTGATGCTGTAAACCACAGCATACGGTCTTCAATTTATCTTCGACTTTAGTTCAAAATGACAATCATGTATAAACTCAAATACAAACAAATGCCGCTGGGTCCTTTCATAAACGCGTTCCCTTGCAACTGACAGTAGTACGCAAATGCAAAGGTGTCGTCGCCATGCAACTTAATAGACGTTAACCAGTAGCATTGTTTTTGTTAATATACGACAAATTGGCGATTATGTCCCGAAATAAGCCGAAAATGCATAGCAATTTTTAATCCTAATGACAATATTAGTTCTTTGTTTTGAATGTTATTCCTACAAGCAACTGTGGAATGATTCTGTGCTTCTTATTTACAAATGATCGTGTTAAACCATTATCTATCGAATGTTTGATAGTAGTTTTCCACAGAAAACATCGTTTGCAAAGACCCAGGAGCGCACGGGAATATTATGAAACAGTTTTAGTGTTATCTTTACATACGCCTTACTACTTAAACTTTAGACAATTTATTTGTCACTATTACCCTATACGCTTTTCCATTACAGAACTTCATGTTCTCATTTCCTGAGAAAAGTATGAAACTATACTCCTCATAAAACAAGTTGCTTAAGAATTTAAATCTGTTTCCGCTACATGAGACTTTGTCACAGCACGTATTAGGAAACAAGTAACAGATAACTCAGACTAAGAATTCATAATGTTATTCTGACATTCTTATACAATAACAGACGACTATACGAACTTCTGTACCAGAGATATGGGAAGCCAGGCTGTAAACATAGTTTTAAACATAAGAAGTATAACAGTATCCATAGAAACGAAATAAAACTTTTTATAACCTCTATATATTTAAAAGGGAATAAAATCTTAGTATATTTTTAATTATTTTGGAAATATATTGTAATTTTTGCAAGTGTTATTATCTTCTTATCTCCCAATTCCATGCGTTTTAGTATCCAAGAAAAATGTCTGAAGTAGATGATCTTTTGAAAGAACTCAATTACGAGTTTAATAAGCGAGAATTTACCATCAAATGCTACATCAACAATTTAACGTCTCCTGTAGGTAAGCATATCAAAACAGAATATCTTTCATACTCATTGTAGTGCCGATAGTGACGACATCGATATAGAAGAGCGCCACCATTCAACTCCATATGACATACTATAATAGAACTGCAGTTGTACGCCATGTGGCTGGCCTGTGATCTAAGCATAATTTTGGCAAAAACTGGTCTATAATTTTAAACCTAAATCCTGATTATCTACACAAGGGTGAGTAGTCCATATGACATTTCCCTCTCTAAGTGTCTCATATATGGGTGTAGTTTTGCTTTGATTTGTGATTTGATGTTTCAATTAGTCGTAAGTGACTATTTTATATCATTTGTTGTTATTTGCAACATAGATCAGTTCGATACCATATTACGTTTCATTTTGAGGTTTATATTGGCCCTGTGTAATTTTTGTCAGTCATTTGTTGTCTTGTCTTCTAGTATCTATAGTTGATATATATTACAAGACCACATATGAGAACTTTATCATTTTGTATCTTTACATTTAAGGTTAATTGTAGAAGATTTTATTTTATTATTCCATATTATAAGGCGCCAAACAAAAGGGAACAGTGAAGAAACTGCGATACTATAGCCGTGTTATCAAATGCACATATGCAACAAAACTGATGCGACTTGGTCGCCATTCGAGTGGCGGCACCGAAATTATGTGTGGAAACATCCAAATTCCTGTGCTGCCACTCGAGTCATGCCTGTTTTAGCCATGACAGATAGATAACAGTCGCTTTAACTTCGGGACACCACTTTCCTTCCGCAACCCACGATTTGCATCAGAAGCAAGACAAACACTTAGCATTAGGGACAGCTCAGCTGAAACGAGAATAACCAATAGCAATAGAGGGTAGCAAGATGAATGCAACATTGGCACTCTTTGAAATACTGCAATTCATGACATAAGTTCATGACTTGTAGAAAATAAATTAATACTTAATCACAGTAGGACTCCATTTTTACATTTTCTAACACATAATTTAACAAAACCCAACGTTTTAATTTCACCAAACAGGCATATGATTAGTGAAACTGAACGGTTCAGATTTAATGGTGGTCAGATAGGTAGTAAACTGTCATGGAAAGCCAAATTCAGGATCTTGTTAAAAGACTTAATGCTGCCATTTTTACTACTGGAATGGTATTTGAAGTGAGTGAGTGTTGAACACGAAAAGTAGCCTACTTTGCTTATTTTCATTTGCTTTTGACGTATGGTATTGTATTTTGAGGTAACTCTTCCCATTCTCAAAGGATATTTTTGGGTCAGTGGTGGGGTTTTTGTGCATAATTGGTGTAAGTTTTCGAACCTCTTGTCGACCCCTGTTCATTAATCTGGGAATTCTGACATTGGCCTCTCAATATATATATATATATATATATATATATATATATATATATATATATATATATATATATATATATATATGTATGTATGTATATAATTTACTGACGTGTGTTGTAAATAATATAAGCTTATTCCCAAGAATTAGCAACTTTCCCTCAGTTAGTACTAGGCAGAAATCCAATCTGCATTTGGATTGCACTTCCTTTACTCTTGTGCAGAAAGCTGTGCAGTAAACTACTGCATCCATTTTCAATAAACTACCACAAGAATTCAAAAATCTTAGAAGTAATCCACACACTATCAAATTGAAGCTGAAGACTTTCCTCATGGGTCACTCCTTCTATTCTATCGAAGAGTTCCTTGAAAAATTAAGCTGATTCCTGTGTTACATTGGTGATTGGGTTTACAGAAACTTATGGCTTGTCTTCTTTGGATTCATAAACATTTTATTTTATCTGTTATTACTTTCATGTTTTAATTTCGTGCACTGACACGTTCCATACCCTTGGAAATTTTCTCCTCAATTTGATCATACGGAACTATACATGTAAAATAAAAAAGTAAAATAAAGAGCCAATAGGAGTGCTTCGTTTCAGATGAGCTCATATGCAGCCTGGCAGAAACATTTTTATTTTTGTGTTCTATGGGTGCTATGGCATATGGAACAAATGCAAAATGTTTATGTGTAAAACACTGTGAGGACAATTTGTCATAAAATTATTCATGGCATAATGTATTTTTTTCACTGCAGTTATTCACTCCCAAAGGCGAGTGAAATAAAACTTGCACCAGAGTTTCAATCTGTGAGTGCTCATGTTGATGGCTTCTGCATCTGAATATTCATAGTCTTATTGTAAAGATCCACCAAAAACTTGAACATGTAACACGTCAGCCTCAATTGCAAATAGAAACCAATCTTTACCCAAATTTCAGCTAAAACAATTTGGCCTTTTTTACAAGCCAGTGACACTAAACTATTGTATGCCAAAGTTTCGCCATGTCAAGTATAAAACTGTAGCACGGTAGTACCTATTCATAAATCTACATCACTTGGGCTGAAAATGATTAAGCTAAAATAATATTTTTGGTTTGAATATTGACTATTAGTTTCGATGATTTCCTCACTGACTTTTATGTTTATAACATGTAGGTTCTTGAAGGACAGTGGAAGGGAAATCTTGTGGATGCAAGCACTGCAACGATATATAACACACCAGTCAAATGCAGCACAATATGTACAAACTGTTTCCTCAAAACTCAATTTGTTCGAAATTCATTGTCATGTGTTCACACAAGAGTCTTATATTTTTCATTGTTTCTGTTCTACATGCAGAATGGAAGCGGGACTAAATTTTTTTGAGTAACTATAGTGTTTCAATGGATAATGCTATTTATTTGATAGAAATTGATGTTCAACCCATTTTCCTTTGCGGATGGGAGCTGGTGTCACAGCAGTTGTCTATGCACTCTATATTTCACTTAAACGTTTACGTTTGAGATAGTTCAGTGAATGCAGGTTGCGTCTAGTGAAAAATTACAAATTGAAAATTTTCAAATTGAAAATTTTCAACATGTGTGCATATGTGATTATTCTGCTCTGTGCTAACTGTTATATTGGAAGAGTCTTCTTTATTTTGGGAACTAACACTCTGGAAAGCAATAATAATTTATGCACATAAAACCTTTGACATTTAATGCTAATTTTATGCATTTGTTTGCTTCTTAGTGTTGCCAAGAGACATCCCCCCCCCCCCCCCCAATCAATCTAAATAGACCAACAGAAAATTGTACAGCGTGAGTGATGTAAATATGCAAAGGAGGAACGACATCAAGCTTCTTCAGCAGTCATCAGTTTTGCCTCAAATAGTGAAATAGTTATCTGAATCATGTGATAAAGACCTTCCAGAAGATGGACTACATACATGAGGAGTACTACAGTATATCCAATGTAAATGAAGAGTTGTCACATCAGTTTGCAAAGACAATAGTTTCTGCTGTTCTTAAAAAATGTGACTCAGCTTAGAGGCCTCTGAATTGATGCTTGACCTTTATTCAACAAGAGAATATGATTATGTCAGTGTTATATATGATACATTTATGCAATATGTATGTCCACTGAATTCCACTAATTTAATGACTGGTGAAGTTATGGGTAAATGCTTAAATAAGATTTTGTTTGTGCAGTATTCTCTTGAGACATCAGTGGTCGCTTGATGATCACTTGATGTTAAGTCTAGTATGGCCCTTGAAGTGAGAATTCTGAGATCCTTACTCACAGAAACAAAAATAAATGCAAATACAATAATCTATTTGTCATTGAAGGACAGTGAACTAGAATTGTGATAAATCATTCTGCTTAACAAACATTTATATATTGACCCTTGCATAGAAGATAACAGAAACCAGTCCCTTTTTACAATGCTATTTATTTATTGAAATATCGCAATTGCCAGTTTTGAATGGACAGGTTTTTAATTTCTTAGTGTGTGTGTGTGGTGCTTTACGTTATGTGCATACATATACATCCAAAAAAAGTGCATCATACAATTTTCGCAACTGCAAGATCGTAAGCAGTCTCCACTGGAACATAATGTCGCGGATTTTTCATCAGTACCACCATTGCAAGGAAGTTTTAGCAGTTGGGAAAACTAAAGGCGAAAGGTAATGTAAAAAGTGAACTAGCTGTCTGAAGATAAACCTCTCGGTTCAAAACTGGTAATGGCGATATTTAAATAAGTAAATAGCACTGTAAAATGTGGCTTATTGCTGTTATCTTCTGTGTGAGAGTCAACCTGTATTCTGTACACAGTCATGAGCTCAAAATGTCGGTTTTTGACAAAATAGCATTACGTTTATTTTGTTTGTCAATGTGAATTAAACATTTAATTTTAGAATGCACTGGAATATTGTTTTGTTACAAATAAAATTATGATTTAAATCTATAACCCATTTGTTGTTAAAATTCATTTTTATGGGAATCATAGCTCAAACTTTGTGCATTAGTTATTATAATAGTAAGTTAAAATCATGGCTGAAATATAGGAGGGTTGGAGCTTAAACAGTGGCAACTATTTATTCACCACCAATACAAAAGAGTTACATGTTTGCACCTGTTAATGTCCTTCAGAGTAGTCAGCAGCGTTGTGTAGAACCAATTGCCATCGATGTGGAAGGCGCAGTATACCGTTAACAGAGCCTGTTCAACATTGCTTAACTTCAGTGATCTGACAGGAACTGATACCACCATTGTGGCAAGGTTACTGGGCGATATTCACTGAAGTGGACATAAAATGCGAAGTTTGATCATCTTAGTCCCTGGGCAGATGTTACTATTAGTGCCAATTGTTCACTTTACCAAATGATGATAGTTAAAATGGTCAGCTCTTTTGCTGTGATGTAGTCAATGCTTAATAATAAAATTTTCTGTAAGCAAGTTAGTTCTCAACCGTATGATTATGAGTAGTCCTCTACAAAAGTCGTATCTAAGTTCATACTCAAATGTGACTGCCTGTCAGTGGCTTTCAAGTAGTGAGAATAAGTTTCACAAAGGTTTTAAGGGAGAAACCCTTGTTTTGGTCTTAACAAGATGGTTTACTGCACTGCCCCCTGGCTTCAGTCAATGCCTGTTATAAGCTTGTGTAGTGGCATCTCCCTTTATTCTAATCTCCTTGTTGCATCTACTATGTTCAGTCACAGAATAATATGAGAAAAAATTACTGAAAAGAAAATGAATCAAATGTCATAAAAGAAGATCTGCAGTTGTAATGCATACCACCACATACAACACGACCTTAAGGATAAATTGTATGAAGTACTAGTGTCACAAAATATACTTTAGATACGTATCTCAAGCAGTTCCATAAGCAGTTATGTACATGCGCAAGTATCAGCAGTAAATCGAGATGGTTATCACAAGAACACTAACTATTTATCAGAAATAAAACGAATAGAAGGACACAAAAAATGTCGACAGGTATAGTGGAAGCTGTAATAAATAGCATAAATAAAAAATATCATAATACCATTGAAGCTAGCATGGTAAAACGCACTTTTGCTATGTAGCTTAAGTGGAGACTGTAGTTCACAGTTACAAATATACATACATACTGTACTAGAAGTAAATCTAAATGATTGCTGATATCACTAGAACTTTCACCATTTATTGGAAAGAAACAGAATAACCAAATTCTCTACAGCCCTACTCAGCACCATGACACAAAGTGCGAGTTTGTAAAAAAGAACATAATATTTATCACAAGGGAAAGAAAGACTGACAAATCGACGAAATATTGTAATTCCTGCTGAAACAAAGATACATATCATCTTTCTCATACACAACAGAGATTAAAAATGTATTTTCTCTCAAATTCAAAGACAATATGACACCAAATCACGAATAAAATAAAAACAAATTTCAATTCAAAATGTCCATTAATAAGTTATGTCACAGCAACCATTACCACTAAGTCACAAGTGAAAGTCACTGGACAGTTTCACAAGTTTCTCTTTATGCAAAGAAGAAACTGCATGACATAAAAATGAATTTTGCTGCTAAGTAAATGTTTTGACAGTGAATAAATTTCGAAGAAGATACTTTATTTGTTGAAAAACAAACGATTTTTCACATTGTAAACAGCATATATTTGACTAATTAACGATCTTATTCTGGTGCATACAATGCCAGGACTAAGCAAATTTTTTCTGGGTGCTGAGAATGGTATTCTTATATATTTTCATGATTCGCACACTGGACTCGGACTCAGCAGGACCATGGTTCAAACCCATGGCGAGCCATCCCGATTTAGGTTTCTGTGATTTCCCTAAATCGCTTCTGGCAAATGCTGGGATGGTTCCTATGAAAGGGCATGGCTGACTTCCTTCCCTATCCTTCCCTGTTCCAGCTTCCTCCCCCCCCCTCCCCAAATCAACCAAGAAATGTTCATGATTAAATTAAACTATGGAGTGTGGGGTCCCAGTAAAATATAAAACTTTTTGTTGTAGTGTCTACACCACTAGACATTCCTTATTGTATAAGTTCACCAGTTTTACCAGCATGTTGTTGTCATCTGCAGGTCATATAGTCATTACCACAGAAAACTGTCACTTCGATAAATCCCAATTTTTCAACTGACATCTGATCGCCTTATATATGAAGAAATTATAGCTACCTAGACATTACAATAAATAGTTTTATTCTTGTATGTGTTTCTTACTTGGACTCCAGTCAGACTGCACCAGTATCTATGCAGTTTCACCTGATACTGATAACATAATCAATCGTCGAAATTTTGTGTGCAAAAATGCAATAGTGAACTCGAATGGATACATTTCATGGTGATGTTTATCAATCATGCCGAGTGAATCCCAACAATTACGTTCATATTGTAGCTAAACAAGCTGTTCCTCAAAGAAAATGTAGATTTTTACTGGAGATGTTCATGGAAAAGATGTTCATGAAAACCACGAAAATTAACGTTATTTTGGAAAGCAATTGGTTGTATAAAAACAAAAATCTCGCCGCCCCCCCCTTTCTCTGTCCGTATGTATGTTTGTATGTGTATGTGTGTCTTCGATTTTGATGAAACTTCCCACAGCATAAGGACATATTTCAACGTCACAAAACGTTTGTGCATTTGTATGCCACAAAGAGCAGTTCCTTGGTAATACATTTAGTGTTGTACCCTTTCCTATGGTGTATTTACTTTCACTAGCTGAATTTACTAAAGCTTTGTTGCTACAGCGCAGGCCTGGATCCAGTAAAATGTGAATAAACTACGAAATATTACCATGATGTAATGTAGTCAAGTCTTGAGGATATACTTGACCCTTCTTTCTGTTTTTTTAATCTTATTTTGTTCGTATTTGTTCGTTGCATCTGCTCGGGGCGGACGTCGTAATACATCCTTTTAAGATCTTTGTTGATCGATTAACTCAGTTTTTTTTTTATTACAGAGGGCAGCTAACCCTCTGACCGAACACGCTGAGCTACTGTGCTGGCAAATCAACTGAGCTACGCAAGCACGACTCACGCCCCGTCCTCACAGCTTTACTTCTTTTCAGTCTTATCTTTAAAGCCAGATATAGTGATTCAGTTTTTCTCCATTGCTTTCACATGTCTTCTTCTATCACTTTTAATGACGAGTAACATTGAGGCAGCAGATATAGATACACTAAAAAGCGATCTTCTAATCAGTAGCAGTATACGCTTAAGTGCCAAAGAAACTGGTATAGGCATGTGTATTCAAATACAGAGATATGTAAACAGGCAGAACACTGCGCTGTGGTCGGCAACGCCAATACAAGACAACGAGTGTCTGGCTCAGTTGTTAGATCAGTTACTGTTGCTGCAATGCCAGGTTATCAAGATTAAAGTGAGTTTGAACGTGGTTTTATAGTCGGCGCATGAGCGATGGGACAGCATCTCCGTGGTAGCGATAACGTTGAGATTTTCTTGTGCGACCATTTCATGAGAGTACTGTGAATATCAGGAATACAGTATAACACAAACCTCTTACATCTCTATAGCCATAAAAAGGATCCTGCAAGAACGGTACCAACGACGATTGACGAGAATTATTCAGCGTTACAGAAGTGCAAACCTTTCGCAAATTGCTGCAGATTTCAATGCTGGGCCATCAACAAGTGTCAGCATGCAAACGATTCAACGAAACATCATCGATATGGGTATTTGGAGCTGAAAGCATACCCTGTACTCTTGATGCCTGCACGACACAAAGCTTTATGTTTCGCCTGGGCCCATCAACACCGACATTGGACTGTTAATGACTGGAAATATGTTCCCTGGTCGAACGAGTCTCGTTTCGAACTGTATAGAGTGGGCGGACGAGTATGGGCATGGAGACAACCTGTTGAATCCATGGCCCTGCAGATCAGCAGGGGACTGATCAAGCTACTGTAGGCTCTGTAATGGTGTGGGGCATGTGCAGTTGGAGTGATTGGGACCCTTTATACGTCTAGCTACGACTCTGACAAGTGACATATGTAAGCATCCTGTCTGATCGCCTGCATCCAGTCATGTCCATTATGAATTCTGACGGACTTAGACAATTCCAGCAGGAAAATGCAACACCCCACACGTCCAGCGTTACTACAGTGTGGCTCTTCTGAGTCTGAACACATTCGATGGCCACCAAGCTTCCCACACATAGACATTATTGAGCATATTTGGGATGCCTTGCAAAGTGCTGTTCAGAAGAGATCTCTACTCTCTCATACTCTTACGGATGTATGGCAGCCCTGCAGTATTCATGGCATCAGTTCCCTCCAGCACTACTTCAGACATTAGTTGAGTCCATGCCACGTGGTATTGAGGTATTTTTGTGTGCTCATGGGGGGCCTACATGATATTAGGCAGGTATACCAGTTTCCATGGCTCTTCAGTTACTGTCAGGACAAAAGAATATAAAGGTTTCTGTAAATCACGAAACTAAACGGATTAGTTTAAACTGCAGCTAGCGTAGGTGTAATATGAGAAAGGACAAACTTCATTGTCACAAAACAGTTGTGCATTAATACACCACAAGAAGTGGTTCTTTAGTAATATGAGCAAAACTATTCAGCTTGCTAGCTGCATGGATTCAAAATAAAAAAGATTTAGGTATAAACTAATCCAATTGAGAACAGGGGCATAAACGACAGGAGATAACATAGAGAACACTATCACAGCCTAGACACTACAAAATATATGCATAATACATTCACTTTTGTTATTGTTGTAAAGTTTTGTGACACAACTTCAGAATTAACGTTAGAAATCATTATAATTCACTAAAAGCATTAAAAAAAATATAGAAATACTTTTTTGAAATATTTGAAACCTGAAATGTGTGGCAGTTAGAGCCAGATTTCAATTTTTAAAATTGTATCTGTTCTATTTTTATGTAAAAGTTGTCAAAATGTGGATAATGTATTTTTCCAGCAAATTCATAACTTTCGATTAAACTTAAAAATTGTATAAAAATATTTTATTTTTTAGAAGTTCAGCTTAAGATTTATTTTGTTCATTTCATCATTTACTTTCCGTAGCATAGACAATTCTTTCACTATATGCTTATGTTATGGAAATTAATATCCCATATGCAACTATTTCAGAAATTTTCACACCATTACTACCAGCACAGTTTAAAGCATACTCTATTTGTCACTTGATATTTTCCATTTTGTAAAATGTTCAGACACTTGAACAGAGTCAAGATTTTTTATTTTTTTTTGGAATTAATCCTTGAGCAGACATACTGTGTTTTATAACATGAGGGGTACACATTGTATTTCATACAAATGTAAAGTATATTAACAAGATTAATATGTATGAGCAAAATCACATTTTAAACTTAGTTTAATTAAACAACAATGAAATAAACATACATTATATGAACTACATCACTATTTATTTAAGCAATAGTTTAATTAAACAGTAATTTAATTAAACAATAATGCAGTATAAAGGTGTTACAACACTGTAACAACCGACTCTAAACATTAAAAATTGCAGTTACATTAGCTAGCAACGACCCACTTCTTTGATACTAATTACCTTATAGATTACTGCTTCATTGTGGGATTATTCTGGTAGATTGGAATCTGGGTCACTTTCTTGCATGGATAGTAAGTTTTTTCACCTATCTCGAAGTTTGTTTTCTATTACTGCACTTTGTTTGGACGTCTAACAAAACAACTTACGACTGTGGTAACTGACGCAATAATGAAGGAATACATGTAGGTTCACAACTGTAAAACAACAATAGAATGGAAGAAGACAACATTATTTGTGGTTGGCGCACTTTATACATAGGCATACCTGCTCGACAGTTAATCTGACTTTGCCATAAAGGTCATCTGTATTCAAAGCCATATTTTTTCAGCTTTAAATCATCAATAAGTTAAAAAAATTATTTTATGCTGAATTATTTAACTTACTTAAAATTTCACTAAAGTTAAAAATGTTCTTCTAGGTAAGTAATAGATGAAGGAGGAGGTAACTTAGACCATCAGTAATCTTCTAAGATGTTTGCTCCAGTGTAAAGTGGGACTGAGAGTTCTCCAAGTCTAGGTTTTCAGTGTGCCAGTGAAAAAAACTGACAGAGGTTTGGCGTTTTAAAAAGGACAAGTAGGGTAGTGCTGATCAAACGACTGTCCTGTCAAGAAAAAAAGGTTGGCAACCCCAGGTATCATTATTTTTGTGATGGTATAATATGTTCTAGAATTCTGCTACAAATAGTAGTGTATGCCATCAATAAGTTGTATTACTTTTTCTTGTAAATGCATGTGATCTTTGTTCTCATACTTTAATTGGAAATATCTGTCTCCTAAAGGTAGCTGGCTAAGTTCTAGATAGTAGTGGACATTATTTGTAGTCCTATATGGGTGCTGATAGTTATATCATCGATCTCACAATGGAGTGGTATGTAAATGGTGGCACCATTCACTGATTTTTCTCATTAAATGAACATTTGAAGACAAAATTTAGGTTTTTCTCTCTCATTTTGCTGTTCTCAGCCTGGAACTACATTGCTGTATGAACATAATTTCACAGTGACTGCCTTAACATAAGATTGAGTCTCTCAGGGGTTTCGAAGGAGTCTTCTATGAAAAAATTTGAGCAACAATTAACTGTAAAAATTCATACAGTACAAGTGTGGTAGGCTAATGAGTTTTGATACCTATTATCGTTTGAACTTTTCTTATCTTCATTGAATAGTAAATAGTGTTTTAATGCAGCTTTGTCACATTGTTTGTACAACAAAGGCAATCTCTCTCTTCTTCAACTGTTCCCTTTGCTACAATTTTTCATCATTCATGAATCATTTTTCTTACAGCAATTCTCCACATTTGCCTTGCCTCAGTTGAGAAGCTCTATCTTCTGTATTTGCACTATTTATAATAATATTTAGCATTAATATTGACAGGGATCTGTTTTAAAATAATTCTTGTGTCCACACAGCAAAATAATGACTGATACATGAGTTGCATTTGGAGAGCACAGTATAAATTGGTTTTCAAAATAAGTACATGGCACATTCCTAAGTACACTTTCAGAAATCTTTTTTATAAGAATTACATACTGTCAAGTATTAAAGTTTAAGAAATTATAGAAAATTTTTATGGTATTTAATTTTGATTGTAATAACATAAAGCAGGGAGAAAATATGTCTTCGCTACATGATAGCTTGGTTTTACTTCCTATTTTTCTATAATGTTTTGAGATTAAAACATAATTTCCTTGAAAATTTTACTTAACTGCGAAATGTATATATAATTAATTTGAGCATCACTATAACATAGGTCTGTGTGATTTATTAGCAATAGTAATAGTAAGGGATTAAGTTAAAATCAGCCAACTATTTTCATATCAGTGTTCCGCATAGGAATATGCTGTTATATCAGCAAATATGATGTCTGATTGCTGCTATTTGTAACAGACTGTAAACCAGTACTTGATTATAATACTGTGACAACAAGATATGACTCTTCTTTCAAGACACGTTGTTGCACACAAAAAGCTTCTTAACCTTCTGACTACAAACAGTGTATTGTCAATACCACACCTCGAGTTTCAAAAAGCAAGAGTGTACTTAATTCATTAGACCATGAACCACAGACTGTTGCTATATTCTGCGATCTGTGAAGGGCACTAGAGTGTGTAAACCAAAACATCCCTTTTAGTAATTGGAATATTATGATTTAACAAGAAATGCTACAAAATACTTCAAATCTCATGTCTCTGGCAAGGGAAAAATGGTGTGAATACGAAAGAATCTTGTGTTAAGTTATTAGTCATTATCAAACTGGAAACTATTTACATATAGTGCCTCACAAGGCAACGGTTTTGTATATATTAATGAACTTTCAGCAGCAACATTACCAAAGCCCATGTTTGTTTGATTTTCAAATCGTAGAAACATTAAAATAAATATCAAATCAATTTAGTTTTTGAAAGTCAAATAATGAAATTTTCATGGACATTAATAAATGGCTCCTATCTATTTATTTGTCACTAAACATCGTTGTAGTATTAAAAGGGCAAACTATATGCAGTTCATAAATTGTAAGAAGTCCACTGCCCCTCAGTTTATGTCTAAAAGATGATGACAGGCAACATAGGAGATTGGCAGTGCTATGTTTTTGGGACCATAACTTTATAATAAATTCAATTGGGAGGAGCATACTACAGAGTTACTAAATCACATAAGTAAATCTTCATTTGCAATGAAGATATTGTCAGAAATATGTGATATAAAAACTTCTCTTACTTTCATTTCATAAAATCATAAGTGAGGATTTTTGTTTTGTGATGGGGAGGGGGGATGGCTCATCAAGGCAAGCTAAAGTTTCCAAGTGCAAAAGAATGAAGTATATTATTTCTGCTGTCGACTCAAGGATGTCCTTCAGACCTGTTCAAGAAGAATGTACTAACTACTGTTTCCCAATATTTTTTTCTTTAACGATATCTATCATAGATAATTCACTTCTTTTCTAAACCAACAACTCAAATCACTGAATACTACTATAAATGAGAATAATCTTCATAAAGTGTTAAAGTAATGCACTTTGGTCCAGAGATGTCTCCAATATTCAGGAACAGGGATATATAACAACTTGCCAGTGGATACAAAAAGTTTAACTGCTAACAAAGAGCAGTTTAAGAGAAAACTGTATGATTATTTGTGGTTAATTTCTTCTACCTCATTGCTGAATTTTTTAGTTGAATGTATTGATGTTCATGTATTATCAATAGTCTCAAATAATTTGAGTGTTCTGGAAAATCTGGCTTCTTCAGATCTTCAGTGCATTAATGTGATCAATGTAACTAATTGCTGTAATTTAATTTTTCTCTTGATGATGTGTGGAAACATCAATGTAAGAACTATCAAATGCACTTCAATGTACTGTACATTTGCATGTTTTGTGGTATTACATCTTAAATAAAATAGGCTCTTAAAATATTTCGACATTTCTACATTTCTGAGGACAACTTCTTTTAGGCTCTGTGAAAGGGACTTCTTTCTTTTTTTATCAATATGTATTATTTATTCCTTTTTTATGACATGTTCTACATCCTAAAGGACTTCTTCAGTGTGGATCTATGGTAAAATCTAATCTTTAATTTCATTTTATTTTTGTCTGAAAGACAGATCGCTGGCGTCTGCATGGCTAAAGAAACTGGCCAAGAGCAATTCATCTCTTAAAGAAATGAGCCTGCGAAATGATCTAGCCCGTCAGCTTGCAAAAATTGTGCAAGTTGAGAAACGCCTTATTCCACCTTTCACGATGTTTCCTCCAGTGGGACCACTACAGCCATGTTTATGTCCATCAACTACTGTAAGTATATGAGAATCTGGACAACATATGAGATCAGAAGTAATGTTCATTATTCTCCTGTACTAAGCTGTATTTTCATCAGTTCAGTATTTGTATTTATCATTGTCATTATTATGATGGTCATTCAATAATTAAACAGAAAAATTGGTCTGGAGTAAAAACTGTTGGTAGGGCAAGTTTACTACTTTCGTGGCTTTAAGTTGGCATCCCTGGGACGAGCCCTGCTCAGCTGATGTATCAACATTGTTTTGTTTATAACCTCAAAAATACATTTCAAGATGGTAAGTCCACTTAAAACATGCACATTAGTTGAACAACATTCTGTTATTCGTTTTTTACTTGTTGAAGGCGAGAAACCAGTGAATGTATACAGTAAGGTGACTAATGTTTATGGTGAGGGTTGTGTGTATCGTGCAAATTTTTAAAAGTGAGTAGAGCAGTTCAAAAATGGTCGTGACTCACTGACTGATGAACACCATTCTGGCTGACCAATTGCAGTTTCAAATCCCTCTCTTGAAAGTCGAATTATTCGAATTATTCGTGCAGACTGCTGTGTGACTGTGGAAATGATAGTTGATAAGGTTCAAGTTAGTACTGGTGCAGATCATAACATTATCTATAACAAGCTGAAGTACCGCAAAACATGGACAAGATGGGTCCCAAACTAGTTGATGCAGCTACACAAGGAAACAAGGTTGAGAGTGAGAGCTAAAGGAACGTTATGAAAGACAAGGTGAGCATTTCCTCAACAAAATTCTAACCTGTGATGAAACTTGGATTATTATGACCCAGAATCACAAAAACAAAGCATGGAGTGGAAGCACACCAACTCACCTTTCAAGAAAAAATTCAAAACCCAGGCATCAGCAAGAAAAGTCATGTTGATGGTGTTTCGGGATGCTGAAGGTCCAGTTTTTTGTGCAGCATACAATAAACAGCCATTACTACTCGTATTTGCTTTTAAACAAGGTAATACCAGCCATGAGAGAGAGATGTTGTGGATCTCAGTGGACAGGTGAGATTTTCCAGCAAGACAATGCACGTCCGCATATTGCTCATCTAAGCTGTGAAACCATGGACAAAATGGGCTGGGAATATTGCCTCATTCTCGTAGTGATTTCCACTTGCTTGGTGCACTGAAGGAGGCTTTATGTGGTTAGACGTTCCAGGGCAATGACGGAAAAAAGTTTGTGGAAAATTGGTTCAAACGTCAAAATAAAGAGTTCTTTGCAGTCAGAATAAAAAAAGCTTGTAGCCCATTGGAACAAGTGTGTGAATATTTAGAGGGATTATATTGAAAAGCAGAAAAGTGTTTTTAAAAATAAAGACATTTTTATCCAGACCAACTTGTCTCTTTAATTATTGAACGACCCTCATGCAAGGTTTTCATCATGATCACCAATACCAAAATTGTGTATCAAGAGAAAACCATTGGATTGCAAATGAATCCTTGTGGCTAAAGGGTACAGACAAGACATGTAAATTATTTTCTTTAATTGAGTCAATAGCACATTCCATTTTTAGATGAGGCTACTTTGAGAATAATTGAAAATTGACTCATGTTTTGATGAGTTACTAATGCAACTACATATATAGTCAAATGTCATCATTGTTTCCAATTACACATTCTGGAAGTGCAGACTCTGATGAGAGCAGCATCCTCTGTCTTTTTACACATAATTAGGGGAATTAGGTAGGCCACAAGAGTATTGCAACGTAACATTACTCTTCTGAAGATCTGGAATGTACACATGAGCATATAATATTTCTGTAGAAAATTTAGTTTCTTCCCTACAATATCTTCAACACACATTTGTACAGTTACTGCTTCATACAGAGACCAGTGATGATGATGATGGCTGTCAGGATCATGATGTGCAATTGGAAAATGAAGCAATAATTTCAGTGCTTATAAAATTCCTTTGTATTAATGGTAGAAACTGGATCACATTGCTGCTCATATTAGATGTCATGGAAAAAATGTGCCAGAGATGTTCTGGTGTGCTGTGACATACTACACCAAGAGACTAGGATATTGATGTTCGTTGCTCCTGCAAACCTCGAACACTCAACCTTCCCATAATCAGTTAAGATTTTGCAGCACCACTGTCCCATGAATGCCTGTCAACATAACTGATATAAACGTCTGGCTGCTATACGGAAGATTTTGGCTTTAGCCCCCTACTGCCAAACACTGTCCATGTTAGGACTGGAGCATCTTATGGACAAAAGAGTAATTATTAGAAAGAATGATTGCAGCTGCAGTTTCATAAGCAAGTATTGTGGAATGTGACACTATAGCCTATGCATGTGTCAACCAGGTACTATCCTAAAATGATCTCTAATGCAGATCATGTAACAATGGTCAGTCAGAACGCTAAAGCCCAATATATATTGCAGTGCTAATTATTTTAACGATATAAAATGAATTATTACTGCCGTATATACAATATATCCAGCACGATATCACTGTCATGTTCATATACCAATAATAAGGATAATTCTAAACTTCAACCATTCCACTTCTCACAGCATGACAATACATTATTTCTCAACTTATAACAGTTTGTGGGTGTACATGTACCATGCAGGCAATAGTATAATACGAACACACACTTGCAGTTGGTAAACACTTTAATACTCTGAATCTTCACAATTATACAGTATGAATACAACAGGGCTAGTCAGAACAAACTGAGGTCCAAAGACGTTAGCTTGCAGAGACCAGACTATCGATTGTGCAGAGGTAGATGGTCGCGACAGAATCTCCCCACCCAGGCAGTGTGAAGCAGAGCAGAGGACAAGCAGAACAGGCAGTATCTTCAACACACTTTTGTTCATGTGTCTGTTGGTTGGCAGCACTGGTTGACCAGTAATGCCATGGCAGGACCCAAAGGTAGGCATTAGTGGACCATTCTTCAATGACAGGAGGAGCTCGATGGTGACAAGAAAGACAAAATAGTCTAGGAGCCAGAGGAGCGTGGAGAAGATGGCCCACATGGGACATGGGAATGTTGAGGTCGCATGTGGGTGGGGGAGTGTGCATGAGGAGGAAAGAGATGGTCAGAAGTACATTGGTATCAATAGATGTGGAAATATTGTCCATATCAGCAAGGATTTGGAATGGAGGGATGAGGATAATATGTAGAAGGAGTTGAGGAAAGGGCGAAAAGTGTGCTGTGCAGGAGACATCAATGTGGAAAGTCACCATGCCGAAGGTAAGCACATCACTCAAAATACTCGTTTGAGATTTTGCATATGGAAGATCTGCAGAACCCTTGATACAGGGGAGTGAGGAAGTGGTAGCACCAGGGGGAGACAATTCACATGGAATACAAACATCAGATGATCTACTGTGGTTATCAATGGAAGGGGGCTGCAAGTCAAGGTACTGGGGGGATGTGGCAACACTTGAGGAGGGATCAACCTGTGCTTGTATGAGGGGGAGGGGTCCTTGTTGAGAGTCCACACTCGCTTGACACATGGAGAGAAATGTCTGTTATCTTGACTGACCTGCTAAGCACTCAGTGTGGTCCTGAGTAGGGGACTGCAAGGCTGTATGGACAGAACCATCACAAAGCATGACAAATTCACATTTGCTGAAGTCTTTGTAACAAATTCTATTGATGAGGAACTGGGGAGGCGAGGAGGAATATGTGACTGAGCAATGTGACAGCAGACACACTCAACAAGTGTAAGGAACACTGATGGAGCAAGAAGAACGAAATCATTGACAAAGTCGGCTTCCTCCCATCTGTTGTCGCAGTCCATAATGGAGATTGTATCTGAATCCTTCAGAGAGGGGCAGCAGAGTGGTGAGGTCGAGACAGATGTAGCGAAACCTACTTTAGGTAACTCAAAGTGTCTCATTGAAGACTGGGCGTGGCAGCTAACTTAACTGTATTGATAGGGTAGGCATGTGTGAGTCCTAGAGTAGCAGTCACTCTAAATTCCAGGCCAAACAACACGCTCAGCTGCCAGGCACATGATAGTCCTGAAACTAGAGTATGACAGCTCATGTAAGACTTAGAAAACTTTAAAGAGGAGGGGTGCAACGACCACAGTATGGAGTGTTCTGGTGGACATGTCATACAAAATTGATGATGCAGAAACAGGCAGTTGGCACAGTTGAGTGTTCAGAGAGAAAGAGGTGTCACATAATAAGCCTAACATTCAGGGTTCTATATGTGCAGTGAACCATTTTGTTCAGCTCAAGGGGGGTGGACACAGTGTTCAAAGGCAACATGCAGTCTACAACATTGTCAGCACCTTTAATATAGCAGACGGCAATAGTACATTACAGATAAGGTCCATGTGCTGGAAGCTATGAGGGGGGAGGCCATCAGTGAGCAGTGAGTTACCAATGAAAACAGTGACATCACACCCCTTTATGTGCTCACAGATGTAAAGTGTAGCCTCATAGATTTCTAGCAGTTCTCTATCAAAGGCTGACTACTTACATTGCAAAGGTGAAAGTTTTTTGGAGAAGAAGTGCAGAGATTGTGAGGTGTTCATGATGTATTGTTGTAGAACAGCCCCAATAAAAGAATCTGTTGCATCTATGGTGATGAAAATACGAATGTCGGCAATCGGATGTGCGAGGGTCACCACATTAGAGAGAGAAGTTCTAAGTTCATTGAATGAGCGAGTCATGTCATCAGAGAATAACTGCTCCTTTCGTGTGGTGGAGGTGCTTTTATCCATGAGAGAATCTGACAAAGGAGCCTGAAGTGCAGCAGCACGGGAGATGTGGAGCCAAAAGAAGTTCATCCTGCCAAGGAAATGGCGTAGGTCCCAATAAATCATAGGAAGAGGCAGGTCTTTAACGAATGGAGCCTGCTCTGATGTTGGACAGACTCTGTCAGAGGTGACAGTATGGCCGAGGAAGGTAATGTTACAGCATCAGAATTATGGCTTGTCTTAATTCATTTCAACGCCATTGTCCAAAATAACTTTGAACATTTGGGTTAAATATTGTTCTTGCTCCTTGGTAGAGGTGGGGAAAATGAGGATGTCATTGAGATAAGCTAAGAAAGCTGATTATGTACTCGTAATCAACAAAGAGTCAATGAACCGTTGACATATTTGGACTGCATTCTTCAGGCCGTAGGACATAAAGCAATACTCAAATAGGCCAAATGGTGTGGTAATGTCAGTCTTGGGAATATCATCTTTATGTATAGGAATTTGATGGTAAACCTTTAGACAGGCAATGACGCTGAAGAATTGCGTGATGTGGATCTGTTGTGCAAAGTCTTGAGTACAGGTAATTCAATAGCTGTCCATCACAGTACATACATTGAGATTGCAATAGTCTTCAGAAAGTCTAAAAGTACATTTTCTTAGGAGATGAGCAATTGCTATCAGACAGGCATATGAAACTAGCATCTAAGACTTCTTGAACTGCGAACGTTTCATGATGTAGTTGTTTGGTGGTTAGCTTTGTACCAGATGGGAGGACCTTCAATCATAATCAGCCTGTAGTGGGCACTTTTAGTAATCATGTCAACCAGTGGCTCATAGGCTGTGGAAGGGGGAGTGTCACACTCAACATTAATGGAATGAGGTTCACTGACTTACTGTGTCCTTGGTGAGGTCAGTGAAGGAGCAGCAAGTGAGTCTGCAGCATCCCCAAACGAGGGTGGCAGTGAAGTGGTGAGGTCATCAACTGTGCAGCGAGTACATGCCAGACTTGTAGATGCATCGTCGATCAGCTGGTAGTGAACGACTTTGATGACATGTAGCATATGTATGTCGTGGTATTAAGTCATGAATTCAGCGAAATGACTGACTAAAAAAGCAGTTAGGGAAGAGCACTCAGAGGATGTTCATACAAGGGGTTTGCAATATACCACAGGAGGGGTGGGAGAGGGGGGTTAAGGAGCATGATTTGTACATACCTGATACATGATGAAGGAAGGTGACAGCGTGAATGTCCAGCAAGAGTTCAAAATGGAGAAGGAATTCTACCCTGAGGACTGGTTCGTCCACATCAGCGACATAAAAGATTCACGAAAATTGAAGCATGGGCGTAAGGAGAAGCTGAAGTATGGTGGCACTGCAGACAATGATATTGGAGCTTTTGGCTACCTGTAGAACCATCGACGAGGGTACAAGGCTTGAAGGATCAAGGGCGTGAAGAACGACTCTTGAAGCTTTACTGGTATCACCAGGAATAATGTGTCAATTGCACGGTCGAGCAAGTAGAGTCTGCCAGTGGTAGAAGATACAGGAAGTGATGACTGATGATGGAGGTGGCACCGTCTTGCGACTGTGTGGCACGGAGTGCCTAAACTAACCTGCACTTGTTATCTGGGAGCTGTGTGCAAGGAAGACATCAGTTCCTTGCGGCATCCCCACTGTAGTGGCTACCAGTAGAAGACTGCTCGACGGCAGGAGGAGCAGGGAAGGGGGCCAGAGCCAGTAGCGCCACTAGCTGCTATCTGCATGGCAGCTCCGGTGTTGCTGACGTCACACATGACCTGACGTGTCTCCTGCACGAGAGGGGAGGCAGAAGGTGGCGATTGGGTCACTCTTGCGATCTTTATCCGTACACAGGTGTCGATGACGAATTATATGGTATGCCCTGTCGGCAAGGCAGAGGATCAGAGACATGTGATATCAATTGGAGTTGCAAGTTTTGTGGTAGTTTTATCAACTACACTGACCACAGGGTGAACACACTGTCGACGAGAGCATGTAGACGACGCCAGAGATGAGATGGCAACTTGTGAATAATGTGACGTCTTCTGGAGAGCGTGATAAACACTTGATAATGATGTTTTTGGCACCAGTGTATTATGGCATAGCGGGTAACGATAGGAGCAGGTCACTGGTAACCTCTGAATATTCACTAAATTGTGTGACATGGCACACAAACCTGATGATGTCATCACTGACGATCCATGTGTATCAAGGATATTACCCACAAGGGCTATCCGTGTAGAGCTGTGGTGATTTAGAATGTGGTAATTTCGATAAACGTTTGACCCTGTCGTTGTGCAGTACGAGAGGCGCCACTGTCTTCTTCTGATGTCTCATTGAGGGGACTGGGGGTGGGCTGTCCACACGAGACACACTGCACAGTGGGCATGCAAGGGGATGATGCAGGCACAAAAATGACGGCCTCGACGTGTGGTGAAACCGGCGTGCGAGCCACAGTGATTCCAGTTTCTAGAGGTATTCGCGCATCCATTGGAAAATGGAGTCATACAGACGTGAAGTTTGGATCATAGTCTTGCGTAATAGTCTGTAGGAGGATATGCTCCTGTTTGATGTGTCCATGTGATAATGCTAACGTAGGCATGTAACTGAAGTGGAAGATGATTTTGGTGGTATAAAGTGCAGCATAGTGGTCGCACCAGGGTTGTATTAATTGTGTGAGGTTAGAGTCTTGTAAAGACGAATTGACGAGGCGGTTGCAGTTGAACTGTACCACTTAACTGATGCACGGTGAGTAATGTCCAGTGTGAAAGACATTGATAAAGTGCAACCTGTCCATCGTCGAACCAAGAATGCAATACCTTCATGTTGAAGACAGCTTTATCTTATAGCTGACTCTAGTGAGAACTGCTGGTAGAATCTTTCATCAGTGTGCCTTCCATCTGCCACTGACTGTTGTCTGTTTTCTGCCTTTTGACTATCTCATATCTTTGAATAATTTTGGTAGCAGTGATGAATTATTATCTGCAGTTTCATTTAATTCTCCACACAGCACTTCATTAAACATTGACAGACTACTATGTCTGTTCCTTTCTCCTGTGAGCTGTGCAGCTGGTCCCGAAGGAGATTCGAGTCCTCCTTCGGGCATGGGTGTGTGTGTTTGTCCTTAGGATAATTTAGGTTAAGTAGGGTGTAAGCTTAGGGAGTGATGACCTTAGCAGTTAAGTCCCATAAGATTTCACAATCATTTGAACATTTTTTTTCTCCTGTGAGGATAAGACAGAAAGGGACCAAATTCACACAGAAAGTGGGTCATTCATTCTACCAGGATCATGTATGTGACGGTTTGTCTGTTTTATACATTTAGTGCGAAATTATATGTTCTTCTGCCTTTAACATCTTTCACATTCTATACATTCTGTTACTTTAGTCAGTATATTAATGCCTTTTTTCCACATTCAGGTGTATAGCATTGATGGCGATTATTACCAGAATGACTTCTGAAATACTGTTATGCATATCCTTGGAAACTACAGCAGAGATTTTATTTGCATCCTGAACATGATCATTCACATTTTTAAAACTTGCAACTTATATACGCAAGTGTTTGTTCCAAAACTTGGAAATGGCAGGAAATGTTTCCATGTCATATATTCAAACAGATTTTAATAATAACGCAAAATTATTTATGTTTATAATCAAAATTTTGATGCTTTCTCACATCTTCTGATGAGATGGTCATTAACATTTTGTTTCTGATCCAGCATCAAGGTATCACCACAGTTCCTTCTTAATGACTGCTTCGCCCTTCACACGCTGTAGGAGTTCCCTGTTCTGGATAGCCTCCCTTCCAGCAACATACACAAAGCCTTGTGAGCTGCTACTCTGAGCTTGACTTGAAACACCATTTACATGTTATATCTAGGACCAGATTACTGTTCTCTTGTAAATTGATTCTTGAATTCCCTGACATTGCAGTAACAGTTCATCTTTGCTAAGTGTGATTCCTTTTGTCAGCATTATTTCTACTTAACTTTCTGGCAGTAAACCCATAGCGATAACATCTGAAGCGTGTCCAAATATGGAATCCTGGTGACAAAGCTTCAGGACAGTTTCTGTTGACTGGTTTCAGGAATCCGTTAACTATTGTTTACACTTTGTAGTATACCAAGAAGCTACAATACTGTCTTTTAGCCACATAAAAAGAGCACACATCCATAGGTTTGCATATACTAGTGCAAATTCAATGTCATCAGATCTACTGTATTTCCAGTTACATTGTTTACTCCATGTAGTATGTTATTTGTAGAGTTTTGCATTGATATTTTTTTTCGGTAACTGTACTGATTTAGATTTTGTTCAGCAAGTCCGTGCATTCTGTGATGCAAGAGCATTATAGAATTTCTCGAAGATTGTGCAGCACCATAAACAGACACGTGACTTTTGCTGCATAGAGCTTTTTGTACCTTTGCATCAGCTTACAGCTTTTACTTTTTCCATACTCTCAGTATGCGACTTTCCAATACATATTCATTTGATAGCTTTGTCAGATAGTAGGTGATTTCTTCCTCTGTACCCTGTAAAAACTCTACTTTTAACTAACTTGGAAGTTTTTCCTTTTTCAACTGTGTGATGAGCATTCTAAATTCCTCTTTAGCAAGAGACGTTATCCTTTTCATATAGGTACCTCATCTCATTCATTAATGTTTTATGTTTTTCTGTTTCTGCTACAATGTTCCGAAGACTGATTTCTTAATATCAAATGTGCTTTATCCTTTGATTTCGATATCCATTTTAGGAGAATCGTCTGTCACTTCTCTGAGAATAAGATTGTTTAACCACTCATAATACAATCAGTTACTGTTACTTATGGTTTTTCTTGGTGCGCATCTGATGGTTGATGTTAAACTTTCAACTCCAAGCCATGTTTGAGTGTGTAGATGATAGCAATAATGATGGTAATAACGCATTTGTGCCCATTGAAAACGACCATCTGATAACAGGTAAAAACAACTTAAACAGAATTAACTAAAACGACATTTAGGTGTCTTCAGTTTAGATATTTATTCTCTTGCACTGCAATAAGCTTGTTCATTTATTTTATGAACAGCAATATAACATCGATTTGTCTTAAGTACATCCTGTTGTAATGTCTCCTTTTTTTTGCAGCCAGTAGCATGCCCTGCTGCCATTCCTACACAGAAAAGGTCGAAACCTTTGCTACATAAAATTTCGAGAGATGGTGGTGCATTTCTGTGTGGTCAGCCAATCCCACCCTGTGGAGTCTTTTGCTACGTCGCTGTTGTTGGTGATGAGGATAATGCAGACACAGATTAATCCGTCTTTCCAGGCGATTATCAATATGCAGTGTACGATAACTAGCAACCTTCTGAGTCATGTCTGTGCTGATATATTGTAACAATTTTGAAAATCACGTCTGTAATATTGTTATTTTTATTTTCTTTGTAATAAATTCAGTAACTACCTCTTCAGAAAATATGTACATTTCATTAGCATATATGCATATATTTTCACGTGTAGATCATTGTGAGTAGACTAGTCTTTACACGAGTCAGCAGTGAATGCGATAGAAGTATTGTGGTAGCATATCTGAAAACCTCTATCAGTAATTCTACGAGGGTCACTCCAAAAGAAATGCACACTATTTTTTTTTTAAATCCATCTTTTATTCTACATGTTTGAAGTTTTACAGTGTGTAGATACATCCTTTAGGAACAATATTTCCACATAATTTCAATTCCTCTCAACTGCCTTACGCCATCTTGGAACCAGTCCCTGTTTACCCGCACGGTAAAATACTGGACCAACCTGTTGGAGCCACTGTTTGGCAGTGTGCACAATGTAGTCATCGTCTTCAAACCTTGTTCCACGAAGAGAGTCTTTCAGTTTCCCAAAGGGATGATAGTCACATGGAGCCAGGTCAGGACTGTAAGGCAGGTGTTTGAGTGTTGTCCGTCTGAGTTTTTTGATCACTTCCATGGGTTTTTGACTGACATGCGACCGTGCATTGTCGTGCAACAGCAAAACATCCTGCTTTTGTCGATGTGGTCGAACACGACTCAGTCGAGCTTGAAGTTTCTTCAGTGCCGTCACATATGCATCAGAATTTGTGGTGGTTCCACTTGGCATAATGTCTACAAGCAAGAGTCCTTCAAATCGAAAAACACCGTAGCCATAACTTTTCCAGCAGAAGGTGTGGTTTTCAATTTTTTTTCTTGGGTAAATTTACATGATGCCACTCCACTCACTGCTTCTTCGTCTCTGGTGAAAAATGATGGAGCCATGTTTCATCACCTGTCACAATTCATCCAAGAAGTTCATCTCCACCATTCTCGTACTGTTCCAAAAGTTTGCTGCATACCATTTTTCCTGTTTCTTTGTGTGTCACTGTCAACATCCTGGGAACCCACCTGGCACAAACCTTTTTTAACGCAAACACTTCCTTCCCCTATCCAAATATAGCATGACAATTCGTTCACTGTGATGCATCTGTCAGCAGTCACCAATTCGTTAACTCTCTGCACGTTGTCTGGAGTGTGTGCAGTATAAGGCCTGCCGCTGCGAGGACAATCCTCAATATTGCCGTGCCTGCTTTAATCAAGTAACCTGCTTGCCCACCATCTAACTGTACTGTAATCGATAGCAACATCTCCATACACCTTTTTCAACCTCTTGTGGATGTCTTCATTGATCCATTATGGATCGTGGGACGACGGCCGGTATCAACTTCTTGATGCAATAATTTACCCACAGTGGTATGTATTGTAGAAATTTATTTTATTTTAATAACTTCTATGTGCTACCAGTTTCGGCCAGTTATATGGCTCCTTCCGTGTATAGCGATTTTACGACTATGACGAGTAGGGCCTGAAGATAGCATGAATGTAATGCCGAAACTGGTAGCACATAGAAGTTCATAAAATAAAATAAATTTCTACAATACATACGGCTGTGGGTAAATTATTGCATCAAGAAAATTTTGTGAATGTTTCCCACTGTCTCGTTTTCACAGCACAGGAATTCTATGACAGCTCACTGCTTCTGACAAACGTCAAGTGTAGCAGCCATCTCAAAGAAATGTTGTGAGAGCGCCACTCACGGGAACAGGTTGAACTTAATTTGAAAACAAGTAGGAAGGATATATCTGCACACTGTAAAACTTTCACACATGCAGAATGAAAACTGTATTTTTACAAAAATAGTGTGTATTTCTTTTGGAGTGGCCCTTGTACATATGACTGAAACAATGGTGAAAAGCGATGTCAGATCAAAGTTGAATTAATGTAGTCTGACATAGCCCAAAATTTGTTTGTACATTCAATTCACTGGGAAAATTTTAAAATTCACAAAGTATTTAACGGATTGAGAGATACCACTTACAAACATCACTATACTTAGCATAATTCCCACATTGTCATGAGTACATAATTTGTATTTGGGCCATTGAATGAGGAATAAAACATTCTTAATAGAGACCAGAAGCTCCTGTCTCTGTTCTGCAAAACACTGCACTCACACATCTTGTAATACAAAGGTTATTTGAAAAGTTCTCGAAATCACCACGAGACGTCAGCGCTAGCCTATCGAGGTCTTCACGTGATATTCATTCTACTGTTGCCTGTAAACACGTGACACGCCATTGCTCTTGGAAGAGAGCTGTGGCGGTGAGGTGGCTCTGTTGTTGTTCCCGCGTAGTGATTTGCAAAGATGGAAAAATTCGAGATTCGGGACACTGGGAGACTCTGCTTCTTCATATTCAACTGTTGCCAAGTGGACAAATGAATTTAAATTTGGTCACTAGAGCTTACATGATGATCTGAGTAGTGGTCGGCAAAGACGTGTCACTACTCCAGAAATCATTGCAAAAGTGCACTAAATGCTCTTGGAGGATCGCCGATTGAAAATTCATGAAATCGCTCATGCTTTCCAGATGTCATCTGAAGGGGTATATCACATTTTAACTAAAGAATTAGAAACGAAAAAATTATCTGCAAGATGGGTGCCATGACTCTTGATGCTGGATCAAAAACACACATGCCATGGCCATGGAAAAATTACACAAACTATGGTATGAATTGTTGCCACACCCACCTTATTAACCTGATATGGCTCTGTCAGACTTCCATCTCTTCCCAAAACTGAAAATTTTTCACGGTGGACGAAGATTCACTTCCAACGAAGAACTGATAGTAGAGTTGACAACTAGTTTGCAGACCTGGAGGAAACTCATTTTCAAGGTACTTGAACATCGTTGAGCCAGATTCATTAATCTGCAGCAAGCCAGTGTGGCCAAGCAGTTCTAGGCGCTTCAGTCTAGAACCGTGTGACTGCTACAGTCTCAGGTTCGAATCCTGCCTCTGACATGGATGTGTGTGATGTCCTTAGGTTAGTTAGGTTCAAGTAGTTCTAAGTTCTAGGGGACTGATGACCTCAGATGTTAAGTCCCATAGTGCTCAGAGCCATTTGCATTGATCTACAAGGAGACTACATTGAAAAATAGAAAAAGTTTCAGTGATGTAAGAATGTTCCAAGAACTTTTCAAACCACCCTCGTATGTTTTTGTACTTTTATACCATAGTGTAATTTCATATTTCAAGTATGTCTATCCTTCAGGTGAGTCATTAACACAACTTTCACTGTCCAAAAATCACGAGTTCCCTCTTCTACTCTGCTTTGCAGTGTGCTTAACGCCGGTACAATGTAATCAACAGTTAAATTCTATTTTAGCAGACACATCTCATATAGAATCACAGATGTATGATACAAAATACTTATAAAATATATCTAAAATTATTACAGTTGTTTCTTTAATTTATTTATTTGCAGAATAAATCTAAGAAATATAATATTGTGAAAGTTATTACTCTGCCTGTCAACAGATGGCAGGAAACTAAAAAAAAAAGACTGGCGTGTGACTACGGCCTCCCTTAGAACATACGCCCGGTGGAAGTCTTTCGATTTTATGCTACTTCGGCGACTTGCGCGTCGATGGGGATCAAATGATGATGATTAGGACAACACATCACCCAGTCCCTGAGCGGCGAAAATCTCCGACCCAGCCACAAATGAATCGAAATCGGGGCCTTAGGATTGACATTCTGTCATGCTGACCACTCAGCTACCAGGGGCGGATGGCAGGAAACTAGGGAGTTTCTCATGCCAATAAAATGCCTGGCTGGGATAGTTAATGCTAGTTAAGAAATGAATACAGTAATCAGCTTAAAAATGATGTAGACAGTAGTAGTTATTCGGAGATGATGAAGCCTGCACATTATAGAGTAATGTGGAGAGCTGCTTCAGACCAGTCTTCAGACTGAAGATCACAGCAACAACAACAACAACAACAACAACAATGTTATTGTGATGACTGTCACTGTTTAAATGGTGTGCTAATGCTTGCCCTTTACGTTAGTTTAAAAAAATTAGAGTCTCCATAATGTAAATACATGGGAAAGGTAGACCTAAACACTTAAACAGTGGCTTACAGGAGTTTCTCACTTAGCTGCTGCCAAATTACATCAGAGCCCATATTTAAGATGGAAAAGAAAATAAGTATAATAGGCACTCTTAATTGTTGTTTCACATTACATCCATGTTAAGTAACATTGAAGGTATGTACATTTTCCATCCCAAACTCAGTGACACAGTTAATGAATATGCTCAATCAGACAGCTAGCCATGCACCTACATCTCAAACTGGCATAGTAGGCACACACTCAGCAGCTATTAAAAATATTTTCTTCTTTCATAAATTAGGAACCATTGTAAGTGAAAAACAGCTGCTTACTTACAACACTTTCTCCTGTTAAAAGTTTCTTCTTTGTATCAGTCTCTGTTACCCGGTTTACATGGTGCTCCCAAAACCGGATTTCGTAAAACGTTTTCTCAGTAAAGCTTCTGGGTGGCCATGTAAACACTTCAATATTGATTCTGGAAATCCCATGTAAACACAAGCGGTTTTGAAACATGCTTGGACTTTCAGCTTTCGTCTTGTTTTTAAAAACTGTAAGCTAATATCGGCAGAGTGGCTTTCTGTATAATGAAGGATAAGTAGAAATATTGAAGCTATTTGCACCTCATCTAATTAAAGAGAAATAACGATTGTGCTGACTAAATCATAAACTGTATCATTTATGACGCTATATTTAACTAGGTAAGCAAATGCGCTTCAGACCTTAACATGTAAACACGACAGCAAAAGGTGGTTTCCGAACTTCAGTTTTCGTCTTTTGAAAGAAATTCATATCTGTCAAGCTGGTCAAAACCATTTAAATGATGTCGATATGTGGTGAACTACGAGGTGTGACAATAAAGTAATGAGACTGATGTGAAAAAAAAGTTGCTTACTGTTTTAGTCAAGTTTAGTGTTGCCTCCTTCGAAGTAGTTCCCTTCTGATTGCACACACTTTTTTCAGTTTTTCTGCCATTGATGGTAACATTTCTGGAACTCATCTTCTGCAATATCTTCCAAGACCCTCGTCACAGCTTTTTGGACATCTAGTGTTGTTTGAAAATGGTGTCCCTTGACCGCCGCTTTGATTCTTGGAAATAGAAAAAAGTCGCACGGAGCGATATCTGGTGAATAAGGTGGCTGTGGTAGTACTGAAATTTGTTTTGAGCTTAAGACTTGCTGCACTGACAGAGCAGTGTGGTATGGCGCATTATCGTGATGCAGATCTTCAGTCAGATAAGTCTTCGGTCAGATCATACGAGTTCACGCACCCTGGCCAAGTTGACTTCCATCCATGAGGTCGATGGTCATCCACTGCGGTCTTTATCTCCAACATTCGTTCTGCCTTTACTAAACATTTTATACCAATGAAAAACTTCAGCTATTGATATAACCTCCTCTCCAAAAGCCTTCTGAAGCTTACCGTAAGTTGTCGTCGAGTTTTCACCCAATTTAACGCAAAAAGAAATGGTATACTGTTGCGCAATATTATGCATTTCCATTTCCATGACGAGAGACACAAACACATGTTAACTTATTACAGCACAACTCACGACTTAGCAGTTGCATCGATGTGGCGCTTGGACTAAAAGCAGCTTATAGACCATAGTCAAAGATATCGTGCCTATGCAAGCCTGCAGGGTTGTCTTGCAAAGAAAATCAATCTCATTACTTTATTGTTGGACCTCGTATGTGTGTGTTATCTTTGACTGTTTTTACATCTTTATTCCTACATGGTGTACTGTTCACTTCCAGTTTGTCCATATTGGTTGTGAGTGTGATAACATGTAGTAAAGTGTACCAAGGTAAAATGTTATAATAAATCACCGAATGTGTACATGTTTATCATGTTCTCAGTATCCATGAAACCTCAATTGATACCCAGATAACAAATCGTTAAAAGTATCACATGTTGTGATCCAAACTGCAGTGTGTGTTGCTGTTCATAAAGAAGAATTGTTCGTGTCGACGAATTTGGCGACGAATTATCTAAGTAATGTGCCAAACCTATGGAGACTGGGTGTTAGCTATCGAAAATGTGCTTATTCTCGAAGGATTAGCGAAATGTGTCCCAGAAGTAGTTTCATCAGAAGATTCGAAGGCCAAAGCGAAGATAATACTTACGATTGATCCATCTTTATATGTGCACATAAGAGAATCAAAAACAACTCTGGACTTGTGGAAGAAACTGGAATTAATGTTTGTCGACTCTGGATTTGCGAGAAGAAGAAATTTATTCAAACACTGATATCAACACATCTAGAAAAATATGATTCAATTATGATCTATGTGAATCATATGGTAGATAATGGAATGAAATTATGTGGAATGGGTTTTGCTATTAGTGATGAATATATTGCATTGTTACTGGTAGCAAGATTGCCTGAAAAATATTCTCCCATGGTAATGATAAATGAGAATTCAGGAATTCCAGTCACAATGGACGCAATCTAAGTTAAGCTTCTTGACATGGAAGAAGAATTCACCCCAATTGGTAGTGCTTTTAGTGCCCAAAGTTGACAAAGTAAACCAAAGTTTTCTCACCAAAATGGAAATACAGTGGGAATCCAAAACAGGAAGGACGTTGTTTGCTTGAAATACAAGAAACCAGACATTTTAAAAGTAGTTGCTCGAAAGTGACAATGAGACAAGACAAAACAAAAGCCAAACGTTTTCAGTTAAGTGTTTATAAGTGGCTCTCTTGATGGAAGTGACTGGTATGTAGATTCAGATGCTAGTGTGCATCTCACACCAAATGAAGAATGGATGGAAAACAAAAAAAAAATGATTTTGACATGTAAAAAATTGTGGCTGCAAATCAGACAGAAATCGCAGTGTTGTTCTCTGGAGAAGTTGATTTAACAACAGCAGTCGAAAGATCTATTTTGACATTACTCTAAAAACATTTCATGTGCTCCAGAACTAACTATAAATTTGCTCTCTGTGAGGAGGTTGATTCAACAAGGAATTTTTTTTGAATTTAATAGTGATTAGTGCAATATTTATAACAAGCATAAAGAACTATTTGCAACTGCAGATCTGATTAACGATGTGTACAAGCTAAACATTGACGAAAGAAGTGATGGGAATGATTACAGCCCCTGATTGACATAGAAGATTAGGTCACATAAATGCAAATGATCTTATTAAAATGAAAAATGGTGCTGTAGAATAAATGTGAAGACATTAACATTAGCAAGCAAAACTGTGTAGTATGTAATGAAAGCAAACAAACAAGACAGCCTTTTCCACTTGAAGGCACTAGAGCCTCTAAACACTTCAAGTAGCACATGCAGAACTGTCTAGACCAACGAAAGTTATGTCATTAGGTGTATTTTCTCATTTTGGAAGATGATTATGCCAAAATGGGATTTGTGAATTTTTTGAAGACAAAGAAGGCGACTTCAGAAAAGTTTCAAGAATTTCAGAAAATGGTGAAGAACCAGCAAGTAAGGAAAATCAATCAGTAAGAACAGATAACAGAAAAGAATTCTGTTAGGCGAATTTTGACAGTTTGTTGAAAGAAATTGGTATCGTACATCAGTTATTCAACAGTTATAGACCAGAACAAAACGGTTTGGCAGAAAGATTGAATAGAATTGTTTTAGAAAAGGCAAAATGTTTACTATTTTATGGTTGATAAAATATTTTGGGCTGAAACAGTTAAAAATGCAGTATACTTGCGAAACAGGTCAGTGAGTTCAAGTTTAAGGAATAAAACACCATGTGGATTATGGACTGACAAGGAACCCCACACCAATCATCTCAAAATAATTGGAAGCAAGGTCATGGTGCATATTCCCAAAGTCAAGAGAACAAAATGGGATAAAAAGGCAAAAGAAATTATCTCAGTGGGTTGTAGCAATACTGCAAAAGGCTATAGACTCTATGACCCTGAAACAAATGATGTAGTGATAAGCTGAGATGTGACTATAATGGAAAATATTAATGATGCAGAAACTGAAATAAGGAATCATGAAGAAATTGCCACTACACTGGGGAGGATGAAAAAATGACACGTCTGATACTGTATTGAGAGAGGACTTATATGATATCTCAAAAGAAGCAGTTACATCAAAGAAAGACATTGATGATAAAAAATGTGTTACACAAGAAGATGAAGTAAAAAAATTAGAAGATCACAAAGGCAGCTCAAACCAAATAGAGGATTTGATGATTATGAGATTTACTTTTCTGCCAGAACTTCAGATCAACTCAAGCACCCAACAGATGTGGAGGAGGCCCTTGGTAGACCTGATGCAGAAGAATGGAAACGTGCTTTAGATGAAGAAATACAAGTTTTGAAGATAACAGTGCTTGGGAAGTGGTAAATCTTCCAGAAAGTGCAAGTGCTGTGCAGTGTAGATGGGTGTTCCAAAAAAAGTCAACAATGAAAGTGAAGTGCAGTATCATACGAGACTAGTGGCAAGACGATTCACTCAGAAACCTTGAGATGATTATGTTCAGAATTTTCTCCTGTAGTAAGACATTGAACACTTAGATGTCTAATGGCTTTGTGCATTGAACTAGATTTGAACATTACACATCTTAATGTTAAGATGGCTATTTTAAATGGTATTCTCAAAGAAGATATTTTCTTACAACTATCCAAAGGAGTAAATCTTTGTAAAGCTAAAACAAAAGTTTTTAAGTTAAAAAGGGCTATGTATGTTTTAAAGCAATCATCCAGAGTGTGGAATCACTGCCTAGCCTTCCTGCCTAGATTACAAAAGATCTGACCTTCCTTATTTACAATAAATGAAGTTAAAGGCTTAGTTACTATGATAGCTTTATATGTTGATGACTTTTATATTTTTACCAATGACTCAAATGAGAGTGAATTTTTGAAAAACAAATTAAGTTCGGAGTTCAAAATAAAGGGTTTATAATGGCTAAAACTGTTTGCAGATGGAAATCACATATAATAAAGCTAATGGAGTATTAGCTTAAAGTCAAGAGAACTACATTGATCAGTTTCTGAAAAGGTTCAGTATAATAGACTGTGAAACTGTAAAGACTCATATTGAAACAAAGCTTGACTTTATAAATGAAAAAGACACTAATACTGATGATGTATCTTATCAAGCCCTAATTGGTCATTTATCAGTACTTACAAGACCTGACATCTCTTTCTGTGTGAGCCAGTTCAATAATTCTTATACTGAAAAACATTGGATATGTGCTAAGCGAATTTTGAAATATCTGAAGGAAACTAAGAATTATTTTCTTAAGTTAAGAAAAGGAGATTTAGAATTATGTGGTTATGTAGATACAGATTGGGCAAATTTTTCATTAGACAGAAAGTCATTCTCTGGTTTTGTTTTTAAGCTATGTGGTTCTGTAGTGTCATGGCAGTGTTAAGCAAAATACTGTTGCTCTTTCTAGCACAGAGGCTGCATATATGGCTCTTTGCAAAGCTGGTCAGGAGACCATTTATTTAAGGAACTTGTTACATGAACTGATGAGCTATAATAAGTCTGTCACATTGTTTAATGGAAATCTGAGGGTCCTGAATTTGTCTGTTGATCCTCCAAATCATGAAAGTTAAGCACATTGATGTTTGAAATTATTATATAACAGAAACTGTGCCCAATAAAGTTGTAAAAACTGTTCGTGTACAAACAGCTCATTTGCTTGCAGATATAATGGCAAAAGTATTGAGAAGAGAAAAACATTGTGATTTTCTGAACTGTATGGGTCTAGGTATTTTTTAAGAAAATCATTTAAATGTTTTGAAGTGGGGGTATTAAACTAGTCAAACCCATTTAAGTGCTACCGATACGTGGTGAGCTATGTGTGTATTATCTTTGACTGTTTTTACATCTTTGGTCCTTCATGCTTTTCTCTTCTATTCTGAGTCACCCATATTGATCGTGTGTGGCCTAAAATGTAATAAAGTGTACCGATGTAAATTGTTACAATAAATCACCAAATGTATACATGTTTATCATGTTGTCAATATAAACTGAACCTCATCAATGTCATATGTAAACATAGTGTGTGAAAACTATACAGTACTCACAAAGTAAATTTATAATGGGTGTAAACGATAACATTGTTTACAACGTATCACTGTGCTATTTCATGGCCATGAAATAACCTCAGAATGGCTTACAAACGCCATTTATGCTAAAGCGTAGGTGCGCTGAGGAAGATTTTTCAGGCTTAGGCTAATTTAAGGTTGTTTTCTGGGTCTTGGCAGACCACCGGTGTCGCATATCAATAATTTGTTCATATCATCTACACCATGGTTGTAAATTGTAAACAAGTCGGTTTACACCCTGTATGTAAAGACTGCCGTAACTTAAGGAGCTATGTATCGACCATGTAGTTCGTTGCTTCCACCTCCCACACTTTGTTTGCATATTTTAAAGGTTAGTTGTGAACAAAGACCACAGAAAAATTCCCTGTGTTAGAGGCTAGTGTCACAGATGGAGGACCAGTAGAAGACTGAAATTGTCTAGTGTAGACACACCACATTTATGGCGATTTATTGCAGGCAAAACATCTTGTACACATTATTGCAAGTGGACTGTCCTTAAGGATACAGATACTGATGCAGTCACGAAGTATTGTATCTTGCTCTTACTTACGATCTTTACATAGAGCTCCCAAAACTGATTCTGGCTAGTCTTCTAAACACCATACACTGTCGATTCTGGAAATGCTGATCTCTCTGCTGGATTTCCACTTCCACAATCATGCACACGAACGATACTTTTAGCAATGTACTTGTCCTGTCAGGTTACTTGTTGCTTTCAAAATTTTCGGGTAATGTGGATGTAGAGACTTTTTGTGCAGTGAAAGAGGAGAATAAATGTTAGACCGAACGTGAAGTTATCTACATCTAACATGTACCTGAATAGGAACAGCTCTTGCATGGACGAAACCAGAAACTGGTGCAATTGATTTACAGATGCCATGTTTGGCCGGTCTACCAAAGCCTTAACAAAAACTTGTACCTGAAATTCAGTTTTCAGCTTCTGGTAGCTGCACTGCATCTAAACATTGTGACTCACTCTGCCGGATCCAGAGCCCACAGATGCCGTGAGGATGCTTCATCATGTAATATGGGAGAGGTTTTGGCGTCTGCAGGTATGTGCACGGCATGTGATCTGAGAGAGTCTGCAGAATGAGTGCACACTCGGGAATCAGAGTGTGGAAAGTAGGCTCAAACATAAATAGTTCTTGATGTGCGTTAGTTTTATATGAAATGAGAGAATATATGATATTTTATGATTGATTAGAGAAGGAATTCCTAAATCAAGTGAAGCTGTAGAATCATTCAATGCTAAGGCTGATGTTACACTGTCAAAATTCTTTGATCAGAAATCTTTGTCAAAGATTTTGTCAAACTTCTTTGATCAAAGTGCTCCACTGGAGCAATTAAAAAAGAAGGGAGTCGTTATTACGTCACAGACTTGAAGCTGACTTTCGCCTTGTTACATAACCCAAAACATTCGGTTCACTGCATTTCTACCTCCATGGTTCATCGTGGTGATACGCACCAGTGATGTCACTCTGACATGATCATGCCCAGAATCGACTGTTGGGTATGTCTATCGACCATTGTGGGCATACACCAAATAACATCTGGTGCTTTTATTGTGTAGAGACGTAGCTGTTTCATCAAAAATGCTAGTTGGAATCGTTTGTGGGTGTACTAATCCATCAAAGTAATAACATTTCATTCGTAAGTTTAGCCATTCAAGCAATGTTTTCTTTTGAATACACGAATTGTGACTGCGCCGTTTACTTTTATTTTTTGCCTTCCAAATCGAAAACGCTCCAACCTCTGAGCCATACTGTATCAATGGTCTTGTACCCACACAACACACAGCTGATTGTTGAAGCAGCATGTCATATCCTAAATTCCTCACTCCGATAATTATTCATTGTTCACATTTCCTCCCCCTTTAAAAAAGATTCTGGGCAGAATAGCTGTAGACAGCAGTCATGCATGAGCTTTGCTTCCTTTCTGAAGAAGTCTTTGGTCGGAGACTTGCATGAACACTTATTTCGTCGTGCCTGCCTGCTGCACAGTGTCTGAATAGCAATCTATCCACTTCACAGTATAGTTATATCGTCGTGAAGTTTGTTATAAATAATCCACTGTACTTCAGAGGAACAATGATGTACGTAATTAAATTCCAGAGGGAGAAAATAACATTCATTACGACACATTAAGGTTGTCTGCAGCACAAAGAGGAATACACAATGCTTCAACCAAAGGTTTTTCTCACATACCCAATAAAATAAAATGCCTGCCGGTCAACGAAGTAAAGCTTTAAACTAAACTGGAGACGTTTCTCTTTGACAACTCCTCTTGTTTGGTAGAAGACTATATGTTATCGTAATGTGTAAATGGTGATGGGCAGGAATTACTAACATCTGTCTGTCTTTCATTAAAAAAAACTGATAAATAATCAGCAAGGAGGCATATTTACAAAAAAACTGATGTTAAATATAAAACAACTCAATCCACATCATTACAATTTATTGTGCAAATGATACAAGGAACATGATACTACCTAACTGTTGGTATTTCACAAAGCATGGTACAGACTTACATACTTCGAAAACCTGAAAATGAAATTCAAAAGTAAAATGAAGTAGGCGTTCAAAGTAGAAAACCATTTCAATTTTGATAGGTTTGGTTATTCCTAAAAAAAACTGACAGATTTACTGTGGAGAAATATACCAGGGAAAAATGCAAAAATAGGCTACCGTTGGAAAGGTATTGCCTATACATTGATGAGCCAAAACATTATGACCACCTGCTTAATAGCCTGTTTCTCCATCTTTGAAACGTAATACATCACGGATTCAGCTTTTTTTGGAAGGTTTGTGGAGGTATTGGCATTAGATGTCTACCCTTAGGTCATGTAATTCGCGTAAATAACGAGCCCCTGATTGGCGTACATGGTGATGGTGCCCAGTACCGACCCAGGTGGGTCCATAGGATTTACATCAGTAGAATTTGGTTGTCGAGACATAAACGTGAGTTCACTATAAGGCTCCTCACACCAATGTACCACTGTTCTGGCTCTGAGATATGGACAATTATACTGCTGAAAGGAGACATCGCTTTTGTGGAAGACATCAACCATGAAGCATACAGGTGGTTCGCAGCTGTCAGTATATCTTCGATTATTACCACATGTCCCATGCAAGCGCAAGAGAATGTTTCCCTTAGCATAATACTGCTCCCACCAGCCTGATTCCGTGGAGTGCTGCATTCTTCGAGCCGCCGCTCATCTCGGTGATGGTGTTTAAGACGACCATCGACCTAATGTAGAAAAAGTGTGATTCACTCTAAGATCCGACACAGTCAAATCCCGATGGTCCCGTGCCTACTGAAATCGTAATTGACTCATAAGGGTGGTCTGCTGCGGAAGTCGATGTGATGATGATAAAGTCCCATACACCGTGACGGAGCATAGGCGAACGATGAGGAAGACCCGCACAGCCGTACTAGGCAAGGTCCTAGTGGAGGTGGTCCGCCATTGCCTTCCTCCGACCGTAATGGGGATGAATGATGATCATGAAGACGACACAACACCCAGTCATCTCGAGGCAGGAAAAATCCCTGACCCCGCCAGGAATCGAACCCTTGAGCCCGTGCTCGGGAAGCGAGAACGCTACCGCGAGACCACGATCAGAGAACGAGGTCGATGTACAACAATGAATTATGAACAGTGTGCTCTGCAACACTTGTGTGTGCACCAGCATTGTGCTCTTTCGGCAGAGATTCCACAGATCACCATCTATCCCACTTTACAGAGCGCGCAGGCCTCTGAACCCCACGTTCTCTGAAGAGTCATGGATGTCCAACTACTTAGCACCTAATGGAAGCTTCATTTTCTTCTATCTCTTTCCGTATACCTCATGACAGTACAAGTGAATGTTTGACCAGCTTCGCCGTCCACGAGACACTCGTTCACAGACTCCGCATAATAATTCTGCCCCTTGTCCAAGTCGCTCATGTCAATGGATTTCCGCATTTGCAACCGATATCTTCGCTAGGGTGATCCCCCTGCCGTGTCTGCTACGCTTACATGCTTTTTTTACGATGTCACGTACCCGCAATGCCACCAGGCAGTATCCATTGTCGCGATGTGCAGTGGTCGTAATGTTATGGCTGGTCAGTGTACGTTAAACAGGTGACTTACATACATGTTAAAGTAAAATATTCATTTTACCGCGTCCAAGCGTTTGAGACCATTCCCTTAATCACATATATAGTAGTGCAGAATGATGGAACATGTTTAAAAAATCATATTGTTTTTTTACCCTGTAAACTGCTATTATTGGTCAAACACTGAATGACGTATTGTAGGTAAGATTCGAAATGAGAAGATATGTAAACTGCAGTGAAATTACAGCACTGATAATCTAATAAGACAAGAACTCTATTCTGCATGGATATATAACTCTATGAAGTTCTGTTTCTTTGAAATTTTAATAATGCTTCACTTTACATACATGCACAAGATACAATAGCATGCCTTACTTCTTTCCTTATTGCACACGTTTATGGGCTAACAAAGAACATGTAGGTAAGTGCTTCTCAAAAGTGGACATTAAAAATGTTATGCATACAAGTTGAAAATGTAACATACAAGAATCAGCACCAGTAGGGAAACAAGTATTGGTATCGTAGTTCCAGCTTCATTTCATATCGATACAAATACAGTAAATGTCTAATTAAATGGATTACGAAAGCATGATTTTCGTCTCACTTCGTCTTCTTGGTTATTCGAGATACACTGAAGTGCCAAAAAAAGTGGTACACTGCCTAATACCGTGTAGAACCCTCGTGAGCAAGCAGAAGTGCCGCAACACGACGTGGCATGGATTAGACTAATGTCTGAAGTAGTCTGGAGGAAACTTACTCTATGAATCGTGCAGTAATGTCCATAAATCTGCAAGGAGGTGGATATCTCTTCTGAACAGTATGTTGCAAGGCATCCGAGATATGCTCAATAATGTTCATATCTGGGCAGACTGGTGGCCAGCGAAGTGTTTAAACTGAAAAGAGTGTTCCTGAAGCCACTCTGTAGCAATTCTGGACATGTTGGGTGTCGCATTGTCCTGGTGGAACTGCCTAAGTCCGTCAGAATGCACAACGGACATGAATAGATGCAGGTGACCATACAGGATGCTTACATACGTGTCACTCGTCAGAGTCGTACCTAGACGTCTTAGGGGTCCCATATCGCTACAACTGCACACACCCCACACCATTACAGAACGTTCACCAACTTGAACAGTCCCCTGCTGACATGCAAAGTCGATGGATTCATGAGGTTGTCTCGATCCCCATACTCATCCAATCTCTCGATTTAATTTGAAACGAGACTCGCCCGACCAGTCAACATATTTCTAAACGTCTACAGAGCAATGTCGATGTTGGCGCGCCCAGGCGAGGCGTAAAGCTTTTTGTCGTGCAGTATGATGTTTCGTTGAATGCTTCGCACGCTGACACTTGTTGCTGGCGCAGCATTGAAATGTGCAGAAATTTGCGGAAGGGTTGCACTTCTGTCACGCGGAACTATTCTCTTCAGTCGTCGTTGGTCCCGTTCTTTCAGGATATTTTCAGGCAACAGCGACGTCGTAGATTTGATGTTTTACCGGATTCCTGATATTTATGGTACACCTGTAAAATGATCGTACAAGAAAATCCTCACTTCCTCGCAACCTCGGAGATGCTGTGTCCCATCGCTCGTTCGCCGACTATAATACCAAGTTCAAACTCACTTAAAACCTGATAACCTGCTATTGTAGCAGCAGTAAAGGATCTAACAACTGCCCTACACTCTCGTTGTCTTATGTATGTGTTGCCGAACGCAGCGCCTTATTCTGCCTGTTTATATATCTCTGTATTTAAATACACATGTCTATACCAGTTTCCTTGGCGCTTCAGTGTATATCAACAAGAAACAAATTACATTAACGAGGCCAAATGTGTCTTCTTACTGCAACAAATACGCATTCAAGAAGAGAAAGATGTTCTAAAGTACTTTCCTGACACTACGTTGTTTGTGTAAGCACTGTAATTTTTAGTTTTTAAAACACTTGTTGCGTCCACACGATAGAAATTGTGAAAAAGAAGCAACCGTAAACGGTAGTCTGCTAAAGTTTTGGGCTATTTAAGATGGCGGTAGGTCTCATCCACTCTGGCTTCAAAACAACTTATAGCGTAAGTCTATTGCTCCATCTCCCTTCACTCTTTACTTCCAGTGCTGTTACACTGTCGTCAAATTCTTCGCCATAATTGTTGGAGAGTGAACGCTGAACAGCTAATCATCTGCAGAGCACCATTTAATGTAATATTACTTAAAAAAAGAGAAACGGAAACGATTGTGTGCGAAACCGTGGATAGCAAAAAGGGAAGCTCCAGGTGTTCACCAGAATTTACTTGGTGATCTACTGTGCGAGAACATAAAGAGCTGCGAAAATTATTTGAGAGAACGAATAAACATATCCATTTTTCCTTACGAGAGTTTTTGTCACATATCTGTAAACTAGATACTCATTTAAGAAATGCGATTTCCGCTGAAAACCGTGTCATGATTACGTTAAGAGCTATAGCAACTTTCGAAACCTATTCGAGTTTGCAATACAGTACTTTAATCCTATAGTGCACCATTTCGCACATCGTTCATGGAACATGTGAACCAATGTATAAATCACTTGCAGAGGATTTTATGATGATTAGGTTTCCTTATTGAGAGTAACAAATAAAGTCATGTAACCGACTTATGTATATGTTATTGACAATAGCTTTATTTCCACATCACCATAGACAACTTAGTCTTCCTTACATTACCACAGCACATCCACTTCAAATACAGCTGATAGCTGCAAGTATTTCTTTACTACATTCTGTACGGGTACAAGTGGGCACCTACCTATATTTACGAGGGTCACTCCAAAAGGAATGGACATTATTTTTGTAAAAATACAGTTTTCATTCTGCATGTGTGAAAGTTTTACAGTGTGTAGATACATCCTTATCCCTTGTTTTCAAACTTAGTTCAACCTGTTCCCGTCAGTGTCACCGTCACAGCATGTCTTCAAGATGGTTGCTACACTTGACGTTCGTCAGAAGTAGTGTGCTGTCATAGAATTCCTGTGCTTTGAAAACGAGACAGTAGGACACATCCACAAGAAGTTGAAAAAGGTGTATGGAGATGCTGCTGTTGATCGCAGTACAGTTAGTCGGTTGGCAAGCAGGTTATGTAATGAAACAGGACATGGCAATATTAAAGATTGGCCTTTCACTGGCAGGCTTTGTACAGCAAACACTTCAGACAATGTGCAGAGAGTTAACGAATTGGTGACTGCCGACAGATGCATGACAGTGAAAGAATTGCCACACTACGTTGGGATAGGGGAAGGAAGTGTTTACAGAATACTGAAAGTTTTGGCGTTAAAAAAGTTTTATGCCAGGCGGGTTCCCAGGATGTTGACAGTGGCTCGTAAAGAAACAAGAAAAACGGTATGCAGCGAACTCTTGGAGTAGTATGAGAATGGTGGAGATGAATTTCTTGGAAGAATTGTGACACGTGATGAAACATGTCTCCATCATTTTTCGTCAGAGACGAAGAGGCAATCAAGAAGTGGCATCATGCAAATTAACCCAAGAAAGAAACTTCAAAACCACACCTCCTGCTGGAAAAGTTATGGCTACGGTGTTTTCGATTCCGAAGGGCTCTTGCTTGTGGACATCATGCCGAGTGGAACCACCATAAATTCTGATGCATTGTGTTGACACTGAAGAAACTTCAAGCTCGACTGAGTCGTGTTCGACCACATTGGCAAAAGCAGGATGTTTTGCTGTTGCACGACAATGCACGGCCACATGTCAGTCAAAAAACCATGGAAGTGATCACAAAGCTCGGATGCACAACACTGATACACCTGCCTTACAGTCCTGATCTGGCTCCCAACTGAAAGACTCTCTTCGTGGAACAAGGTTTGAAGATGATGACTCCCTTGTACACGCTGCCAAACAGTGGCTCCAACAGGTTGGTCCAGAATTTTACCAGGCAGATATACAGGCGCTGGTTCCAAGATGGCGTAAGGCAGTTGATAGGGCTGGAAATTATGTGGAGAAATGAAAATATTGTTCCTAAAGGAAGTATCTACACCATGAAAAACTCTCAAACATGTAGAATAAAATATGGATTAAAAAAATAGTGTTCATTTCTTTTGGAGTGACCCGCTTAGATTGTTAATATTGCCCCTCGGTGGCTGCGCACTGGTTATTTGATGAAAATATTCATGACAGGATTATATCTCTTAATGAAGGAAAAGAGAAGCCCAGTAGTTCTTTTCAGACGTTCACGCGAAATCGTTTTGCATATTTTTTTACAGGCTGCAATTTCTATAGCTAAAGACCAGGCCTCATTACAAACTCTGTTAAAAGGATGAGAGTTATGAATTAATCGGCACATAAAGTAATTTTTCATATAGTAGATCAACAAATTGTCTACAGGGTACAAAGAATGATGATTATAGTTCGTCAAGGTATAGTGGCCTGTTTACAAATGTTACATGTTAACTCTATCACTGGTTCTAATAGTCACTGCTGATATCCGCAAAGAATCCCGAGGCTACTTCAAATAACAGCTCTGTAGCACACAGTGTAGAGAATACAGTAGAGACTAAGTAATTCGATCCCCAATCCTTGTGTAATTCGAACCGGTCTTAAGAAAATTGACATTTTACATCAAACTATATTAAAAACCTGTTTTCATACGTTGTCCGAATGTACGTTTTATGCACCTTCGAAAGTGTTACGTTTTGAACTTTCTTCCAATTTTCCATGTACAATACAGGTAAAACTGTCCTACTTAGGGTTTTCGTTCATAATGCAGAGAAATAACTTTGGGCTCAGCCTGCTAATGCATTTGCATTACAGATGGACTGTTACCATTAGGTTTAGAGGCGCTTGTTCTTTCATTTGTCGAGCCTTCAGTAATTGGGACCGCCTGACAATCAGTTGTAGAGCACATACCATCCTTTCGTTACCACTATCGTTGCGCCTACTTAGCAACAGTGGTCATTAAAATACAGTATGCCTAAGTAACAACAGAGCACATATTTTACATTGTTACATTTACATTTACATTTACACTGTTGTATGCACTGTATACCGTTGTGTACCATATGTACTGTAGTGAGCCCATCTTTCTCACATTCATTTTAAAGTGTTGTATGTACATATGTAACTGTGTGTTTCTTAATGTTTTAATTCATACATTAGAATGAGTGTGAGGAGGAAGAGAAAATTTGTACCTTGAGTGTGAAACTGGAGGGAAGAAAAAAATAGACAAAGGAGAAACATGAAAACAACTTGCTGCTGGGTATGGAGCCAGAGAAGTGATAGTTGGAGATCGGTGTAGAAACAAAATCAAAACTGAGAAGTATTCATCAAACAAGTGTTCTATTTCGTCATCTGAAAAGAAGTCAGTGAATAAATGTGAATATGAAACACTGAGTAAAGCTTTGTTCGTTTGGTTTACTCAACAAAGGCAAAAAGGAAATACAATTTCAGAGCCTATTCTACAAGCAAAAGCTCTATTTTTTTAGAAATGAGTTAAAGGAATGTGAGGATGACTTGACTGCAAGCTCAGGATGGCGGGATAGGTGGTATAAGCGATCCGGCGTAAGGCAGCTTGAAATTTGCGGCGAAAAGTCTTCTATAAGTTTTCAAATTGTTAAATAGTTTTGTGAGAAATTAATAAAAATTATACAAGAAGAAAATCTTACTCCTGATGAACTGTTTAGCTGTGATGAACCAGGGCTAAATTATAGAATGCTTCAATCTAAAACTCTAGCTTCAAAAGAAGAAAAGGCTACAAAAACGTAAAGAGATGTTAACAGTTCTTGCTGCATCGACTTCAGGTGGCGATCGTAAACTGAAGCCGCTCGTAATGAGGAAGTCCGCTACTCCCAGAGCTTTTCTGCAGTGCCTGTTACATAATTATGTCCACCAAAAATCTGCTTGGCCGGATGAAAATATTTTTAAGAAGTGGTTTTTGAACATTTTGTTCCAGAGACCAAAAGATAACTGAAGAAAAAAGTGTTTGCGTTCCAAAGTAATCTTAACTCTTGACAACACTGGTTCACACGCTGATGAGGAAGAATTACAATGTGACTGTTTTCGTGCATTGTTCTTCGCCTCTAATGTAACAAGTTTAATACAGTCTATGGACCAAGGCATTTTACAATACTTGAAAAAAAGTTATCGTCGTTGTTTGCTTCATAAGTTTATACAATGAAAAGAAGGAGAAGAAACCATCCAATAATTTCTAAAAGAAACCTACGATAAAGGACGTAGTTTACTGGATAGCCGATTAATGGTCTGAAATAAAGGTGGAGACACTAAAAAAGTCTTGGAACCAGATATTATGGAATGAAACGGATAACTACATTACAGACTAAGTTGACCTACCATTGGCAGATCTGATGAAAAAGTTACTGGATGTGGAAATGCGATTGAGATTGATGATTCAGAATGGATGAACAGTGATGAGAAGTTTGAAACGATGGATTGTTGAAATGGTTAGTGAACCCGCTGAAGACAGTGACAACTAGGAATTGCTTGGAGAAATTGTACCAGTGACCACTCACACCAAAGATTTGGCAGTACTAGATATGACATTGGGTTATATCAAACAGCAAACGGTAGCTCCTCCAACTAACACAAAGCTTCTTAGAAAATGGCGCGCCTTTGCTGCTAAAAAACGAGGTTCTGTTTTAAAACAAAGGACTATGGACAATTTCTTTAAAATGTGACTTACATTTTTGCAACTTGGAAACGTGCCCCCATAAATGTACATATAACAAAGGTATGTTCTATATTGTTCTTTTATTTTTTTAATGATTATTGTGCTCATTAAACATTTATTCATGATTTACGCATTGATTTAGTGATGTTTCCGTATCACCCAAGTTTTTTGAATTTCGAGGTAGCCTCAGGGTCTAATTCGGCGCTCAACTGTACTGAAATCCTAGAGCAAGTTACGTACTTTAGCCCAAAGAAAAACAAATAATGTAATCATGGAATTGCGTGCATTTTTCCCGTATATAGACAGAGGCTAGAATATTAAGTGATTTTGGTTATTTGATTATTATTTGTAATTTCTCTAGATCAAATTATTCCTTTATAAATAGGTGTAATAATTACTGTCAGATTTTGTTTATCAATATACCGATATGAGCAGTAGCTTTAAAAATATAAAGAAACAAGTAATGTTTACTCTAAGGGAATTCCTGACTTTTACGTATGCCATGCATACTGATTATTCAAATTTGGCCATTAAAAATTACACAGTTCTTAGTTATGGTAATTACATATTAGTTATTGGTTCACTAGGTTCAGAAACCTTAGCCCATCAATAGCACGTAAACGTTCTCGTGAAATTTACAGTGGTTTGGTCACAATATGATATGAAAGTTTGGGATGGATCAAATTTTGAATTAAATACATCTCCTGAATTAATTAGGTTTGATCTAAAATAAACATGTTTTTAAAATGAGCAAAAATTGGTCTACAGTTGAGAGGTAATCTACTTTTCCAGATTTTTATGGATGCCTTCCAGATCGAAAACTTCGAAATTCGGTAACTCTTGAAATACAGTATTTACAGCAAAATCAATTAATACAAAACGTTCAGAACAGTGAATTGGATGCTTTGAATATGTAGGTTTTCAGGAGAAATTAATTTATGTTAGTATGTAAATTCATGTAATTTGTGCTCAGTTAACGGATTCTGTCATCAAAATTTTGGGAACAATAACAGCAAGCTAAGAAAAAAACTAGTATAGATCCTAGCTATTGTAATTAGGAGTATAAAAAACAAAGGAGGATGGTGTGGTCCAAAACTGCTTTGTAACAGGTATAACCACTTATTGTGGTTTTTATAATCATTTTATAATCAATTTGTTTGGTGTTGTGGAGAATACTTTGAAATTATCAAAGTGGTGGTAGAGCGCACTTTTTGGAGCAAGTGACAGTGCGGAAATGAGTCGAACGGCTTTCGAAAGTCGAGAAATATGGCATCATCCTGGGAGCCGCTGTCTAGAACCTGATGTATATCATGTACAAAGAGGGCCAGCTGTGTCTTGCATAACTGTTGTTTCCTAAAACCATGCTGATTTCTATAGCGCGTGAGCAAGCCATCGAAATTACACTGCTCGAGTGCACTAGCAACAAATTCTTTAATCATGGACCTCTTACATAATGACCTCAGAAGTTAAGTCCCATAATGCTCAGAGCCATTTGAACCAATTAAGTCACTGGAATATTTAATTAATTCAGTGGTAACTAGCTATTTTACATTTGTTACTGCACTGCCACAGTCACCTTAACATTAACCTGTTAACACAATGTCTATTTTAGCAATTCAGGGACATAAATAAAAAACTGTAAATAAATACGACGATAAGGAAAAACAAAAGAAACACACTACACACAACTGAAAAGTTGAAAATCTTGTGTAAGCTTCGAATGCACTTTACATTCTTTTTGTAATTACAAATAATTCCCTTATGTTTGTTCATCTTCTGTGACCTCACCTTCTTTTAACACCCTTTCTTGCAAAAGAAAAACAGCTATTGACTTTGCTTCATTTCTTTCTGGTTCTGAAAAAGGAATGCGATATGACACATTTTTCCTTTTGGTGGAAAACAGTCTTCCCTGTGGAATAATGTTTCTCTTCAGCGAATCATTTTGTATTTTGAAGGTTGGCGCTCGCTCACTGACATTGCACACTGGTCCCAATGTCGCCTTCAACTATGCAGTATGCTTCTCAACATATTAAGCTCATCTGTCATCGGTATGTCGTTAACCAAAATAAATAACTGAGCAGCGATTATACGCTTGTATTACGACAGTGATATGGAGATATTGGACGTTCCTGGTGCACTGGGTTGGGCTAATGTCGGACCCGCGTTTACAGCACAACTCTCTATGCTGATAATTTCAGGTTGTGCTTGTCAGGAGAGCTTACAACAGGTTGATCGTGCACTTGAAGTTTTCATGCATTGTGAATATGTTTGTACATGTTCCATTTGATCCTAGAGTCCAATCATGCGAAGCAATAATTGTGTTTAAATGTATTGCCTTCATTGCATAACAGTTTACATTGACACTGATCGTCAATTTCATGCAAGAGATATACTTCACTTATATTTGACAAAGATGCTATCTTCCATCCGCATTCTTCCTTTAAAATCACCATCTCCTTTTTCAACAGCTGAATTAGACTCGTGCCTATTCTTTTATTTTATTTGTCAATATTCCTTTCATAAGTAAAATGAGCCTGTGAAAAGTTTTTCCTTAATGAACGACATTAGAGCGAATATTGCCTCACTCCGACGTTTCACGTGTTTTGCATGGAGATGCATGTATTTAATAGTGTAGTGCATCCTCTCTACATGCATGTACGGATTTATTCCTGCAGGCAGTCTGTGGCAGAAAGTCCAGCATTCTACGTCATTAGCATAGTTCTTTTGGCAGTAAGTAGCAAAATCTGGTATTTTTTCGTAACTCTTCATCACGTCAAAAGCAGCTGGAAACTCCTTATAAAATGCAGCCGCATCTCTCTCTTCCAAAAAATTTCTGAGAAGCTTGAAAACATCTGTTTGATTTTCTTGGCCTGTGACTTTACGGCTTATGTTCTTCCTCCACACTCTGTTCACGTGCGATGCACGGTACTGCCTCATTTTCGGAACGTCCATTGTAGAATTCCATGGATTGTAGAAAGACTCAGCTAATCCTGAGAAAGACTTTTGGAAAATCTTCCCAGTCTTCACGTTTCTATAGTGAAAAAATATGGACAACACTTGACTGTCGCTCCTGTTGGAAATGAGAAAGGCACATGGGAATCCAAGTCTCAAGGCGTCTAATGTAGTTAATGCAATGAGCTCAAAGCCATAGTTGTTAAGCCTATGCATTACATGAGTACATACACAGTCATTTCCACACATCTTCAATATTTCACCTTGCACGCTGTTGCGGTATGTTTATGATCAATAAGCTGATGCTATATGAGTTATTTGATTATGCTACATATCTTTGTGATGAAATATTGAAGAAGTGTCGACGAATAATGTAAGGAATAATGAGTAGTGGTTAGGGACTCTGGTTTATGAAAAAGGTGGTTGGAAACCAAGAATCGTACTTTAAGAGTTATGAAATGTATGTAAATGCGTGAATGTACTACAATGCCGACGGAACTTTTTGGACACTGTTATATCAATAGGATTTTGTTTCTGCAGATTTGTAACGCAAGTTCTTGACCTGTGAATTTTTTTATATGAGACTGCCACTGTAGCGGAAACTGGTGTCGTAAATATTTCGGTAAGACAGTTAAGTGACCACCTGCACGTAATGCGTCGTGGGCATCCAGCTGGGCAACAGCCACCGGGAAACAAGGCATTAGTGTGTGCCTTTCAGAGACACAGGTGAAAAAAAAGGGAGGCCTTTAACCTCGCTATTGACATTCCTTTGTAGAAAGCACCGCAAATACGACACGCTCATTTCTTGGAAACATTCTTACATCTGCACACCTGATTGTGACAAGTGTCTTTCTACGAGAGTTGAGAGAACTTCTTCTGACTTATGAAATGCCACATAGCTATTGAATGAGGTTTTTATTCTTTACTTTGCATAATTGCTTATTTCAGTTGATATCTGTTTTCCAGCTGTGTTACAACATTGGTTTTATAAAATAAAAGTAAATGCATTTGCTAAGGTGAACACTTTCTGTCAACAGATCTGTTCAATAATAATTTTATGATCCACATTCTTCAAAAAAAAAAAAAAGGAGCACTTGGAAAGGAAAGAACAATAAGAAGGGACTAGTAACAGGAACTGCATACATAATTTTCTTTTCAAGTACTTGGTAATTTATTTCATAGAATAAGTTGTGGTGCACCACTTTAATTACATAGTCATTAAGTTGTGATTATAACTTTCCCTTATCTGCATTGTTGTCTTTAGTGTACTATTTTTTCTGCTTGTGGGTTTGTCATGTTTAGGTATAAGTTATTACATTTATTGCTGCTTGCTTTGGTTACTTGCACTTTTTTGTCATTGCTGTTTGTATTAATTGTTTTGTGCTGTTGCATTGCCTCATCCCTTAGTTTAGCATCTGAGCTCCATAGGTTTAAGTTAGCTTAAGAAGGGGTAGACTATATGAGAAACTAACTATGATGAATTGGAAGAAAAGCATCGAGAAGCTATAAGAAAATGGTTTGGCTAAAAAAGTAGTGTACAGTTGATAAAAACTACTTTTGAAAGAGGATGTGAACAAAATACAAAAGCATGCTTGGATAGGATATTTTTGGTGGAAACAAATGTTGAGATATGACGAAAGATCTACAGAATGAAGTTTTGGGTTGGACTGAAGTACCAAATGTGACACTGAAAACAAACCCTGTCCTTTCCTTCTGTTATCCTATTATGTGTTTGTGTACCCTTGTGTATTTATGTTCTACCGGTCTTTATATGTTTATCTGATAAGACTTATGTTGCAGAATTTTTCTAATACTAAGCTACATTCACTATGATGAGGAATACTGTTATCCTCAAATATAATTTGCATTAATAACATGTTATTTACTTTGTAAAGATGTTTACACATTATTTATTCTGTTTTGTTCTAATGCTCATGTGTGAAGTTGATGTTTCAAAAGTTATTCTGATCTTTTGTGTATGTACTTATAATTTTTGTAACACTGTTGTATTTGCTATTTCGATTCTTTTGTAAAGCCTGTACTACTGCAAATGTTATCTGTATTGTTATGTTCTTTAAAGATGTATTTTGTACCTTTGTTATTGCATTCTTATGTTATAAAATTGTAATTGACACCAGTTCATCAAATTAAGTAACTTGTAAATTACATTTCACTGCACACGTTTCTGTTGGTCATAGTATATGGACAATATGTGAGAAGTAGGGACAGTTAGTGTTTGAACGTGTGTTAATAATTCAGTAAGGGACTGGATAACTGCATTGCTGGTTCTAAGGACATTTCAAAAACAATATTTGTGAGTGCACAAGTGGTGGTTATGGACTTGCTATATTATCCGCAAGACTCTTCAATGGTGACTGTGGGCCTGCACAGTCAAACAGATGGCTGCTGGCCATCTCTACAAGGACTACAGTGGGTCTACACCTTTGATGACCCACCAATATCATTATTTCTACAAGGTCTACAGTGGGTCTGCATTTCTGGTGGTCCACCAATACCGTAATCTCTACCAGGACTACAAGGGGTCTACTCTGTGTTGACCTACCTACCAATATTCTTCAAAACTTCGACTGACTCTGCTGTGGGTTTGCTCTGTTGTGGCCCATTACCTGTCTGCATGTCAAGAGTCAGCACTGTCTTTCCGTTGGAAGGACAACACTACTTCTTCAAGACTGCATGGAAATCCACTACTTCCGTGTGCATTTTCTTTTACTACTCAGACTTTGAGAAAAACACTGCAATTTTACTTTGATGAATGATCAGGACTGTCTTTATGGACTGTGAGAAAATTTTAGCTTTTGACCAACATTGTATCGATAAGTGTGTGCATTTCATTTCTTTGTTATTGTAATTATGTAAAAATTTTTCAAATCTGTATTGGCCACTGCCCAAAACAATTTGTAAATTTTTTTGTGGGGAGCATGGGGGCTATGTAAGTAGGATGTTTAGGTTTTTTATTGGTAACGCCAACGCCACGTAGCGCTCTGTAAGAAAATCACTGGCTGTGCTGTGTGCAGTCTGTGGCTGGTTTGCATTGTTGTCTGCCATTGTAGTGTTGGGCAGCGGCAGCTGGATGCTAACAGCGCGTAGCGTTGCGCAGTTGGAGGTGAGCCGCCAGCAGTGGTGGACGTGGGGAGAGAGATGGCGGAGTTTTGAAATTTGTAAGAATTGGTGTCACGAACTGATATATATATATATATATATATATATATATATATATATATATATATATATATATATTACGATTATTAACGTAAATACATTGTTTGTTCTGTATTAAAATCTATCATTTGCTAACTATGCCTATCAGTAGTTAGTGCCTTCAGTAGTTTGAATCTTTTATTTAGCTGGCAGTAGTGGCGCTCGCTGTATTGCAGCAGCTTGAGTAACGAAGATTTTTGTGAGGTAAGTGATTTGTGAAACGTATAGGTTAATGTTAGTCAGGGCCATTCTTTCGTAGGGATTTTTGGAAGTCAGATTGCGTTGCGCTAAAAATATTGTGTGTCAGCTTAAGCACAGTCGTGTATAAATTGTTCTAAGGGGACGTTTCAGATCTACAGTAGCATCTGACGACCTGACAGGAGGTTGTTCAATTTATAAAACCAAAGAGACGGAAAGTATAAAAATTTGTAGCAATTACAATATAACTACTGGTGACAATTGGTCAATAAAAGCAAAAACTCTCTTATGATTGAGCTTCTCAATTTTCAGACAGCTTAAGACAGAGAGGAACTAAAGTAACAAGATGAAGCTGGTTACCCTAGGTGAGCATGGGATGGAATTTCCTATGCTGTACCTTGTATTTAAAGCATTCTGCTCGTAGTTTATTTTCCGGTTATTTCACACTAACGATGATTCTAGGTTATCACAACAGCAACCAGTTTTAGGAGAGTTCATAGATGAACAATTAGCGGACGGAACAATAGAAGAAAGTAATAGTGTATGTCTATAGAGAGTTCACAGAAGTATCGGTTTTGTAGCGATTATCACCATATGAATAGCAAATCTACAACAGATACATACCTTTTTCCGAATATCATGGAGACCGTAGATAACCTTGGCAAAAGCAAGTATTTCTCGACATTGTACTTAAAGAGAGGATACCATCAGTTATAAATAGCCCCTGAAGATAGACAAAAAATAGCTTTTTAAGCAAATGGGGACACTACCAACATAGGAATGCCGGAGTACTTAAAGTATTGAAACCATGCCAGTACTTAGTATATGTTAATGACAGAATAGTCCATTCAAGGGATATGCAGGAACATAGAAACGTCTAAAAGAAGTATTCAGCAGACTATGGGCAGCACATCTCACACTCATAGCTGAAAAATGTCACTCTGCACTGGAGGAAGATAACTACACTCCTGGAAATAAGTGAAAGTATGTGTAGTGTTAGAAACACTCTGCTTACACTGCAGTGTCAAAAGTCACGGGATTGGGTTGCGCTCGTATATACACTCCTGGAAATGGAAAAAAAGGACACATTGACACCAGTGTGTCAGACCCACCATACTTGCTCCGGACACTGTGAGAGGGCTGTACAAGCAATGATCACACGCACGGCACAGCGAACACACCAGGAACCGCGGTGTTGGCCGTCGAATGGCGCTAGCTGCGCAGCGAGGGCGTATAGTGGGCGTGCGGGAGGCCGGGTGGACGTACCGCCGAATTGCTCAACACGTGGGGCGTGAGGTCTCCACAGTACATCGATGTTGTCGCCAGTGGTCGGCGGAAGGTGCACGTGCCCATCGACCTGGGACCGGACCGCAGCGTCGCATGGATGCACGCCAAGACCGTAGGATCCTACACAGTGCCGTAGGGGACCGCACTGCCACTTCCCAGCAAATTAGGGACACTGTTGCTCCTGGGGTATCGGCGAGGACCATTCGCAACCGTCTCCATGAAGCTGGGCTACGGTCCCGCACACCGTTAGGCCGTCTTCCGCTCACGCCCCAACATCGTGCAGCCCGCCTCCAGTGGTGTCGCGACAGGCGTGAATGGAGGGACGAATGGAGACATGTCGTCTTCAGCGATGAGAGTCGCTTCTGCCTTGGTGCCAATGATGGTCGTATGCGTGTTTGGCGCCGTGCAGGTGAGCGCCACAATCAGGACTGCATACGACCGAGGCACACAGGGCCAACGCCCGGCATCATGGTGTGGGGAGCGATCTCCTACACTGGCCGTACACCTCTGGTGATCGTCGAGGGGACACTGAATAGTGCACGGTACATCCAAACCGTCATCGAACCCATCATTCTACCATTCCTAGACGGCAAGGGAACTTGCTGTTACAACAGGACAATGCACGTCCGCATGTACCCCGTGCCACCCAACGTGCTCTAGTAGGTGTAAGTCAACTACCCTGGCCAGCAAGATCTCCGGATCTGTCCCCCATTGAGCATGTTTGGGACTGGATGAAGCGTCGTCTCACGCGGTGTGCACGTCCAGCACGAACGCTGGTCCAACTGAGGCGCCGGGTGGAAATGGCATGGCAAGCCGTTCCACAGGACTACATCCAGCATCTCTACGATCGTCTCCATGGGAGAATAGCAGCCTGCATTGCTGCGAAAGGTGGATATACACTGTACTAGTGCCGACATTGTGCATGCTCTGTTGCCTGTGTCTATGTGCCTGTGGTTCTGTCAGTGTGATCATGTGATGTATCTGACCCCAGGAAAGTGTCAATAAAGTTTCCCCTTCCTGGGACAATGAATTCACGGTGTTCTTATTTCAATTTCCAGGAGTGTATTTGGGTCTTGTCATAAGTAGGGATGCTGTAAGTAGTGCAAGATTTTCCAGTAGCACAAACTACTATGGACTTACAATCTTTCCTCAGTCTCGCGAATTAATATAGGCGGTTTGTGAAGGGATTTGCAGATATTGCAAGAGCGCTTACACAACTGTTGAAGAAAGAGGTTAAGTCTGTATTGTCAGACAAATGTCAGAGAGCATTTGACGAGTTAAAGAAAGTGTTGAAATCCAGTATAGTTTTTGTGTTTCCAGACATTCAGAAAAAAATGTATTGTCATGAGATGTATCAAACTAGGCCTCTGGCTGCGTTTTGAAGCAGAAGGTCGATGGTCAAGAACATCCCGTTGCCTTTGTATCAAGACAATTGAAGGTCGCATAAAGAAATTATTCTACAGTGGAGAGAGAGACGATTAGTCTGGTATACAGAACAACGTATTTTCGACATTATTTCTACAGGAAGAAGTTTAAGGTGACAACAGATCATGCAGCTTTAAAATTGTTACTAGGCTTAAAGGGCCCATCCAATAGATTAATGAGATGGACATCGAAAGACAGTGAATTTGAGTACAGAGTAATCCACAAGGTGGGTAGGAAACACGGAAATGTGGATGGGTTAAGCAGAAATACAGTTGTAATACAAGCTCTGGATCACGACCTTGTGGAATGGCGAGCAGCACAGAACACCGACGAGGAAACTAGGCAGTATAACAAACAGCATTAATTTGCTATGCATGAGAGATTATTGTACAGAGAGACAAAATTAGAACCAGCAGTGGTGTAGCGGGCCAAGCTAAAACTGGAAATGTTGGGAGAGATGCATGATCACATTTTGTTGGGGTATGGTGGATGCAGGGCGATGAATAGAAAGGTGGCAGAGAAGTATTGATGGAAAGGATAGAATGATGATGTGGATCGATACATCAAGAATTGTGTGAATTGTGCAGAGTGCCAATTTGAATTGGAAGCAAGAATTGTTACAAAGATTGCCAGAAGCAATAGAACTGTTTAGTTTCAATGGGATGGAGGTGTTAGGACCGCTCAACCAAACACTAGTGAGTAATCGTTTTATGCTGACCATCATATATATATTTTTTTCGTTAAGTCGAGTGGTGCCAATACCAGACCAACAGGCAATCACAGGCGCATAGACATTAGTTAGTACATGGATAATGAAGTTTGGAGTGCCACAGACGATGATAACGGACCAGGTGACGAACTTCATGTCAGACCTGAAGAAGGAATTGTGTCGGTTGCTGAGAGTGAGGAAGTTGAGGACTAGCCCACTACACCAGCAAGCTAATGGAAGGACAGAGAGTTTATAGAACAGTTGGGAAACTGTTTAGTTACTACTGGGATACATACCTAGCTTTTGTCGTAAATGCATATGGCTCTAAAGTACATATTAGCACTGGGTTACCATCATTCGAGGTAGTGTATGGCCAAAAGATGTCATCACCTGTCGACATGACTGACCAGAAGAGTGGCAGAAAGGGAGAAGCACTCCGCAGTTTTACAAGAAAAGTAAAGGAGGTGCGGAGCAGAGCACAAAGAGCAAATACAGAGGTTTTGGAGAAGCAGGGAGACTAAATGAGGTGTGTGGGAACGTTACTGCAATATAAGCTGGGCCAATGGGTGATGTTGTCAAGTCCATATACGCCGAAGGAAAAGACAAAGAAGTTCTTAACAGGGTACTAGGGGCCATATCAAGTAGTCAAAACTACGTCACTGGTGAATATGAAGCTGCAGTTGCCAACAAAGACGACGATTGTGCATGTGAGACGTCTGCGACCATTTAAAGATGAGCCAGAGGGGATTCCAAGAGAAGTTGTAGTAAAGACAAGGAAGGATATTAAGAGGAAAAAGCGAAACGATGCGCAACAGGAGAGGAAAGTCGGGATACTCTAGAGGTACATTAAGAGAGTAGTTATGTGTATCAATTTTGTGCAGTTTATTTTTATGTGTAGTGTAGGACATAATGTTGATAGTAGTAGGGGTAGACAAATATATTTATTTATAGTATTCTGATCAGTAGAAGAAAAAATGATGGCTGTCAAGAGACAGCAGACTTCTTGTGTCAGGGGAGGTGATGCACATCGCTGTCCTTGGGTTACCAGGCAAGGGAGAAAAATAATGCTAGTTTTATCAGCACTGTACCTCTTCACTGGGGGTGAAGTAATGGAACTGCAAGAGCGTCAGCTGCACTGTCGAGTTTTGTTTTCCAGACATCCAGATGTGGTATTTTCTAGCCATAAATGGTCTTTAAGTTTAGTACCCAGTGTGTGGGAGTTACGAAATCGAATATGGAGGCTGGAAGAAGTATTTTCAGGGGTGCAAGAATTGACGATTAGTAGTGGGAAGCAGAGAGAGGTCTCAAAGGACCATAGGAACTTACATGATTAAAGGAGCAGATGCAAGAGGTGTTTGAAGAAGTTTCAAACGAACTTAGGATATTAAAAATGGGAAGCATACATAGTGGCAGTGGAATACTTAAGACAACCTTCGGGACAGCAGATGCAAGTGAAGTTAGCAAATTGAATAAAATGACAGAAGCTGCAAGGGATTTAGCACAAGTGAATAAGGTGATTGTAGAGTGGCATTCCACTCAAATAATGAATTTGTAGAGTGGCATGTTGAACAACACATGTATGCTCCATCTGGTGACTAAGAAATCAAGGATTATGCCAGGACATCAGCCAGTACCCTGAATTGGCATGTGGAGGCAGTGCAAGCATTTATGCAAGTATTAGATGCAAGGTTAACCTTGACAAGATTGTTGTTCACAGCAGGTGACAGCATCTGGGTTGCAAGGGTTGAGCTAACAAATTTGCAGGAGGCAGCCCATCAGGCGCTACATGATCAATCAAGTCCTGTGTTGTTATCCACTGAGCAATTTCTGGAGACATTGAGCAAGGTGCAAGGAGAGTTGCCGTTAGAATTACAACTACACTCCTGGAAATGGAAAAAAGAACACATTGACACTGGTGTGTCAGACCCACCATACTTGCTCCGGACACTGCTAGAGGGCTGTACAAGCAATGATCACACGCACGGCACAGCGGACACACCAGGAACCGCGGTGTTGGCCGTCGAATGGCGCTAGCTGCGCAGCATTTGTGCACCGCCGCCGTCAGTGTCAGCCAGTTTGCCGTGGCATACGGAGCTCTATCGCAGTCTTTAACACTGGTAGGATGCCGCGACAGCGTGGACGTGAAACGTATGTGCAGTTGACGGACTTTGAGTGAGGGCGTATAGTGGGCATGCGGGAGGCCGGGTGAACGTACCGCCGAATTGCTCAACACGTGGGGCGTGAGGTCTCCACAGTACATCGATGTTGTCGCCAGTGGTCGGCGGAAGGTGCACGTGCCCGTCGACCTGGGACCGGACCGCAGCGACGCACGGATGCACGCCAAGACCGTAGGATCCTACGCAGTGCCGTAGGGGACCGCACCGCCACTTCCCAGCAAATTTGGGACACTGTTGCTCCTGGGGTATCGGCGAGGATCATTCGCAACCGTCTCCATGAAGCTTGGCTACGGTCCCGCACACCGTTAGGCCGTCTTCCGCTCACGCCCCAACATCGTGCAGCCCGCCTCCAGTGGTGTCGCGACAGGCGTGAATGGAGGGACGAATGGAGACATGTCGTCTTCAGCGATGAGAGTCGCTTCTGCCTTGGTGCCAATGATGGTCATATGCGTGTGTGGCGCCGTGCAGGTGAGCGCCACAATCAGGACTGCATACGACCGAGGCACACACGACCAACACCCGCATCATGGTGTGGGGAGCGATCTCCTACACTGGCCGTACACCTCTGGTGATCGTCGAGGGGACACTGAATAGTGCACGGTACATCCAAACCGTCATCGAACCCATCGTTCTACCATTCCTAGACCGGCAAGGGAACTTGGTGTTCCAACAGGACAATGCACATCCGCATGTATTCCTTGCCACCCAACGTGCTCTAGAAGGTGTAAGTCAACTACCCTGGCCAGCAAGATCTCCGGATCTGTCCCCCATTGAGCATGTTTGGGACTGGATGAAGCGTCGTCTCACGCGGTCTGCACGTCCAGCACGAACGCTGGTCCAACTGAAGCGCCAGGTGGAAATGGCATGGCAAGCCGTTCCACAGGACTACATCCAGCAACTCTACGATCGTCTCCATGGGAGAATAGCAGCCTGCATTGCTGCGAAAGGTGGATATACACTGTACTAGTGCCGACATTGTGCATGCTCTGTTGCCTGTGTCTATGTGCCTGTGGTTCTGTCAGTGTGATCATGTGATGTATCTGACCCCAGGAATGTGTCAATAAAGTTCCCCCTTCCTGGGACAATGAATTCACGGTGTTCTTATTTCAATTTCCAGGAGTGTATTACGGAACCAAGTAGTCAGAAAGACAGCATGCGATTTTACATATTGGTAAAAATATCTGTAGCAGGAAAACATGAATTATTATTTAGGTGCTGCACAGTGCACACTTATTGGGTGAAACAAGGGGCAGTTGGGAAATTTATATCAATAAGGGAAGAAATGGTGTCACTACTAGCAGAACATGGGGGTCGACATGTGGAGAGAAGTGTGTGTGAACTCCAGGAATGTCAGAACTGTATGGTCACCATATGCCCAAATTGGGAGGTTATAATGAGTAGGGGCACATGCATCCTGCAACTAGTAAAGAAGAAAACAGGAGAACATCTTTGCCAAGAGCAGGGCTCCACTGAGTCTGTTCAGTGTACAATGACACAGTGGTGGTCGCTAGTTGTTATCAGCAAGGGAAACTCATGGGGTAAAACATTTGGAGTTGCGAGGCAGCAGACTACTAATTAACAGGAATAGGTGTGATATAGTAGGATCTATGTTTTATATACCTGCGATTATGACAGGAGTTAATCTGTTTCATGTGACACAGACACATCTTTACTGGCCAGACGGTCCAGTATAGATCTTATCCAAACAGAATTTTTCCTTTCTGAACAATATTTGGCATCCAGGTGTGGACTACTCCTTAAACCAAATGACAGAAGCCCAAAAAGTGCAAAGAGCTGGGGAACAAATGCTACAGCATATAGAGCAGTATCAGAATAGGAGACGTCAAGTAATAGTGACTTATAAGCTTTGCAATTGCTAGCACCATGGTAAATCAGATTTTGCTATGCCTGGTTTTTTATTATATTTGACGCAACAAAGAGTGAAGAAACCCAATACAGGCTTAATACAAGTTCTGGTAGATTGCATTCCAGGATAAGAGATGACAGATAGATCGACTTATTTGGTACAGTGCTTATGTAATAGTTTGGAATAGGCAAGTTGGGGAAACTGTACAGATAAAGAGCACAGTTTTATCAAAGTAGAGTAATGGATCAGAGTAAGAACTGAGGAACTGGTTCTTCTTCATAGAGGGAGGCAGAGTAGTGGCACTATCCAGTAATTTAGGCATTAAATCTTTAATGTAAGTGACTGAAAGAAGCATGGAGGCCGCCGAAGAGCACTGCAGTAACAGTGCTGATTATCAGCCACGTTATGTCGACATGTATGGCACAATAGCAGGTGCAAAAGAGAGCTGGAAACCGAGGATAGCCGAGCGGAGTAGTAAACTGCCTCATACAGCAAAGGATGATGTAGTAAGCAGGCTGTTGCCACCACACTCGAGTGAGAATCTTTTGTCATGGGTGACGTGGCTAGACACCAGGTTTTAGATAAACAAATTAGCAGTAGTGGAGTATAAATGTGTTTGAATTTGAGGACGGGACGACATTTATTCGGCGACTTGATCATAACTGAGTAGCCATACCACGGCACGGGAGCACCGCTGGACTGCGAGACGATTGGGCAACGCCAGCAGCAGCCTCTGATTCGAGACCAGGCTGCATCTGCTGCCACACTGGGTCCTTCATGGGACTTGGTGCCACAGCCTTGCTGGCCTGCTGTCCATGCCTGCTGCCACCGACGCTGAGACTCAGGGAGGGACTCAGCGTGACAACGCTAGCTGCTGTTCACTGATTGTCAGAGGGGCACGGGTGGGGACCTGCTTGCAGCCAACTCCCAACTCCATGGAGCAAAGAGGCGTGGGGCCACCACCTGGTGTGTCGCTCCACCGGAAAACGCTGCTGTCGTAACTGGCAGTGGTCTTGCCTTCGCTGCTGGGCCAGAGTTCTGATGCAGCACTGCCACGCACTGTCTCAGCAGCCGACGCCAGCTGCCCCGTCTGGAGCTCACAAGGAGAGGCATGCCTATATTCTATAGAATTGAAGGTAAAATAAAATTATATTGTAAAATTGTCCACAGCGTTGCCACTGATTACCCATCATCTACGGCATTACCACATATGCTCCACCCCCTACAGAGGTCGCACTACAGAGTGGTTCATAGAAGTCGTATTCTAGCTGAGCAGTAAGAAGAGGATTGCATTAGTTTTAGGTTCTAACATCACTGGCGACAAAATTTTTACTTATTCTGTGAAGGAGTCGATAGCAGGCAGATCTACAATCAGTAAAGAAATATAGAAGGAATTCCTCAAGTTCTGTCACTACCTGCAGATCCAAAGGTGAAAAACTTAGAAAATTGCACACTTGTTAATGACTGTTTTCTACTTCTACCAATCTTATTGACTTAATTGTGGCACTGAATGATGTGTTAACTGGATTTCTTTATGTAGCTGTAACTACTGCTACATCTGCTACATCTGCATACTTTCATGGTAGTTCTTCCTGGAACGCTACTTCAGTATGAATGTGGACTGAATGTAACACAGGCCATTTTGAAGGCGAAAGTGTGTATTATGCTGATAACCTGTAACAGTTTGGGAGTCTTTGAGTTATTTAAAAAGATATTTTTAACTTTATTATAATAAGTTATGAGTCATTTGTATTAGTACAGCTCATATTAAATAGTGTTTTCATTAGATAATGAACACAACAGATAAACATAAGAAATAAATTAGTCATGAGTAATATAGTTTCCCACATTAAACGGATTGAGGATGTTTGGATAGTTTTCTGACTTCACTGTTGTAGACAATATGTTGGTAGCACTTTGTCTCCTTGCATGTTACTTTGTAGCAGAGACATTAAGGTTGTGCAGTTCTTCGTAACAATAAGGCGAGGGTTCTCGCGAATTTTGTCACCGATTGTATATCGCATAAGGCAGAGATACATCAGTTCAGCAGGCCCTCTTCACAGCATTACCACTTCTCTTGACTGCAGCTTGTGGAATAACTTCAAGTGTCGCTATCTTAAAAGTCACGAAGTAGCATTTTTAACTTTGGCTTGTGGGAACGCTAACTTGATGTAAGAATGGTGAAGGGGAGATGCACCTGTAATAAGCAATTCATGCCTGTGGAAATCTTTCTTAAGATACCCACCACTATGCTGTCATACAAGTTATCATTTTCACATGCTGTAGACAAAACGCGAGTTACGTGTCTTTCAAGAGGGTGACAAGTATTTATGCGATAGTTGCACAGCTTTTAGCTAAAGGGCATTGCCTTATTGCCCTCACAGGATCCTTCAGTGCTTCAACCAAAGCTTCATAAAGTGCAGAAATTATTTGAGCTATGTCTGGCTTTGTAACGTGGAATAAATATAAAGACTTCAACAGAAATTTTCTATTGCCAAGTACAGCCAAGTAACAGCAAGTCTTTGCTTCACAGGAACTGCTTTTCTGAAATTTGTGTCTTTCTTTGCAATAACTTGTAAGTAGTCTGCCTAGGTTTTTATATTGGTAAGACCACGTAGCGCTCGGTATGAAGGTCACTGGCTGTGCTGTGTGCAGTCTGTGGCTGGTTGGCATTGTTGTAATACTCGCCATTGTAGCGTTGGGCAGGTGGATGTGAATAGCGCGTATGGGCAGTTGGAGGTGAGCCGCCAGCACTGATGGATGTGGGGAGAGAAATGGCGGAGTTTTGAAATTTGCAAGACTGGATGTTATGAACTGCTACATATATTATGACTTTTGACCACTATTAAGGTAAATACATTGTTTGTTCTCTATTAAAATCTTTCATTTGCTAACTATCCCTATCAGTAGTTAGTGCCTTCTGTAGTTTGAATCTTTTATTTAGCTGGCAGTAGTGGCGCTCGCTGTATTGCAGTAGTTCGAGTAACCAAGATTTTTGTGAGGTAAGCGATTTGTGACACGTGTAGGTTAATGTTAGTCAGGGCCATTTTTTTAGGGATTTTTGAAAGTCAGATTGCGTTGCGCTAAAAATATTGTGTGTCAGTTTAAGCACAGTCATGTATAATTGTTCTAAGGGGACATTTCAAACTGTCTTTATAATATACATTAGAATTTCAAAATCAGATGTTGGCATCTCTAAATCCAGAACCATCTTCCAAATTCAGCTCACCCAGTATGTTATTTCCAGGATCTCTTCTATAGTGTGTAAGACAACTACATCTTCCTCTTTGCCTGCTTATTTCGTCGAGTATTATTAATGCTGCATCATATCACATTAATTCATCCTCTTCACTTGTTATAGCGTAGCTCTTGATGGAAATGCACAATATGAAATGTTTGGTGCTAGTTTAGCATAGCAGATGATAACAATACATATGTATAAATGCTTCTTGCTAGTACAGATAGGGACACAAATAATTAGCATTGTTGCCAACATGTTGTAGACTTTGATAGAACACAGTTGCTGACTGATAAATGTTTTTATATTCAGTGTAAACACAAGATAAGTAATTGATGCATGTCAAACCCGGCCTTACAGAGTGAAAGTCAATTAGATATCAATTGGCTTAGCCCAGTACCAGAGTGCAATAGTGAGACTGAGATACCATCCATGATACAAAAGGTTGGAATAACATTCTCAGAATATAGCGTCTGGATCGAGAAACTAACAACGATAACATTTATCAAAGGCCCACTGACAGTTAACTATTAGTTCTGCATGATGAACTACTCAGAAGCGAGGCAACATTTCAAAAAAAAAAATCGACATTTACTTGCTGTGGAAATTATATACATACAAACACATTAGACAGTATTGATAAGGGAATACATAGAACCTTTTTATCTTATATTTAGAGATTTCTGTCCTACCTAGCAAATAACATCAGAGAGAAATGTATTTTTCGCCTTCCACAGAGCTGACATTTTTACTTAAGATTATTTAATGAAAATAGCTTCCTCAATTCAGTTCTTATTTAGGCACAGTGTATTTATCTGCTCTGTTCGGTTATCATAAAACATACTTAGGTTTTCACTTTCAGACATCTGGCTTCTCTTGTGGAAGAACATTCAAAGTAAAACAATATCCAAGTCACCATGCAACATTCACAATGTGTCACAAAAATAAAGCAAAGTATTAAGTACTAAGAAGACAGAAAAACACAAAATCTACTACTAAAAGATGAGTTGACTGGTGATGAAAGGTTAATTTTCTCAGTTAGAAGAAGCGCCACTGTTCGTATCACCAGTGTCAGCAACTAAACTGCAGACCCTCACGGTATCTCTAATATCTGAGAAGCAAGGCCGACGCACTCGTCGTACCCGATACATACTCAGCACCTTAGGGACTAGCAGGCTACCAGCGGAGGTGAAGACTGTCACGGCACCTCAGACAAAGACGTCTCTCAACACTGGTGCAGAATTAGCTGTTAACATAGAAGACACGATTGCGCTTGCCTCCTGTCCAGATACGGCCGCATCGTGCAGCAGTTCTATAATACAAGCCAAGTAGGATTACAAGAGCCTACAGAGAAAACTCAATTCCTGAACAAGCGAATGAATGAGAATATCTTGGAAAAGGTAGACTCCCTGGCCAGACAGATGAATGATCTGCTAGCTGACACAAGGAATTCCACCACAGGTCATACTGTCGATCTTCATCAGACCAGTCCTCTGATGACTCGAAACCGATGGGAATGTGCTGCTGGCACCACCAGTTTGGTGAGCAAGCACAGAGCTGCAACCTGGCCTGCATATACATCAGCCAGAAGCATCAGTCAGAGGTAGGAGTTTTTGGCATTCATCCTCACGCCGTTTCATAATTGCCTGGAAGACTGGGCACGAATTCCTCATTGACACCAACTCAGACCTCAGTATTTGCCACAAGGTAGCCAGCACAAGTATCGACCAACCACTACGTTCAACTTGTCAGCAGCCAATAATTCCACTGCCGCAACACATGAATTGTAACACATGGAGCCATGGCTTGGAATTTTACGGTTGTTGACGTGAGAGAACCGATCATTGGTGAGAATCTTTTGGCTCATTATCACCTACTGTTTGACGTCCCGCGTGCCCGCCTGTTAGACACCGTCACTGAGTTGTCTGTGATCAGCTTTCGACAATGTGTTGCCATTTTCGACGCCAAAGTGGTCCAGTTTACTGCAGACAGGTACACACACACAAACTAGAGCAGTTTCTATCAGTCAAGTGCCCCTCTGGGCCCCATAGAAGGTATGTCATAATACGGTACGCTATATTAATACTACTTCTGGCCCACATATTTTCTGTCGATCTAGGCGACTGGCACTCCGCAAATATGCCATAGCTTGATAAGAGTTTGACATGATGTTGAAAGAAGGCGTCATCTATCCCTCAAGTCGGCATGCTCATCACCATTATATTTGGTGCCTGAAAAGAATGGTGTGTGGTGTACATGTGAGGATTTCTGCGCTGTTATTGCATGTAAATCCTGGACAGGTATCCAATTCCGCTTCTAAAAGGTTATAATCATGCCCATTCCGGCAAAATGGGTTTAAGAGTTTTACATTGTGCAAAAGCATACACACAGATCCCTGTTGCTGAAGAAGATATTCCATAAACAGTCATCATTACACCCTTTGATTTATTGAAGAGTTTGTATATGACCTTTGGACTTCGAAATACTGCCCAGAGATGACAGCGATTTGTAGACGCTGTATTGAAAAGATTGCATCACTGCTGCTTTGCCTACCTTTTCGACATCCTCATCTATTCAGATACTCCTGAAGAACATGAACGTCACCTTTTAAAAGGTTTTGATGACTCAACGAGTCTGGAATCGTTTTGAATACAGCAAAGTATGTATCTACCAATGCAGCAATTACATTCTTGAGTAACCTTATTTCCTCTAGAAACGCAGAAGTTACATTCTTGGGACACCTTATTTCATCTGAGTGGTCATGCCCGCTACCAGACGCTATCCTCAGTATATCTCGACCAGAAATGGGTGAGAAATTTGGTCGTGTCTAGGGGTTCTCAGGTTTTACCATTGCCATTTGCCCCATGCGGCAGAGCTAGCAGCAACACTAGCCTAAAGGCAAAGCTCCCATGCCATGGGCCCAGGCAGAGTTGGACGCTTTTGAGCAGGCCGAACAAAGCATAGTCGAGAGGGCACTACTAGCACAGCCTGCATTGGACTCTACTCTCGCACTTGTTGTTGACATGAGCCAATCAGCCATTGGCGCCCCACTACAATAATATGTGGACAGTGGCTGGCAGCTGTTCGCCTTTTTCTCCCACAAGCTGACGCCAATTCAGCCACAATACAGTGTGATCGAGCGAGGTGGCGCAGTGGTTACCACACAGGACTCACATTCGGGAGGATAGCAGTTCAAACCTGCATCTGGCCATCCTCATTTAGATTTTCTCTGATTTCCCTAGATGGCTTTAGGCAAAGGTCGGAATGGTTCCTTTGACAAAGTGTGGTCTGTTTCCTTCCTCATCCTTCCCACATCATAGTTTCTGCTCTGTCTGTAATAACCTCGTTGTTGATGGACATTAAGCACTACTCTCCTCCATCTCCAATACAGTGCTTATTATAGAGAATTGTTAGCCATCTACATCGCTATAAAATACTTCTGTTCGCAACTCAAGGCCAGATTCTATACAATATGTGCAGCTGATAAGCCTGTAACATCAACAGTCCAGCAAAATAATGATAAATGTTCTCCATGAAAGTCTAACCAGCCAGAGTGTACCTCATAGTTTTCTACAGACATTTGGCACGTTTTGGGTCTGATGATGTAGTGACAGACCGTTTATCACAGACAGTTGACTTCATGCAACTGGCTAGAGCTCAAGGAACTGGCAAGGAGCTTCGTGATTGCCTGGATGACACTGTGTCAGACTTACAGCTTAAGCTTGTTGAAGCTCCAGCCTCAGATACTAAAGTCAATTGTGAGGTATCTTATCCCAAAACCAGGCCGTTCGTTCCAGCACCACTTTGTAGACAAGTATTTCAAATTCTACATAGTCTGTGTCATCCAGGAGTTAAGGCAACAGTGAAAATAGTCTGCAACTGTCACCTCTAGCCAGGAGTAGAAAAGGATTGTTGACAGGGTGTCGTCACGTGTACACAATATCAATGTAACAAAAATGTACAGTATGGGCACTCACCAGTAGCCAGCTTCCCAGATACAAATAAGATCTGCACATATGCACACTGATGTCGGGCCACTGTCCCACTCTAAAAGGCAACGTTGCTTACTAACCATCATGGACAGATTTACAACTCTAGCGACCGCAATTATGTCACATTGGGTTGCAAGTTCTGGATGCCTAATCCCTACAGCTGTGGACAAAGGATGACAATTCAAATCTGATTTATTAACCAAACTTAGAAGCTTCTGTGGAGCAGTCCACCACTCTACTATGAGCTACCACACTGCCAACAATAGCATGGTGGAACAGTGGTATGGTTCCCTTAAGCCAGCCCTAATGTGCCATGAGACAAACTGTATGTCAACCTTGCAATTAGTTGTGCTGGGGCTTTGGACAAAGTGCAAGCCAGACCTGGATGCATCACCAATTGCGTCTGTGTACGGTGAAACCTTATGTCTACTGTTAAGTTCGTTGATTTGAGAGCTTTACCACAAGAAAGCACAGACACTCTGCATGTCATTGATGACCTAAGAGACAGAGTCTCACAAATTCACCCACAACCAAAATCCTGATGTAGTGAGCACCAAACTTTTGTGCATAAGGAATAACAGATTTACACAGGTCATGCTATGCAGGGATGGGATTAAGCCAGTGGTAACGCTTCTGTATACTTGCCCACACTGAGTTGTCGCCATAGGCGACAAAACATTGAAGATCATGGTCAATGGAAAACAAAATACCGCCTCCATCGGTCATTGCAAGCTTGTGTTTGTCACAGAAGAACCTGCTAGTATCCACCCCTGTTCTACCATGCCTCGACTGTTGAAGACTGTTGAAGACCAGACTGCGCCCTCGACAATGACGCCAGCTCGTAAAACACGCTCTGGTTGCAGTATGCACTTCCTGGCGAAGTACATGGATAATGCCTAGGGTAACACATAGGACGACACTCCACTCTCCTTTGGGGGGCTGTGTAGAGGTAGAGACTTTGAGAGGTCACAATCGGCTCTCGCCTTACAGTTAGCAATCAGATGATTGCAAAATGTCAACTTTCCGTACAGCGACCTATCTTTGCTTCTCACTTTTTTTAACTTTTAATCTGTTGTTTATGGAGACTGTGTGGTTAATATTGAATGCACTTAATTGAAAATTATTTTTCTTTTTTACTGTGTCTGATGTACACCACACTATGAGTCATTAGAAATAAAGTGTTGAGTTTAACTGTGCACACAGTCTTCTTCGTTATATGGATGCGATGTTCGTTCACTGATTTCGCACTTCAAACCAACACCAGTGACAGTGGTTACAAGGCCAAAAGAATCCAAGGGAAAGTTGTGGGCAGAGAAATGGCTAATGCAAAGCAACAAATTCACCCACACTCTGTTAATAAGGAGATGGGAGAAAATGATTTTCGTAAGTAACTAAGAATGGATGGAACATGCATTTCAGAGCAGCTAAACATCATCAAATGAAAAAGAATGCAGTTATGAGAGAGACTGTAAGCTATGAGAAGAGTATGTGAGCTGCATTACTGTTTATAGAGACTGGTAGAAGTTAAGAGAACCGCAACTTTAGTGTTGTTGTATTCCCACAATTTATATCTAAAATAATTCCTGAAACCTGCAATACGGTTTATAGTTCCATGAGGAAATACATCGTGGTAAAGCAAACTAATTAAAACAAACGATGTGCATGAACAATTTATAAATTTATTGACATATGTAGCATGAAAGGTACCCCTGTACTTTTAAGAAACTAATTTCAGATGAGAAGAAGGAAGACTGCAAATGGTAGAGGTGCATGTCATCTAATAAGTCCAACCATATCTAACAAATGAAGCATTTAGCAACTGTTAGAACTGTAAATAAGATCCCACACCTTTATTTTCATGGCAGAAGGCTTGGACAAAGGTTGGGCTATTTTAACACTTATAACAATAAAGCAAGTAATTTTACAGATAAATGTCTACTGACTGTCTATATTTCGGTTTTACTTCCGATAAGCATCGTAAATGAAATCTAGCGTCTAATCTGTCTATATTTTTGGTTTTCTTTATTTCATTTCCGATAAGTATCGGTACTAAGACCTAAACACTGAAATACAGGAGATCGACGGACTTTTATTAATAAAATGTATAACGTTTACTCTCTGCACTTGTCTCATAACCATTATGGATTCGTTAAAAAATGAAAAAAAGTGCTTCGTTTCTTGCGCCTCTATCACTGTAATCCTCGCATAACGTTTCGTACAAAAATCTCGAGTCTAAATTTCTCCACAATCTCCGTCTTAGTTTTGTCCTCCTCGCACTCTCCAGCACAGCATTTAATCCCACACGCAGTGAAAAAAAACGAACTTTTGTCGAGTGGTTGGCACGACAGCGTTACCTGCCTGCAGCACAATTTGTTAGTGTGTGTACAGGGCTGGACGGCTGTGTGTGGGGGGAGGGAGGGAAGGAGGATTTTGGGGCAGGGGTCGGCTGTAGTGTGCTCCCACCCGACCGACATCCCGATAAGAAAGTTCGTCTATCGGTCGGTCAAAATGCCTACATAAGTTATTTTGTCGGTCGGTCTGTCGCTCTGTAGTTGCATGTGCAGGCCCTTTATTTTCAATTGCTGTCTAATAAAAAAAAAAGTTATAGGGCAAAATACTTCGAGAGATCGATATTTCACTCAGAAATGGAAAGCACCCCTTGTTTCCGGCTGGCACCAGACAACAAAGCCGGAAGTCTTTCTCGTCATTCAGTCGATAGAAGAGTCTACCAGTAAGTAGCGTGGAATTGTGATTCTATTGATTTTTGTGTTATTTCGTGTTTTCTTTTTGTCAGGTTGTGTTTATGATGATAATTGTAGTAGCTATTAAATAGTTACAATTAACAACATGTGTTTTAGTAATATAATATGATGATATGAGTTGGTGTTTAGTCATACAAAGTCGGATAACAGATAAATCTTATTACGTTATAAGCCTATCCCTTATAATTCCCCTTGTGTGTGACACATGCGTTTTTTGCCAGTTCCGTCGTTTTATAGATATTGTGTAAATTTCATTTTGTTGTTGTTTAAAACGGGCTGAATACATGCCAGCAAGGCCACGTGCACCCGTTGTTATGTTACCAGTCACTTAACCGGATAGGAATTTTCTCTCTGTGTTTGCCTGCTTACCGTCTACTACACAATACCTTTTTTCTTTAGGAAGGAAAAAAAGTAATTTCAGCAAACTGTAGATTTTCCTTATTTAATATATCAGTAAATATTTCATGATGGTGCCATTTCGTTGTGAAAGAGAAGTTGAACGTGTAATTGACTAAGCCGCCGTGATTTTGGGGTGGCTACAGGAATCGTATTTGTTGATTGTTTTTCTAACACGTTTCAGAATCCGTCTTCCTCCATTGTATTCTGTAAGCGGTCATAATCCCTTCTTAACTTCCCATTATATCAGCAACGAAATTAATGAAGTTTTGAATCATTATCGCACTTGAAGACTTACCAACTTATAAGTGAGGGAGGGGGGTGGAGACGATACAAGAAAGTGCTGTAAAAATTTGTGCATCAGATTATTAAAGCATAAGGCTGTGACTCCTAAAACATAAGTAAAGAGGAAAACAATCAGAGAATAGAGTATGTTGCGCTAAAAGCTTAACTTGGGGGGGGGGGGGGGGCGCTTGATATTAGTTAAAGGTAGGAAATGAACTTTCCTGGAATAACATTACGTGTTTGTGGTTCTAATGCAGTCTTACAATCCTGTGAAAAAGGAGTTTTATTACTGATGCTGCAGTGCTGTTAAAGTAGCAGGCCTGCATAGTGCTCAGCCTATACACCTCTCTCCTGTTTGCGTGTATACCAGTCATAAGTATTTTGTTTTTGTACTGTATGCTTAGCAGGTGGTTCTAGTTTTTGAGTTAAATTATTTTTCACATTCCCAGCACAGTGTCTGATGTTAGCATATGTAACAGCATTTCACATGTGCAGTCACTCCATCAACTACTGTGCTGCGTTGGCGTGGATTGTGCGAATTGTTACAATTTTCTTTCCGTAATTGTCATTTTTCTTAAAAAGTATTAAATTTAAATATAAGCCTAAATTCAGTTAATTTTCTATCATATTACCGCTATGTGTATGAAAAATACAAGGGTTTTACAAGCTGTGACATGGCCGTGAATCTAACAGTGCCCTGAATATGGAATAAATTTCCTTTACTTCACATCTATGGTCACAAATTTTGTCATCAAATTAAAAGTTTTGGTCTGACGACACATTTCAGATGTGCAGCAAAATATGGGAAAACACAAATACAGTATCACATTATCTACAGCTTAAAATAATAAATAGACCATGATGATAAGTGTTAATGACACATGTGCATTTATGTGCTTTAAATATGGGGAGGCATACCTGTTTCCTAATGTATTGTAGCCATAGTGGCATCGTCAAATGTTAAATGCGAAATCAGCACCAGCATTGTCAGATATCTATGAATAACAACATAAGCAAGAGTCATTTTGTCAGCAGCAGTATTGTTCAAAACAAACTGCCGCACGGTAGCCACAAAATGTTGTGTAGCATGTTCACCAGATGTCACTACTGTAGGCATATGCATATTCTTCGGTTGTTAACTGTAAAGTGTAATATAAGGGGATACAATCAGAAAATTCTCTTAAGGGGTTATAAGGTGTAAGAGGTGTTACAGTAATAAAAAGCAATGAAATAAATTATGATGAAAGTTAGATGTTAAAAAGGACAATAATTGAGAAATTCTCAAGTGGTAATATTAAAGATAATGATTAATTAATAAACAGCTTTCAGAGTGCACAGAACAATATAAAAAATTGTCAGTAATACTTTTCATTGTGGTCAATTTTATTGTTTTAAGGCTTTGATGATTTGCTAGTGTGATTGTGTTCACCCGTATTTTGCTGCAGATCTTAACATGGTCGTTATAAACCAAAACTGGTAGTCTGATGACAAAAATATTGTTACCTTAGATGTGACACAAAGGAAATTTATAACACATGGGTTGGCCATGACATGACTTGTATCAAAATCTGTGCATGGTCATAGGCAGAAAACACTTAGTACATTATTCTTGAGATAGATTGCTTGTTCTTAGTGATAGAACTGAAAGTCTTCAACGCAATAACTATTGTATAAATTTCCATCTATGGCAAACTGTGTTGATTGATCTTCTTATTACAGAACATGGCGGACGCTGCTCCAGCCGGTGGACGAGGGGGTTTTCGTGGTGGTTTTGGTTCCAGAGGTGGTCGTGGAGGCCCAAGGGGTCGGGGTCGTGGTAGAGGACGTGGCAGGGGCCGTGGAGGCAAAGAAACTGAGAAGGAATGGGTTCCTGTTACTAAGCTGGGTCGATTGGTGAAGGATGGGAAAATACGCTCACTTGAGGAAATATACCTCTTCTCACTGCCGATTAAGGTATTATAGCCTTCCTGTGTAATGCTGATAAGAAATAACATAAAGAGAATCTAAATCAATTTTTTCTCTTTCTAGGAATTTGAAATAATTGATATCTTCCTTGGCACCTCTTTGAAAGATGAAGTCCTTAAAATCATGCCAGTACAGAAGCAAACTCGTGCTGGTCAGAGGACAAGATTCAAAGCATTTGTTGGTAAGGAATGAAGCTTTCATTCATCTTTTAAAATATATCCTTAATTTCACAAGATATTGTTGTGAGAACACCTGTACCTTTCCCTATTTGTCTGAAAGTAGCACCGAAAAACCCCATCATGTCTAGATGACTTGTTATGGCAGTTCAGGTGCAAGAGAATCATTTGGCCCTGAACCATTGGGCAGTCCTGATTTGGAGTCTCCACACTGATGTGGGCCATACAGATGATTTTATGTTATGTTATTTCATGTGCTTTTCATTAACAGTTGTTGTAGATGTAGTGTTCAAAGTATTTTTTCCCATACTTCTAATTGGATTCTAAGTATTTGTTTTTCTAAAATTATTTTATCTGTGGCTCTCAACCCAAATTTTCATTCTACAATGTTGTAGTCTGAATGTACTACAGAGCTTGGCATAAGTGTTTGTAAGTGATTGTATTGTAGACAATTCAACTACTGTATGGTGTATTAGGAGTAATATCTTTTTTTTTCTTTTCTTCTCAAGCGGTTTAATAGTTCACTAATTCACTGGCAAATCTTATGTAGAATGTCTTTCCCAATTAACATTATAATTGCACTTCTTTGCAGCTATTGGTGACTCTAATGGGCACATTGGACTTGGTGTGAAGTGTTCCAAAGAAGTTGCTACAGCTATTCGTGGAGCAATTGTTCTTGCAAAGCTGTCTGTTGTGCCAGTTCGAAGAGGTTATTGGGGTAACAAGATTGGAAAACCACACACAGTGCCTTGCAAGGTTGGTTTTAGAAATTAAATAATTAACTAAATTTTAGCACTAGACAAGAATCTTTCAATCATTTGCCAGATTAGAATGTCAGCAGAGTTACACTTTGGGAGCCATATGGAGATGACTTATATATGTATTAGTAATCTACTTCTACATTGGAGATGATGTGAATGTTATTCCGGGTGTATACACTCCGGGAAGTCCGTGTAAAATTTAGGAGTTTCCTAGAATTCTGGGAATTTTTCATTTAGTTTTTCGTGTAATTTTGTCTGGTAAGACCTGATGCAAAATGTGTCGAAGGCTTTACGGCAAAGACTATGGAATGCTTAATAACAGCAAATGTCTTCCGATGAACGTCATGTCACAACTGTTCACATTTAGTTAGTTTTGAGCAGTTGCCTGCAGGCTCATGCGCTTGTGCAGTTGAGTTGTGTATGAGCAGTGCCTTCTCCCACTTCTTGCTACTTGAAGCGCGGCTGCAGCAGTAGCAAGAAGGGGTTATGCTACACAGAAAAATTTTTCTGGTGCACCTAATCTGCCAGATTCACACGTGTCCGTAGAGCAGTCTGGGTTTTAGTGGGGAGTATAGTGAACTGTTTATCTTTGGTGATTTTGCTGTTTTTTGACCTATTTTGTCTTCGTTTGCAGTTAACACATCAAAAGAAAACAAAACTGATTTCTGTGGCTGGGAACTGTCAAGCCAATTTAAAAATGCATGTAATTACAAAAGGCTGTTATTATTTTCAGTTTTATGATTTTTATTTTCACTTTTTTGGCAGTTGCGCATTAATCGCCTTGCACAACATTGGAGTAATTTTTGTTTATTGCTAAATTAATATGGTTTTTATTAATCTTTTATGCAGATGCAGTCAATTTATAAGAAACATTGTTTCATTTCACATTATTGGCTAGTTTTTGTTGTTACTAAATTTCAAGGGCACTTTTTTTATCATCTGGCACATATGGCATTATGCCACAATAAAGAATCAAACATGAGACTATTCAGTACTGGTACTCAAAGAAAATTTTCATTCCAAAAAGTGCACTGAAAAGCTTGATAACAGGTCGGGCCTACTTCATTGTGAATCTGGACAAAATGAATGTGTCCTTAAAGTTGAATTATGCATTTTAGTGTAGTTTATGATAGTCCTAGGCTCTTAGAGTACCCTCTGATGTCCTGTTTTATTTTGACGTCATATAAGGTCTCTTAATGCTATTTGTGTACAAGCATATTGGCTTTCTACATCATCGTAGCTGCCCATGTGCAGTGACATCTGTTTTTGGCAATCTTTGGCTGCTGCTGAAAAGAACGCATGCCTAAGAGGTCACAGGAAAGTACTGCAAATGGTTTCGTTCTTTGAAAGGTGTTATTTTTCAAAGGAATTTTTCTTTTAGTCTAGATGGAGTATGTTACATTTGAGAATGTGCAATGAATTTCTTAAATCACAAGAGCATTTGAAACTTAACTTTCAGGAGCAGACATTGAAGTCATTGTTTAAAATTTTACTGGTGCATTTGTGTGATTATCTTAGTGCAACACACTAAAAGGACCAATGCTATATGTGAAAGCTTAACTTTCCTTGTTACTTATTAATCATAAAGACAAGTATTACATGTGAAAGCTTAGTTTTTCTGGTAGCCACACTAGGTACATTAATTAAACTATTAACTTTGCCTATTTGTGCATTCACGCTACTTAAGTGATGGTGTTGCTATTGGCTAACTAGTACATCATATGTCCTATATTCTGAATATCTGCTGAGACTTGCTGATGTGATCATGTGATGTGAGCTATGATTGGCTACAATAGCACATTGCACTCTCTCTTTCAATGCTTTGGAAACTTAGGTGCTGTGTTTAGTGGAATTCGAATTTATACTATGGAAACATGCAGTGCATATATTGCTGCACATAAAAGATCTTTCCAAAACATTTCCCCGCTCTCCTCCCCTGTGCCAAGTTCCATTTTCTAAAGTGCTGGGAAGTTATCACTGGTGTGTAAAGCCTTTACCATTCAAAGGGTTGGTGTTTTTTACAGCTCTGAGGGAAAGTACACTGTCACTTACGGAAAAAGTTTTATTTTCACTGTGGAAGAAATGTATTTTCACATGGAAAAAAGTGGTATTTTAACTGGGAATTTTTTCTTGTGTGCGTATACATCCTGGTTATTATACTGTAATTTGTAAGAATCCTAAGTTTGTTTCGTGATATATACAAATATCGAAACACTATTGGTCACTTGTACTTTAAATGTTAACTGGAGATAGTTGACATAGAGGCTGATAGGTATCGTTTCTGGATTGCTAATGAAATTCAGGTTTTTCTTTTTGCTTATTGGATGGCAGCTGTCGTGGAATAGGAGTAAAAATATAACTGTAAGCGGGAGAGAGAATATAGTAATGGTAAAGCCTGCCACACTTTTCAGATATGTAAGGATGATTTAGAATAATTCTAGGTTTTCAACAGGGTTAATGTTATTTTCCTTTCACCATATTTAAATGATGTCTGTAGCTTATCTTTGTCACATTGATTGTGATTTTGATGCTCATTGTTAGGACTCTAAGCAAACTGATACTAAATGGTATGTACCACTTAATCAATTGTACCTACTGTCAAGGGATAAAGCTTTTTTTAGACTTTTAAGACCAACCATATAGCTGTGCCAAACTGAAGTAGTTCTGTGTTAAAGGGAAGCCCTTATCCACTGTTGGGGCATGTTTGATAGTGCAATGAAACAACTGCCAGGGTAGCATACAGTGTTCTTCATTTAATTCGTATGAAGTCCAGACCCTTGAGTGATGGAGAATAGACGGGAATTAATCTCTTTGTGGATGGAGTAATGCATGGTGTGACTAATATTGGTGCAAAGTATCTGTCTTTTATGTACTGTCTAGTGGCTTGTGGAGAATATATTTAGATGTAGAACCCTCTTGATTTGTATAGATCTTGTAGAAGCCTCTGATCTGCATAGATCTTTTGGCCATCACCTTCGATGCGTGTGTTTGATCTTAACAGTTTTTTGTTGTGTGATGTAGTTTATTTTAACAGCGGTTTATATAACTTTTTCAAATGTGTAGAAATATGTTATCAAGTTATCCACATAACATTTCTTGCAGATATCTTCCATTTCCTATTGTGCAATTAAAAATTAATCTACTGTTTTCAGGTCACAGGAAAATGTGGCTCTGTTCAGGTGCGTCTCATTCCAGCACCTCGTGGTACAGGTATTGTGTCAGCACCAGTACCAAAGAAGCTGTTGCAGATGGCAGGTATTGAAGATTGCTATACATCAGCTCGTGGCTCAACTGGAACCCTAGGAAACTTTGGTATGTTCACTTTGTATTGATGCTTAACATTTATTGTAACTTTCATGCTGCAGTACATTGTGTTACCCTTTTTATGGGAATATGCCAATTATTTCATTAATTTCTTTTCAGCTAAGGCAACATATGCTGCTATTGCAAAAACATACGCATACCTGACTCCAGATTTGTGGAAAGAGGAGCCCCTCCTGAAGACACCCTATGAGGAATTTGCAGATTACTTATACAAGAATAATCGTCCTGTTGCAGGTTCCAATCCTCAGCGTGATGTATAAGGACTCTGTCAATTCCAGATGGATGAGATTCCTTGTACAAATGTTGCATTTTATAATTTGAATAAATGATACTTGAAAGAATTTTTCTCCCTGTACTTCTTATCAAATGTGTTATACATAAGTGGCCCTGGAAATAGAATTTCGAAAAAGTAAGAAATGGCTAAAGAAATTGCTTTGGTTGTCTTGCCTCTGTTTTTATATGTTGGAGATGTAGGTTCACTTCCAAAAAAATGTGTGGACCTAACATTCAAACCCAACGCTAAACTGTAGTCTTGTCACTCGTATGCCATTGCCCAAAATTAGGAATGAGAATTTGTCATGAGGCCTCTAAAGAATTTTGTAAAGCTCCATGAAATTTGTTGCACAATAATAGTATACAGAAATCACAGTACTTCTTAGTGTCTTAAGTGTGGAGCTGTTGGATTTGTCAGTGTATCTGCTGCAGCTGGCTTTGGATAGGTTGGTGTTGGTGGGAAGTATCCAGATAACCCGGACGGTGTAACACTGCGCCAAGATGTGCTGGCCGTGCATCAAGGCATGTTTAGCTACAGGGTGATCCTCATTACCAACAAACAGTGTCTGCCTGTGTCCATTCATGCGAACTCCGGAGATGGGAAATCGCCCTTCAGTATATCCTCTCTTCTCGATATCCGCCAGGCCTCAACCTCTGCTAATTTCAAGTTGCTGCCGCTCATACCTCACCTGTCTTTCAACAACTTCTTTGCCTCTGTACTTCTGCCTCGACTGACATCTCTGCCCGAACTCTTTGCCTTTACAAATGTCTGCTTGTGTCTGTGTATGTGCGGATGGATGTGTGTGTGTGTGTGTGTGTGTGTGTGTGTGTGTGTGTGTGTGTGTGTGTGTGTGTGTGTGGGCGCGCGCGCGCGCGCGCGCGCGCGCGCGAGTGTGTACACCTGTCCTTTTTTTCCCCCTAAGGGAAGTCTTTCCGCTCCCAGGATTGGAATGACTCCTTACCCTCTCCCTTAGAACCCACATCCTTTAGTCTTTCCCTCTCCTTCCCTTTTTCCTGAAGAAGCAACCGTCGGTTGCGAAAGCTAGAAATTCTGTGTGTGTGTTTGTGGGTTTTATTTATTGTGCCTATCTACTGGCGCTTTCCCGCTTGGTAAGTCTTGGAATCTTTGTTTTTAATATATTCCCATACTATGTTTGAAAAGGGTGGATGATGTAGCTTATAATTTCATTTCAACTTCTTATACTCAGCATAACACGTCTTGAGAAGACAAACCAAAAACTGTAGTTTATGTGCTCAGTGAAACCAAATTAAATAGTAAAGGGTTAATGTTTTATTGTCTCTTAATAGAGTATAACTTTGTAGATTTCACTTCAGTTATCCTTACACCTAACACAGTCGCAACACACAAATGTATTATACTTCCAGCCATAGTAAGGAGGCAGGCAGGTCTTACTTTTTTTAGGAGGTTTATGAGGAGGACTGGAGTTGGAAAGTGCATTTCATTGAAGGAATGATAGCCGGCCGGTTCTAGGCGCTTCAGTCTGGAACTGCGCGACCACTCCGGTCACTGGTTTGAATCCTGCCTCGGGCCTGGATGTGTATGATGTCCTTAGGTTGGTTAGATTTAAGTAGTTCTAAGTTCTAGGGGACTGATGACCTCAGATATGAAGCCCCATAGTGCTCAGAGCCATTTGAACCAGCAATAGATAACTTGGTGTTATTATACAAAGTAATGGAAAATGTGTGAAAAATTGTTTTTGGAATAGTAGTACACAAAGTTAGTGTATTATAGAAGTGGATGAAAATTTTATATCGCAACAAAACAGTGGTACTATGCAAACAGCTTCAACTACTATGTGGTTCCTGTATAACACTTAAAGCAGCTAGTAGACTGCATGTTTTCCTAATATACTGTATGTTGAAAATAGAAAATCTTGCACTGATAGCATCTACATCTACATGACTACTCTGCAATTCACATTTAAGTGCCTGGCAGAGGGTTCATCGAACCACAATCATACTATCTCTCTACTATTCCACTCCCGAACAGCGAGCGGGAAAAACGAACACCTAAACCTTTCTGTTCGAGCTCTGATTTCTCTTATTTTATTTTGATGGTCATTCCTACCTATGTAGGTTGGGCTCAACAAAATATTTTCGCATTCGGAAGAGAAAGTTGGTGACTGACATTTCGTAAAAAGCTCTCGCCGCGACGAAAAACGTCTATGCTGTAATGACTTCCATCCCAACTCGTGTATCATATCTGCCACACTCTCTCCCCTATAACGCGATAATACAAAACGAGCTGCCCTTCTTTGCACCCTCTCGATGTCCTCCGTCAATCCCACCTGGTAAGGATCCCACACCGCGCAGCAATATTCTAACAGAGGACGAACGAGTGTAGTGTAAGCTGTCTCTTTAGTGGACTTGTTGCATCTTCTAAGTGTCCTGCCGATGAAACGCAACCTTTGGCTCACCTTCCCGACAATATTATCTATGTGGTCCTTCCAACTGAAGTTGTTCGTAATTTTAACACCCAGGTACTTAGTTGAATTGACAGCCTTGAGAATTGTACTATTTATCGAGTAATCGAATTCCAACGGATTTCTTTTGGAACTCATGTGGATCATCTCACACTTTTCGTTATTTAGCGTCAACTGCCACCTGACACACCATACAGCAATCTTTTCTAAATCGCTTTGCAGCTGATACTGGTCTTCAGATGACCTTACTAGACGGTAAATTACAGCATCATCTGCGAACAACCTAAGAGAACTGCTCAGATTGTCACCCAGGTCATTTATATAGATCAGGAACAGTAGAGGTCCCAGGACGCTTCCCTGGGGAACACCTGATATCACTTCAGTTTTACTCGATGATTTGCCCTCTATTACTACGAACTGCGACCTTCCTGACAGGAAATCACGAATCCAGTCGCACAACTGAGACGATACCCCATAGCTCCGCAGCTTGATTAGAAGTCGCTTGTGAGGAACGGTGTCAAAAGCTTTCCGGAAATCTAGAAATACGGAATCAACTTTAGATCCCCTGTCGATAGCGGCCATTACTTCGTGCGAATAAAGAGCAAGCTGCGTTGCACAAGAGCGATGTTTTCTGAAGCCATGCTGATTACGTGTCAATAGATCGTTCCCTTCGAGGTGATTCATAATGTTTGAATACAGTATATGCTCCAAAACCCTACTGCAAACCGACGTCAATGATATAGGTCTGTAGTTAAATGGATTACTCCTACTACCCTTCTTGAACACTGGTGCGACCTGCGCAATTTTCCAATCTGTAGGTACAGATCTATCGGTGAGCGAGCGGTTGTATATGAGTGCTAAGTAGGGAGCTATAGTATCAGCGTAATCTGAAAGGATTACAAAAGTGATTTGAGGAAGACACTTCCACAAGTATATGACAAAATGTTTGCAGTATATCAATGAAAGCTTTTTTCAGCATTTGTTGGTACTTTCACAGTAATTCATCCTTGCACAACATTAAATGACAAATTACCCTTGTGCAGGTTTTTAATTTTATAGATATATGCAGTCCATGTTACCATGAAAACTGCAGGAACTAACAAAAATCTGTTCTATGAGTGCCGATTTCAGATGGTGCAGTGAGTGGTTAAAATTTTCATGATATTATTTATTTTTAATATTTTACATGTCATACAAAATATACTACAGCATATTGTTAGTTCAGTGACTTGTCAACTATATAAGTTCCCAAGCTGAAATACATAATGTATGCAATTTACACTTAGTGAATTTTAAGTTAGAACAGAAGTAATCAGATAAGGCTGCTGGAAAGAAAACTAATGAAATACATACTGTTAGGTTTATGGTGACACATTCTGTATGTAAATATAAAAATATTCCAGCTCCAGAAAATTAGTAACAATAGTAATGTCTGCATTAGTAACCTGTAAAGAACAGGTGCTAGCTGGTGACCATAATGTTTCAACTTTCAAAAACATACCAGCGACAAGTACAACTTTTTGTGTGTGTGTGTGGGGGGGGGGGGGGGGGGTGAGAGGTGTCTTTGAAATGTATGCAGGAGCACAATTTCATGCATGTTTTCATTAGTTACAGTACCAGTGTCATTTCTACTCATCCAAAATGAATTGTACAGCTCAGCTGAAATTAATTTTTCCTTGTGTGTTGTCTGTTGAGTCTACCTAATTGCACTTATCATTTGCTGTAAATAGGCCCAACAACCATTTTAAATATTTTCTTTTTCAAGGTAAGTCTCAAGGCTGACATAGTTTTGGTGTCAAATGTGATTACGTTCTCTATACTCTTGCAAGGCATGCTTTGAGGAATACATAGAGTAGTTCTCGAAACAGTCACCGTTTCACATCCCTCAAAAAACTGTATTGTGTAACATTCTAGATTTTTAACTTTGCTCTCTGGAATGAGGCAGTACATAGTGTATTAATATAAGGTCTTTTGTGCCCTACAACACAATCCATCAAAACTTATGTTAAGAAATATATTCGGACTTAAAGGACAGATTGTGACGGATATATTTTCTATTAATGCATACTACCAGTATAAATCAAACAGTGGAAAGTAAAGGATAGAATGTAACAATATTATGAAAAGAAAAGTTGATACTGTATAGTGGAGATGCTGAGTTGCAGATAGGCACAACAAAAAGACTGTCACAAATAAAGCTTTCAGCCAGTAAGTCCTTCGTCAACAATACAGACACACACTCAAACCACACACATGGCTGCTGTTTCAAGCAACTGGCAGTGTGGTTTTCAGTTGCCTGAGACTTCAGTCATGTGTGTCACACAAGTTCTGCTGTATTGCTTTCGAAAGGTGGATTGACAAGCTATTAAGCAGTTATAATGATTCGCCTCTATATATATTCTATGTTAACAGTAGTCCAATGCTGAAAAACCCGGAATGAATGAGTTTTTAAAAAATTGCACCGAACTTGACAAGACTACAACTGATTTTCTTAACAGTAAGTCTTCAGTTTTATGTGTCTTATTTTCAGTCCTAGGTGGATTTTGTAAAGCAAGATGTAACACAAATACAACAGTCTGTTACAGGAAATTTAGAAATTCAGTGGGGAAATACAGTGTGTACATAAAGTCTGGGGACACTTTCAAATATTTATTGCACAAGAACCAAACATTGTACATATATCATTTTGAAGAGAAACCATGAAAGTTTTTTTCGTGTATACTTCCACAGCGTATTTGGTAATTTGCTGATAGTGCTAGTCATGAAAATGGTGAGTTCAGGTGCGTAGCGAACTTTGTGTGTTGGGGGTTCGTGATAAGGTCTCCCCGATCACCAGATCTCACTCTGTGGGGACACATTAAAGATTTGGTGTATGTACCGCCTCTACCACGTGATGTAGCCGAGCTCCGGGAGAGAATATGGGAAGTGACTGCCACAGTTGACGATGCCATGCTGGGACAAAAAACTGTCAGTTTCTCTTCAAAATGCAATATGTATTACATCTGTAAAATGTTTAGTTCGTGTGCTGGGCACATGCAAATGTAAATTAGGTGTTCTTTATTATAAATTGGTTGATTTGACAGTATAGTAAAACAAAGCTCACCGTTAACTGTTCTCATGGTATTTATTATCCCCAGTTTATTAATTTTTTTTATTAATATAGCAGTAGGAGGCAGAAATTCATTAAGATTTTAGTTTTGTTAAGATTTACACATAAACATTTTGTTCAATGATTTATTATTATACCCATGATCTGGAAACATATTAACTATTCAATTTTAAAAGTAACAAAAACAGATTGCTTTCTGAGACTGATTGTACACACAATGCTTGAAAATGCAGCTCACTTCAGTTCAGATATCGTCTTCAGTACTAGTCAAAAATAAACTGGTTTGTCTACTTTCCAAGAAGTAAACCTAGGGTTATTTTTTATAGATTTTAATTTAGAAAAAACTTTTACTGTTGTCCACTGACAGTGAAGTTAGTTTTTACATGTTTTCAATAACTTGAGAAATACTAATATTAAATTCTTTGAAGTTGAATAATTCAGTATGTCTTCACACTGTGGTGCGGTCATCAGAGAAGGCTGGCAAAAGTCTTGTACTGAGGTGACAGAAGTCAAAGGATAGTGATATACTGATGGTGGTAGTATTGCATACTCAAGATATAAAAAGGCAGTGCATCGGTAGAGCTGTCATTTGCACTCGGATGATTCATGTGAATAGGTGTCCAGTGTGATCATGCCTGCATGATGGGAATTAACAGACTTTGCATGTGGAATAGTGGTTGGAGCTAGACGCATGGGACATTCCATTTCAGAAACTGTTAGGAAATTCAATATTCCGAGACCCCTGCTGTAAAGAATGTGCTGACAGTACCAAATTTTTGGCATCGCATCTCAACATAGACAACGGAGTGGCCGACAGCATTCGCTTAATGACCAAGAGCAGCGGCGTTTGCGTAGAGTTGTCAGGCATACAACGAATGTATCTTCTAGTGAAATCTGCTGTTGATAGGCTATGGCAGTAGAAGACCAATGTGAGTGCCTTTGCTAACAGCACATCGCCTGCAGCACCTCTCCTGGGCTTGTGATCAGTCAGGTGAGTCCCAGATCGCCCGACATGAATCTCATCAAACATTTATGGGACATAACAGAAAGGGCAGTTTGTGCACGCTTCTGCAATTTTTGTTGGCTACAGAGGCAGCATGGCTTTATATTTCTGCAGGAGACTTCCAGTGACTATTTGAGTCCATACTATGTCGAGCCAGGCATTAGGAGGTCCTACACAATATTAGGTGGTATCCCTCAGTGTATTTATATATGTGTGGCCATTCTGTCTCCAAGAACAGACACCACACATAACAGCAATGATGGCCAGTGATCCCTTCAGTGCAGATGCCCACCAAGCTTGAACTTCTGCGGGAATTGGCGAGCTGCCACGAGTAATGAGCGTGGGAACTACTGATGTAGTGTGGTATAGGTTGAGAATTTGGGTTGGACGGGAAGTGTGCTACGGTAGTCCATGCAGCTATGGTGACCACTTTATCCAGATGGGATAGTGGTCAGAGCATTTGCCTTGTAAGCAGAAGACCTGGGTTCAAATCCCGGCCTGGCACTAATGTTCAACTTCCCTCATTGATACAAATCAATGCCCACTGGCAGTTAATCTCTTTAATTCCTTTGTGTAATGGTTCTGTTTCATTAAATAGATGGTTTTGATCAAAATACTACTTAGCTGCTGCTCAGTTTATTTCTGTGTCTAGTTTTCCCCAATGATACAGTGTGTATCATAATTAACACCAAACAACTAACACAGAAGAATAAGATACATACTAGTAAACATGAGTCCACAAATAAGCCATTTGTAAAATAATTGCTAATAATGTGTGGTTACAAGTCACCAGTAACTTTAGCATTAAATAGTGTCCTATTTAGTGGAAATGTACTTCAAATGTAAACATTTCCATCGAGTTCCCATCTGATTGCCTTCAAATTTCATTCAACATGAATTACTATATTACACTTCAGCACATTTCAAGTTAAAATTTACTGTATGCTTGTACTTGGTATAAAGTGGTATATCAGATAGCACTGGATACAATACTCTGTGTTAAGGTATTTTCTTTGGTATTCTGATGATGGCTCATTCCCAAAATGCATACATAAAAAGTTTTAACAAGTGGATTGTTGTTGTCAGCCAATAAATGGTGATAAGGACAGGCTCAATAGGTGTGATGAATACGGCCACACAGGCACAATACATCTTTACACAACTGTATTCTGCACATGAGCTACACATCTGCTTCATAGTCACTCAAGCAAAAAAAAGGTCTTTGTAATTAAGATGAGTGATCTTGACTCTTCCTCAGCTCGGTTGGTGGAACTAAGTTGGCTGGTGGTGCTGAAGTGAGCTGTGAATGATGCAGTGGCAATACTGTCTGGAATTACACCACACAGGTATACTGCATTAGGGAAACACTACATTAAAAAAAATATTTTTCAGATTTGGGTAACTGAAATATCATTAATGAGGAAAGGGGTAGATTGCTACTCACCCTAAAATTGAAATGTTGAGTTACAGAGAGGCACAACAAAAAGACTGTTACCCACTTAGCTTTTGGCCAAAGCTTGCTTCAGAAAAGGACACACATGCATGTGTATGTTTATTTACACAAACAAGCACACCTCACGCACATGACTATTATCTCCAGCAGCTCGGTCTGGAATGCAGCTGTGATGTGGAACAAAAGCAGCAATCTGGAGCGAACAGCAGGGTATGGGTGTGGGGGAAGAAGACAGCTGTCTGGTGAAGTGTGTAGGTACTGAATGGAGGCATGAGAAGACTGCTACCAGGCACAGTGCTGAAGCCATGGGGGAAGGGGGGCGGGAGGAGAAAAGGAGAGAAGCTTGGTAGGGGAAGGAGAGCCAGGTGTATTGGCAAAGTACAGTACACAGTCATGATGATGGAACAAGAATAGGGAAGAGGTGACGCAGAGGGGGGGCAGAAACTGTTGGTTGGAAGGTTATCCTGGATTGGGGCTGGGATAATTTCACGAGTGGATTGGTTGGTTTAAAAGAGGGGGGAAGGGGCCAAACATCTAGGTCATTGGTCCCTTGTTCCGAATAAAACAATGCCACAAGGGTGAGAATAAAACAAGCAAGACTCATCGTCATTTAATACTGATTATGCCTTTCAGCGTTCAGTCTGGAGCATAGCCCCCTTATAAAATTCCTCCATGATCCCCTATTCAGTGCTAACATTGGTGCCTGTTCTGATGTTAAACCTATTACTTCAAAATCATTCTTAACCGAATCCAGGTATCTTCTCCTTGGTCTGCCCCGACTCCTCCTACACTCTACTGCTGAAACCATGAGTCTCTTGTGTAACCTTGCTTCTCCCATGCGTGTAACATGACCCCACCATCTAAGCGTGTTCATCCTGACTGCTACATCTATAGAGTTCATTCCCAATTTTTCTTTGATTTCCTCATTGTGGACACCCTCCTGCCATTGTTCCCATCTACTAGTACCTGCAATCATCCTAGCTACTTTCATATCCGTAACCTCAACCTTGTTGATAAGGTACCCCGAATCCGTCCAGCTTTCGCTCCCATACAACAAAGTTGGTCGAACGATTGAACGGTGCACAGATAACTTAGTCTTGGTACTGACTTCCTTCTTACAGAAGAGAGTAGATCGTAGCTGAGCGCTCACTGCATTAGCTTTGCTACACCTCGCTTCCAGTTCTTTCACTATGTTGCCATCCTGTGAGAATATGCATCCTAAGTACTTGAAACTGTCCACCTGTTCTAACTTTGTTCGTCCTATTTGGCACTCAGTGCGTTTATATTTCTTTCCCACTGACATTACTTTCGTTTTGGAGATGCTAATCTTCATACCATAGTCCTTACATTTCTGATCTAGCTCTGAAATATTACTTTGCAAACTTTCAATCAAATCTGCCATCACAACTAAGTCATCCGCATATGCAAGACTGCTTATTTTGTGTTCACATATCTTGATCTCACCCAGCCAGTCTATTGTTTTCGACATATGATCCATAAATAATATGAACAACAGTGGAGACAGGTTGCAACCTTGTCTTAGCCCTGAAACTACTCTGAACCATGAACTAAATTTACTGTCAACTCTAACTGCTGCCTGACTATCCATGTAAAGACCTTTAATTGCTTGCAAAAGTTTGTCTCCTATTCCATAATCTCGTAGAACAGACAATAACTTCCTCCTAGGTACCCGGTCATATGCCTTTTCTAGATCTATAAAGCATAGATAGAGTTCCCTGTTCCAGTCATAACACTTCTCCATTATTTGCTGTAAGCTAAAGATCTGTTCCTGACAACCTCTAAGTGGCCTAAACCCACACTGATTTTAATCCAATTGGTCCTCAACTAATACTCGCACTTTCATTTCAACAGTACCTGAGAAGATTTTACCCACAACGCTGATTAAAGAGATACCTCTGTAGTTGTTACAATGCTTAAAGATTGGTGTGATTACTGCTTTTCTCCAGTCTGATGGAACCTGTCGCGACTCCCAGGCCATTTCAATTATCCTGTGTAACCATTTAAGACCCGACGTTCCACTGTATTTGATGAGTTCCGACTTAATTTCATCCACCCCAGCTGCTTTATTGCACTGCAATCTATTGACCATTTTCTCCACTTCCTCAAATGTGATCCTATTTCCATCATCATTCCTCTCCCATTCTACCTCGAAATCTGAAACATTGCTGATCGTATTTTCACCTACATTGAGCAACTCTTCAAAATATTCCCTCCATCTGCCCAAGGCATCCACAGGGTTCACCAGCAGTTTTCCTGACCTGTCCAAAATACTTGTCATTTCCTTCTTACCTCCCTTTCGAAGACTGCTAATTACACTCCAGAATGGTTTTCCAGCAGCTTGACCCATAGTCTCCAACCTGTTTCCAAAGTCTTCCCAAGAGTTCTTCTAGGATGCTGCAATTATCTGTTTGGCTTTGTTTCTTTCTTCAATATAACTTTCTCTGTTTACCTGAGTTCTAGTATGTAGCCAATTTTGATACACCTTCTTTTTCCTTTTACAGGTTGCCTTGACTGTGTCATTCCACCAAGCTGTTTGCTTCATCCTACTTTTACACACTACTGTTCCAAGACATTCTTTAGCCACTTCTAGTACTGTGTCCCCTGTACCTTGTCCATTCCTGTTCCAATGACTGTAATTGACTACATTCAACTAACTCGTACCTTTCTGAGATCGTTGTTATGTACTTGTGCCTGATTTCCTTACCCTGAAGTTTCTCCACTCTTATCCTCCTACATATGGACCTGACCTCCTGCACTTTCGGCCTCACAATCCCAATTTCACTGCAGATTAACTAATGACAAGACTGACAACACAAAATGGAGAGAAAGGAAAAACTACAAGAACGACGGAAGGGTAACAAACACTTAAATGGAAAAAAGAGGAGAAGACCATGGCTGACTGACCATGAGAATAAAAAGGAGAAGCCAGCCACTCTGCAACACATTAAAACCTCCACCCTAAAAGCACAAGTGTGGAGGACATTCAGGAACAAAGGACATGCACTAAAATTTAGATCAAATGATAAAACCCACCAACACAATTAAAACGTAAAACTAAATCAGCTGATGAGGCGTTGTCAGATAATATTAGCAGCAACGAGTCCACTAACCGAAGATTTCGTTGCTGGGCAGACAATACACCAGAATATGAGGTACTGTCGACCGGGCACTGCATCGACACTGAGGTGGGTCTTCATGGAGCAGGAGGTAGCCATGGGTCGCTCAAGCATGGCCAATGCGGAGCTGGCAGAGAACCACTGAGGCCCACATGGAAGACTGACACACATTCATAGTCTCCTTAATGGCATGCAATTTGGTGTGTGTACTGAGACTATGGCATTCCTTCTCCCAAAGCCGAAAAACTTGGTGATGTAGAAACGAATGCAGGTCAGTTATTGGAAAGCCGATCTCCAAAAGCGGTTTCTGTGTAGCCTGTTTGGCTAGCCTGTCAGCAAGTTCATTGCCTGGGTTTCCGACGTGTCCTGGTGTCCAAACAAACACCACTGAATGACTGAACTGTTCCAGGGCATAGGTTACTCCTGGATGGTCACTACGAAAGGATAACAAGGGTAGCACTACTTGATAGCTTGTAGGATGCCCAAGGATTCACTACATGGATGTGTTCAAGAGCACGAGATATAGCCACTAGCTCTGCAGTGGAAACACTGCAGCCATTGGGTAAGGAATGCTGTTCAATCCTCCATGGACATACGTGAAGCAGACATGACCATCAGCTATCGAGCTGTCAGTGTAAATCACTTCATGACCTTGGTACATGTCAATAATCGGGATGAAGTGACAGCGGAGAACTCCGGGGTGAACTGAGTCCTTTGGACCATGTGAAAGGCCCAGGCAAAGCCGTGGCCTAGGTGTACACCATGGAGGTGTACGCGATTGGACTTTGAGTATAGGTGGTAAAGGCAAAAACTCCAGTTCAGATACAAGGGATCGGACGCGAACTGCTATTGTAAGCCGTGAGGGCTGCCGATGTCGGAGATAAACTACTGTGGGTGGAAAAAGGAGACAGTAATTAGGATGCGCAGGAGAACTACGGACGTGTGCAACGTAACTGGTGAGTAGTTGTGCACACCTGACCTGCAATGGAGGAACTCCAGCCTCCACAAGGACGCTGATCACCGGACTTCTCCTAAGAGCTCCCGTCGCTAGTCGAACACTACAGTGGTGCACTGGGTCGAGTAAATGCAACGCTGAGGGCGTCGCTGAACCATAAACCAGACTCCCATAGTCAAGGCGGGATTGAACAAGGGCTCTGTATAGCTGCAGCAGTGTACGGTGATCTGCACCCCGTATGGTCACCAGCAAGAGATGACTTAGTCCGCTGCATTGCAGGTCATCCGCCCTGATGCCACCCACTCCGGTCAGCGGCTTTCCCCATGGGAGCCACCCAGTCACAGCAGAGGCCTACTGGCATGATGGCCATTGCTGGGAGTCCTGATGCCCCAGGAAGACAGGCATCTACTCCTTGGCATAAGTGGGGAGTTTACAACTCAAGCATCAGTAGTGCAAACCCTGTGTTAACAGGGGGCTACCACCAAATCGGTACATGACAGCCCCACCACAGCAGACTGGCTACCATGCTGGATATTGGATGCAGAGAAATCCAATATTGTCATGGGAGCGAAAGGGGACAGGAGACAATGGAAGAAGATGACATACCCCAGAAAGTGTCCTCGCCAGAATAGTTGAATCGCAGGTGGAGATGCAAAGCCATGACAAGAGATTCAGGAGATCGAATCTAAGGGCACTCGTGCACCAAGTAAGCAGTAAGGCATCCTTCCGCACATGGCCCGCACTTCTGTAGAATTTTGAAAGTGGCAGGTCAAACGATAGAATGGGACCTGAACTCATCGGACTGAAAAGTGAGAGACTCCTCTTACAACGGGGAGGAATAACTCAGGCCTATTCTAACCTCTGGACCTGCAGGGGGGTGGGGGGGGGGGGTGTCAAGAGTAGAGAATGCGATGTAAGGATAACTCCCATCTGTGCAATTCAGGAAAGCTGGTGGTGAAGGGGAGGATCCAGATTGCTCAGGTTGCGAAACAGCCATTGAAATAAAGCATTTTATTTTCAGCTGAAAGTTGTGCTGCAGGGTCGTCTACTGACAACAGTTTGGCAGTAGCCATTCTTCCTGATGTAGTTACTACTTCTGACACCAACTGTTGCAAACTCTTCTTGTGTGGTATCTCGGCACACCATACCTGCTTTCACAGATGGTCTGGTCTCTGATGGGGTAGGATAAGCCTGTGACAGGACTAGAGCAGGAAGTACTAGGTAGGTGGATTGGGCAGACCTTGCATAGGGATATGACCCCTGTGGAAAATTCTTCGGATTGAGAGTGGAATAGGTATGGACAAGGAGGCTATGGAGGTTGGGTGAGCAAAGGAACACCACTTTATGAGGGATGGGAAGTGCCTTGGGTAGGATGTCCCTCATCTCAGAGCATGATTACAGGTAATCAAAGCCCTGACCAATAATGTGGTTCATTTGTTCCAGTTCAGCATGGTATTAGGTGACGAAGAGGGCACTCCTTTGTACTTGGTTCTCGGAGATGGGTGGGGAAATGACACGGAGATCTGTTCACGGACGAGGTCTGGGATAGTGCCTTTCTGTGACAGCCTCACTGCGACCTTCAGCATAATGGGCAAGGGGGTTCTTGTCATCACAGATATGCTGTCCCTAGGTGGCCAGGCTGTATGGGAGGAATTTTTTTGTGTACAAGGGATGACAGCTGTTGAAATGAAGGTACTGTTGGTGGCTGATGGGTTTAATGTGGACAGAGGTGTGAATGGAGCCATCAGAGAGGAGGAGGTCAACGTCCAAGAAGGTGGAAACTGGGACTAGGAGGACCAGCCGTTGCAGATGGGGGAGAAGGTGTTGAAGTTGCGAAGGCATGGGGATAGGGTGTGTTGGCCCTGCGTCCAGATCATGAAGATATTATCAATGAACCTGAACTAAACTAGGGATTTGGCATTCTGGGAGGCAGGACGCTAAGGTCTCCTCTAGATGGCCCATAAACAGGTAGGCATAGGATGATGCTAAGAGTGTGCCCATGGCTGTGATGCAGATTTCTTGTATACTTCGCCTTCGAAGAAGAAGAAGTTGTGAGTTAGTAAGGAGAATGAGGTAATGGCTTTGGAGTCTGAAGGACATTGGGAAAGGTAGTGTTCAACAGTGACAAGACCATATACATGAGGGATGTTGATGTATAGGGAAGCGGTGTTCAAAGTGACAAGTAGGGAACCAAGAGGTAAAAGGATGGGGATGGTGGAAAGATGAGAAGGAAGCAGTTGGTATCTTTGATGTGGGAGACTAGATTACGGACAGCTGGTTGTAAGTATCTGTCAATTTGGGCTGAAATTCTTTCAGTGGGAATGCATAACAAGCTACAATGGGGCATACAGGATTGTAGGGTTTGAGGATTTTGCAGAGCATGTACAAGTGGGTGCACAGGGTGAGAGGAAAATGAATTCAGGGGAGAGGATCTGGGAAGGACCTAAGGCTTTAAGCAGAGACTGGATGTTATGTTTTGACTTCTGAGATGTGATCACTCTGTCACATTTTATAGTTGCATGAGTCAGATCATTAGCACAGGCCTTCTGCCAGGTAGTGACTGTGATTAGTAATTACAGTGGTGGAATCCTTTGTCAGCAGGTGGGATGATTAGGTGATGATTTGTTTTGAGGCTGTTTGTGCCTTTCCTTTCTTCTACCGAAAGATTGGTGTTCTTAGGAGGGGACCTGGTGAAGGATGGCACTCTCCCACTGATCCTCCTCTCTGGCAGCTTCATCCACTCCTCTGTCCACATAAAATCCACCAACAGTACCTGGCATCGGGATGGACTAGGATGTTGTGGAGATTGGGTGGGTGATGGACCATCACTTTAGGAGGGATGGGAAGGATCTTGGATAGGATGTCCCTCATTGCAGGTCATGATGATAGTTTATCAAAGCCCTGAGAAATGATGTGGTTCAGTTGTTCTAGTCTGGAGTGGTATTAAGTGATGGAGGGGCACTCCTTTGTAGCTAGTTTTTGGGGGCATGTGGTGAAATGGCGTAGTACCTGTCTGTGAAGGCCTTGGTGAGACCTCCAGCATGAAGTGCAAGGCAGTTCTTGTCACTGCAAATACACCACCCCTGGGTGGGCAGGCTGTATGGGAATGATTTTTTGGTGTGGAGGAGATAGCTGTTGAGATACTTCTCACCCCTCCTAAAGTGGTGTTCTGTCACTCACACAACCTACACTAAATCCTAGTCCATCCCTATGCCACTTCCAATCCCAATCCCGTGCCACAAGGATAAAATCCTGTGGATGACCCAGGAGCAGGACATGCCCAATCCACCCACCCAGCGCTTCCTATTCCAGGCCTGTCACAGGCAGATCCTGCCCCAACCAGAGACCAGGCCACCTGTGAAAGTAGCCATGTCATATTCCAGCTCTGCTGCAATGGTTGCACTGCTTTTTATGTTGGTATGACTACCAACCAGCAGTCCCCCAGGATGAACAGCCACTGTCAGAATGTGGCCAACAGCACAGTACGCTACCCGATGGCACGACGTTCAGCTGAACATAACATGTTTGATTTCAGTGGCTGTTTCACATTCTGAGCCATATGGATCCTCCTGTTCACCACCAGCTTTTCTGAACTGCACAGTTGTGAGTTATCCTTACATCGCATTCTCCGCTCCTGAAATTATCCCGGTCTCGACCTATGGTAACCTACTGCCTCCACCCCACTATCCAACAGTTTCCCCACTCCTACACCCTATTCACACTTCACCCTCATTGTGTGCTGTACTCTGCCAATGCATCTGCCCATCTTTCTCCTTCCCTGTGCCTCTCCTTTTCTACTTCCGCTTCACTCTCCCTACCCAACAGTTTCCCAATGCTGCAGCTGGTGGCAGTTTGTCATGCCTCCATCCAGTCCCTCTGCACCCTCCACCAGACAGCATTCTCCCCCACCCCACCTACTATCCCTTTCTTGCACCCTCCAGAGAGCTCCCTTTGTTTCACATGACAATTGCATTCCAGTCCAAGCTACCAGAGATGATGGTCATGTATGCATGAGGTGTGCTTGCTTGTGTAAATGTGTGTTTTTTCTTTTCTGAAGAAGGCTTCGGCCGAAAGCTGAATATGTAATGGCCTTTATTGGCGCCTGTCAATGGGTCAACTTCACAGTAAGTAGCAATTTATCCTTTTCCTTATATTGTTGATATTTCTACCTGGAGTTGCCATTAACTGCTTTGACTTATTACTAAATCATCATCAAATCATCTGTCTAAACAGGAGGAAAATAGGGTGTAGTAAAATACCAGAAACAATTACAAACTATACTACTGTCTTTTCTCAGCTATACACACTTGCTGGTCAACTGAACAGGCCTGGAGAGGCATTCAGTGTAACCAGATCTGTGAGCTGATTAATGAATCTGAAGCCTACAGTTAGCCATGTAACAGGATGAATCTGGCAACTCTTAAACTGCAGACCTAAGATTAAAAATATTTTCAGTGTAATACTAATTCAGGGGTGCCATAAGTTGCCCCAAGTGAAATTCTCTCATTTCCAGACGAGTTTTGGCATTTTTCCCTGACGAATTTTGAGATCTCAAGGGTAAATTAAGATACAAATTGACAATCTGTCTTTGCAGCTAGAGAACAAGAGACAATAGTGCAGATGAGGGAATATCTATATATTAAAAAAAAAAAACAACTTGCAAGCAGGTGGCATTTCCTGATGTGAGAAAAAAAACCTTAACTACCAACATCAACATCTTTTGTAATGAACTGTTCTTAGATGGAGAAAGCAAGCCAAATGGTATGTGTATTTCATTGAGACCACTGATGTTATTTTATTTCAATACAACGAAACATATTTGGTGACAAAAATACGCATTTCCTTGGAGTCACAAGACGAATTTAAAATACCTTCACTGATTTAAGAAATCACCACAGAAAAAAGTAGGCACCTTGAAAGTCATGTATAAGGCGGGGAAGAATTGTGTATGCTTTCACTGTAGGTGACCTCCAATAAAATATTGGCTCTACTATATTCGTTATTGTCGGTTATTACCCACTGTATTATATCTATTATTTTACAAGTATTGTGTCATTTTTCTTTCGAGAAATATACGATTACATGTGTACAAACCACCACAAATTTCTTTTTCTCATCATCCACACTTTCAAACATATAAACTACTTGTGAAGTGCAAAATGTACTAGAAGAAATATAATATCTATAAAACACCACACTGTACAACATACTTGCCGCGAGATGATGTAATTCCTGAAATCCATTGCCTTTGGTCTCTGGCCTGCTGAGGAGCACCAGTTTTGCGTCCATGGAGAAAACGTGAAAATCTGCCGCATTATGCCACACACAAACAGATTTGGCCTGCAGGCAGATTAGTGAGACTAGATCCAACAATCAGGGTCTGCACATTAGTGGGACCTGAATGGCTTCAGATCAGCAGGCCTGATCCATTACAGATACCTGCAGAAACAGCCTCCAGTTTTGGTCCATTGCGGAAATCCACTCATGTGGCCGGCTGTTTACGAGCCACAGACAGCACGCTTGTGAAATGAGACCATGGTGATCAATACATGAAACAGATGACTTGTTCAAATACTCTGAGAATCAATAACAATGGGAATAGGTAGCAACTCACCATAAAGATAATTGATGAGCCACAGACAGGCACATAGAAAACACAATCATACACTCAACTAAATTTACAGCCAGCGTCAGAAAACAATAGTGCACACGCACACACACTCAGACATGACCGCAATCTCCAGCGGCTGTATCCACGCTATATGAGAATAAGATCCAAAGAAATCACTCTTCACTACCTCTCGCCGACAACTGATAGGCTTGCTGCAGGAAGTGGTGGCATCGCTGACTGCAAACTGAGGGGAGTGGTAGGACGGGGAGAAGGGAAGCGGCACAGGTCCTCAGCTGCACCCAGCTAACGACAATGGATCACACCTCAGTAAACAAACCATTTCATCTACTAAGACAAAATTATTTTTCCAGTGTATTTTTTTCTTTTTCTTTCAAATTTCCCTGATAATTCCATGAAGTGTTTGAAACTCCCTGATTTCCAGAGCCTGTGGTAACCCCTTAATTGCAAGAGAGAGACTTTTCAGGGCATAAACTATGAAGACACTACTTACCTACTGGTGCAGACACACTAGACATACCCTAGAAGCAGTCTAGATGACACCCAGCTCCAGATGTGAACCAGAACTAACAAACTAGTATCTGGCACAGTTAACTGTAGCATTCAATTCCTACAATCAGAGCACATCAACGGTTTATGACTTTCTATGTAGCCCATTGTAATATGTATAATTGTGTATGGAAGTATATATATATATATATATATATTTTCTTTCTCTTTAAACATGTCATCTGATGATCTGGTAATAAGTCGAAACCAGTTACAGTGGTTGGTGGTGGTGGTGGTGGTGGTGGTGGTTGTTAGTGTTTAACAACCCGTCGACAACGAGGTCATTAGAGACGGAGTGCAAGCTCGGTTTAGGAAAGGATTGGGAAGGAAATCGGCCGTGCCCTTTCAAAGGAACCATCCCGACATTTGCCTGAAACGATTTAGGGAAATCACGGAAAACCTAAATCAGGATGACCGGAGACGGGATTGAACCGTCGTCCGCCCGAATTCAAGTCCAATGTGCTAACCACTGCGCCACCTCGCTCGGTGAAACCAGTTACAATGCCATGGATGTGACCTTAGGCTAAAATATACAGGAAGTATCAAAAAGAATAATCCGATTTTTAAAAAATCATAACTGTTATGTTATTTGAGATACGTGTGTGAACAATGTACAGTTGGTAAGAGCAAACACTTGATTTTTACATGGTTCCCACTAGGCAGCAGCATTGTGTGTTCTACATTTTGCACAGTGCGGGTCAGTAATAACTGTTCAGTGCGACTTTTGTATTAGGTATGGTCTGGATCCTCCTACAGCACAGAGCATTGGTAAGAGCAAACTCTCGATTCCGAGAAACAGGTTGGTTGTGTAAAGGGAAATTGCTGGGCTGTCCCCAAGTGTCTGATGCAGATGTCGAACTCATCTGCCACAGTTTCACAAGGAGTCCCCAGAAATCTGTTCGCCGTGCAGCTCAACAGCTTAACATGCTCCTGATGTCTGTCTGGAGTGTGTTGTGTTGATGTTTACAAATGAAGCCATACAAAATTCAGCTACTGCTAGTTCATCGTAAAGGTGACAAACAACAATGTGTGGAGTTCTGTAATTTCGTTCTTGGCAAGGAGGAGGATGACAGTTTTCTTCCACCCTTATTGTTTAGTGATGAGGCAATATTCCATTTAAATGGAAAGGTGAACAATCATAATGTGAGAATATGGGGTATAGAACAAGCACATGAAGTTGTACAGCACGAGAGGGACTCGAGACATGTTCGCTGCAGTGTGAGGACAATTTGAACACCACATTGACATATACTGCATCTGTGCATATCAAGAGGGACATATTGAACACCTATGCAAAGGTGGGGGAAAAAAAAACTTCGAGTTTTCTGTTCATCAAAAAACAAAATTCATTGTATATGTTTATTAATTTCAGAAATCTAGATGTGCCAAATTGGATGATTCTTTTGACAAACCCTATCAATTAAAAAAAAAAAAAAAAAAAAAAAAAAACCTTAACTACTCGTTTATTATCACACTTAAGTGATAACAACTAGTCTAATAACAATGGAGTAGTAGTGTGCAGCAGTTTCTCCTTTGCTGCTGTGGCATTTCATATCCTTGTTCTTGTTGTAAGTTTCAGTCCATGAAGTGGAAATGTAATGCGTCTTCTCAGATAAATACAGTCACTTTCAGAGAAACATGCAGGTTTCTAATTTTGTCACTTCCACTGATAGCTCAAGATCCAATGAATATGTTGCAGTGTACAAACAACACATTTGTAAATGGATTCATTATGGTCATTCATCTTTCACAACACATTTTTAGTTTATTAAGAAAGTTAGATTATTTATTCGACCTAAGAAAAATGGGATATAACATAATACTGATTTAATCACAGATTTCTTCCTTTTTAGCCTGCTACAACAGTGTGTGTTTTCCACACCACACAGTTAATCTGCACTCTCTCCCTCTCTCAAATATCGTTAATGATGGGCCTATGCTCCATTTGACAACTCAGTTTCTGCCTATGACACTATTGTACTCACTTGTATGTGTAACACTTGGTATATTTCCTTTTAGCTTCCCACATTGAACACTACATAAAAATGATCATCATAAAATATGGCCCTAACAAAATTCCAGAATGGTCCTACTGGATCACAACCCATACTAAATTTTACCTTCTGATTACGAGGATAGAGCCAGTGAGAAGCACTCTTTAAAAATGAAAGATTTTAACGACTGCTTCGCAGTGCGTCCCATCTTTCCACCAACACCAGCTTTTCTGAGTTGCACAGGTGGGAACTCTCCCTGCAAGATATTCTACATTCCTATAACCCTTCTGGCCTCAACCTTCAGTAATCCGTCTATCCCCTTCCCTGTTCTCACTCCAGCATCAACATTACACAGCCCTCTATTCCACCAACACACCCACTGTCTTTTTACTTCTCTCCTTTTCTGCTGGCCTCCCACCCTCTGTCTAACCCCCCCGACTGCACCTAGTTCCTCTACCCTCTCCACCTAATCCTTGTGTGCTCCCACAAGCAGCACTTTACTGCGCATCACCCCTTCCTTGCTATTGCCCCCCCTTCCCCAACCCAGCCTCCTCTTTATCCCAACCACCCACACTGCTTCTGTCATCATGCGCAACTGCTTACAGTCTGGCCTCAGCAGCCAGAGACAATGGTCGTGTTTTCATATGATCAAAATGAAAGATTGTTTTGAGAAGATATCAATTTCTACATTCTTTGCTTCTGCTTTGATAATTTAACATTTCCATTCTCAGAAATGTGTTTCACATGCTAATAACATCTGAGTACACTCTGACTCAGTGGACCAGTTATGTGATAAATAAGAGTGACAGACAGCCAACTCCCAATTATCCAGGTGGATTATCCGTCCACAGCCCGGCGTTGTTTGAATGCATAATAAAAAGCAAGCCTGAAATATTCTCTTAAAATTAAAACAAATATTTTCATTTAGAATATAAATTTCTGGTTGTGAAGACACATGATGAAAACATATCTGAATGGTTAACTAGCAATGCCTATGAACTGAGATTTGAACAGCAGGTACAGTGAAATGAATGTGTCCGCCAGCAAAAGAGAGAAAAAGTGAAGATGGAGGAACTCATTTAAAAAAAAAAAATCTTTTTTTTTGATCTTTCACTGAAGCACGCAAGACAAAATTAGTCAGATTATATCAATGACTTGGGTCTCCAGAAAATGAGAATGCCAGGAAAAAAAAAAAAAAAAAAAAAAAAAAAAAAAAAAAAAAAAAAAAAAAAAAAAACCAACAACACACTTTGTCAGTTATTTCTTGAAAATAATCAGTAATAGGGCGTGTTTTAAATGTAATTTTGCAAGTAACACATAAGAAACACAGTTGGCTTTCAAATGTTACATGTAGTATGTTTTGTAAATGCAGTTTATGGTTAAAACATATATACTGCTCAGAGTCTGCTAACGGCTATCCCACTTCAAACTACGAAAGCAAACCTGGTCAGAAGTAAAGTAGATAATTTTCGTTATATTGTTCAAAATGAAAAATACCTATAAAACTTTCAAGCCTTGATTTGTAACAACACAATTACATTAATTTTATTCCTGACTGTGTCTAAGAACACCTATCAAATTTGTTACAAAAGGTGTTGTTAGTTATTTTTTTATCTGAATATAGTATGACAAATGCTGTTATCCTGGTGCCCCCCTTATCTGCTTGAGATACTTGTTACCTATTAGTAGCTAGTGAACACTGCATAATTTGGGACTTACTTTACTTCCATTTGGCAAATACTGTTCAGTCGTGCAATATTAGCATCGGAAGTTGGGTGTATCTTGTCAACAAATTTGATAATCTATCTGGATATGTCAGGTCCCAATAATAAGCTGTTTAACACTATGTTCTAAGTTACATGTCTTATTCCAGCACAGCACCTTTAATTTATGTTTTAAGAAGGAGGACGAGACTAGGAAGGGTTATGACTATTCACTTTTTTAATTTGTATATACTTTTCTTAAGGATAGTGTTACAGTTCAATCCTTTGAAAATTTTAATTATTTATCTGTTTTTCAGTAAAATACAAATGATAAGAACTAAAATTAGCTGCTTATTTGCTCCCACTTCAGTGCAAACCAACTGATTTACTGATCTATTGTCTTTGTACATCAAGTGATCCCTCTTATGAATTCAACCCTTCACGTTCACGCCAAAGTTTCTTTAGAAGTTCTCGTTTGTTTCGACGTTGCTCTTCCTTCTTTTGCTTTTGCAGTTGAAGACACTTCCGCTGCGCTTGCAAGCTATGTTCCCCATTTACGAGGGCATCCAGTTTCTCTACCAGCAAATCACGGGCTAGCTTCCGATTCTCACTCTGCAGTCTTGAATGATGAACTTTTACAACTAAACCTGTAGATAACAAGCAGTTTAATATTGTGCAATGTTTGATCTAAAAGGTAAAGAACTGATATTGAATTAGTACTTCATATGGAAAACTAGTAATGTATAAATACAGACTTTGTTGTAATAGAAAGTCCTTGGTGGAATACAAATAATTTAAAGACCAAAAGTAACAACCCTTCTAAGAATTAAGGCACAGAGTCGTCGATTGGCAAATAAACACGACACAGAAAACCACTACTTCTCAGATAAACTCTACTACACTCTGAGTTGTTAACCTGATTCCTTAAATTATGCATATGACTGTCAACTTAATTAATATACCTCCAATGCATTCTACATAGAATGAAAATAAAAGAAAATGTATATATTGTTGTGTGCGTAGCTTACCTACTTTATACTGCTGACAAATGGGAATACTATTTTTGGGGCCTCTATGAAAATAATGGAAGACATAAAAATGTTATGATAAATAATATCTATGAGCATCAGTGATGATGGACTGAAAGAAACTGAGGTCATGATAAAGTTAATATAAACAGCAGACAAACTTTCAGTTACATATATCAGTGAAGAACAAGTTGAACATACGACAACAAAGTAAGTCAGCAAGTAATCTAATCATTATATTCTTCGGTAACTGTGACATGTGGAATAAAAGAAAAAGATAAATCACACGGCTAGTACATACAGAAAACACTAACAACAGAAATAATTGTAATGAGCACTATGATAAGCAATTCATCTTTACATAGCTTTATTTGTAGTGTGTCTGCCACATTATGCTGTTTTGGCAGTGAGAATAAAACAATTTCTGTTTGCCTCTATGTGCTTGGTCTATGCCGACCTGACTTGTGAGGAAATAAATTCTTTCTGGTAGAAGTTTACACCCACGGCAAACCCATATTGACATGTTATGTGTAGCAATATTGTCAGTGCTTGCTATGAGGGATCACAGTAATGAAAGTGGGTGTGTCAGCTGCTGGTTCTATGCAGCCAATGAAAGAGGGAGAGATGTGTGTTTCATACCAAGAGATGAAGGAATACTGTATTGAATACCAACATGAATTCAACACATGTCTCTCACATTCATCTCATACCACATTTGTTGGCTTTGCCAACTCACAACAAAATAATCACCTTCCAACCTAACCTAGGCCTTCCGCTACCCTACAGATCAGTGTCACTACAGCCTTGATTCGGAGAGGAAACATCTTTTTCCACAATTTATTGGTTGGTTTTGCCAACTCACAATCAAATTATCGCCTTCTGTGGGGTTTGATATTACTATCTGATGCTACATAAGATTCCACTGAATCCTTTACTTGCTTGGACAGGATATCTGCCTCGAAAAGCCACCATCATGAATTTTGCAACAGATCTTTACAGGAAATACAGTGCTCGTTTGTACTATGTGTATTTTATGCTCAGCCCACTGCAGGTCTTCTCTTAAACAAAAGATACAAGGTGAACTCAAATGACAAGTTCAAATTGCAATGGTTTGTAAGCAAACAACTTAATAATAACAGTGCCCAAATCCAAAGCGGCAGATTACCAAGTTTATTGTCCTACACAATCAAAGATATCTATCAATAACACTCTTTCTTTGCAAATGTCATCATTTTGCCACCTGTGGGTTGATTTAATTCACTAAGTTACGACAAAGATAGACTTTTAGAAACAAAGATATAGTGCTTCAAATGTATGTATGGGACTTACGGCAGCTAATGCTTAATAACAGGTTTATAAAATATACAATATTTATTTTTAAATTAGCTAATGGGATAATTAATTTTGACACACGAGGCCTGTGTCTCCTTATAGAAAAATGACAGTATTGAAACAGCAGAAATGAGATTCCTAAGAAGAGAAGGATGTTTTAGGTTGTATAGGATACACAATCATGAAATAAGAATCAAATGAAATATTATAACTGCAACAAAAATTGAAGAAAATATGAATAAATGGAAAAGTGATACCTAGAAAATGAATGAGAGAGTACTTCCGGACAAACAGAATATGGCAGACGTAAAGAATGAAATTTTGGACAATCTCTGAAATGACGAGAGGAAGTGTCTGGATGAAGCCAGAACAGGCATTCTATCTATTCCATGAACGGAATAAATATGTCGTATTTTCAAGCATCCATCAGTCAAAGTAATGCATCCCTGCTCTTTATCACATATTCATTATAAGAACAGTTTTCCACTTTAAAATAACAATGATCTAATGCAATTTTGGGGAAAGAAAATAATGCAAAAATCTGCAGCGGAACCTTATAACAGAGCAGCATAAATACATTATGTGAACTACTTGCACATTACATAAACACACATGTAAATATATATTGTTACCTGTTGGTTTATGGGTGAGAACAACACAATTATTTGTCTTGTTAACAGCCTGGCCACCAGGTCCACTACCCCTGACAAATACTTCTTCGAGGTCTTCTTCTTGTAGTGTGGGGACACGTGAGTAATCCAAAGTATGTTTGTGTCTTAAAAATGTTAGGGCAGAAGCCAGTTGAGCACTTGTGCGTTCACTCTGGAAAATTGGTCCACTTCTTGAAATAATTTGCCTTATTCCAGTAACAGACATCATTCACTTTGATATTTACTCTTCTAGACAATACGACGATTTTGCAAAAGTCTCAGGCCTTTCTGTAAGGGAAAAATGGGTAAACAACTTACATATTACTGGACCTCAATCAGCATGAAAATTGTTCAGTCTAACTATAACACATTAACAGTGATCACAGCAAAACAAAAAGAACTTTGCAAAATGCTTAAGAGTCAATAAATCAAATAATTCTACGATGATGTATAATGTAATTCGTTACGTTTTTGTAATTACACAAATCTGAACTTGAAATAAAAGCATGTACGAAGTGAATTACTTCAGCGACGTACTTCATACTGAAATTTTACTTCGTCTTCTTCTACGAGCCTTTTGTTTGCCTTGAACTCTGCAGTAATCCTACCACGAAAGTACTTTTTATCCGTTAGTTTTATCTCTTTCCCATACTGAAGTAAACTTTTATATAGCCTTAGAACCTCACGCCCACTTGGTGCTGCCATTATCTGTAACGTTTGAGAAATGGTCCACAGTCATACACATATCAAATCAGTTGACTGATAAATGACGTGTTTCTCGAAATTATGTTATAATTAAGCACTGTTATGCAGCTGTGAAAGTTGATAAGGGCACATCAGAATGTTTACGGCTTACGGGTAATCCTAGCGCCTCTTCCGGAATCTGTACAAACTAGTGCAAGTAGTCTACATACGACATGCATTTGTCTTACTGCGAAGTGCGGACGGCTTTCGAACGCGGAAACATATACTACTGACTGACAATTTTATCTTTAGCTTCGAAACAATTTTTTGAAACATAGGTTGTAGGGACAGACTCATCTGTAGAGTACCCCGACTGCTATATTAGGCCGAAATGTGAGTTTTGTTACGAGTTGGGGATGGGGAAGTCAAGAAATGTGATTCCATGAGAAGCAACTCAGATAATAGCCTAAAAATCAAATACTCATTCAGAAAAAGGTAAGTTACTTGAATTTACTTTCAATCGTACCTTCTGTTCTACAGAATCATTTTTCTTGTTTTGTGACAAATTTCGAACTTTTGAGATTACGGCTCTCTCGACGTTTCGTATTTATGAACGTCACGATGTGAAGGTAAGGGTGTAATGAGAGGAAGTGCACTACAACAGAGAGGCGCGTCAGGACGCTGCTCCAGTTACTGGTACCGCATTTACTGCGGCGGAGGGGCAACATGCAGCAAATTTTATATGTAAGTCGTTCGGCAACCTCCGAGCAAACTGGGCGAGTGGGCGACAGTTGCATCTATGCGATAATGTCTTTGTTATGTCAGGAAGAAGAAAGTTTAAAGCAAAAGCAAGCAAGCGGATGCGCTATTCCGAAAACCAATAGACGTGGAAACAAAACTGGTGATAACTATTAGATAAGCTTTTATAACGCTGATTCAACATATGTAACATTTCGCCGCTAGAAAGCCATTCGAGGTAATGGATATGTGGTTTGTCTGTCCAGATTTACCTCAGAAATTCTTTGAGAAACGTTGTAATAAGTATGTAGTCAAAAACTAAAAACCTAATTGTCCGTTTCACAAAAGAACAAAAAATGTAATTTATAGGTATTTGTACATTATGTTTGACTAAAAATAAATGACTTGCACCAACGCAGAAACAATGTGAAATATACTTACCCTTTATTCCTAGTTGGTAATTTACTTCCAAATGTTGCTTTTTCTGGTACTATTCATACACTGTTTATTTTGAAGGTCATATAACTCTGGATATTCACTTATTCACACAATGAACTTTTCCTCTTGTAACGCCATTTTGGTAAATAAACTTACATTCTGCACGTCAACAGAGTTATGATTTGAATGGCGTGCAATGTCGTGACGCTTGCTGTACCGTACTATACGAACTATATTCCGCTACGCGACGGCTCACGGCACCTTATGGTTGGCCAGTTGGTGAACTTTGCCTCGCAGTGCTGCGACGCGCAATTCCGCTGTACAGGTGAGGCACGGTACTTCAAAGTCGCTTGCAGTGCCTGTATTGTTCTGAATTACACTGAAAAGTCCCTTTGGATATGCGTGCAGTATCGTAATATTTCTCGCATCGTGCTATGCCGCTCTGCTGCAGTGCAGTGTCGCTCAAGGCTTTACCTTTAATTCTGTCGTTGGTTCCGCCATTATGTACATAATACACGAATATACAAGGGGATAGATCGCAACAGTCGACAGAATGGGTACCTTAATTCGTCTCACACCTGACGGGACGAAACGTCAAAAAGATTGCACAGTGCAATTTGTACGTTGACGTAAACTTGTCAAGCACAAGCGACATACTAAACAAAGGGAGCTTGACAAGTTGTCCATAGCTGAGCTTTGTCTGGAAAACGGACACAACACACAATCTGAAAAGACGAGTGTCTTGGATCAAGCATCAATACATTGGGATTCCATTACAAAGGAGCAGCCGAACTTAGAGTAAACAGCAACAATTTTAACAGGGGCCAGGAATAAACACATAGTAGGACGTGGGCATGGACTTTGGACATCGAAAGAAAGGCAAGACGGATGCTTGGCGCTTATTGAGAGGGGGTGGGTGGGTGGGGGGGGGGGGGGGAGTGGTCGTCAGTCAGTCAAGAGCGTTGCCGACGAAAAAGGCAGGTCCTGGTGTCACGTGACCAGGATAGGCCTGAGCTCGCTGGTTCAGCTCAGCAGACGAATGACTTTCTAAATCTATTGACTTGTAATTAGCTGTTTATGTACACAGAGAAATGCATCTTCTACCGGTTTCCGCTATTTTGGACTCTTGCAGATTATTAGTACTGCAACAGAACATAACTTGGCAATATAGTGTAGTTTAACGTACACACTAAACATAAATGATATAACTGCATGTTCTTAGTTCTCAATTCTGTGTTTTTCCGCAGCTTGTGGTCTTGTGGTAGCGTTCTCGCTTCCCGCGCACAGGCTCCCGGGTTCGATGCCCAGCGGGGTCAGGGATTTTCTCTGCCTTGTGAAGACTGGGTGGTGTGTGTTAATCATCATCGTTGATGCACGCAAGTCGACGAAGTGGCGTCAACTAAATAGCGAAGTGGCGTCCGAACTTCCCCGCATGGGGCCTCCCGGCCAACAATGCCATACGATCATTTCATTTCAGTTCTGTGTTTGTTCGTCTGTATTTAGTTATTAGTTTGTGTACCGAAATCTCTATTTCATTTCCATTTCTTACGCTTTCCTATAGATTCACGTAGTAATACCAAACTTCTTTTTTGTACCTTCTACACATTCAAGTTATTAGATCATAAAACGACAGTTTAATTTTAATTTTGAACGCATCTCTCTAAAAGTGCGTATTTATTTCTAATGTATGAGACGTTCGCTTCAATTTTTAGATTGTAACACAACTTTTTTGTTTTCATTTTCAACGGTTTCGTGAAAAAGAACGTATTAGTAGTAGTAGTAGTTTTATTCATCCGTAGATCTCTTTTTACAAGGATATAGGACATGTCAAAGTATTTACAAGCTTAGATCAATTTACAATAAGCTAATTCGTATACACATATATTTACAGACTTCTAGTTAGAGACAATCATTAGATTTTACTCCTGGTATACAATAATTTATTTACAAATAACTCATTAAATAATGTAATGCCACACTATTCACTCATATTTCACTATCAGTCACTGCACACACTATACACACATTGTTTCATAACACTTCACTCACTACATACACACACACACACACACACACACACACACACACACACACACACACACACACACACAGGTGATCCTTGGGCCATTTTCTGTACTGCAAGTTCCCATTTGCTATCCTGAAAAACTGAGTCAGCATCCCTTCATAATGAGTGAGATGTTGAGCTCAGAAATAGGAAGAGGTGTTAGTATTGTGCTATGCATAGCTTGAGGGGAGAGTGTCTCTAGAAAGGAAAAAAGAAGAAAAATAATAAAGTGAAGGTGTTATGTGGAATATTGGATGTTTTATAATCATTATTATTATTATTATTTGTTTCTATAACATTTTTTTATCAAACCCCTACTCTGCTTTATCTAAGTAATCCTTCAATGTATAAAATGTATTGCATAACGGGTACTTTTTAGCTGCCTTCTTAAATAAGTGTATTTTTGAAATTTCTTTAATCTCTTTTGGTAATTTATTGTACAGTTTTATTCCTTGGTAGAAAATGCTGTTTTGAGTTTTATGTTTATTTTTTCTTGGTAAATGTAAGTTGAGTCTATCTCTTGTTGCATGGTCATGGACAGAGCTGTTTGTGCAGTAATTGCCAATGTTACTTTTGATGTGTACAACTGACTGGTAAATGTGTTCACATGGAGCAGTTAAAATTCCCAGTGTTTTGAACAGATCTTTACAATGAGCTCGACTACTATTTCTGGTTATTATTCTTATGGCTCTTTTCTGGAGTTTGAAAATTGTGTTCATATTTTGTGGATTTGTTCCCCAAAAAAGAATGCCATAGCTAAGAATTGAGTGTACATATGAATAATATGTAACTAAAAGACACTGCATGTTACACACAGATGATAGAATTCTAAGGGCATAACATGCTGATGACATTCTGTTTGCAAGTACCTTTGTGTGTTCGCACCACTTCAGCTGAGAGTCAATATTCATTCCTAGAAATTTTGCATTTGTTACACAGTCTATAGAGGTGCCATCTACATTTAATTTAACATTGTCATTTTTCCTCTTCAGACTGAAGTTCATGGCATTAGTTTTCTTTATGTTTAATGTCAATTTGTTGCTTATTGACCAATCGTAAACTTCCTTGAGAGTTTCATTTGCTTTCTCGGTAAGGAGTTCTCTTGTTCTCTCAGTGACTATAATATTGCTGTCATCAGCGAAGAGAATTTTCTCACCATGAGTAACACTACTGGGAAAGTCATTGATGTATATCAGGAATAGTATTGGTCCTAATATGCTACCTTGTGGAACCCCTATGTTAATATGTTTTGGTTCTGATAAGTATTTTACTAAATGTTTAGATCTATTTGAAGTATGTGTTATCTCTACTCTTTGTACCCTATCTGTTAGGTATGATCGAAACCAGTCATTAGCTACCCCTCTTATTCCTAATGCTTCTAATTTATTTAATAGAATCTTGTGGTCGACTGTATCAAAAGCCTTAGAAAGATCCAAAAATATGCCTGTGACACACTCATCTTTATCAAGAGCATTAAGTACAACTTTTGTGAATTCTACTATGGCTGACTCCGTATTTTTGCCACTTCGAAAACCAAACTGTGATTTGCTTAAAAGATTGTATTTATTCAGATAATTCATTAATCTGTCTTTCATAATTGCTTCTATTATTTTTGAGAATGCTGACACCAGGGAAATGGGCCGGTAATTTTCTATGTCTTCTGCATTACCTTTCTTAAGCAAAGGTACAACTCTTGCCTGTTTTAGCTGCTCTGGAAATGTCCCTGATGTGAAGGATTCATTTATTATATTTGTTAATGGGCCTTGTATAATCCCTATGCATTGTTTCAGTACACACATTGGTACATCATCTAAGCCTTCTGACTTTTTATTTTTTAGCTTTTGAACAGTTTTATTGACTTCATTCTCTGTGGTTGGAAGTAACATCATTGTATCTAGTGCAACAATTTTTGCAGGTGTTATATTTGTTTTGGGGAATTTTTGCTGTAACTTCTCTGCAATACTTGAAAAATGCTCGTTTACATAGTTTGCTAAGTGTTGTGGATCATTTATTACCTTATCCCCCTCCCTTAGCAGTATGTTATTCTGCGTTTGTTTGCCTCTCCCCGTTTCCTTTTTTATAACATCCCAGACTGCTTTGCTTTTATTCTCTGCATTATATATTATTTTGTCATTAAATGACTTTTTTGCAGCAATCAGCACCTTCCTATAAATCTTTTTGTATCTATGATAGAAATTTAAGAATTCTGGATCATTGTGAATCTTTTTCATGGAACTGAGGTGTTTAAGTGTTTGGGAGGACTTCTTAATACCTGCTGTTATCCATCTGTTTTTGTGAGATGTTGATACAGTCATGCATACTTTTGGAAATGCTGTTTCAAAGTTCAATTTAAACAATGTGGAGAATTTGGAGAATTTCATATTCACATTGGTTTCCTTATACACTTCATCCCAGCTTTGTTTTTCTAGTTCTTTTGAAAAATCTTTTATTTTGATTTCTGATAGATGTCGTTTATAGGCTTGTAGTTTAGGGAATGATTCGATGCCTGATTTTACTGTTGTTATTTGACAGAGATGGTCTGATAGTCCGAGATCTTTTACAGCTACATCACATTTTTCCCTGTCTATATTTGTGGCCACATGGTCAATTACTGATGCAGTCATTGTAGTAACCCTTGTTGCACTATTGACCAATAGGGACATGCCAAAACTTTGAAGGATATTTATGAAGGTGCTGCTGGATTCATTTATGATATTAGTGTTGATGTTTATGTCCCCACACAGAATTATGTTGACCTTTGTACTTGAGACTTTATCTAGAACTTCTGTTAATTTATTGAAAAAAGTGTCCACACTACCACTGGGAGATCTATACACACACAAAATGATTAATTTCTTGGTGATATCGAGCCCTGATAATTTAATAGCTGATATTTCAATGTGTTTGTCTTCACTTACTGTACTGAGGTCATGTCTAGATTTGAACTGTGTTCCTTTTCTGATATAAATGCATGATCCTCCACCCCTTGAAGTAGTTCTGCAGTAAGAGTTTGCCCTTTCATACAATGATAATACTACATGTTGGATTTCTGTGTCTCTACACCAGTGCTCAGTAATACAAACTACTGTGCAGTTCAAAGATTGGAGCTCAACTTCTAATGCTTGTATTTTATTTTTTATTGATTGCATGTTTTGATGGAGGATTGTTAAGTCTGTGAAATGCCCCATGTTACTCTTTCCGATGGTTTGTTTTTCTTTGTGACATCTGGTATGTGTGATTTTTGAAGTGTTATAATCTGTCTTGTGAGTGATTGTTTCAGTATTTTTTGAACTGCTAGAGATACTCTTTAGGCAGGGGAACCTGTTGTCTGGATTTATCCTAAAAAAGACCTACTTTTCCTACCTATGACAACAGGTATTTGACCATGTGTGGCCCGAGATCCACCCCCTATACTTTCATGAATCAGCTGTACCAATCTTCCCTTCCCAGTCCTGTTTAGGTGTAGGCCATGCCTAGTGAAACCCCATCTGTTGATAGTCCCAACGGGCACCAGAGAAACATGAGCAAAGTTGGCCGTCCTCAGAGCCATCCCCAGCCCCACATTGATTTGCCTCACAGCTCCATCAAGGCGTGGCTGATCATGACGCCGGAACAGCTCAACAAAGTGTACATTGGTGCCATGAGTCAGGGAAGCTATCTTGTCCAGGTCACCACCTACTTCATATGCCCCATCCCTGTCCAAACTGTTTCCCGCCCCACCCACTATCACTACATGGTCCTCTTTTGTAAAATCCTTACATAAAGACCCTAGGTCCTCTATCACATGACTTAGCCCTGCATTTGGTTTGAAGATACTGGTGGCCTGGTACGCTGCCCCTAAACTTTCCTGTAACTGAGGGCCTACACCTCACCCATGGCTACTACCTAGCAGCAGCACTTTCTTCTTCCTAACACTTTGTACATTCCTAGGCTTCTTGGCCTCGGTTGAAGTGTGCTGCACATTTCCTGCTCCTCGTTCTACCTGAGGCTCTTCTCCACTTAACTCTGGCAGTGGCAGATACCTGTTTTTGGTGTTGATGATAAAACTATCAGATCGCGTTCTCTTTCTTCCTATCCTCCTACCAGCTGCCAGTTCCCAACCACCCTCCTCCCCCCTATTTCCCTTGATCCTTATCAGTTCCTTCCTTGCTTCCTCCAACTGTGCCTGAAGGGCACAGATTTTCCTTTCCTGCTCCCCAATCAAAATGTTCCTACTGCATACTCTGCAGTTCCAGGAGAGAGCCTCTTCTGTTCTCCCAACATTCTCCCCACTGCATCCCCCCCAGTGAAAATATTTCCTACAAGATTGGCAACAAATCCCTCTACTCACTACCCTATAACAGCTCCCACATTTCTCACTCATGGTCAGTTTCGAAAGAATAGTTAAGTTTAAAGAATGTTTTAAATTTGTCAAGGTCGCGAGATTGTATGTCTGCAAGCAAAAAAAACGACACAAAGATCTTATGTGCGGTGGTTGTTGTTTTTCTACTGATTTAGAGATGCAAAAACAGAAGAATGAATTTGTAATTACTTTGCTTTTAGAGAATTTAAGTTATCAGGCGTGTTTGGTCAGGTTTTTAAAAGTTTATAACTCGGAAAATTTAGACCTAGATCGCGTCTATCTAACTAGTAAACAATACGAAATGTGTTAGTTAAATACGATTTAGAAATGTTTAATTACACTTTTATTGCGACAATAGACACTGATGAAACTAGTAGCTGTCTTTTTTAAACGATTTTTGCACTGTCAAGAAAACTTGAATAGAATTTGTTGTGTTTATGTCACGCAAAATTACGGGTTATGTCGCGATTATCGGGACCTCAGCTAAAGAACAAGTTTTTTCAAGAACAAGCTCTGCTTGGACGCTAATATTCAGTTGTGTGACAAGAACGGACACTACAGCAAGTAATAAAAACAAAGAATATTTAAACTTGGCACTATTTCCTCTTAAATAAGTTATTTTAGCGGACGAAGAAAATACCTGTGATCTCACTCGGCGGCCATCTTGGCATTCTTGATTAACTGAATGTATAACAAAAATCCGTTGTCGCCTACACGCTCTGCTGAATATTTAGGCCATGAAAGAAAAGTTATTTTCCTTGTGTTCGTTTCTGTTGTCTTTCGACAGAAGAATGTGTTAACACAATGCAGTTTTAAGTTTGTTTTATCCGCTGCTGTACACCAAGTACAGTTCAGGAACCATATTACGTTTTGGGCTCTCATTAAACTTTGACAAAACATAGTACATACAGTTCCACACAGTAAGTGGAATGACACCATTAATAAATATAGACTTCGACCAGAAATCGGTAGTTAAGGCAGAATATTCTAAATTTCTAGGTGTATGCATTGATGAGGGGTTGAACTGGAAAAAACACACTGAAGATCTGCTGAAACGTTTGAGTTCAACTACTTATGCTATTAGGCTCATTGCAAATTTTGTCGATATACATCTCAGTAAATTAGCTTACCACACCTATTTTCATTCTCAGCTTTCGTATAGCATCATATTCAGAGGTAACTCATCATTGAGTAAAAGAGTGTTCATTGCACAAAAGCGTGTAATCAGAATAATTGCTGGACTTCATCCCAGATCATCCAGCAGACACTTATTTAAAGAGCTATAGATCTTCACTGTAGCCTCATAATACATATATTCACTTATGAAATTTGTTATTAACAATCCGAACGAATTCAAAAGTAATAGCAGTGTACATGGCTACAACACTAGGAGAAAGGATGATCTTCACTACTCAAGGTTAAATCTAACTTTGGCTCAGAAGGGGGTAAATTATGCTGCCACAAAAGTCTTTGGTCACTTATCTGATAGCATCAAAGGTTTGACACATAGCCATATAGCATTTAAAAGGAAATTAAAAGAATTTCTTAATGGCAACTCCTTCTACTCATTGGATGAATTTTTGGATATAGTAAGTGGGTAATTTCCCCAACAACCACCAAAAACAAAAAACAGAAACAAAAATTAAAAATATTAAGTGTCATGTAACATTTTGTGTAATGTAATATCTTGTATGGACACCTTTTATTAACCTGACACGTTCCACATCATTACGAAGTGTAGTATTCACGATCTATGGAACAATTACTAATGTAATCTTTTGATTGAGCATGACAAGAGCTCTGACACGTCCTTCAGAGCAACAAATAGCAGAGTACGGAAACAGCGCTCCTACCCAAAACGGCAATTGTGAAGTAATCGGGTAGTAGTTATTATGTAACACTTTTTTTTGGTGGGCGGGGGGGGGGGGGGGGGGGGTGGGGGGCATATATTATGGTGTGCTCAGGGGCGCAAAATTGTTAAATCCGCCACTGCACATCGTCGTCTATGCTCATTTCTCCCGCCGCAACTTGTCACCATGGCTCTTCGAATCGTGTGACATTTGAAGACTGTGGACAGTTTGCATGGTTGCCAGCACAGCTGCTCAGCAGACGGTGCAGACTGTGAACTTTGCTGCACATGTTTCTATGCCCCGTGGACAATTCCCATGACATTTTACTCATTAAGTCGCTTTGTCAAGTGGCTTTTCTGTGCTTGAACATTCTGTACTGTCGTGTGACCCGTTTGTTACCCTTGCTGAGCCTAACCTACAACCCAGCTCACCGGCCGTCCACCAAGATGCCATATTGCCGACATATGCACATAACCTCGTCCTATTTGACGACATCCCACAAGTGTTCAACCCAGTGCAACAGCAGCAGTACATGAACATTGAATTTTTATCAATGAACAATATGACTTTAGCCGTTTCTGCCTCGTCTGGCGCTACTACATCGAGCATTTTTAGCGCCCCTGAACCTGTAAATAATGCACAGTGAAATAAGTCGTGAATTCCGAGCTTTAAGATGACCACGGTAGTTTCTGCTGCGCCGGTCGTGTCTGTTAGAGCACCTGCCGCGCCAATTTATATGCATGTATCTCAAGCATAGTGTAAATTCGAGTAGCCAGATATGGTGCCAGCCTCTGCTGTCTTAAAGCCTTCGTCAGTTTTCTCACCGTCTGTTCTGCTGTCTTTCTCAGGACGTTTACCACAACTGCCACCACTTACTAAGCACAGTCCGAAGATATGGTCTTATCTTATGGACAGCATTCTGAACGGTCACAGCATCATATCAGGCAAAGCATGGTTCATTGATTGCTTATAGATCTTCATGAGCATACGGATTTGACATCCAATCTCATCCTCATGGCATCGACGAAGGACTGCTACGAACATGCTAAATACACAATTTTCCAAACGATTGTCGAGAACCCTGGAAGAGACAAGTCATCACATAGCCCACGAAGTATCATTCAGCGAGCTCTCAACGTCTCAACGTTGGCTGAAGATTAGAGCATTCATAGACACTTCATACCTATCAGACAAAGCGCTGTGGTCGCTCTGGATAGTTCAAATACCATCGCCCTTCCGACTACAACTCTTATTCCATGCTAATGACAAGCTAGAAACCCATTTACGGTTGGCAGACGATGCCTGCAAAATCATTAAACATGATCAGCTCATCTCTGTGCCGATTTTATCTACACTGCCGACCGTTGACAATCCCATAGACACTTCAATTCGCAGTTTCACGCGATTCCACGGGGAGTCTCGCCAGTCGACGATCGTCATCGAAGTGCTACCTGGTGTTGGTGGTAGCAAGTCAGCTGAAGCCACCACTCCTGCTCACCCAGCCTCCAAAACGGCCTCAACCGGGTCACCGCCACAATGACAGATGCCATCCCCAATTAGCAACCACACTCCATGTATCCTCTGTGTTGGCATCACACCATCCTCGGGGATGTGGCTCAGAAGTGCAGTCCACCTTGCTTGTGGGACCCAAACTTGCACCATGGGATCAATTAGGCACATCATCTCATGGGCATTCTACAGGATACCTACGTCAGCACCTGTCATCATATAGTGAACAACTACTGACAGGCAGACTGTACGTTCGTGACTTCATCAGCGACACTCCCTTCCTCGTCGATACTGGTGCAGATACTAACTAGTGTTGTACCACCAACACTGTCTACTACACCACTGGTACCTTTCGCCGTGACTCTGCAGTGGCTAATAATTTGTTGGTCATAGCCTATGGCTTTACTCACCTTAAACTTAAATTTCAGCCAGAATTTTGTTTTTACTGGACATGTAACATGGCTGACATTGATGAATCTGTGTTAGACATAGACATTTTGCGACACTACAGACTCTCTCCAGATCTTTTGATGGCCACACTGTAATGACATTCTTCTGGTGAATACGTCGTGAGTTCCTTCATTGCAACACCTATGCATTTCAGAGTGTCAACTGCTGCCTCCCCACCACAGTTAAATGAACTGCATGTCTTACTTCTGACTTGGTAAATTCATTGCAAACAGCTCAGCCAGCAACATGACATTGCAGCTCCACGTGCGGCAAATGCATCACTGCAAGCACTTACCAACAACACATCAGCAGATCTAGGACATGCACAGACAAACGTCGCTCCACTAGCATCAAGGACACCAATTTCTACCACACATGTGCATCCAAATAACACAACTACAGTCACGCAGTCTCTGAAGGTTCACGTCGAACTGGTATCTTGCTCACATGGCGAGCAAACGTCTTCCTTCACAACAGAGAACTTGAACAACATGTCTGCCTCTGAGGCAGACCATTCCCTCTTTGCAACGGTCGAACCAGCGAGGTATGGAGCTAGCTTTACTGCTCCCGCCGAGCCTGTACAAGCCTGTGCCATGACACCCACTGCTGAGGCAGACCACTTTCCCCTCGCCGAGTCTCCGCTCCATACGGCAGTCAATCCAGCCTCTGCAACTGCGGCTGACAACCACCATATCCATGCTGCACTCAATAGGAGGCAGTCTTTGCAGCCTTCGCCACTTACACTTCAGGTCAGTCCTCTTTTTAACATGGCAGCATGTGAATTGTCACTTGGTCCAGAGTGCGTACTGCTATGTGACTGCAAATCCGGCATCCATTAAGGTTATTAGAAATGGTACCTGCCATACGCTTCATACCGCCGAAAGTCCTGCTGTCCGCACAATAGCACGCCACCTGTTGGCTGAGAAACTTGGCGCTGCAAAGAGTGCATTCAGGAATTGTTAAGCTTAGGGATTGTATTTCCTTCCGTCAGCAATTGGTCTTCACATTTTCATCTCATCCCCAAAAAGAACTCAACTTTCAGATTTTGTGGGGATTGTCATAGGCTTAATGCTTGCACCATTTTATACGATTGCCATATCCCTCACATTCAATTTTTACATTGCAATTACATGGTGCTCGGTATTCCAGCGTCATTGACTGTCGTAAGGAGTATCACCAGATTCCAACATACAAAGATGACTGCCGCCGGCCGGAGTGGCCGTGCGGTTCTAGGCGCTACAGTCTGGAACCGCGCGACCGCTGTGGTCGCAGGTTCGAATCCTGCCTCGGGCATGGATGTGTGTGTTATCCTTAGGTTAGTTAGGTTTAAGTAGTTCTAAGTTCTAGGGGACTGATGACCTCAGATGTTAAGTCCCATAGTGCTCAGAGCCATTTCAACCAAAAACTGCCTTTATAACTCCCTTTGGATTGTTCGAATATTGCTTTGTACCTTATGGACTTCAAAATGCAGCTTGGATGTGGCAATGTTTTGTGGACTTTTTATTTCTACAATTTGCATTTTGTCATGGTTATCTTGATGACATTTTAATTTTGTTCGCCTCCACTGATGAACATGAGCAGCACCTTTCCCAGATATTTTGCGTACTCCTGGATAATGGCGTTGAGATAAATGACGCCAAATCAAAGCTGTATCTAACAGAAGTTACTTTCCTAGGTCACACCATGAACTCTAAAGACATATGTCACATGTCTAAATGTGTGGCTCATTTTTCGAGCTTACCACAGCCCATCACTTTTCGTGGTCTGTTGCGTTTCTGGGACGTGATCAATTTTTTTGTGCGCCATATTCCTCATGCCGCCTCTCTTCAGACGCCTCTAACTGGCGTCTTACAATACAAGCATACCTCCGGCGATCGCAAAGTCACGTGCTCCCAAGACATGACTAGAGCATTTAATGACCTGAAAACAGCTCTAGATGATGCAGTCACGCTAGTTCATACCAGTCCCAACTAATCAATTTTAGTCTATACTGAAGCTTGCGATACCGCGATCGGCGCTGTGCTGCAACAATAGACAAGACGTCTCAGCCACTTTACTTCTTTTTAAAAATACTGTCTGCTTCTCAGTGTAAGTGGGCTGCCTTTAATAGGGGACTTCTTGCAATGTATGAAGCCATACGCTATTTTCCTGAGTACATCAGGGCATGTGACGTCACTATTCACTTGGACCAGCATTCCATTGTCGACATGCTCCGTAATGCTGCCAGTGACCGCCCTCCACAGCGCTTTCGACACATGGACTTCATCAGCCAATATATGACAGACATCCATTTTATCAAAGGCGTGGATAACACTGTAGCAGTCTACATGTCATGCAGTCATACTATCACAAGCTTCTTCAACCTGGCAGTACTCGTTCATTCACAAGCTACAGATCCTCAGGGCCAGTCACTAACTACAAACCACCTCCCTGATATCTGACCATGCTCTTTCCCTGGCGTCGCTCAACTGATCCTTTGTAATACATCGACAAACACACCTCTTCTCCTTCACGAGACCATCTTTTCTTCACAACATGGACTAACTCACTTGAACACCAGCTCGTCACTGAATGTTTCGTTTGATCAAATATTAAGAAAGACTGCCATGAGTGGACTCAAGCATGCAGTGCCAGCGGGCTAAAGCTGGTCGGCAAGTTCAGCCACCTCTTGGACACTTTGAGATTTTGAAGGGACATTTTAAACACTTATTTATGGACCTCATCAACACCATACCCCCTCTAATGGCCAACACTAAATTCTGTCCATCGCTGACTGTGTAACGAAATGGGTAGAGGCGGTCCCTTTGAACGATGTCTTGGCATATACTGTGGCTCGAGCATTCATTACCTGCTGGGTCTCCCATTTTGGTTACTTTTCATCCATCGCCAAGAATCAGGGCCCCCAGTTCATATCTTTGCTCTCTGACCACTTGTGTATTCAATATGATGCCAAGTGATTTCGTTTGACAGCTTATCGTCCATAAAGCTGAATTTGTCGAGGACTCTAATACTACTCATGACGAGGTACTGTGCTCTCCAGTCATGCAAGTCTGCTCTCATATCGCGCACATGCGCATACCACAACACATGGCACACACGCTCACACGCTTTTCTTTACAAAGATCTTGCAAGCTGTGATTTAGTCACGTTACGAGATGACTACATTCATCTGGCCCTAACTGCGCCGTGTTCAGGACCCCATCGGGTTCTCTGTCGGTCGGAAAATACAATGATGATCATGCTAAACAGCAAACCACTAACAGTCTCCCTACAGCAGGTTCAGCCAGCTTGGGTTTTTGCGAGCCGCACCTCAGACGACGAGGACTTAGAGCTCTCCCCAAATGCAGCCACAACGAGCGATTCGATTCCTGGCGAGTGTTCAGAGGCACTCCCTCCTCGCACTCCCTCCCTACTTGTCTGGGTTGTGCTAGTGCTGTGTTCCCAGCATGTGCTAGTGCTGTGTTCCCAGCAATGAAAGTGTCGCATCTGATGAATCAGCCTTACCTTTCTTCTCACTGCACACACCTTCTGGTGCCATGGTTACATTCATTGTCAACGGCTCTGCATATCCCAGCGAGGATATTTTCTTGCAGCATCATAAAGACTATTTGTTTGTTATTCAAGCACCACTACGCTCCCTTGGAGACTCTGATTGTAAGCTAACTCTCATCTAACCTTTCCAATTACACACTAACTTTGCAGACAGCTCTCTTAGAACTTCCATTGGTGAGGACAGTCTGCTTACAGTTCTATTCCGAGAGCAGTTGCTAACTGGAGACTGAACAATCGGCCCACTGTCGAGAATTTCTAACGTTTTTCTGTTTTTGCATGTGTATTTTCTCTAGCTATATGACACATTTGGCCTCGTTAATGTTACTTATTTCAGGTTGATAGGCTTTATTTAGAATCACTAAGAAGAGAAGTATGTGATGTGGAAAGGACGTTTTCCTAACCCATTTAATTCCACTTTTACTGTATTTGTATCGATAGCAAATGAATCCTTAATTCTGAAACCATTGCCTGTTTGCTTACTGGAAAGAAGCAACGCACTCAGGCCTCTCCTCCCCCCCCCCCCCCCTCCCAATCCCTCAGAGTGCGGAGCACAGGGTAGGAGCAGCGAGAGAAAGGGAGCAGTGTCAGAATAACTTTCCGCCTTTTAGTGAAACCATTAGCAATACAGGCCCATTAATGCTCCAGAGTGACAACATTACCTCCCACCCATCGTTATTCACTAAAGCCTGTGAACTACTTGTGACTACACTGGCTAAGCTTACCACAGTGGGATTAAGAGGGAAGTTAGCATTCTTTCTTTTTTTAAAACAATGGTGATGCTTCCCCAGCTAAGAAAGATAGCTGTTGTGTATTTCAGTTATTAGTATTATCGACATAAACCCTTATATATTTATCATAAATAATAGTTAAATATGTATGTAATAAGAGCATAACAAGAATCTAGTTATTGAATCTCCATGATTGGTCGGCAGCTGTGGCTGTGCTGTTCTAGGCGCTTCAGTACGGAACTTCGCGGCTGCTGCAGTCGCAGGTTCGAATCCTGCCTCAGGCATGGATGCGTATGATGTCCTTAGGTTTAAGTAGTTCTAAGTCTAGGGGACTGATGAGCTCAAATGTTAGGTCCCATAGTGCTTAGAGCCATTTGAACCATTTGCATGGTCGTAGAAGGTGTGACTGGAATGCCATGTTTTTAAGTTTCGTTGAATATCAAGTGATTTTCAATGTCCTTTTTTATGTCAAACTGTAGCTAGTTGAAGGTAATTTAAATCGAAACATCTTATAGGGCATTTGTGTGAAGAACGATTTTTCTGAAATTGATGGCTTATTATAATTGTTTAATTTAACAAAACGTTTGATAATGCTGAGTTCACTTAGCTACATCTATAGCACAATATACTGTTGATTCTTATTCCTCACATTCCATATTTTAGAGGATCCTTCAGACTGACAAAATTGTCCACAACCTAGCATTATTCCCATAAACACGTAAACAGTAAAACGAATAGGAAAGTCAGTTTCTTTTAAGAAAGTTATAGGAGATAGCTGTTGTATTTCTCAGCTATTAGTACTATCCTGATAACCGTATCCATATGCATCATAAAGTAATTGTTATCTTTGTGTTGTAAGAAGCTAACATGAATCTTTAGTTATTGAATCTACATAATCATTGCAGTGGAAGGAGTAGCTGGCAAGTTATGTTTTTAAATTTCTCTTGAACTGTCCCATGTAATTTTTTTTCTTTCTTTCAGAAACGACACTGTTCCACCAATGGAGAAGCTATTGTGCCCGCAAAATGCCGTGGGCGCTAGATGCGCAGTTGGCTGCGGGAGTATGGGGAGAGCGGCAGTCGTGGGGGATCGCTCACAGCACTGTAGGAGGGGGGGGGGGGGGGGGAGTGCCGTTCTAAACTGAAGCCTACACTCACAGTTTTGGTAAATATTAAGCGGGGCCCCTTCCACACTCACACTTCCATGGTGGCCAAAAAGATGTGCACCTCTTCTTTGATTAGTATCTAAAATGAGTTCCACCAAAAACGCAGCGATTTATTTCACCTAGTTTGTTAACCATTTGTAACTTTCAGAGAAGAGTCAGGAGTGGGGAATTTCGAGTAAAACCTACACATTTCTCTTCTTCCCAAGTTAAAATTTGCATATTTTGCCAGAACTCACCGGAGATCACTCAGTCACACCTCACTAACATGTTGTGCATACACAATCGTCACAGAATTCTGAAACAATGGTTTGTTAGGTGAGTAACTGAGGACCAGTAAAGTCAGCATCTTATGAGAAAGCTCGTCCTCGGTACAAAATAAAAGAGTAATGACTTCACTTATGTTGTCCCAAAACCCATAGAATTTCTCGTTTCACTAGTTATCGTTGGCACTTAAAAATTACATTATTTCATCATAAAAGTCTGGGATTAGTGGCATAACACGGTAGATAACGAAATTTTGCATAACAAACATACTACAAAATATTCTCTTCTTTGTGTGCTATCATTTGCCATACTCTCATTTCGATATCTTAAACCGTTTATGAAGTATAAGGAATGTTGTGGATATTTCACTTTGCCTTTATCGCTGGCGCGGTACTATCGCAAATGAGTGCACTACTTCAGATCAGTTTTCTCGATACAGAGACCTCCAACCAAGTCCAAACAAGCATTCAATATGTTAGCTAATTTTCACATACACAGTAATATATTATGTAACATGTACCAAACACAAAATCATAGCAACCCCAGTTTTTCACTGCAAACATTTTCGAATTTCGCTCAATGTTCTACTTCCACATAAATATCCTAATACCTATGATCATTACGAAATTATGGGCACATCATAAAGAACCTGACATATAAAGCTACAAGCAAAGCAAAAATGATTTTTTTTCCCTAATACACTCCTGGAAATGGAAAAAAGAACACATTGACACCGGTGTGCCAGACCCACCATACTTGCTCCGGACACTGCGAGAGGGCTGTACAAGCAATGATCACACGCACGGCACAGCGGACACACCAGGAACCGCGGTGTTGGCCGTCGAATGGCGCTAGCTGCGCAGCATTTGTGCACCGCCGCCGTCAGTGTCAGCCAGTTTGCCGTGGCATACGGAGCTCCATCGCAGTCTTTAACACTGGTAGCATGCCGCGACAGCGTGGACGTGAACCGTATGTGCAGTTGACGGACTTTGAGTGAGGGCGTATAGTGGGCATGCGGGAGGCCGGTGGACGTACCGCCGAATTGCTCAACACGTGGGGCGTGAGGTCTCCACAGTACATCGATGTTGTCGCCAGTGGTCGGCGGAAGGTGCACGTGCCCGTCGACCTGGGACCGGACCGCAGCGACGCACAGATGCACGCAAAGACCGTAGGATCCTATGCAGTGCCGTAGGGGACCGCACCGCCACTTCCCAGCACATTAGGGACACTGTTGCTCCTGGGGTATCGGCGAGGACAATTCGCAACCGTCTCCATGAAGCTGGGCTACGGTCCCGCACACCGTTAGGCCGTCTTCCGCTCACGCCCCAACATCGTGCAGCCCGCCTCCAGTGGTGTCGCGACAGGCGTGAATGGAGGGACGAATGGAGACGTGTCGTCTTTAGCGATGAGAGCCGCTGCTGCCTTGGTGCCAATGATGGTCGTATGTGTGTTTGGCGCCGTGCAGGTGAGCGCCACAATCAGGACTGCATACGACCGAGGCACACAGGGCCAACACCCGGCATCGTGGTGTGGGGAGCGATCTCCTACACTGGCCGTATACCTCTGGTGATCGTCGAGGGGACACTGAATAGTGCACGGTACATCCAAACCGTCATCGAACCCATCGTTCTACCATTCCTAGACCAGCAAGGGAACTTGCTGTTCCAACAGGACAATGCACGTCCGCATGTATTCCGTGCCACCCAACGTGCTCTAGAAGGTGTAAGTCAACTACTCTGGCCAGCAAGATCTCCGGATCTGTCCCCCATTGAGCATGTTTGGGACTGGATGAAGCGTCGTCTCACGCGGTCTGCACGTCCAGCACGAACGCTGGTCCAACTGAGGCGCCAGGGGGAAATGGCATGGCAAGCCGTTCCACAGGACTACATCGAGCATCTCTACGATCGTCTCCATGGGAGAATAGCAGCCTGCATTGCTGCGAAAGGTGGATATACACTGTACTAGTGCTGACATTGTGCATGCTCTGTTGCCTGTGTCTATGTGCCTGTGGTTCTGTCAGTGTGATCATGTGATGTATCTGACCCCAGGAATGTGTCAATAAAGTTTTCCCCTCCCTGGGACAATAAATTCACGGTGTTCTTATTTCAATTTCCAGGAGTGTAGTTTCTGAAAAATCTCTTGAGAAAGATTGCAGTGCATGCGCGTCACTCTGTCATCGCCGACCGGCCGCAAGGTGGCAAAGGTTGTCGACTTCCCCTCCTGGACAAACGGGTAAACTCGTCCAGCACTTTGGTCGAAAACTGGTCACTGCACGTCGGTTACAATATCCTATGCGACCTGTACTACTGATAGTCGAATATTTGTCCTGCTGGTGATTTCCGTCTGTCCATTGGAGACTTCATTGGTATTAGCAAGGAGACAGGCATCAGGATTATTAAAATGATGCTTATGACAGCGGTCACCATTGACAAGAGACAGTTTTTTTATTATTTCATTTCTCTGGTGCAATTAAATAAAACGTAAGTAAACAATTTTACATGGATTAATATATTTTTATTCTGAAACATTTGTTTTAATTTTTATTTACTGATCCAAATTTTGAGCTTTATGATGCTCCTCTTTTTCAACGAGCACAGTTCTTCCTACCCTCTCTGTTCTTGTCAAGCTCCTGCAACTCTACTAATTATTTCAAATTGAAAACAGGTATTTTTATTCTGAAAACAAAACTGACAAATCTAAGCTGAGATGACTGTACAAAAGAAGGATAAACACAGTGAAGGCGTCGTGCCTCCACTTACTTCCTCTTCCCTCCCATATCACATATAACTACTGGAGATGATTGCACAAGCCAAAATTATGTATCAAATAGTTACTGTTCTTCAAACATTTATGGTGAGATACAATAACAACAGTCTCCAGTTTGACATGTGCCATAGTAACGTTTATTACCTAGGATTATAAAAAAGATAACGATTTCTTATTGTAAAATTGTAAAATCGGCATATTATTTTTCATATATACCCTCGATATAATTAATAATCACCACATCATAGAAACAGGAACTGCAAAAGTGGATGCACAAATGGTGTTCAATAATTCAGCAAGGGTATTTTCTGTAGAACTTCCATTGCTACTGCAATGATTTTTACCATTCTAAGGTGTAAATACAACAGGAAGCTAGCCAGTAATACCTCTCAAAATTTTCAGTCAAATTAATCTGAAAGATGTCTGTGTTGTCACAGTTTGATGGAGAGACTGAAAAGACCAGCTATTTCAAACAACAGACAGCGTTTCACAGTTTCTTGTACATTATGTACCTATTTACAATTTGCCATCTACCATACAGCTACATTTGATGGAACACTATCGTGTATAGAAACATTGCATCTGAATCGACTGGCTGTGGTGTCCTGTTGACAACTTTATCAAATCATGTATTTTCATAACACACAATTTGGTGCTGACATTCCTCATATGGGGCGCCACCAACATGTAACCTCTGTTACCTTTTCTAGGCACAATAGTTACGTGTTTCTTTCTTTTTCGTTTTTTAATAGTACCTCTGCTGTAGCTGCTCTGTCGATCTATGTGAAGTTATTTGCGAACAGAATCTGGTAATATATTTTCTCATACTTTATTCAGAAATCTAGACAGATCTCTTACTGGTCAAACGACATACCTGACCCTTTCACTAATTTCAAGATGGATTGTTATATTTTTACATGCATAAGTATCCTAACAATTTACTTAAAAGTTTTGTCCTTATACTTTCTTTGAATGAGACTACAGCAGTTTTTGTGTTTGCTGCTACACTCTTGATCTCATTTACGGTATCTATGAGCCTCAAAGTGTTCTCAAGCAAATACTTTTGCGATCTGGCACGCTTATTACTCATGTTTGACACGCTGCAGATGACGACTAACAAGGGAAACTCCCCACCACACCCTCCTCAGATTTGGTGGTAACAGGGCCCAGTGGACAGTCTGTCAAAAACAACACAGATCAAGCACGAAAACAGGAAGAAGGTGTACTGAACTGTGGCAGAAAAAGGAAAATAGAAGTAGTGAATTGTCCAAGATCAACAAGTGCAAGATCGAGCGAGTTTCAGTGAACGAGGTGTCGGGGTCATGTGGTCATGATGTTGGACTGGAATGGTAGAACCGGGTTCAAATCTCCCTCATGCCCCACTTTTTTTCACTCTATTATTAACTGTGCATCTGATCATTGACGTCTTTTCACTGTATTCAAATGTGTGACTATATCGTGGTATAACGTCCGTTTGTAACAGCAATGTGTAATGAATTGACCACCATACGTGCATACCTTCTCCATCTGTTCTATAGGAGTACCACATGTTGTACCTCTTGCGTTCCGTTGTGGAGGTTTTGACTCTTCAATTCCAATTCTTGTTTTCATGTTTGAGAGAGGTCTATGAGGTACTCACCTGCTGCCACTATTCATCACATTTAATTGTGATGGTAACATATTTTTACACATGACTCATATGTTAAACCATAGTATAGCATGAAAATTGCCAAGACTAAAGAAGGAGAATAGACACACCAATGACCAGACGGACAGTTCATAAATTTGTGAAAAAAAGGGGCCATGAGGGAGGTTTGAACACGATCTCCAGCTTCATAGTCCAACACCGTGACGATGTAACCACGACGCCGGCGTTATTGCGAGTCGCTCGATGTTGCACGTCTTAAACTTCGACCGCTCACCGTTACTTTGCTTCTTTTTTAAAGTTCAGTGAACCTTCCTCTTGTTTTCGTGCTTGGTCTGTGTTCAGATTTTGACATACACTGGGTCTTTTTACCATTAAATCTGAGGGAGTGAGATTGGGAGTTTCCCTTGTAAGAAAATATGAAATGACGCACACAAAATACCCAGTGTGCTCTTCAGTTGTTGTCAACTTAAGTAGACATGAATGCTATTTCGGAAATAACTGGGGAATAAAATGGCTTCGTACAACACGCAGTCCAGGTTAACCTGTGGTTAGCCTATTCCTCGCTTAGCTATCTCTAGACTTGTCCTGACAGTGTACAAACGGCCAAATATGTTATTCACATAAGCATTACAATTTACAGCTGTCGCGCATACACGATAGAAATAATGAACAAGAAGCATTCGCAAACAGTAATCTGCTAATGTTTTGGGCTATTTAAGATGGCGGCAAGTACCACCCACTCGGCTTCAAAACAAAGTCTATAGCCCCATCTCCCTTCTTCTTTTTACCCTCATCGGTCTGCTGTGATTTCCGTGCTCTGTTGGTAACATTGTCGTTGCTTAGGAAGCGCCATGTTTGAAATGAAAAGAGTGGCTGCTGGAATAAACAAACACTCTGAGCACTTTGCTGTTAACAAAATCAGAATCATTGCTTGGAGTAACTCAAACATGGGATACTAAAATAAGAAAGGATTATTTCATAAAGATTTTCTATTCTGGTGCAAAAGAACGAGCTAGTGAGTGCAGAAGAAAACGAACACTAACGAGGAAATTACTGTTTTTATGTTTCTTCTGATGGTAGCAGGTACCTTTCCAAAAAATAGTTCAGTTAGGCCTTGAAAATCGTACTGTTGTTGTTTCTTGCTTATTATAGAATAATTAAATATAGGAACATTCAATTTACCAAGACACAAGAGAAACAAAAATGCAGGTTTATATATTGTGGTATGACAGGATAAATCAAAAATCTCTTTTGACGAGATATACACGTGACCTTTTTGTAGGTTGTATATGATGTGAGTACCAGTCATTACCAATGGTAGATAAGTTACGACTAAATTGACTTTGTCATATGACAATAGACAAAACAACTACAACAATAGAGTGGGCGTTATTGTAATCTTACAAAGTACGACCAGAATCTGACATATGTCGTAGGCTGTGGTGGGCACCTCTGGCAAACAGTCTTGTGTCTTGATTAGTCGACAGTGCTGCCCTTGATTACTGGTGTTGTGGTGGTAACTTCGATGTCCCTTCCCGTATGTGTTATAGTTAAGCTTCACATGAATAATGAAGTTGAACAGACATTGACCGTAAACTATCATAACTCCACATTGACATGGGTTTACAAGGTCCATTTTTTGCCAGAATTGTGAAAGGTTGCTGATGACCATGCTAATTAGCACCTAACAGTTTTAGATCCAATCCTTTTCGCCAGAAGTAATTATCCACACTGCTTTCATGTGTAACTGCAACACATTCATGCATCCTGCAGAATAGACCCATAGAATGAAATGATAGCTGATGCAACTGGGAAATGAGGCATAGTTATTTTTTAGTAGGTATTGTTCTGTTACAGTGCCTTTAGGTTTCCTCAGAAGGTAGAAGTTTTATGTCTTTCGCAAACACTACACTCAAGGTAACATTTTCACTTTCGCCATTCACAATAAGCCTGGTTTTCAACGGCTGAGACATTTTCTCATTTGGTGTTATCACTGTTATTTGATAACATAGCACTTACACAGTCAAACTTATCAAAATTTACGGCATGATGTCTCACTGTAAATGCATATTTTTCTAACTTTAAAATTGAAGCAATCACTGTGTCTTGCTTCCTGTTCATCACTGTATTTTGAGTCTTCACTCTGTTAATTATCTTAATTTTTTGCATATGATTTTTTGTGTTCATGCTCCATATGGCTGACAAGACCATGTTATGATGTGTCGTAGTATGAATTATGAAACTGTGAATTTGCTTCAGAGGTGCAAAGACTATCTAAACGTCACCTTTGTAGTTTTAATGTCTCATAATGACACTGCCGACCACCTTAAAGGATTTTATTCAAATACAGATGAGGTTCTTAATACACAAGGCGTAACTTCATTTGAGAACTGTGTGCTGTTTATTAGTAAGTCTTATGTACTAAATCTTCTGATGGGTGTGAGTGAGAAACCTCAAATATGTTAATACAGTCAGGTGCCTAAGCAAAATGACCAAGATATCTGATACATTATTCCTGTTGCACTTTTATTGGGCCTCTAATCATTTCCAATTTGACCATGGGTGCACCTTTATTATTCAGAATCACCTGTGCTACTAAATGCTGCATATCAAAATTAGGCAGGGTTGAGGTAGGTATGGATAAAAAGCAGCTCCTATGTTGAATGCAGAGGGTGATGAGCCCCACTTTCTGCCTCGATGCAGCTTTTGGCATTGGGCATGCATTAGTCATGTCTGTGTCACAGATGCCAATACTCCATGCTTTTCGTCGACCTACTCTGGATTCTAACATGCATCTTAATAACATGCAAGATGTGTGGAGATTTTAGGTCATGGATGTAGCTAGTTGTTACGAAAAAAATTTAACATTATTTGGTGGTACTGAATAACACCACATTACTCTGCTGATGGAAGGAAATAAAAATATTTAGAATTTTCTATCATAATAATTCTACACCTTCAGTTTTAGTAGACAGATTATTTGATTTTTTAAGTGACTTGATATGCCAAACCATGCAATGCTAGAAGCTTCATCTGAACAGAGACATGGTGAGTTTTGGTATCACTTAAGATGTTGAAATTTCACTCTGTGTATTTCAAGCCCTTGGTTTGTGCAATGATTACCATTTACATATAAATAAAAGGTAGGTGTGCGAAGTCTTTTAGTTGCTTTATTGTTGAGAATGTATCAAGTACATGAGTTGTCTCTCTATTAAAGAAAAGGAATGCAGAAAATGCTAAAAAACTAAATTAAAAATAGTAGGACCAGATATGAAAGACACACTAATGAGATACCGGAATGAATACAGCCTTCTTAATGAAACACAGTTGATTTCTAAAATAGCACAAGTACAGTATCAGCCATGACAGACTTTACATCAGAAGTACTGTACTTGAAGCTCTTGATAAGGAAGACTGTACTACAGGCAAATTTTTAAACCTGTCTCAGGTTTCTGACACTGTTGACAACAAAATACTACTAAACAAATTAGGAACATTATAGCTGACAGTCGCAGTGGGCTGGTCACAGCAGTTCCGCATGTCTATTGTAATCTGTCGCACTATGTGATTTTGTAAATCTCTGTGGCAACGCCTCAGTGTTGCCGGAGTTCTGTAGGCAGCTATTATTTTATTTGCCTGCAGCTGTTTGTACTCAGTACTTGAAAGCTGGCGAAAGCGCTGCCAGCTGTTATAGTTCAGTTTACGCCAACTCGACTATAGGTATGAGAGAGAGAGAGCTAATAGGGGGGCCAGTCATACCCGGAAAATAGAGTCAAAAGATAGAGATGGCGAATACTTCCAATGCTGATAAATACTCAGTGAAATAAGTATCAGAGCCAAAATTGTATTGACAGGACAATATTTTGTGATTATTTTTAGTCATAATAAAAGTGAATAGCTTTGCAGATAGTGTAAGACATGGAGAAAAATTCTCTTTTGCTGATTAAAGCAACAATATAGTCACTGCTTTCCTAGTAGGAAACTGGAAACTTAAGGATGTTCACAGTTGGGTAGAGTGTAATGAACTGATGCTGAACATAAGGAAAAGGATAGCATAAACTTCAGCTTCAAGAGGGTAAACAACTCTGTCACATTAAACACAAGTGATAAATCTTTAAACTCATTTCTTAGCTTTGTGGTTGTTCTCTTTGGATCAAGTGCATAAAATGTTGACATAATTTTCAAACAGCTGAAATGCCCCTTAAGAATAAAAACCAAAAGTAGCAGTCAGGCTCATTATAAAAAACGTTAAATAAATTGGTATCCTTACGATAGTAAATGAATGGAGCTGTCACTCAGTGTGCACATCAGGAGAAATATTAGTCAGTTCTACATATGATTGTGGAGGAAGATTCATTTGGACTCACATATACTAACGAAGACTAAATGAAAAATTGAAATACATTGACTAAAAAAATGCAGTCAAAATATACCCCTTCAGTGATGCATACTACACAGATAAAGGTTGCTTAGAAAACTAAGAGCATGGATTGATTAAAAAAAGGTGCCAACTAAAATACCCTTGCTACATTGTAATTTATATTTATTTGTAGTCTCCAATTTAGATCATAAAAGTTATTTATTAACACTTGTTTATTATACTGATACAGAAAATAAATGATGTATTCTTTGTAAGTATGCAGATCCTACGCTTGTCCAGAACTACAAATGACGTAATCAGCAGTAGCATAACTTGAATTGTTGTAGTGAAAACCACTTGTAGGAGAGGCTGAAAATAATCAGTTTGTTGAATGGTATCACAGCCCACCAAAATAGAAGTTAATAGTGGTAAGTGGACACAACTATACACAACTCCCAAGCAAGCTCATTCATATGTAATAGGGTAAAACTATTGGAGAGCCTGATGCAGAGATCAGATCCTGCTACTAGGTCATAGCCAGACGTCAGGTGCTGATCATTGAACTGCATGATCAGCTCCTGTGTCATCAAACTACAAGTGCCAAAACCAGGCAATGGCCCAGCACCACATAATCAGTGCGGTTTGGCTGACCTACTGCCAGTTATGCCACACCTTCTGGATATTGACATACACCAGATGCTTGGAAACGACCCAAAAACACTGATATTACTGTGGAATCAGGAGGGGGAAGCTGTATTTAACTACGGCGCAACCAGTTCATCATCATTTGACTAGCTGGGCAGAAACTGATGTCCAGTTTGTATCAGTTGGAGCCATAGCTTAACTCTGCTTCCACGGGGTCACAAACAAGCGATATCTGCCTGTCTGTCCAGCCTGGGCAGACAACACTGTGCCACCCTTCTCCAGTTGGCAGCTACAGGTTGACCCCGGCCAGTTCCCTGGCTGTGCCAATGGTCTTGGTTGATGCCCTTGGCTGCATCCTGTTGTATCAGCTCACCTCACATACTAGAGGCACTAGCGCGACATAGTGTCTCCTGGACAGTACATTTGCACCATTTGTCATACACAATTGCCTACAGCTGCGGTGCTGGAATATTATGAAAAGAATGAAATGCACTTGAATGGCAGTAGTAGCTGGATGGAATAATTAAAGACTTGTTCATGTTCCGGGAAGAATCAGGTTGAATGAATAAAGTACTGTGTATATGTCCACTGCTAATTGATCTGCCACTTCCCAAAACGTTTACCGCGACACTAAAATCATCTGCGGACCTTACTACACCTGCAGGAAGACTCAGACCCATCATGATGAGCAAAAACTGCTCATTTTTCACTCTTGTTCCTAGACAACTATCCCTGGCCTTCTGCTTGGAAAACAACAAGACCAGGAATAACCAACGTAGTGCAAATTTGTTGCCCATAGTTCAGTTAGCTATGGAGGGGGTTTACGTCAGATAGTGAACAGAAGTGAGTTTGGACCTATGGCTGCTTGGCCATAAAAGGCCAGCTGGTGTGCTCATGTGACTTCCTAACTGGAGATGCAAGCCCGCTGGATGCAGGTGTAGCGAGGTGTATCGATAATGTGGCATCATCTATTGATATGTCCAGACAGATAGGAGAGGAGATATGGGGAAGCACGAGGCAGCAGGGTTATTGGTGCGAATTTATCTGCAAATACAAACCGAACGAGGTAGTGTATTAGTTAAGACACTGGTCTCTGATTTGGGAAGACAGAATTTCAAGCCCTGTCTGGTCATCGCGAGTTCGGTTTTCCTAAATTATTTCAGGCAAATCCCATCAGCATTCCTTCAACAAGATCATGGCTGAAGACTGTCTTGTACGTGGTCAGGGTTGTCATCTCTGTTTGGGAAAAGGCATGATTGTTGGATACACCCAGTCTTCAAAGATCCTGGTATAATGGAAACTGCTCATATATTCCTCTGTGACTACTAAAAGTCAAAGTTATTTCTGCCTGAACATACCTTTTCATACCATTCCATACAAAATTACTTGTGTTATGAACATGCTACTTGCTGCATCAGTTAATCTCTAAAATTATGAGATAGCATTGTTAGCCAGTAATTATCTTCGGTGGCCAGAATTCTTAGTACTGCTGATAGAAATGTACAAAAGTACAAGAAAGTGTCCTAATTTTTGCAACTGTTAATTTCCTTTGCAAACTGAAAGGAGGATTGCTTGGGGAAGGTTAAAGAGGAAGGGCAGATCACTCAGATCATAAGATGAGTGGAAGAAACCTGTTGTGAGGATGAGAGAAACAAAGTTAATCTCGAGATCCCCTCATCATCACAATGGTAGTTTCAAAAGCTATGATAATTTTGTCATATTTTTCTTATTTGCTTATCAGCAGTACTAAGTGTTCCATTTCTGGACCGTAGTTACTGGGTAGCTGTACATTCTTATAATTTTCTCAGTTGACTTTTCCTTTTTATATATTAGTTAATATGTTACTGCATCTCCGTCAATCCTCCGCAAGCCACCTTACAGTATGTAGGTTCTCTCTTCTCTGTTTCATTTCTGAATAATCAGTGGGCAAATGAGTGTCGATAATCTTTTCTATCAGCTCTAATTTCTCTGATTTTTTCATCACAATAATTTTGCGAGATTCGTGTGGGGCATCGACGCATGTGATTTCAGAGGTTGTGTGTCCATACAGTTCACAGGCCACCTGGGTCTGGCCCCTGGTGTGCTCTGTTGAGCCACTAAAGAAACATTATTATTTAAGTGATCACAATTGCTCCATAAATCGTGTTTGTTCTTTGTATAGCAAACTTGATGACGAGTGGTGGTTATGTTTTCTCTTAATGTTAGCGTATGTGCTAAGTCATGCGACGAATGTCTCAATGGAAGGAATACTCCAATGTATCATTGCCCAGTAGCACACTTTTTCAGAGCAATAGCAGAATCTCGCCACTGCTTTACATCAAGTGGTATCAGCGTGTTCACGGCAGGCTACTCTCCCATCAGTGCAAGCATCACCCTTTCTGGCATGCAATCAATCGGCTGAAGATTGGGACTCCTACAAGGCATGGTTATGCCAAAATCCCCAGATTTTTCACGTGGGCGTTGAAAAGCTAAATAGGGCTTTCTTTCTTTCCTAGCTTTCGCCATACACTTATCAGTTGTGCCAACTTGTGCCTTTGCAAGAACCAGCCAGCATATTGTTTGCTGAAATGTGCAAGCTCCTCTCAACCTATTGCAGTGCAGAATGCATTTCATTGTAATGCGTGTAGAATTTTACTGTTGTCAGAAATGCTCAGACCAATCTTACAAAGATTGGGCTGCGGGAGCACCTGGGTTGAGCCCTCAGGTAAATTTTTCACTAGTACCCATCACGAATCCTACGCTGATCACATAGTGCATGGTGTATTATTCTTCTGGCTGTGGATAGGGAAGTCTGTGAAAAAGCAATTCAGTGTGAGAATCCAATGCTTACAGATATGCTCAATCTATCACTGTCCTGTGATGTGGCACAGGCCGCAGGCGATCAGGATGCTGCATGTCAGGAGGTATCAGAAGTCGTGAAGTCAACCCCTGTTAGGCATGCTGCAAGTGTTCAAGATGACAGGGTAGCTTTTGCAGCAGTACAACCTTGCACTCAGCGTCACATGCGGCAGTGGCAGTTACGGCCACAGCACGTACTACTTCATCCAACATGCTGTGTGCCCTAAGCATTGTGCGGTGAGCAAGTGTCAAAGGAAGGCCACATTGCATTGGTGTGTAATTCCTCTTCAAACATGGTGGACACAATGGTACCGATGGACAAATATATATCTCAACAAGGACTGTTTCCCTGAATAAATTGTGTATTGGCTTGCTAATGTGTAATGAGCCACTAAAAATGTAAGTGTACACAGAAGCTGCAGTGACTTTATTAAATGCACAAATGTACCTGGGCTTGGACTCCCCTTGGATCACACAGGTTTTACAGAAGTTGGTTAGCTGCAATAAACAGCAGATTCTGATCCTAGGTCAGTTCTCTGTTCCTGTCACTTTCAAGTCTGTTTTTCACCCTGTCACTTTGTTGTAGATCATTCCTATACTGCAGATCTGTTCAGGTTAAATACGTTTAATGCTTTCCATTTCTCCATTGCCGATGAGGTACATTCTTGGGCTCAATTGTGCTACTGGTTTTCAGCCCAACATTATCATGAAAGAGTCTGCTCGCCCTCATTTTCCTCAGGTGCGAGTCACGCTGCGCGACTCTGTCAAGGCCAAATTAGGCCATTTGATGTCACTCGATGTCATTCGGCTTATTTCCTCCAGTGAATGGGCTGCACCACTGGTCATCATTAAGAAATCTACCGGTAAGCTTCGCCTCTGTCGCGTCTTCAGTGTCATGATTGATGTACAGTTCATGATAAATACCTACCATTTGCTATGCCCTGACAAGTTGCTAGCAAAAGTGTCAGGTGGCCACTACTTTTCCAAGACTGATTTTTCGGAAGTGTACCTCCAGCTCCCCATGGATGAGGTCCACTAAGTGTCTGTATCAATATCAGTGCTTGCCTTTTGGTGTCTCTAGGAGGCTCACAATTTTCAGCATTTTTTAAGGACAGCTGATAGTCTCTGTACCTGGCTGCATCAGTTACAATGACAATATCATTATTTCAGGTGTTTCCACTGAAGACCACCTTCTCTGTTTTGCAGTCTACGGGTCTCAAGTGCAGTCTTACCAAATCTGAAATTTTTCAGCCGTCAATTGAGGTTTTTCGCACAGGGGTCAAACAATTGCGTCACCATGTCGAAGTAATTGTGGCTTTTCAGTGGCCAACGTCCGTTAAGGAACTGCGTGTTTTTCTAGGTAAAGTTGCATACTACCATAAGATCTTACCAGATGCATCAACTATCGCCTAACACCTTCACATGCTTTTCCATACGAATGAGCCTTTTTTCTGGTCCCCAGCTTGTGATTGAATTTTCGCTTTGCTAAAATCTAATTTCCACTCTGCCCTGTGTCTGGCTCCTTTTCGGTCGAGTCAGCATCTCATGTTGGCTACAGATGCATCTCAGCACTGTCTTGGCATGCATTAATGCACAGATACACAGACTGGTATGAACGACCCATTGTGTATGTTTCTAAGACTTTAACTCCTGATAAGCAGTGGTATTATCAGACTGAAAAGGAGGATTTAGTGATTGTGCTTACCCTCAAGAAATTTCAGTTCTTCTTGTATGGTTCTAAGTTCCATTTAATCACGGATCACAAGCTGTTGGCTACTCTTTTTAGCCCTTCAGCTTCTGTGCTGGACAGGGCAGTGCACTGTTTGCAGTAATGGACTCTATTCCTCTCCTGTTATCACTATTAGATCCATTACAGGGCCAACGGCACAACACGCCAACGTCGATGCTGTATCTTACCTTCAGATCAGTCAGAACCCAGCATTCGATCAGGATGAGTTGCTTTGTTTCTATTTGGATACTGAGAACTGGATCACGGTCGATGGTTTTCCCATCACTAGTGCCATGATAGCATCGGCCATTGCTGCAGATCCCGTACTTAGATGGATCCTCTCTTTTGTGCAGCACCGTTGCCCGGCAAAGCCCATGGGCTTTGCCTTGGATACCTTGTGTAATTAATTCTCCCACCAGCACCATCTTTCTATGTTTGACAGGGTTCTTTTGTTATCTATGGAGGACGCTGCTCCCAGGGTTGTGATTCCTGCTTCCTTACACTGTAATGTACTGTAGCTTCTGCATGTCAGTCATTGGGGGACCTCTCGTACTAAAGCTTTGGCCTGCTGACATGTTATTGGCTTGGTATAGCTGGGGCATTATGCGGCTTGTCGTCACTTTCTCTCACCTGTTCAGCAGCAGGTGGTAATGCGGGCGTCATTCTCCCCTTGGCCAACACTGCATTGCCTGTGGGAACATCTAAATGTTGATTTTGCTGGGTCCTTCCTAAATCAGTATTGGCTCATTGTACTGGATGCCTATTCCAAGTTTATCTATGTGGTGTGTTGTCGTAATGTCTGTGGCAACCACTATTTCTGCCCACTGTAAGACTTCACAATTGAAGGACTTCTGTATACCATTGTTACTGATAATAGCCCCCAGTTTGTTTCTTGAGAATTTGTATCTTTTTGTCAGGCTGGTGGTGTTCGCCATCTCACAGAACCCCCCATTTAATTCTCAATCTAATGGTGAGTCCAAATGCATGGTTCGTACATTTAGAACTCAGATGTGGAAATATGAATCTAGCAGGTCCCTTTAAGGGGCTCTAGACCATTTTTTGAGTTCCTACCATTTCACTCTGGTGGGGTACGAGGTTGGCAGAGCAGCTACATGGATGCCCACCATGAATCCTGCTTCACCTGCTGCATCCAACACTATGTCCACTGGCTCTGCAGAGGTTGCACTTGTCTGGGCTCATGGTTTCAGCTGCTGGCCAAGCTGACTTCCTACCGTCATTGAGTGTCGCGGGGACTGGCACCTGTGTGTTGTACACACTCCTGACAGGCAAATGTCCCATCACTTTCTCCAGCTGCAGCTGTGCAGAGCAGGATCTGTTCCGAAGGGCCCACTGCCTCATGTGCACCCACTGCTGCTGATGCCTGTTTCTGTGTTGCAGACAGCCCAACTTGCACTGCAGCGAGTGTTGCTGCCTGGCAGATTGCTGTCTGGGTTTCCAACCTCTGCTCCCAGTCCTTGACTGCCATCGCCGGTGAAGACCTGGCTCCACCTGACACAGCAGCTGTCGCTGCTGTCTCCATTGCTGGGTCCTGTGCGGCCGTTGTCTCCAATGCACCCACTGACGCCTGCAGCACCATCCGCTAATCTCGAAAAGGATGTTGGTATGGAGATGCTGTTCCTGGATGTGCCATACAGCCTCTTACTGAGATGGTGTGTCAAACCGCCCCTTCATCACTTCCTTCCCTGCTTGCCAGTGCTTGCGCAGTGCATGCTTCAGCAATTGCCATCGTCGGGTGATGAAATGGATGCCAATTCCATCGTTGGTGTTTTCCATGACTCTTAATGTCAGTGCTTTTTTCATGGTACTAGTGCTTTTTCAGTACCAGTACCTTTTTTATACCAGTACCTTTTTTTGGTACCAGTGTCTCTTTTTCCATGCATTTTTTATGTACCATCTATTTTTCTGGTATTTATGCATGCGGTTTTCCTGCCCCTGAAAGGGAGGAGTGATGTACCTTCAATCATGACGCGTGTAATTTCAGAGATCGTGCGTCCATACAGTTCACAAGCCCACTTATAGAGGGCGTCTGGGTCAGCCCACTCTGATAATAAAATTAAAGCAATTTGGTATATTATTGAAAGGGAAACTGGGCAACCAAGAGCACAGGAAGACTTTGGTGCCGTAAAACTGAATGACAAGTGTACTAACAAACAATCTGAAATTGAAAATATTTTCAATAATCATTTTTTAAATGTTGTGGAGAAAATAGGATCTAGATCTTCACTAGAAGAGGCAAGGCTACTAATAGAAGAGACCATACCTGTGCAGTTTGAAACAACTGTAATTCCACCAACCTCTCCCTCTGAAATCAGTAAAATAATACACTCACTGAAAAGTAAAAGCTATTACGGAATTGATGGCATTTCCAGCAAGGTACTTAAACCTTGTTCCCCACAAATACGTAGGATTCTCAGCCACATATGTAATAGCTCTTTGGAGCAGGGTGTTTTCCCCGATAGACTGAAATATGCCATTGTAAAACCATTGCATAAAAAGGGGGATGTCGGATGTCTACAACTACCGCTCAATCTCTCTTCTGACAGTTCTATCAAAATTTTTTGAGAAAGTAATGTATTCAAGAGTAGCCGCCCATATTTGTAAAAATGGAGTACCAACAAAATGTCAGTTTGGTTTTCAGAAAGGCTTTTCAACAGAAAATGCTATATACACTTTCACTGATCAAATATTACATGCTCTGAATAACCGGACATCACCCATTGGTATTTTTTGTGATCTCTCAAAGGCCTTTGATTGTGTAAATCATGGAATTCTTTTAGATAAGCTAAATCATTGTGGTTTGAGGGGGGCGGGGGCATTGCACAAATGGTTTAATTCATACTTAACTGGAAGAATGTAGAAAGTTGAAATAAGTGGTTCATGTAATGTTAAAACAACAGCTGATTCCTCAAACAGGGGGCTAATCAAGTATGGGGTCCCACAGGGTTCAGTCTTAGGTCCTTTACTGTTCTTGATCTACATCAATGACTTACCATTCCACATTGATGAAGATGCAAAGTTAGTTCTTTTTGCTGATGATACAAGTATAGTAATAACATCCAAAAACTGAGAACTAAGTGATGAAATTGTAAATTATGTTTTTCACAAAATTACTAAGTGGTTTTCAGCAAACAGACTCTCTTTAAATTTTGATAAAGCACAGTATATACAGTTCTGTACAGTAAATGGCACAACTCCAGTAATAAATATAGACTTTGAACAGAAGTCTGTAGCTAAGGTAGAATTTTAAAAATTTTGGGTGTGTCCATTGATGAGAGGCTAAACTGGAAGCCACACATTGATGGTCTGCTGAAATGTTCGAGTTCAGCTATGTATGCTATTAGGGTTATTGCAAATTTTAGTGATAAGAATCTTAGTAAATTAGCTTACTATGCTTTCTTTCATTCACTGCTTTCGTATGGCATCATATTCTGGAGTAATTCATCGTTGAGTAGAACAGTATTCATTGCTCAAAACGTGTAATCAGAATAATTGCTGGAGCCCACCCACGGTCATCCTGCAGACATCTAATTAAGGATCTAGGGATCCTCACAGTATATATATTTACTTATGAAATTTGTTGTTAATAATCCAACCCAGTTCAAAAGTAATAGCAATGAGTGTAGCTATAACACCAGGAGAAAGGATGATCTTCACTATGCAGGGTTAAATCTGACTTTGGCACAGAAAGGGGTAAATTACGCTACCACAAAAGTCTTTGGTCACCTACCAAACAGCATCAAAAGCCTGACAGATAGCCAACTAACATTTAAAAATAAATTAAGAGAATTTCTAGATGGCAACTCCTTCTACTCATTGGCTGAATTTTTAGATATAAATTAAGGGGAACAACAACAACAACAACAACAACAACAACTTATTAAACATTAGTGTCATGCAATATTTTGTGTAATGTAATATCTTGTACATACATCTTTTATTAACCTGACATGTTCCACATCATTACAAAGTGTTGTATTCATGATCTATGGAACAAGTATTAATCTAATCTGTGCTATGGTGAACCACCAAGGAATCAGTATTATTTAAGTGATCACAAATGAGTGCTTGGCCTATTCTTTACCCTGTTTTATTGTTGCCCAGTTAATATGTTTGGTGCTATGCACAACCTGTCCCTTGCGTGTTGCTCTAAGGTACTATGTTCTATTAATCATGTTTGTTTTTGTAATAGCAGCATGGGAGGAAGTAATATGATCTCCAACTCATGTTCAAATGAACGTTCTCGGAAAATACGTAGTAAGCCTCCCTGTGTTATACAACACCTCTGTTGTAGTGACTGCAACTGCAGAATGTTGAGGATCTCTGTAATGCTCTTGCATTTACTGAACGATGCAGTGACAAAATTGGTGTTCTTTGTTGGATCATTTCTATCTCTTTTGTTAATTTTACTGGATAAGAGTTCCAGGCTAATGAACAGTACTCAAGAATCGATTGAACACTTGTTCATTAAGCCACCTCTTTTGTGGATGAATTATGTTTTCTTGAGATTCTTTTTGATGAACCTCAACCTTGCGTCTACTTTTCCTACAACTTTTTTTTTGTGTTCATTGCATTTTAGGTCGTTACAGGTGGTTACTGCTAGGTATTTTATGGCTGTTACTGTCTCCAGTGATTTTTCAGCAATAGTGCAATTGAACAGTTCTGAATCTCTTTGTCTATTTATGTACAATGTTTTACATTTATTTACATGCTGGGACCATGTCTTCATCGGCAGGGAACAATTGTTCAAGCAGGTGTTGTGCTGTCCCAAGAGTATATGGTCTGAAATGGTGCTGATGCGAACAGAACCACTACCCTGCAAGTGGCCTTAAGGGAGTATAAGTGATGGTGGTGCTGCATACATGTCTACACCCGGACATGCAGTTGACAATGGAGGAACCAGAGAAGACGACAGTGGTGACAGACTGCTGAGTGGAGGCAACCAGGCACTGACTAGTCTGGTGGCAGCAGACCAGAGCAAATTCGGTGCTGAAGCCGGAGGTGTCACGGACCACACCATAGTGGCTGGTGCATATGGTGAAGGCAGCCACAGAGGTGGGGGCTTCTCTGACGCATGGGTGGTCACTTGTGGATGGAGCTGGTTGTAGTGTCGTGACACCAAGCCACTGGAAGTGTGTATGATAGAGGCAGAGACCTTGGCAGTGATGGGTGACCAGTGGTATCCAATTAGGGCGCAGGCCAAACCTGCAGGCCCTGACTGCGGAGCCCAGATGGAATTGCTGCAAGGGGGGCACTCGTAGGTTTGCAGGTGTCGACTGGAACAGATGAAGTAGCATACAGGACTGGCAGTCACGAAGCAGCTCTACCAGGCTACGGATGCTGACCAGTTTGAACCTATGTGAACTTAAGAAAATGTTAAGGGCTTCCTCGGGAGAAGTTTGTGCGATATATATTTTCATCTGGCATACATATCTTCATCTGAGTTTTGAATGTATGGACCAGCCACTCTGTCTCTCCATCAGAATGTGGATGAATAGGAAGAGCCACTCTTTGTACAAAACTCTACAAAATCTTGAGACACAAACTGTGAGCCTTTGTTCATCACAAGCGTATGTGGCTAACTTTCTAAGGAAATAATCCAATGGACTGTGTCTTTAGCCACTGTGTACATGAAGGAGCAATGAAAATTTTGAGAAACCATTAACTACTACGAGCCAAAAGGAGTTAAGGAACGGACTCACGAAATCAGCATGAATATGTTCCCAGGGGCACTAGAGGGCAGGGCAAGGTGAAAAAGATGTCCATGAGGCTACTTGATGTGTGGTCCATTGCGGGCAAGCTGTCACTTCATTTTTGAACCTTTAGCAAAAACTCATGCTCTTTGACTAATTATGTCATCATAACACACAACAAATTATTAAATCACCATACATTCTGTTTAAATGGAAGTTATTTGTGTGAATGAAGATAATTAATTTGTTACTTGCCGTACAGCCATTAACACCTTCTTGTATGTGTTTGGACACTTAAAAAATGCATAATACTTTGAGAGTTGTAAATATTTTTCTAGATGTACAGGATTCTACAGTAGAGACTATAGCTTGCTGTAGTTTTGTTACATTTATATGACATTTGTGCCTGCAGTATTTTCACAGAACTGCAACAAGAGAAAGAGCTGTAAATAAATCAGAAATATAAAGAGTCTATCACGGAACATGTCAAAAAAAAGTTTGAGGGAATATCGAATAGTTGTAGGTAAACAACTAGAATTCTCTCAAATACAGATTTATTCACTCTTAGCTTCTACATAGATACAAGTCCGGAGGCTAACTGCCGTTAGCGTCCAACATCCTGCCCCAAAGCTATCTCCTCAAAGATAGCACACTTACGCACTGAACGAATATCGATATGGAGTACATTCCTGTGAATGGGGGTGGGGGGGGGTGGGGTGAGAAGTTAGGAAGGTAACATACAGTTCTTCTGTGTCAGGCGGAAGCGGTCGACTGGTAGGAGAGGGGGGGGGGGGGGGGGGATGAAACCCGGTACGTCGAAGGCGAAGTCAGCAAGTGACGACGGCGGCTGAAGACGATGTCCCGTCCTGGTGTGGAGGTGTAGCACTTCGTCAGCCGGCAGGCGGAGAATCACCTTGCCAGAAAGCCTAATGCAAATTGCCACAAGCAGCACTTCTGCTCAATTTAAAGCGGCGCACCACACGAGATTCTGCACTTCCTCCCTCAACATTGTCACATGCGAGTACCACACACACCGTATCGCCATCCGATAATTTATGTATGTCATCAGGGTTTACATGTGTTGTGAATTCTTGGGTGGCACCTGTATGAGCAATGGTAGGGGGGCAGAGAGGTGTGGGAAAGCCATGGCAGGGGGAAGCATCTGCTAAGTGGGGGGGTGGCAGGTGCACTGGACTGCGCAGGAGACAACCTCGGGCGATCAGCTGACAGACAAGGGAGCGTGACCAAAGGCAACGAGGAGCCAGCGTGGATTGAACGGCGTGACAAAGAGCTGTCACACGAAGATGGTAACGCTATGGTAGAATCTGAGTGGTTGGCAGTTCGACTGTGAGGAGTGAAGCCCTGAAAAGATTGGCCACTTGAATTAGATGAATGAGGAGAAGGAGCAGTGTTCAGCAGTGAAGCATGCTGTGGAGAATCAGTACCAGAATGCATGGTATGGGGGGATGGATGGCCGCTCTAAGCAGGAGTGGGAGAAATAGGGGCAGAATCAGGGAGGTTCACTTGAGGCTCAACGAAAGCTGGTTTCAATCGGTTGAGTGAGACCGTGGTTACAGAGTCTTTTATGAGGAGATCCATGTTATTCTCAGAGCGTTTGACTACCTTGTAAGGACCTGTGTAGGGTGACTGAAGCGGGGCTTTGATTGAGTCGTCTCTGAGAAACACGTACTCACAAGAGTCTAGCGTGCGTGGTACGTACATGCGCGGAGGTGGCGGCTGAATTTTGCTGCAGTGCAAGCGCACCCGCTCGAGAAGTGAAGGGAGTTCAGAGGGTCATGGAAGTGGGATGGGAGTGACTAATTCTCCAGGCAAAACCAGAGGTTGGCCATACACAAACTCGGCTACGGAACCCTTGAGGTCTTCTTTGAAAGTTGCACAAAGGGCAGTGCCTCTGTCCATAGTGAGTCATGGCAATGCAGGGCAGACTTTAAGGTGCGATGCCATCACTCAACAAGCCGAATGCTTTGGGGGTGGTATGCACATTTTACATAAGTCAGAGAAAACTGAAGACTCGAATTGTCGCCCCTGGCCAGTGGTGAGGTAAACAGGTGAGCCAAATCTAGAGATCCACGAATCTTAGAATGCTCAACTTACTGTCTCAGAGGTAATGTTCGGAATAGGCACAGCCTCAGCCCACCGAGTCATCCTGTCAATAGCGCTGTAAACAAGTAACGGAAACCCTCGGAGGGGGGCAAAGAGCCTATGAGGTCAACATGAACATGGTGAAACCGGCCTGGCGGTTGGGCAAAACAGCCAAGGGGTTGGGAAGTGTTCCTGGAAACTTTGTTATGTTGACACAACATGCATGCCCTTGCCCAAGACTGACAGTTGCGGCGCATGTCTCTCCAGACAAACCGTTCAGCTACCAGACGGGTGGAAGCTTTGACACCGGAGTGTGCTAATGTGTGTAGTTTGTCAAAGACCTGATGTTGAAGGGGCTTAGGAATGAATGGCCGCAACGTACCAGTCGATTCATCACACCACACTAAGTCAGATATGCGAGGGAAAGTAGAGCGTACCGGTTGGAGAGAGGAGCTGTGGTCCGAAATTAACTGCATGGTATCAGGGTCTGCCGATTGCAACCGAGGTAGGTCCGTTAAGTCAATTAAAGTTGAGAGAAAATCAGCAACCACATTGTCCGCTCCTCGGATGTAGCGAATGTTATTCGTAAATTGTAAGATGTAATCGATGTGACGAGAGTGTCGTGGGGGCGGATCAGCCGCAGGATTTTTTATGGCAGGAACCAATGGCTTGTGATCAGTGAGCACAAAGAAATCTTGTCCCTCAACATCAGTTCTGAAGTGCCTTATGGCCTCGTAAACTGCAAGCAATTCTCTGTCGAATGCTCAGTATTTCTTCTGCGCGTTGTTTAGTTTTTTTGAGAAAGACTGCAGGCGGGTCGTAACATCGTTGTCTGACTCAGTACTGCGCCAATAGCATTGTCACTAGCATCAGTAGTGATAAACATTGTGGCGTCCACACGTGGGTGACAAATAGTGACTGCGGAGGCCAACAGCTGTTTGAGTTTGTTAAATGCCTTGTCCATGTCTGGTGTCCATGGGACCTGGTGGGTGTCAGAAGTTTGTGGGCCAGCGAGAGCATCTGTGAGAGGAGCCTGCACCGCAGAAGCGGCTGGCAAATGTTTACGGTAATAGTTAACTGTTCCAATGAACCTGTGTAATTCCCTATAGGTCTGAGGGCGTAGCATCTCGAGAACAGGCTTGATCTTGTCCTGCGGTGGTGTCAGACCGTCCGATGACACAACGTAACTTAGGAATGTGATGGATGACTGGTGCAATTGAGTCTTTTTATTGTTCAGTTCAATACCAGCGGCTGCTAAAATATCTGTCATGGCTTGAACACGCTCCTCACTCTGTTCCAAAGTAGAAGCAAAAACCAATATGTCGTCCATGTATACGAAACAAAAGTCTAGATGGGATAAAGTTTGATAGATGAAGCGCTGCCATGTTTGGTGGGCGTTTTTTAACCCAAACGGCATAAATTTGTATTGGAACACCCCGAAGGGGGTGGTTATGGCAGTCTTTTCAATATCCTCCGGAGCCGAAGGAGGTGGTTATGGCAGTCTTTTCAATATCCTCCGGAGCTATGGGAATCTGATGAAATGCATGCTTACAGTCCAAAACAGAGAAGTACTTTGCACCTATGAGCGCATGATTGAAGTCTGAAATGTGTGGGACCGGATATTTATCAATGATGGTGCGGGCATTTAAACGCCTATAGTCTTCGACCATACGCCAAGTACCGTCTTTCTTTTGGTCAAACAGGATAGGACTAGCCCAGCAACCGGAAGAAGGTTCAATTATTCCCTTTTGTAATAGATCATCCAATTGTTCTTTTGCAAATTTTCATAAATTCCGGCTTGAGGCGGCGTGGACGTTGCGATATGGGCAGCCCATCGGTTAGACGTAACCGATGAACTGTGCCTTTAGTGACTACCGCAATACGTGGCGGGGAACGACAGTCACATGTCCATGAAGCGAAGCAGGCAGTGGCGGACGGGCAAAGCTGTGGCGCTGAGGACACAGAAGTACAGGTGTGCCAACCACTCGTAAAGGCCGCACTCGTGTTGACATGGGCGAGGCTGGTACACTGGTTCTTGGTAGAAGGACGTGCCGCTAAGAGCACTGTAGGCACAAGTGGGCGTGGCCGAACAGCAGATGGCCATAGTTCATTGTCACGAGCTTGGAAAGTTAATTGTCCATTCAGAATGCAAGGAGCATGAGCACTCGGGCATACACTATCATTACAAAAGGGGGTGCTGACACAGTTTACAGAGTTCACAACATTGTCGTTAATGTGCGTGGGCAAGGGGACATCAGATTGGCATGGACTGACCTTGTCTGTAGCGGACGAGTCGTCTGCTTGTAGTGCCGCGAGCCGTTGTAGTGTGGAGGCCAACTCGTGGTGTATGTTGCGGAGGTGCAGCAGCATTTCCATACGTTCCATTCGCAACTTCGAAGACTTGGCGCCCTCCACTAGCCACTTATTTGTCCAAGATTGCAGGTCCAAGGATAGGTTTACACACTTCTTAGCACAGCACACATGTTTGGTGTTAGCCGAACTGTCACTCGGTGGAGCGAAAGGAATATGTTTGTTAAGGGGTGGGTAAAACACAGTATTTTGCACAAAATCTAGTGACAACTGATAGTGCTTGAGGAAATCAATTCCGAGAATAGGTTCTTCAATTGTTGACACTAGAAACGTCCACTCCAGCTTGCACTCGGGCGAAAGTTTCACTGTATACAAAGTGGAACACGAACACTGTAGGGTAGACAAGTTCACTGCACGAAGTACTGTTTTGTGTGGTTGCACTTTATTGGTTGCTAGGCGAACCAGCAGCAAAGAGACATCTGCGCCAGTGTCTACGAGAAAACATACACCTGATCGTAAATCGCGAACATAGACTCGACCACACTTACTGTTGTTGTCCGAATCGGAGTGCAACGTGGGATGGTGCCCATTGTTTACATCGCCGGAGGTGGCACCGTAGCCTACCTGCGGTTGGAGTTTGGGTAAGAACATGGTGACTGGCATTTGTGAGCTTGCTCCCCGAATCTCGTGTGGAAGAAACTGTATGGTTGGGCGGGCCTGTGCTCCTGTGGGCAGTTGCTAGGTGACAGAGTATGTGCCCCAGAGTCTTCAACAGAGGCCGATGCACTGTCGTTGCGGGGAATTGAAGGTGCAGGCAGGGCGGCTAGTTTAACAAACTTGTTATTAGCAGCACCAGACAAGAGCGTGGCGTCAGAAAGCATCTTAATGCGATCACGTCCAGAATGCAGTGCACGAAGCTCACGTTGCCTGGCGGAGTATGCTCTGTCGCGGTGCGTAAACGTTCATTTATTGGCCTATCTTCATACGCAGAGATTGCAGTCTGGACAGGCAAAGGCAGCTTTTCAGTCCAGATTTCTGCGAGCATGTCATCAGGCATAACTTGCTCATCGACGAGAAGACGGATGCACCGCCACAGCTGGGACGGAGACCTGTCGCCGAGACGCTCTTCGTAGATGAGCTGTCGCACATTCTCTCTCCTGGTTTTAGAGACGCTATCCAGTGTCATCTATTTCGCCACAGCATACTTCCCTGCTAGGAGGGGTGCTTTGACCAGGTCGTAAATTAAATCGACGTGGTCGTGAAGATGTTTCATGAGGCAGGCGAAGCGTGCGTCGTTGTCCAAAGCACAGACATTGAATGTTTGTTCAACCAGGTTAAACCAGAATTCCGGGTGAGCGGGTTTGAAGTCTGGTAGTTTCGGCAGATTCGGCACTGCAGTCACTGAGGAGGTGCGCCTATTACTTCGGACGGAAGTAGAGCATGCAGAAGATAGCGAGTCCAAATTATTGGCGTCCTGTAATTCACTTGACGCCGGGAGGGGGGGGGGGGGGGCGTGGGGGGTGCGGCTGAGAAGCAATGGACACTCGAACGGTGTGAGGATCGTAGTCTAAATGTGCATTCTCATTGATGTGGTAGCTCGGAGAGAAGCCACAAGTACTTAAGTATGCCGGTGAATGTCCGTTATGCACACAGTATTCACTCGACCGTGAGTGGTGGGGCTGGTTGTAGATGTCGGAGTAATTACTGTTCAGCACAGAATTGTTGAATTGATTAGAAGCAACACAAGGATCCCACACACGACCACTAGAATGCACACTCGGTGTGATATTTGCTATTTGGCGAGCATGGAACACCTCTTGACTAGCCGGCGCGGAAGGATGCACACGTGGCGGGAACTGATTCGAGTTTGAATTTACTACTGGACTTTCCAAAGTAGCAAAACCTTGCTCGACGCCAAAAACTGTATTGAATTGTGCGTTCGACACAGGAGTAGGAATGTTTCGACCAACACTCTGTGGAGAACACATGGGAAGGTCTAGGCTAACAAAGCCAAAGTCCACAACCGTTGGCGGTTGGAAGAAACTGGCGGCACTCAATGAATTCCACTGCATGTTCTGACTGAAGGATTCTGAAGATTCTTGCGGCATGTTCACTATGACGGCAGGAATGCTGGAGAGATGTTGCTGAAATCCGCGCGGCGGTGAGTGCTGAAAAGCCATTGTCTGGTGCTGAACAATCGCAGAGAAACCCAACGCAGTAGGCACGTAAACAACCATCGGACGATAACTCAGACGCGTATTACACAAAAAACGGGGACACCAGTGAGGGAATATCGAATAGCTGTAGGTAAACAACTAGAATTCTCTCAAATACATCCTGCCCCAAAGCCATCTCCTCAAAGATAGCACACTTACGCATTGAACGAATATCGATATTTATGGCGCTCTACGCTACAAGTTAATTTAATTCTGTATGAAACAAGATATATCACAATTAACAGTAATAATAATAATAATAATACATCAACAGACAGGGTATCTGTGACACAGATTTTTCAAAATTCCTGAATGGATCAGGAGTTGAAACAGTAATCACATATTACAGAGTTTCTTAAATGTTTGATCTCAGCAACAATTGGTCTATTTTATTGAGCTGATTATGGCACTGAAAGCATTAGAAAATTAAGTTAGTTTGCACACATTCCATTCATTAATGTTGTGAAATAATTTCCTGGGGCAATTCTAGTCTTGAACTTCTTGCAAGCAAGTATTTACAAAATTTGGCACACTGACAGCCACTTCACAATACCTTTACTTTCTTATAAATTTTATTGTAATGAGATAGGTACAGTTTCAAAACAGTTGTTACATTTGCAAATATAGCATTAGGGGCAAAAAGAAATAGTGTCTCCACTATCTACAGCTTAACCTTACACTTATGCAGAAGGAGCAAAGTATGCAGGCATAAAAATGTTTGATCACCTCTCTTGAGTGTTAAAGATGCCGGCAGTAGTCAAAGCTTTAAAAACTAAATGAAATAATTTCTGCTTGAAAACTTCTTCTAAAACATAATGAATATCTGAATAGATGCTGTTTAATCAAATGTATTATATTTATCAAATTTTTTTGAAGTTTAAGATTATAAACAATACAGTTATGTAAATGGTCAATAATAGACATGTTTTCACAGAGCAAATGTGTCTGATTTGTAAACCTTCTGACAGACTATGCATCATAGTGAACTGTCACAGATATGGTCTGTGGAACACACAAAAAAAGAGATTTTTTTGTATTAATAAATTGTGAGACTGAATCGCTGGCCCTTCAGGAGACAAAATGTGTAGTATAGCAACGGACATGTATAAAAGTAAAAGTTACACTGTGTTGTGACTGACAATTCGCAGTTTTTCACAAATGCAACTTTTATTGATGTAAGTTCACAAGGTTGGTGACTGAACAACAAACAAAAAGTAACCTTAACAATGCCACTAAAAGTCTCATAACTGAGACAAACAAAAGTTCACTTTTAAATTTTTGCAAAGGTTTGTGGTAACACACAGACACTAGTAACAGTCCAATTCAGAGATGAAAACGTAATCTTCAGTGATCGAAGTACACGAGGTCGGCATCCAGAGTGAACTGAACTTCGGGGCTGGTTCTAGTCCCTAAACAGTTCTCTCCAGCCAATCAGGCTTTGGCGTAGTGATACGTCCTGCAGGCCGTGGCTCAAGCTCCCCCTGCAGGAAGTAGTGCTTGGAATGTCTGTTTCCATTATCTTCTATGTAAATAGCCGGTGTTTACCATGGTGCTTTTGGTATGCCTTGGACATAGACAACCTCGTCCTCTTTGATGTAATATGGGTTGCCGGCCCTCTGGGACTACCTTGGCTCCTGTATAACACACTGTATCTAGCTTTTGGAAGTAACAGTTCCTTCTTCAGGGAGGAGAGGGGGATAGCTTGGGAAAGGTTAAAAAGGAAGGGCAGGTCGGTCAGAACCCTAGATGAGAGAGACCCATCTGTAGTGAGAATTGTTGAAAATTTGTATTTAGGCTTTCTCAGGATAGTTTCTACCAATTTTCACATTCCTGCTAGTTCAGTTTCTTCAGCATCTCCATGACATTCTCCCAAGGACCAAACAAACCTGTGACCATTTCTGCTGCCATTCTCCATATACATTCAATATTCTCTGTTAGTCCTATTTTGTATAAGTCCGATAAATTTAAGCAATATTCTGGGATGGCCACATGAGTGTTTCGTATGCACTCTTCTTTGTAGGCTGACTGCATTTCCCTAGTATTCTACCAATGGACTGAAGTTTGTCACTTGTTTTACCTTAGACTGAACCTATGTAATTGTTCCATTTCATCTCTCTGCAAATTGTTACACATGGGTATTTGTGTGAATTTACTGATTCCAGTTGTTATTATCACAGGATAGTATGCCTTTTTTTGTGAAGCACACAGTTTTACGCTTCTAGGCATGATGAAATTATAATGGCGACTAATTTGGCTTTGGAAGATGTGTGTACACACACACACACACACACACACACACACACACACACACACACACACACACACACACACACTCACACATACACACACACACAAAAGAAGCAATGCTTAGCTTATGATTAATTATTGTGAGTGTTCAAGACACATATATTTCATTCCTCTACTTATAAAAAGCATGTGACAGGATAGACTGGTAACACCTTTTTAAGATGCTGACAGAGAGTGATATAAATTATAAGGGCAGAAGAGTGATGCAGAGATCATATAGAGAACAGTGCATAGACTATATAGAGAGGAGGTGGCTCTGATAAGATGTGGAGAAGATCAAGAAGAAGCTACTACTGTATTAAGCAGGGCATATGATGGCTGCTCACTCTCTCCTGTCTTGTTCAATGGATATATTCAGAGGACAATGGATGAAGTTATGGAGAAACTAGGAGCTACATGTAGAATTAAAGTTTATGGTAAGAAAATAGACATGTTGAGATTTTCTGATGACATTGCAATGTTAGATGAAGAAGCAGAACAATCAGCATCGATGCTGGCCCAGATGAAAACCACCTTCAGTTTTTCCTATAACATGAAAAGTAAGAAAGCTAAATCAAAAATGTTAGTGGTGAGTAGAAAAAACACCATTGCCCATGACTGAAGAATGTTGAATTCTTTGTTTAGCAATTCATTCCTGGGGTACAGGTTTAAAAGTATGAATTCACAAACTGGGAGGAAAACACCATACTGTATTCTCAACAGCGAGAGTTCTAGCATTCAATGAGCTAAACCAATCAAAATGATACACAACCAAGAAATATCAGCAACACACTTAATATGACAAGAGAGAAAACTGAGAAAGAAATAGCCCTAAATAAGCAAAAATCTAAGTGTGGCAGAATATTGCCGTGTGAGATTTATGAGCTAACAAACATGAAAATGACCCGAGTTGGCGGTTACCTTAACTTTGCACCTTTAGATTAGATTAGATTAGATTAATACTTCTTCCATAAATCATGAATGTGACACTTTGTAATGATGTGGACTGTGTCAGGTTAATAAAAGATGTCTGTACAAGATATTACATTGCACAAAATATTGCATAACACTAATGTTCTTTTTTTTGTTTTTTCCCTTAATTTATATATAATAATTCAGCCAGTGAGTAGAAGGAGTTGTCATCTAGAAATTCTTTTAATTTATTTTTAAATGTTTGTTGGCTGTCTGTCAGGCTTTTGATGCTGTTTGGTAGGTGACCAAAGACTTTTGTGGCAGCATAATTTACCCCTTTCTGTGCCAAAGTGAGATTTAACCCTACATAGTGAAGATCATCCTCTCTCTTGGTGTTATAGCTATGCACACTGCTATTACTTTTGAACTGGGTTGGATTATTATCAACAAATCTCATAAGCGAATATATATATACTGTGTGGTTACTATGAGGATCCCTAGATCCTTAGATAGATGTCTGCAGGACGACCGTGGGTGGGCTCCAGCAATTATTCTGATTACACGTTTTTGAGCAATGAATACTTTTCTACTCAACGATGAATTACACCAGAATATGATGCCATACGAAAGCAGTGAATGAAGGAAGGCATAGTAAGCTAATTTACTGAGATTCTTATCACCAAAATTTGCAATAACCCTACTAGCATACGTAGCTGAACTCAGACGTTTCAGCAGACCATCAATGTGTTGCTTCCAGTTTAACCTCTCATCAATGTTCACACCTAAAAATTTTGAAAATTCTACCTTAGCTACAGACTTCTGTTCAAAGTCTATATTTATTACTGGAGTTGTGCCATTTACTGTACATAACTGTATATACTAATGATGATGTAAATAAAATAGAAAGAAACTTCCACATGGGAAAAATATGTTAAAAACAAAGATTCCAAGACTTACCAAGCGGGAAAGTGCCGGCAGACAGGCACATGAACAAAACACACAAACACATACACAGAATTACCAGCTTTCGCAACCGATGGTTGCTTCTTCAGGAAGGAGAGGGAAAGACGAAAGGATGTAGGTTTTAAGGGAGAGGGTAAGGAGTCATTCCAATCCCGGGAGCGGAAAGACTTCCCTTAGGGGAAAAAATGGACAGGTGTACACTTGCACACACACACACACACACACACACACACACACACACACACACACACACACACACACACATATCCATCCGCACATACACAGACACAGTGTCTGTGTATGTGCGGATGGATATGTGAGGAATACGGAGCTCCATCGCAGTCTTTAACAATGGTAGCATGCCGCGACAGCGTGGACGTGAACCGTATGTGCAGTTGACGGACTTTGAGCGAGGGCGTATAGTGGGCATGTGGGAGGCCGGGTGGACGTACCGCCGAATTGCTCAACACGTGGGGCGTGAGGTCTCCACAGTACATTGATGTTGTCGCCAGTGGTCGGCGGAAGGTGCACGTGCCCATCGACCTGGGACCGGAGCGCAGCGACGCATGAATGCAAGACCGTAGGATCCTACGCAGTGCCGTAGGGGACCGCACCGCCACTTCCCAGCAAATTAGGGACACTGTTGGTCCTGGGGTATCGGCGAGGACCATACGCAAACATCTCCATGAAGTTGGGCTACGGTCCCGCACACCGTTAGGCCGTCTTCCGCTCACGCCCCAACATCGTGCAGCCTGCCTCCAGTGGTGTCGCGACAGGCGTGAATGGAGGGACGAATGGAGACGTGTCGTCTTCAGCGATGAGAGCCGCTGCTGCCTTGGTGCCAATGATGGTCGTATGTGTGTTGGCGCCGTGCAGGTGAGCGCCACAATCAGGACTGCATACGACCGAGGCACACAGGGCCAACACCCGGCATCATGGTGTGGGGAGCGATCTCCTACACTGGCCGTACACCTCTGGTGATCATCGAGGGGACACTGAATAGTGCACGGTACATCCAAACTGTCATCGAACCCATCGTTCCACCATTCCTAGACCGGCAAGGGAACTTGCTGTTCCAACAGGACAATGCACGTCCGCATGTATCCCGTGCCACCCAACGTGCTCTAGGTGTAAGTCAACTACCCTGGCCAGCAAGATCTCCGGATCTGTCCCCCATTGAGCATGTTTGGGACTGGATGAAGCGTCGTCTCACGCGGTCTGCACGTCCAGCACGAACGCTGGTCCAACTGAGGCGCCAGGTGGAAATGGCATGGCATGCCGTTCCACAGGACTACATCGAGCATCTCTACGATCGTCTCCATGGGAGAATAGCAGCCTGCATTGCTGCGAAAGGTGGATATACACTGTACTAGTGCCGACATTGTGCATGCTCTGTTGCCTGTGTCTATGTGCCTGTGGTTCTGTCAGTGTGATCATGTGATTTATCTGACCCCAGGAATGAGTCAATAAAGTTTCCCCTTCCTGGGACAAAGAATTCACGGTGTTCTTATTTCAATTTCCAGGAGTGTATATCAAGAACAGTAAAGGACCTAAGACTGAACCCTGTGGGACCCCGTACTTGATTAGCCCCCTGTTTGAGGAATTAGCTTTTGTTTTAACATTACACGAACCCCTTATTTCAACTTTCTGCATTCTTCCAGTTAAGTATGAATTAAACCATTTGTGCACTGCCCCCATCAAACCATAATGATTTAGCTTTACCTCAAAAACAAGAGTCTTTATCCAATACACATGGCACATGTGCTCTGTTGGCCGCTGCCATAACCAGTTCACTGGCTTTCTGCACAATTGGTTCCACATCCTTTGTTGAAATGGCATTGTCAGTAATGTCGGATACCAGGATTTGCCTATTTAGGGAGTAAAATTACATCAGATGAAAGGTCAAGGAAGGATACTGCAGACCAAATCCATGAGGCAAAAGCTACTTTTAACAATACTTTCACATCCATTTGCATTAATATACATCTCAGGAAAGACCTCATAAAGACATTTGTTTAGTGTGTGCTGTTGTATGAAAGTGAAACATAGACACTCTAAAGATGCAGAAAAAACACTAAATAATAGCTCTCAAGATGTGGTGGTACTGCAGAATGCTAAAGATCTCCTGGGTAGGAAAAATGTCAAATGAAAAGGTGCTCCACAGAGTGGAAGAAGAGAAACCAATTTGTTGAAGCTTTTCCAGCACAGAAGGAACACGTGTGTCAGCCATCTGCTGAGACATGGTGGTATCATTAAAAGTATCATTGAAGGTACATTAGGAGGGAAGAATACAAGAGGCAGACCGAGGATACAGAACGTCAATCAGACGAGGATGAGGATGACGGCTGTGCACAACCTGTAGTAACCTCAAGGGCAAGGCTGAAGACAGAAATACCTGGCAAGCTGCTGCCTACCAGTGTGATTGTTGAAGACATAAGGAGAACATTTAAAATAAGTTACCAATCTTTGAATCACTTTGAAATCCTATCAAGATCAGACTTAAAATTTGTGCAGCTTCTTTCAGACAATACTTCACTGTATGTAATTGCATCATCTGCGAAAAATCTGAGGTTACTATTAACCCTAGGATGCCCAAGCCTTTTTTTCTAACTTGGTTGCCTAAGGGGAGAGGGGGGGGGGGGGGGGGGGGGGTTCGGCGAGCCCACAGGTATTAAACAAGTTTACTGATGAAAAATTACAACTTTCAAAATGGTCTATGTATTTTAACTAAAGCATCGGTTTATAAATGCTGTTAATTGTTATAAATATTGGATTGAGTGAATAAAAAATCGACATATTACAATACAAAATACAGATGTGTTTATATACAATAGACTACTCTGAGTCCTCAACTTCAAGGCAAGAGACACAATTCACAATTTTTTCTGAATGTGTGTTACACACATTTTTATGACACTGTCCACAATACTGTTTTGGTTTACTTAGATTGTTGTACTTCTGCTTCTTTGTTTTAGCTTCTCTTACACAAAGATGGCACCGACCTTTCCCTGCAGGAGGCTGACATGCTTCTGTTGTCACTTCTTTGATTTTCTTTTGTAGAATAGTCTCCATTGATTGAACAATTTGGTTAGATAACCCTCTTGCATTGGCACTTCTTTCTTCTACCTGCAATTTCACTTGTTCCATCCCAGCTTGCAGAAGATAAAGTTTCTGTTTGTTGTGTTTCTTTTCATTACATCTTGGATGTTGCTGGGTAAATATGGTGGTTGCATTGATAGCACAAATGTCAATGAGAGTGTAAAATACAGACGCCATTTCTTTGTTCCCCTCTTGCAGGTGTACATACATGTCGTTTGATCAATGGTATCAATTCCACTTTTAGTGGAGTTATAATATCTCGGTTTTATTCTTCTCTCCTCCAACAGTGCGTTTATCTTGGTGTATTGTTGACAACATCAAAAGTTTTTACTGGAGGCCTCAACTCAAAGGGAATATGTAGTATGAAAGTTACTTGGGCAAAAGCAGGGGGCATAAAAAAACTGTGGGTTCAACGAACCCCCCCCCCCCCCTCCCCCCCCCCCCCCCCTGAGGCGTCCTAGGGTTAATATTGTCTGTGAAGTCATAATAGACAACATAAACAGTGAGGCTCCCAATATGTTTCCCTGGGGCCTCTGAATCGCTTTGCTGTCTTCTTTAAATCTAACCTAGTGGGAATCCCAAATGCTTTAGCGGTACTGAAGTATGGATAGCACTAGTGTCCTATTTGCAGTTCCCTTTGTAAATGAGCTACACTTTCCTATAATTCTCCCCAAATAAAACAGAGTCAACCATCCATTTACTAATCTCATGACCTCGCTCCATTTCCTATTGCTTTGCAACATTATCCCTAGATATTTAATTATCAGGGCTACGTAAAGCATCACACCACCAGTACTGTCTTTGAACATTATAGGATTTTTTTTGTTACTCACCTGCATTAACGTGCATTTCTCTACATTCAGAGCAAGGTGCCATTCCAGTAAACACACAAAATAGAAATTCTAAGTCATCCCCCATCATCCTACTGCCACACAACAGTGACACTTTCCTGTACACCAGAATGTCATCAGCAAACAATCGCAGATTGCCACTCAACCTATCCGTCAGATCATGTATGCATATAGAGACCAGCAGTGGCCATATCACACTTCCCTGGAGCACTCCTGACTATATCCTTCTCCCAAATGAACATTCACTGGCAGGACAATGTACTGGGTTCCATTACTTAAGAAGTCTTTGAGCCATTCACATATTGAAATTATTCTGTATGCTTGGACCTTCATTAACAGTATGCAGTGGGGCATTATCTCAAACACTTGCCAGAAACCAAGGGAATGGAAACTGCCTATTGGCCTTCATGCATGGTTTGCAGGATATCCTGATAGAAGAGGACAATCTGAGTTTAGTACAAGTGATGCTTTGTAAATATGTTTCGATTTGTAGGCAGTAACTTCTCTGCCTCAAGGAAATCTACTGTGTTCAAACTTAGAATGTGTTCCAGAATTCTACAGCAAACCAACATTAAGGATATTGGTCTTCAATTTTGCAGGTCTGTTCTTTTCCCTTTCCTATATGCAGAATCACCTGTATTCCCTTTTTTTCAGTTACTTGGGCCTTGTCCTGGGTAAGAGGTTCATGGTAAATACAAGCCAATTAAGTATCTATGTGAAAGAGTACTCTCACTAAAAACAAATCGGGATTCCATCTGGACCTGTTGACTTATTTGTTTTCATCTCTTTCAGCTACTTCTCAGCCCTAGGGATAACTATTACTATGTTCTCCTTATGGGAGTCTGTGCAACAATTAAATGATGATGTGCCCTTACTGTCCTCCTGTGTGAATGATTTTTTTAAATTCTGAATTTTAAAAATTCAGCCTTCCATTGGCTGTCTTCTATTGCCAGCCCAGGCTGGCCAATGAGTGACTGGATGGAAACTTGTGACTCACTTAGTGATTTCACACAAGTCCAGGTTCTTGCCACCAGGTACTCCCTCTAACATATTATGGAGGAAACAAATACTAACAAAGAGATAGAGGGGCTGGCCAGTACTTACCTCAGCTCAGTACAGCCGATAGATACACAAAAAACAACCGAAAATTTACGTTCCTAGCTTTCGGAATAAATGTTCCTTCATCAGGGAGGAGAGAGGGGAAAGAAAGGGAAGAAGGGAAAGTGGATTTAGTTACTCACAACCCAGGTTATGAAGCAACAGGGAAAGGAAAACAGGGAGGGTAGCAAGGATGGAGGGAGGCATCATCAAGGACACAAACCACTTCTTAGAACGCCTCAAATCCATTCCCACTCCTCTCCCACCTGAAACCTTTCTTGTCACCATAGATGCTACATCCCTTTACACAAACATCCCACACACCCATGGTCTCTCTGCCCTTGAGCACTACCTCTCCCAATGCCCGCCTGAAGATCTTCCAAAAACCTCGTTCCTTATCACACTTACCAACTTCATCCTCACCCATAATTACTTCACTTTTGGAGGCCAGACCTACAAACAAATCATGGGAACGGCCGTGGGAACCAGGATGGCTCCATCCTATGCCAACCTCTTCATGGGCCGCATGGAGGAGGCTTTCCTGAAGACCCAACAGCTGATTCCCCTGGCCTGGTATAGGTTTATAGATGACATCATTGTGGTCTGGACTCATGGTGAAGAAACACTCCTTAATTTCCTCCATAACCTCAACTCCTTTTCGAATCTGAATTTCACCTGGTCCTTCTCCAAAACCCAAACCACCATCCTGGATGTTGACCTTCATATTGTTGAAGCTCACATCCACACCTCTGTCCATATCAAACCCACAAACAAACAACAGTACCTTCACTTTGATAGCTGCCATCCATTCCACATCAAACGCTCCCTTCCCTACGGCCTAGGTATTCGTGGCAAACGTATCTGCTCCAGTGACGAATCCCTCAACAATTACACCAATAACCTGACCAGTGCTTTTCTCTCCCGCAACTATCCTGCAGACCTTGTCCACAAACAGATCTTCCGAGCAATACATTCCTCCCTGTCCAACAACAATGTTCCTACCCTCAGACCACACAGAAGCATCCCTCTTATCACCCAATATTATCCTGGCCTCGAATACATCAATAAATTACTCCGCCAGGGATATGACTTTCTCAAGTCAACCCCTGAAATGAGATCATCCCTTGACAAAATTCTCCCCACATCACCCAGAGTTGCATTTTGCCCCCCCCCCCCCCCCCCCAACCTCCTAACATCCTTGTTAAACCCTACAATATTCCCAGACTACCTTCTCTACCCAGCGGTTCTTACCCCTGTAACCGACCCCGCTGCAAAACCTGCCCCATGCATCCCCCCACAACCACCTACTCCAGCCCCGCTACTGGTAAAACATACACAATTCAAGGCAGGGCCACGTGTGAAACTACACATGTCATTTATCAACTGACATGCCTGCACTGCACAGCCTTTTACATTGGTATGACAACAACTAAACTGGCTGAGCGCATGAACAGACACAGACGAACTGTCCGCCTAGGAGATGTCCAATACCGAGTAGCAGAGCATGCCCTCCAGCATAATTCTAGGGACCTAGGAACCTGCTACACCGTATGTGCCATTTGGCTTCTCCCACCCAACACCAGTCCCTCTGAACTGCAGAGATGGGAACTTGCACTCCAACACATCCTTTCATCCCGCCATCCCCCTGGACTGAACCTACGTTAAACAACCTCACTCCCATTTACTCTTCAGTCTTCTCCTCTTTCCCTTTCCTCTTAAGCCATTCATGCACCTCTTTATCCTACATCTTTATACTATATACCCCTTTAGTTCTGTATACATCCTCTTCGGTTTGAAGCTGGCACAGTACTTACAGTAAAATATCTTTGGCTTCCCTCTGACAACCATGCCTCCATCCTTGCTACCCTCCCTGTTTTCCTTTCCCTGTTGCTTCATAACCTGGGTTGTGAGTAACTAAATCCACTTTCCCTTCTTCCCTTTCTTTCCCCTCTCTCCTCCCAGATGAAGAAACATTTATTCCGAAAGCTAGGAACGTAAATTTTCGGTTATTTTTTGTGTATCTATCGGCTGTACTGAGCTGAGGTAAGTACTGGCCAGCCCCTCTATCTCTTTGTTAGTATTTGTTTCACATCTTTATATGAGATTTTCCATATTATGGAATCTTTTTATAGACACACAATTTGTACTGACTCTTACCTGTCAATATTTGCATGTCCCTTTTTTATCTTAGAGTGCAAAAATATCTACATGTTCAGCATTTTCCAAATTTTTGTGTGTTTGTCATGTACTTCTCCAGAGTGATTTACAGTAAATTTCGACTTTGCCAGTCATTCCTTTATATTCAGCATATTTTAACTAAATGATGTCCATTCATTGTATAAGTAGTAAGCTAACATCTGCTTATCTGGTCTCTCCACCATAAAAACTCTCCTAGCGTTCTTGGTGGATTTGTGAACTTGTATTTATTAGTGACATCATGATCACTAATCTCTGTCTCAGGCCTATTTGTAGCTACAGGGTATGAAATAAACTACCCGACAAAAAAAGTGAAGCACCCATAAGAGGAGGTTGAAATGAAATGGATCTTCATGGGTTGAGAGGGCAAGTGATGTTATTTGAGTGATTACAAAATTGAGTCAAACTGATGAGAGCTTGGCAGTGTAAGCCCACTTACCTGTATGAAATTGTACCCCATCTAGCATGGACACGTTTTCTATTCTATTTGGGAAGGGTGTTTTAAATCCATTGTATTACCTCTTCAGGCAAGCTGGCCCACAGCTGTTGTCCTTGATCCTGCATACTGGCACAGGGTCATTGATATCCATATCTATTGGAGACAGATTTGAGGATCTTTCAGACCACAGGAAGACCTCAAAATCGCGCAGACGGTTCCTAGGCATGCATTCCAAATGTGAACAAGCATTGTCCTGTTGGAAAATGGCACCAGATTATTATAGCATTACTAAGTTACATTGACATCTGACCATGTCTTATCATGCAGTGTATTTTGATCACCTGTGCATTGTCAAATGAGCTGCTCTAGTCAGTTTTCAGAAAATGTGCAGAACTACTTCATAAGACTGTCAGATCTGCTATGAATCCATAGTTTACACTCGGTACATTAAAATTGTGTCCAACAGTCATTGCATGATTGGGCTCTTTTGTGCTACTGAGCATAAACTTACTTTGAATGAGTCTGTGGCTGCCATGGTGGACTCTGGTGGCCAATAAAAACAGCTGATGATTAACTAGAGTTATCCAGGCTGGTTACTTACATGCAGATAACTTCTCAGACTCATTTAGACCTTAATAGGCAGAATAATTTTGACATCTGCAATGAATTCTCCCCGCCCCCCACCCCCTCCTCCCCCCAGTGCCATTTAACCCATCTTTTTGATATACGTTCCATGCCTTCTGATATAGTTTGGAGTTTTCTACTTTGTCTTTCTTGCAGTACTCTGTCTCAAGTGTAATTTGAACATGACAGCTTTCCTGGAAGGCAGTAAATTCAGCTACTTAGTTTCGAATGACTTGGCACTTAACAGTTAAAATTTTGACATTTGACGTGTTATTAATTTGTACTCGGTTGGATTCTCCTCTCTGTGTATGTCTGGTGAACATCCTTCAGAGAACCATAGACTATTATTACATTTGACATCAGGATAGTTTCCAAGATTCTGGAACAATGAGTGTCAAGGATATTGGCGGTAGTTTTGTGGATCGCTTCTGCTAACCTTCTTGTAGACGAGTGTGACGTGTGATGTCTTCTACTGCTTGGCAGTGTGGGAGATTGTGGTTGAAAGAGGGGCTAACTCGGCTGCAAATTTGGTATAGAGTCTGTTAGGGATTCCATTGAGCCCTGGTGCTTAGCTTTAGAGGCCAGAGGTGACAAGAATCATGTGAGAAGTACAGATTATTGGTAAGAGTGAAGAATAGTGCAATTATGAATTTTGACAGAAAAAAGAGTTTTAATAATTTTTTATAAAAAAAAAATAATAATAAAGAAGCAGGATGTGAACAGAGAGAAAATCCAGGAGGGTGTCGGGTTGCAAGAATGTGTTGTAGGCCAAGTTCCCATCTATGGAATTCAGGGAAACTAGTATCATATAGGAGAATCCAAATAGTCTGTAAGATTAGTTAGCACTCAGGTCCCTTTAGTCATGCTGTTGAGCTTGTTCAGCAAATGGGTACTGGGCACCACAAGGTAGACAGTTCTTCTCTGCCCATTCATGCACCATCCAGTTTAGTGGTTGTCATACCTATGATGTGTGGTAGGCACAAGTTAGTTGTAACAACATGACCTTTTTTTGTCCTAATTCTCAGTTGCATGTATCACAGCACTACACATTTTGCCACAATTTCCTTCTTATAATTTATTAATTCTCCCAGTTGAAGTTTTATCGATATAATTAACTATATTCATGCTGTCTTTCTTGGCTAATTTAATGAGTGCTACGTTTCTTTTTCCATTTGTCAGTTTATAATTTGAACTGCAAACGTTTATCTGAAAAAAATGTTGTTTTTAAAGGACTGAACATTTTCATCTGTTTTTACTGAAATTTTTATTTATAAGATGACATGATGTTTGTTTTGTTTTAGGGGTTATTTTCTCGTGGTATGACAGAAAAAGTAGTGGAACTTAGTAGTGATCTGCAGACTGTATTAAATAATTTCATTCATCTGAAGGAGGTAATTACAATTATTTCTCTTTTGTGGGCATTCGTTAATCATACAAACATTATATGTATTTTGTAGTAGACTGTTGTGTTGTATTACTATTAAACTGTGTGCCCCAAAACTGAAATAAAGGGGAAAAAGGGAGCATCTTGAAATAACTGAAAAAAAAGTAACACAAACATTTTGTGTGTCATAATTAATTAAAAAAATGCAGGAAAAAGAAGCATCATTCTGTCACATGTAAAATGATTCTGTTAGTTGCTGGAAATCTCTCTCTAAGCAACAAAGTACACTGAGCTGAAACTGAAGTGAAAACTTTGCCTGAACATGGGAAACAGTACCGGAAGTACTTGTAGCTGTGTTGAAATGTTGCTAGCATGTCTGTTCTTTTAATGTTGTAAATATTATTAAAACAATAATCACTTTGTTACTTATTTACATTCGTAGTGTGTGGACAGAAGTAAATTCATTTGCTTCCATAAATGGAAGATGCTTGAACGACAAATGTTTCTTATTTCAGCAAGTTGTAAGCTTCTAGTTTTATATGTGTTACAGCTGTAATCACTGAGGAATGCAACATATATGGGCACATATTTCACCACTGAGTATTAGAATCTTACTGAATTCCAAATTGCTGAAATCAATTTAAACTGGAACATTAGTTGTAGAAGTATGTACATCAGTTACCCTTGTTTTTGGGCATAATCTCCACCTTGCATGTCACAGTATTTCAATAAATTAAATTGCCCACAGGCTATCTTAAGTAGAATGGTTGAGGATAGTATGAATACCAATATTATTTCTCCACTTCCCTCTTCCATTTTGCCAATTCTACATGAAGGGAATAACAGTTGGTAAGCCTCCATATGAGCCTCAATTTCATGAGTTTGCCACCATAATTATTTCGCAAGACATTTGTGACAGACAGTATAATTTTCTTTGATTCTTCTTGGACCATGTGTTCTAGGAATTTTCGGAGTGAATCTCTAAGTGTTGCAGGATGCCCCTCTTGTAGCATCTCCCACTTGAGTTGGATGAGAAACTTGGTGATGCTGTGTATACTTACTAAACACATGACCATGCTTTTCTTTGCGTTTTCTTTGTTAAAATGATCTGTTAATGCTCACAAAAGCCAGTTCTTGTATGCAACAGTGATTCTTTGGTGGTCTTCCTGCATTTCACTACAGTTTTCATGTGTTGTGGGTTCCCCAAGTACCACAGCATTATTTGCTGCCCCATCGATATTACAAAATTATATTCCATATTGTTAATATACATAGTGAACACACTCTTGTGATATGCCTAAAACTAGTTTTACAACCAGCAAGTTCTCCCTAAATTTTATTGGCTGGGAAGTCCTTAATACAGTAACAAATCTGGTCCAATGTTCCATGATCCCATATTCTGTTCACTAGGCAAGAGTACAAAATTGTGTTCAGTGGCTACTAGAAGTCAAGGAAAAGTGCATCACCCTTGTCACCATTATCTATTATCTTCTTGATTAAACTGTGAATAGATCAATCTCAGTTTCACTAGGTAATGGTTTGTGGAATCCTACACATGAGATTTTTGGTCTCCAAAGCCATCACAATATGAAAGTCTAAAATACGTTTCATAGTTCCACAACAGATTGGCATCAGCAGTATAGACTTACATTTACGTACATTTGTCTGATGGCCCTCCTTGAAAACAGCTATGACATGTCTCTTTGCACAGTCATTTGAAATCCTTCATTGCCTCAAGTATTCCATCAAGTCCAGTGAGCTTTCCTTCACTCAAGAATTTTAGTTGATTGTCTGTTCCACTTATTTAAGTATGTGCAATTTTGGCATTCATACAATTAAAAGTAAGAACTGTTCTATGGTCTTTTTCAGTGAACAATTTCAGAACTTGAAATTCAGTATTTTGGTATTGTTTAGTTATTCTTTGTGCCAGAAAGGTCACTGAATGATTGTGTAAATGCTTTTGATGAGTTTACTGATTTTATGTAAGAATAAAGCCTTTTAGAATAATCATTGGATAGAATTTTATTTCTTAATTTATCAAAAACTTTTTGGGAGGCTTTGTTTATGTGGTGAAGGTCTCTTTGTTTTTTAACAGCTTTTAAGTTGGCTATTGAACAATGGGGGGTGTTTCTCACACTTCACAACCTTGCTTTGCACATACATCTCTAAAGTGTACTGCACAATAGCCTTGAATGCTGCCTATAAAGATTCCATATTTCCAGCCTCTATGATGAATGTTTGAAGCTTGCTGTCAGGTAATCATTAAGCTGTTTGTTGTTGTACTTTAAGCAGTAATGTTTTGATATCTTTCTGAACATTTCCTTAACACCTGATGCAATTGATGCTCTAACAGCCCTTTGGCTACATTTATCCTCTGCTTGAACTAAACTGATAAATTCAGCCATCCTGAAATATTTTCTTGTTAACATTTTCAGTGAACATACCAAGGTTCCAGTTACAAAATGAAGGATACTTTGTACCATTATTTGTTCTTTCCTTTTATTTTCCATTCACAAAGTACCTACAGTAGGGCCTTTGATAGTCATAGAAGATCCAGTATCTGTCGGTGCCAGCATATCAAATATGCCAAATTATCAAGCTAATGGAAAGGGCTTCACTAATCTTGTCCTTCACCTACCTATCCCTTTCCCTGCTCCCACCCTAGCAATACATAATATTTTATTTTACCACCTCACCCACCATATTTATTCCTCCCCCCCTCCTCTCTCCTCCCCTCCCCCTCTCCTCTCAAACCTCTTGACTGCACCTAGCAGCCCTAGCCTGTCCTCATCACATCCTTGTACACTCCCACAAGCAGCATTACACCTTCACCCACCACTACCCTGCTATCCCTCCTGTACCCCATCCCAGCCTCCTCTTTAACTTCCACCCTATCCATGCCAGATTGTTTCTCCCAAGAGATGCTGTTGCTATTCACTGTCCGGCCTTAGTGGCCAGAGACAGTGGTTATAGGTGTGTAAGATCTGCTTGTGTGAATTTATGGTTGTTTCCTAGTTCAGAAGGAGGCCTTCTGGCCAAAAGCTAAGTGTATAGCATTTTTTTGTTGTGCACGTCTGTAATGAAATATTTCCTTTCTATGGTGAGTAGTATTCTATCCTTTCAGAATATTGCCAGATTATCAAGGTTATTTGTAAAAACATGGTCTAAAACTATATTGTATATAGTTGAAGATGGAATATTAAATTCAAACAGTGGAAAGTGCAAATTGGAATACCAACAGTATTATGAAAAGAATAGATTGCTACTTGCCATAAAGATGACACGTTGAACTGCAGGCAAGTGCTGTAAAAGGCAGTTACATACCGAGCTTCTTCAGAAAAGAACATTCACAGACATTCACACAAGCAGGCATAACTCATGCGCTTATGTTGTGCCCATCGATAGTGCTTATGTGTGTGAGGTATGATTGCTTGTGAGAATGTATATGTGTGTTTTTTTCCTGAAGATGGCTTTGGCTGAAAATTCGTTGTGTAACAGCCGGTTTTGTTGTGCCTGTTTGCAACTCAGTGTATCATCTTTACAGTGAGTAGCAATCTCCTTTTCATAATGTTGATTGAGTTGTCACATTTTTCCAATCATCTTATGATGTCCAGTTTTTGGTGGATTGTCGATGTCATGTGCTCATGTGTTTGCATTTTCCCATTTAGGTGCACCTTTGCTCTGTTTGGAAAATATACTCACAGTATGTATGAACTATTTACTGTGCTCTAGTCTGTTTGACAGTTGTACAAGTAACTGAATATTGATACAGTGCACTGATTGTATTAAATAACTATTAAATAAAACTGCACAGCACTGATGTAAATTTAGTACTGTAAATTTATATCTAGGGAATGCAGAGTTATTGATCTTACTGCAAAGCTAACAAAACAACTGGCTTATCTTGATGAGTATATAATTTCTCAGTGAGGCAGACTGTTGTCAATGATGAGGTGCCATGCTGAACGATTCCAATGTTTTTCAAAGGCATTCAACTGTACTGCCAACAATGCCCAGCTAAAACTAAGGGAAAATTTCTGAGACATGCCAGGCTATTGGTTCTGCTAGGCCATCAATTGTCAGATTAGTGTGATCTTACTGTATACAAAAAATGACAGTCAGCGTACTTCCATATTTGTTGTGATATCTCTTATATTGTACATATGGACCTTCCATGAGATGTATGATGAAAGCAGTAAAATCTTTTCACTATTTGTCTTGAATATTTCTCGTTCTTGAATAGTGTTTCTTGAGAAGATCATTATCATTCTTCCAGTGCTCAACAGTTTTTCTGTAGTTTGGACCAACAGGAGAAGACTGCCTTAAATTGCATCTACCATGTGCAGTGATAAAGATCATCTGTGCGCAGTAACTGCATAAACTCATATACGTGCTTAAAAGCCAATTCCCAACAGGCCTCCTCCACTGCCGGGTGGTTTCATAATGACTAAAGGCATTGCAACAGCTATTAAGGTTTGTTAGTGGCCCTGCAGTGTCTCAAGTGACATTCCTCACAGACCATCCTCATTGCTTTTAAGCAGCTCTATACCAAGACTCCTTATCTAATTAAACACAGTAAGAAGGAATGCTGAGAGCACTATGTTTCCTCTGTGAGAATGTATTCCTCTTCATGCCAGGACCAAGTTCCACAGTGTACTGCATGGCCAAAGATCAAGTATTTCTACCAAGGTGTCGGTTCTTGCTGAACACCTTGCAACACACTTTGCAACAGTGTCAGCATTCTCTCCTTACTTGGCTACCTTTTGAATGTGTAGAAGACAAGTTGAAGACATCTCTTTATTCTTTACCCTCCATCATGCTGAGTTACATAATGCTCCTTTCACTGATTGGAAACTGCTTCTAGCTCTTGACTCATCACACAGTTCAGCTGCAGGCCTTGATTGAATTCGTAATCAGATAATCAAACATCTGAATGTTACTCAGACTCCATCTACCCAGGGTCTTCAACCATATTTAGCTAGAAGGTGTTTCCCTTTGCATTGGTGAGATAGTATCCTCATTCCAATCCTTAAACCAGGCAAAACTGTATGTTCATAGATAGCTACAGACTGATTAGCCTGACCAATGTGTTTTGCAAATAGCTTGATGGGTTCTTGAATCAGAGGCCCTTTGTCACACCATCATTGTGGCTTCCAGGAGGGCCAGTCCACAACTGACCAGCTTGTTAGATTAGAAACAGCAATCTGTAAGACATTTTATAAAATCCAACACCTCATTTGTAGTCCTTTTTGACCTCAATAAGGCATACACCACTTGATTCCATCACATTTTACTTATCCTCAACCCTCCATGACTGTGGATTTCTATCTTCCCTACCAATTTTCATCCTACTGGTTCTTTCAGGTTGGAGTTGATACATAACTCAGCTGCCCAAAGGTCCAGGGGAACAGTGCCCAGCAGGGTCAACACTAAGTGTGATATTTTTCCTCATTGCCATCGGCACACTGGTGACCTTCATCAGGCAAGTAGTGACCCCTGCGCTGCTACATTGATGACTTTTGTGTTTGGTATCTCTCTCAGTCTGTAGCGCTTTCCCACGGCTTCCAGTTCTCTCCAGCAAAAATGTGAGTCTTACATTTCTGTCATTGTATACCACATTCCATCCTGACCCAGAACTCTAGAAAACTCTACTTGGGTACACAGGCAATTGGAAGTTACTGCACAGTCTTGATTTTTTTGACTACCCTTCTGTAAAAAGCTGACATAGCTGCACCACATTTGTCAGCTAAACATATGCATGTGAAAGCTTAACGCTCTCTGCTTCCTTGCCCACATTACTTGGGGTGTGGGTCACATTACACTATTGCATGCTTACTGGGCCTTGGTTTTTTCTCGATTGGATTAAGTTTGCCAGGTTTTCAATTGGATTGTGGTTCACAGGCTTTTGGCTCAACATTACATTAAGTTTTGAAGTTATTGAACTCAGTCTGTCATCAGGGTGTAAGACTGGCCATGTGTGCCATCATGACTAGTCCTGTAGATGGTCCTTTTGCCAAAGTGGGGATCTTACCTATTCAGTTCTGACTATACCAACTCTAATTTACTTAACCAACCACTATCTGACTCTTTCCTAATAATGCAAATTATCGAGTCCTTTTTACATACAAGGGGCATCTGCTCTCAGGTTGGATTACCTATTCAAATGCACCTTGAGGCCTCCCACCGGAATCTCTTCCTTACTCTCTTAGAATGTGCTCCTTATGTTTCAATTGCTCCCCACCCCCTCTTCCTCATGACTTCATGGCATCTGTTCTTAAGGAGTATCATGTTGATATCATCACTTACACTGATAGCTCTAAAATCAAGAATTTTGAGAGAGCCAAATTGTTGCAGGCCAATTTGCTTGATAAATGTTCTGACTAAAATATAAGAAAAGCTCCTCTTCAGCTGCCCAAGAGATCACGGACAGCTAGCAGTCAGCTGGCATCAGTCACCCTGAGTAATTAAAGGCCACCAAGGATGTGATAAATCATATGCTGCATATTGTCAGCACCTCAAATGACAAATACTTCATTGTCGCAATTATTACATAGGTGATGATACATCTGATAACTTTAGTGGACTACCATGTCCAGCAGACTGACACAGTGGATTGTTTCAGGTGCCTCTTTAACAGCTTCAAAGATAAACAAAACTGAATTGCACCAGCAAGAAAATAATGAAGAACATCACCAAGGGGTCTCTGTGTAACTTAAGAGTTTTGTGGTGTTGATATACACTGAAGTGCGAAAGAAACTGCTATAGGCATGTGTATTCAAATACAGAGAAATGTACCAGGTGTACTGGTCTGAAATGATCGTTAAGATACAAATGTGTCGATAGGCAACATTTGTTGTGAACGAGCCTTAATTTTTTTTGTGTGGTTGGTATGACATCTATTAAAGATATTTAGTATACATCAAGTCATGTAACAAACAACATCATATGTTTTCATCATGTTAACAATGTCGAATTTTGTACCAGAAAGTGATGATTTGCGGAAAGCATTAATTTTTTGTTTTCATTTGAGGGGGGGGGGGGGGGAAGAGAAAAAGAGAGAAGAAGAAGAAGAAGAAGAAGAAGAAGAAAAAAAATGAGCTGCAGAGTTGCATCGAATGCTTTTCGGGGCATATGGTGATCATGCTCTTTCAGAAGCAACATGCAAACGATTGTTTTAATGGTTCAGAAATAATGATATTGATGTGAGAAATGAAGAACGTGGAAGACCACCAAAAACGTTTGAATATGCTGAATTGCAAGTAATATTGGATGAAGATGATACTTTGAATCAGAAGCAAATGGCAGAAATGCTAAATGTTGCACAACAAACAATTTCTGACCGTTTGAAAGCTATGGGAAGGATCAAAAAGTGTGGAAAATGGGTCCCACATGAATTGAATGAAAGACAGATTGAAAACCGAAAAACCATTTGTCAAATTTTACCTCAAAGACATGAAAGAAAATCAGTTTTGCATCGAATTGTTACTGGCGATGAAAAATGGATTTATTTTAAGAATCCTAAATGGGAAAAATCATGGGTTAATCTGGGACAACCATCAACATCCACTGCAAAACCAGATCGATTTGGCAAGAAGACGATGCTCTGTGTTTGGTGGGGTAAGAAAGGTGTGATGTATTATGAGCTTCTAAAACCTGATGAAACTGTGAATACTAATCGCTAAAAACAACAAATGATCAATTTGATCTATGCATTGATCAAAAAAAGACAAGAATGGGCCAGAAGACATGGCAAAGTAATTTTTTTACACGACAATGCACCTGCACACGAAGCAAAACTGGTTCAGGATACAATCAAAACACTTGGCTGGGAGCTGCTACCCCACCTGCTGTATTCACCAGACCTGGCCCTTTCCGACTACCATTTGTTTTCATCAATGGGACATGCACTGGCTGAGGAACACTTCGATTCCTACGAAGAAGTCGAAAATTGGGTGTCTGGCTGGTTTGCTTCAAAAGACGAACATTTCCATTGCCATGGTGTCCACAAATTGCCAGAAAGGTGGTCAAAATGTATAGAAAGCAATATTCAGTACTTTGAATAAAATGTTTTTACTTTCAATTCAAAATTAATGTTTCAGTTTCACAAAAAAATGCTCATTTCATACTGGTACACCTGGTAAACAGGCAGAATATAGCACTCTGGTCAGCAATGACTATATAAGACAACAAGTTTCTGGCGCAGTTGTGAGATTGGTTACTGCTGCTACAATGGCAAGTTATCAAGATTTAAGTGAATTTGAATGTGGTGTTATAATCAGTGCACGAGCTATGGGACACAGATCTATGGAGTAGTGATGAAGTGGGGATTTTCTCGTACAATCATTTCACAAGTGCACCATGAATATCAAGAATCTGATAAAACATCAAATCTCTGACATCACAGTAGCCACAAAAATAGCCTGCAAGAACAGGACCAAGGACAACTGAAGAGAATAGTTCAGCATGACAGAAGTGCAGCCCTTCTGCAAATTGCTGCACATTTCAATGCTGGGCCATAAACAAGTGTTAGTGTGTGAACCATTCAACAAACCAACATCTATATGTGCTTTGATGGCCGGATGACACAAAGCTTCACAACATGCCTGTGTCCATCAACACTGACATTGTACTGTTGATGACTGGAAACATATTGCCTGGTCGGACGAGTCTCATTTAAAATTGTATTGAGTGGATGGACGTGTACGGATATGGAGACCTCCTCATGAATCCATGGATCCTGCATGTCAGCAGGGGACTGTTCAAGCTGGTGGAGGCTTTGTAATTGTTTGGGGCGTGTACAGTTGGAATGATATGGGATCCCTGATACATCTAGATACGACTCTGAAAGGTGACACATATGTAAGCATTACGTCTGATCACCTGGATCCATTCATGTCCATTTTGCATTCCAATGGACTTGGGCAATTCCAAGAGGATAATGCGACACCCCACACATCCAGAATTGCTACAGAGTTGCTCCAGGGACACTCTTCTGGTTTTAAACACTGCCGCTGGCACCAAACTCTCCAGACACAAACATTATTGAGCATATCGTGGATGCCATGCAGAAGAGATCTACACCCCCTCATACTCTTACAGATTGATGGACAGCCCTGCAGGATTCATGGTGTCAGTTACCTCCAGCGCTACTGCAGATATTAGTCGAGTCCTTTGCCATGTCATGTTGTGGCACTTATGCATGCTTGCGGGGGCCCTACATGATATTAGGCGTGAGTGAGAAACTGCACAATATGAGTAAATAACCACCAGTGAAAAGCATCAGTTTACCAGCAACATTTTCCTCACCACTAGTGCGGGTCATGGAGTGGAAGATGGCAGAAAGATACTAGGTGTACAGCAAGCAAGGGTGATTGTGGAAAGGTGGCAAAGTTATTGTGCACAAGAGCTACATTTAAGAAGGAAATTAATGAGTACAACAGAGAATGGTAGGAAATCTGAATAGGCAGACACAGGGAGAATAACTTATCAGTTTCTGTTTAGAGCACGTAATCAAGCCAGTATCCAGTCAAACACTCTGAGGAAATAAGTGGTGGTGGTGAGGGGTGGGGAAAGCAAGATAGTGTCCAAAACAGCCAGTTGCAGCAGAGAACAGTGTTAGCAGTATTGGACAGCAAAGCACAGCACAGTCTGAAATGCCTTTGTCTGCTGATGGTGAGATACATTATAAATAAGACATGTGCTGCCAGTGGCCACAATCATCTCAGGATTCCAATTTCTCAGTCCCAAGACAGATATGAAGCATCTCCCCCCCCCCCCCCCCCTTTAATCTTTAATTGGTGACTTGCTTTTCCAGAGGGCGTTCACTCATGACAACCCACCATGCATTCAGAGAACACTTTAATATCGTGCCTGCAGGTCATGTTCCTGATTCAAAATTGATTGTTACTTGGGTGGACACATTTATGGATGCCAATAGTGTGCTGAAAAAGAAACAGGGCCTTCAGGACCCACAATTACACCAGAAAACGTCAAGAAAGGAAGCCTGGCGGTATTGAATTCTCCCTGCGATCTGCCCACAAACATGCAGTTCCTCTTGCAGTTTCTGACCATACACTGTGATGAATTCTTCATGAAATCTTGAAATATCATCCATAAAAGCTGGCAATGGTATGCACACTAAATTCTTGTCATGGTGCTTATGAAAAAAGATATTGAAGCCTTGACCGAAAACCTTCCTCGTAAAGCCCTTGTGTTCCTCAGCAATGAGTACATTTTTGTTTGTCTGGATGTGTGAATAAACAAAGTAGCTTAAAAGACTGGTGAGTCTCATATCTGTTTCCTGTTGGGACACACAGCCTGGACCCTTTTTGTGAATATGGGCAAAATTATGTGTAGTTACTTGTATTATATAGTGAGTACCTTAAAATTTTTTAAAGATATTGTAATCTATACCAGTTCTTTGTTGAAATTATGTAGTTTTGCCATGAAGCACAAAAACAGCAAGCAAAAATGGAGAAGATGATGGATCAACTGCAAAAGGAGCTGCACGAGTGCCGTGCTGCTGAGAAAGCGGAACGAACAAAACTGGCTGAGAGCAGACATTTGCTAGCAATGCAGCAGGATTCCATCAACAAGCTTCTGTCTGTAAAAGGTTAATTGACTTTGGTGACTATTATTACCTAAGATAAATAAAGTGCTAAATATGTACATAGGTTGTCCATAAATTAAGATCTTCAGTGCTTTTTCACACAGTAAACATCATTTTATTACAGATTATGAAAGCTTGGGCTTTTAGCTATGTTTCAGTGTTGTCTCCATCACAACTGATGTATTTTTGGAGATGCTCTGCAACCTTTTTCATACCTGTGTTGTACCACTCTCCCACCAACTCATGCAGGAAGGAATGGACAGCTGCCTTCAATTTTCATCGCTAGAGAATTTCATTCCCCCAAAGTGTTGTTTCAAGTTGAGGAAAGCATAGTAGTCACTGAGAGCCAAATCAGGACTGTATGGAGGATGGTCAATCATTTTCTACCCGACTTTGGCGATGAGATCTGTCGTGGTCCTGGTGACGTGATGGCGGATGCTGCCATGGTGCAAATGAACTCCCTTTATCAGCCGACCCCTCCTTTTGCTCTGTACTACCCAGTGTAGCTTTGTTAGTGTCTCACAGTAGCTCTTTCGAGGTGATTGATCAGCAGAATGCCTTTCTTATCCCAGAATACTAAAGCCATCACCCTCCCTGTTGATGGTGTTTGCTTGAACTTCTTGACATTTGGAGAACCAGAACCTCACCATTGTTTTGATAGTTCCTTAGTCTCTAGCATGAAGTACTGGATCCAAGTTGTGTCCCCAGTTATAGTTGAATCCAGAAACTCCTCACCCTCTTCCTGGTAACAGCACGGCAACTTCTGAGCACTTTTGATGCACTTACTTCTGTGTTCATCAGTGGGCATCTGCAGCACCCACCTGGCAAACACTTTGTGATCTTTCAAATTGTCTGTCAAACTCTTGTCCATGGTACTCTTAGAGGTGTCCCCTATCAGTTCACAGTCACATGCCAATCTGCATTCAAAACTTCTGTGTCCTGAATGAGGGTCATCTTTAACTTCTGTCCAGCCATTTTTAAACCCTATGAACCATTTGTAACACTGAGACAGCTTAAGCAATTATGACCGTAGGCTTCCTGCATAATTTGTTGTGTCTCTGTAAAGGTTTTCTCGAATTTCATGCAAAATCTAATGCAAATGCATTGCTCCTCTAATTCTGCTATCTCGAAATTCACTAATTGTGCGACACAACATTCTACTCAATACAGCACAGAACAATAGCTAACAGACATATAACAATGAAACTTCCGGCAGTTAAACAATAAACACAGGAGTGTGTGGATGGATGCCAACTGCCTTTCGCTCCAACACACCATTGTCGCAAAGTTATGAATGTTCCGGAAATTTTTGAACAGACCTCATATACAGTCCCTGGTCTCGCTAACTCTTAGATAAATGCTTTTTCTAGAAAAATATATGTATCCAGTATCAGTACATGAATTACAGTTTTGGTAGCAGCTCCCTAAATTAAAAAAAAAGCCTCTACAATGTTTGGTTTTGCTTTTTATTTCTAACTTTCTTTTCTTGTGGAGCAGGAAAGCAACTCTCAATTGCACTAGTTTAATTTTATCTATTTTGTGGCAATACTGTGGCCATGGAAACACTTCTTGTCCATGTATGTATTGACACAAACATTGTCAGCAAGTGGTTGTAATATTGCCAATGTTACTTAACATGTTGCTGTAATTTGTGTTGACAGTATGCAGTTTTTATGGTCCATTTAAATGCACTTTAAAGTGTACCTTTTACTGATCCCATTATCTTATATACTTTAGGAAACAATGTTGATTTAAATAAGCCTCCATTAATGTACAGCGTGTTCACTGTTGTATATCAAATGATACCAGATGTCTCACAATTATTTTGTATGTGATAACAGATGGGACTGTTTGAGTAGTGTAACTGGAAAGTGGCAGTCTCTTTCCAAAGTATTGTAGTGAGTTTTCGTTTTGTAAGATTGTAATGTGCAATCTTTTCAAGTAGAATACAGGTAATGTAATTAAAAGCAAGCAATTTATTTTTAACAAAAGGTAGCTTTTGCTGTAGTTTAGAAACAATTTAGCAACAGTTACATCTCTGTGGCTTTCTCCATACCTCTGATAGTTTTATCTCAGGATAGGTTCAATAGAACATGTGTGAATAATTGTATGAATTAATTAATTTTTGTCCTAGACATGTGTAGGTAACCATCCATTTTAGAATTAGGTTTAATGTATACAGATTATAAACTAAACCTTTTACCCTTTCAGGAATTGCTCACTTGTAACGTGCCTCACCTTCCTTTCCTACATCTCTTCTGAGTGAGACCAACATCACTCCTATGGAACCTTCTGTAACCTGAAAACATTTCCCAGAGAGAAAGGGAGAGAGATCAGAAAGGAGGGGGCGGGGAGATAGGGAAGGAAGGTGGGAGGGGGGGTGGAGAGGGGGAGAGAGAGAGAGAGAGAGAGAGAGAGAGAGAGAGAGAGAGAGAGAGAGAGAGAGAGAGAATATGGCCACATGAAGGGGGCAGGTGTGTGTGTGTGTGTGTGTGTGTGTGTGTGTGTGTGTGTGTGGAGGAGTGGTGGGAGAAGGCAGTACACAATCTGGACAGAGAAGGAGTGCTGTTGACTCATTAGAGAAGAGAAAAGGCAGGGGTAACCAGTATAGTGGAGGTTTAGGCTAAGCAGATTGTGAAGGTCTAGGCCAGGATATGCTGGAGAGATGATTTCCACCAATATAGTTGAGCAAAATTTTTGCTGGAAGAGTGTATCCAGATGAGCTGTGTAGTGAAGCAGTTATTGAAGCAATTAGTGTTGTGTTGCACATCATGTTTGGCAACTGGATGGTCAAGTTTGAGGTTTGCCACAGTTTGGTGGTGGTAGTTCATGTGAGTAGACTGTTGGTTACATGCCATGCTCACATAGAATGTTGTACAGCAGTTGCAGCACAGCTGATATGTAACACATTTGCCTCCACACATGGTAACATATTTGCCTCCACATATGGCCATGCCATTTTGGCCATGCCTTTTATTGTAGGAGATGCCAGTGACTGGACTGTGGTAGGTGGTGGTGAATGAGTGGGTGTATGGGACACATCTTGCATGTGGGTTGTGTAGTGGTAGGCAGGAGAGCCAACACCGTGCTACTAGAGGAGGCCGAAAGGCACGCGTTTTTGCTCACGCAGGCTGGCATGAGGTCTGGAACAGAAAAAGGAAATTAAACTTTAGAAAAATGGATGTAGCAGGTGGAATACTTAACTAATCCATTAATGGTGAACGTCGCTCTTGACATTACGTGATTCACAGTATCAATAGTAAATGATAACGGTGCCTTGCTAGGTCGTAGCAAATGACGTAGCTGAAGGCTATGCTAACTATCGTCTCTGCAAATGAGAGCGTGTACGGACGCAGGAGGAGCTGGCCACTCTTCGCGAACAGCTAAGCGTGTTAATGGCCACGGTCAGCCGTCTTCAGGCTGCTGCCTCAGAGTGTAGTGGCAGTGGGGAGTCTGGTGCGTCGCAAGGTACACCCCAGGTGTTACATGCTTCACCCACTGTCCCTGCTGTCGAGACATCTTCGCGGGTACCGGGCGCGGTTGGGCCACCCTCTCCCCAAGGGGAGTGGTGGGTTCAGCAGCGTTCGCGGCGCACGAGGCGCAGGGTAAATGTGGAGGCTGGCCGTGTGGCATCGCTTGCTCTGCCTGTGAGTGGACATGTGGCTGCTCCTTCAGCATGGTCCGAGCAGGCACACGGGGGGAGGGATTTATTAGTTATTGGGAGCTCCAATGTTAGGCGGGTGATGGGGCCCCTTAGGGAAATAGCGGAAAGGTCGGGGAAGAAGGCCAGGGTTCACTCTGTCTGCTTGCCGGGGGGGTCTCATCCGAGATGTGGAGGAGGCCCTATCAGCGATGATAGAAGGCACTGGGTGCACCCGACTGCAAATTGTTGCTCATGTCGGCACCAATGACTCCTGCTGTCTGGGTTCAGAGGTCATCCTCAGTTCGTACAGGCGGTTGGCAGAATTGGTGAAGGCGGAAAGCCTCGCTCGTGGGATGGAATCAGAGCTAACTATTTGTAGTATCGTTCCCAGAACCGATCGCGATCTTCTGGTTTGGAGCCGAGTGGAAGGCTTAAACCAGAGGCTCAGACGATTCTGCGGAGAGCTGGGGTGCAAATTTCTCGACCAACGCTATCGGGTGGAGAAATGTAGGGTCCCCCTGAATAGGTCAGGCGTGCACTACACGCCAGAAGCGGCTACAAGGGTAGTGGAGTATGTGTGGAGTGCACATGGGGTTTTTTTAGGTTGGAGAATTCCCTCCCTAGGCCCGACAAGACACCTCCTGAGACGCGGCAAGGTAGGAGTAGGCAAAATGCAACAGGGAATGACAATATTAATGTGCTAATAGTAAACTGCAGGAGCGTCTATAGAAAGGTCCCAGAGCTGCTCTCATTAATAAACGGTCACAACGCCCATATAGAACTAGGGACAGAAAGTTGTCTGAAACCAGGTGCAAACAGTAATGAAATCCTAAACTCAGATTGGAATGTATACCGCAGAGATAGGCTGGACAGTGAAGGGGGAGGCGTGTTCATAGCGATAAGAAGTGCAATAGTATCGAAGGAAATTGACGGAGATCCGAATTGTGAAATGATTTGGGTGTAGGTCACGGTTAAAGCAGGCTCAGACATGGTAATTGGATGTCTCTATAGGCCTCCGGGCTGTGACTGAGCACCTGAAGAATAATTTGGAAAATATTTCGAGTAGATTTCCCCACCATGTTATACTTCTGGGTGGAGATTTTAATTTGCCGAATATAGACTGGGAGACTCAAACATTCATAACAGGCGGCAGGGAAAAAGAATCCAGTGAAATTTTTTAAAGTGCTTTATCTGAAAACTACCTTGAGCAGTTAAACAGAGAAACGACTCGTGGCGATAACATATTAGACCTTCTGGTGACAAACAGACCCGTACTATTTGAATCAGTTAATGCAGAACAGGGAATCAGTGATCATAAAGCGGTTATTGCATCGATCATTTCAGCCATAAATAGAGATATTAAAAAAGGTAGGAAGATTTTTCTGTTTAGCAAAAGTGACAAAAAGCAGATTTCAGAGTACTTGATGGCTCAACACAAAAGTTTTGTCTCAAGTACAGACAGTGTTGAGGATCAGTGGACAAAGTTCAAAACTGTCGTACAATATGCGTTAGATGAGTATGTGCCAAGCAAGATCGTAAGAGATGGAAAAGAGCCACCGTGGTACAACAACCGAGTTAGAAAACTGCTGCGGAAGCAAAGGGTACTTCACAGCAAACATAAACATAGCCAAAGCCTTGCAGACAAACAAAAATTACGTGAAGCGAAATGTAGTGTGAGGAGGGCTATGTGAGAGGCGTTCAATGAATTCGAGAGTAAAGTTCTATGTACTGGCTTGGCAGAAAATCCTAAGAAATTTTGGTCCTATGTCAAAGCGGCAGGTGGAACAAAACAAAACGTCCAGACACTCTGTGACCAAAATGGTACTGAAACAGAGGATGACAGACTAAAGGCCGAAATACTAAATGTCTTCTTCCAAAGCTGTTTCACAGAGGAAGACTGCACTGTAGTTCCTTCTCTAGATTGTCGCACAGATGACAAAATGGTAGATATCGAAATAGACGACAGAGGGATAGAGAAACAATTAAAATTGCTCAAAAGAGGAAAGACCGCTGGACCTGATGGGATACCAGTTCGATTTTACACAGAGTACGCGAAGGAACTTGCCCCCCTTCTTGCAGCGGTGTACCGTAGGTCTCTAGAAGAGCGAAGCATTCCAAAGGATTGGAAAAGGGCACAGGTCATCCTTGTTTTCAAGAAGGGACATCGAACAGATGTGCAGAACTATAGACCTATATCTCTAACGTCGATCAGTTGTAGAATTTTGGAACACGTATTATGTTCGAGTATAATGTCTTTTCTGGAGACTAGAAATCTACTCTGTAGGAATCAGCATGGGTTTCGAAAAAGACGGTCGTGTGAAACCTAGCTCACGCTATTTGTCCACGAGACTCAGAGGGCCATAGACACGGGTTCACAGGTAGATGCCATGTTTCTTGACTTCCGCAAGGCATTTGACACAGTTCCCCACAGTCGTTTAACGAACAAAGTAAGAGCATATGGACTATCAGACCAATTGTGTGATTGGATTGAGGAGTTCCTACATAACAGAACGCAGCATGTCATTCTCAATGGAGAGAAGTTTTCCGAAGTAAGAGTGATTTCAGGTGTGCCGCAGGGGAGTGTCATAGGACCGTTGCTATTCACAATATACATAAATGACCTGGTGGATGACATCGGAAGTTCACTGAGGCTTTTTGCAGATGATGCTGTGGTGTATTGAGAGGTTGCAACAATGAAAAATTGTACTGAAATGCAGGAGGATCTGCAGCGAATTGACGCATGGTACAGGGAATGGCAATTGAATCTCAATGTAGACAAGTGCAATGTGCTGTGAATACACAGAAAGATAGATCCCTTATCATTTGGCTACAAAATAGCAGGTCAGCAACTGGAAGCAGTTAATTCCATAAATTATCTGGGAGTACGCATTCGGAGTGATTTAAAATGGAATGATCATATTAAGTTGATCGTCAGTAAAGCAGATGCCAGACTGAAATTCATTGGAAGAATCCTAAGGAAATGCAATCCAAAAACAAAGGAAGTAGGTTACAGTACACTTGTTCGCCCACTGCTTGAATACTGCTCAACAGTGTGGGATCCGTACCAGATAGGGTTGATAGAAGACATAGAGAAGATCCAACAGAGAGCAGCGCGCTTCATTACAGGATCATTTAGTAATGGCGAAAGCGTTACGGAGATGATAGATAAACTCCAGTGGAAGAGTCTGCAGGAGAGACGCTGAGTAGCTCGGTACGGGCTTTTGTTAAAGTTTCGAGAACATACCTTCACCGAAGAGTGAAGCAGTATATTGCTCCCTCCTACGTATATCTCGCGAAGAGACCATGAGGATAAAATCAGAGAGATTAGAGCCCACACAGAAGCATACCGACAATCCTTCTTTCCACGTACAATAAGAGACTGGAATAGAAGGGAGAACCGATAGAGGTACTCAGGGTACCCTCCGCCACACATCGTCAGGTGGCTTGCAGAGTATGGATGTAGATGTAGATTTTGTCAGTGAACCATCACTAGCAAAGTCGGCTGTACACCTGGGGCATGCTAGGAAGTCTCTCTAGACCTGCCGTGTGGCGGGGCTCGGTCTGCAATTACTGATAGTGGCAACATGCGGGTTCGACGTATACTACCGGACCGCAGCCGATTTAAAGGCTACCACCTAGCAAGTGTGGTGTCTGGCAGTGACACCACAGGTTGACCTCTAAGAAATGACCAGTGGGTACCAAGATGGAAGTAGGGTTGGAAAAGGATATTCCATAGGTTGGGTGGGTAGCATAACACTACTTTGGGTTATGTGTGTAGGATTTTGGGTTGGATATCCCTCATGTCAGGGTATGAGGAAAGGTAGTCAAAGCCCTGATGAAGGATATGGTTGAGCTATTCAAAGCTAAAGTAATATTGATCAACAAAAGCAGAGGTTTGTTCTGTGAAGCGTTGTACCCTGCCACAATGGGACAGTCGGTGGGGAGACCTGTGGGGTTGGGTTTTGGGAGTAGGTAAAAGGGGGAGGGGAGACAAGGTGGGAAGTTGTTCATGTGATGAAGCAGATGTATTCAGGTGTCAGGTTTTGGGGCTGCCGTAAGACCTGGAGGTCCTGTTGGACTTCTGGGATAAGATCATGGTCATTAGGTTTCTATGATGAGGTGTTGGAAAGCTTCCAGAGTCGTCAGTAACATATTGACAATGTTTCATGACCACTGTGGTGGAGTGTTTGTCTCTGGGAAGGATGATAAGTTCTGGGTTGGTTTTCAGGTTACAGGTAGCTGTGTGTTCCATAGAATTGATGTTAGACTTGCTGGAGAGGGATTAGGACAACTTACTGTGGAAGGGTTTAGGAAGGGAAGGTGAGGCAGGTTAGAAGTGAAGAACTCCTGAAAGATAACAAGGGGATGAATGGATTGAATGGGTGGAAGATCATGGTTGGAGAAAGTTTGAAACTGTTTTAAACAAAGTTCTGTGTGGGGTTTTGGTTATCTGTTGTTAGTGGGATGCATGGCAAAAAAATGTTTCCACTGCAGAGAATGAATAAAGGAAAGTAGGTCCTTTGCAAAGGCCTGCATGGTAGAATATAGGTTTTGGGATGAAGGTGAGGTCTTTTAGAGATTATTGAGACTTCTGCAGTGGTCTTACTTTTGCCAGAAAGATTGATAACAGCGTTACGAAATGAATGTTCAGGAGCAGTGTGTTTTGTGCAGGGGATATGTAAGGTGTAATAACTGAGCAGGGCATGGCTGGAGAGCTATGAGGGGATGACGGGGAGCTTGGATCATAGTGGTAAGCTCTTTCTTTGGTGTAGGTAATTACATGCTGGCATATGGACAAGAGTAGCTGGAATGCCTTCCTTGGATCGTGGTGGGAATGCTGTTCCAATTGTTGAAGAGCAAGAGTTTCCGTTGCAGTGATAATATCAATAAAGTTGTGGTAGAGGCTATCGAGCAAGGTTTGTGCTTGGACTGTATGATTATGAGGGTGAAGGACTGATAATTTGGAAAATGTGAATGTGCTTGTGGTAGAACGGTTGACAGCTCAAGATTCCAATTTTAATGTTAAGCCAATTAGGAGGGATAACACATGCCAGACAAAATTTCAGGAAAAGGATGTGCACTCAGCATTTTGTAATGACAAAGGAGAGTTTTTGGAATTGGTCGAGGTAGAATGAGCAGGAATTTATGGTTGACCAGTTGGGAGGCAACAGGAGTGACTGAAAAAAGTTAACAGAGGTTGATAATTAGAAGGTGGAAAACTATAGTTGAAGTGTAATAATGGACATAAATGGTAGGCACTTTGTAGAGAGCAATGTAGGAAGTTAGGAAGAGGTCATAAAATGTTTTACAGAAGCAGGGGATAGTGGGTGCACTTGTAAATAGATATATTTGTTTGCAAATTGACACACTTGATTGTACAATATGATTGTGAATAAATGCTTGCCATCGGCTAACAGTCATGTTGGACAGCGTGAGTCAGTAGTTGATAATATGTTAAAAACAGAATTGGAATTAAATGTTCAAAAAGGTGATATATCCATGGGAGCAGGGAGTTGTTGTATGGCACTTTTTAGCATTGTGGGCCATTACAAGAGAGGGCATTCAAATTGTGCAACAGAGAGTGGCCAGCATGTGTTTTGAGGTCAGATTCTGTAGAGGAGAAAGAAGTATAGTCATACTAAGGAATAACGACTGTACAAATGAATTGTGGATAAGTAAAGAAAAACATAAACAAAGGTAAAAGTGTGTGGTATGAAAGAGAACTGAATGGCAACATATAACAATAATGGAAATTTTCTATTATTCCTGTTATAAATTGAAGTCACTTTGCACATTTTTCTATCTGCATGAAGACAAATTTCAGGAGCTACTGTTTGAGATGGTTTTCACTAATAGTTAGATAATTCATGAGGAAAGTTTGTATGTATAATTTACGAGGGGTTGCTGAAAAGTAATGCCTATGAATTTTTTTTGTGAAAACTCTTTAAGCTTTTTGAATGAAACAAATGTTATTAACATTCTGCATCATGAGTCTTCATGTTTACATATTTATCTCTTTATACAGTCACCCTGGTGATGAACAGGAGACTAGTTTGTCACTGTAGAATGTTTGACTTTGTTGATGGAGCTACTACATCACCTCTTCTTGCACTGCTTCATCACAATCAAACTGAAGTCCTCAAAGGTGTTCTTTAAGTTTGAGAAACAGATGAAAATTGGATGGCGCGATGTCTGGACTGTATGGAGGATGACAGTGAACCCACAATGTCGGGTTGTGAAGATTTAGCAGCACCCAAGTGTGGCATGACATTGTCATGCTAAAGAAGAGGGTGCTCCATGTGTGGATAAACTCTTTGAATTCGAAAGTCAGTTACAGCATGCTGTTTCTCATGCACTGACACAGTTCTGTCACACATCGCCATGTTACACACTACTATTCAGAGCCCTCTAGTGCCAGAAGGCTGTGAATATGTAAAAATGAAGAGTAAATATGTAGAATATTAATAAAGTTTGTTTTATATACAAAGCTATAAGAGTTTTCACATAAAACAGACATTACTTTTTAGCATGCCCTCATATTACTGCTACACCAGACAAGCTGTCCAGCTGCAGGTAGTTAGTGCTACCCAAGCAAAGTTGAGGCAGGTTGCTAATGTAATTTACATTATACATTCTACACACCCACTGTAAACTAGAGTTAGAAGTCTCATGTTCTAATTTGTGTATTGGATATATTTGGTATGTTACATGCTGCATAATATTTTTCAGCTGAAAATGCCAAACTGTCAGAAACAGTTAAGAACCAGGAACTGAAACTGCGGCAGTTGAAGTCAGTAAGTTTCAAAGTTGTTCAGTCATGGTAGTATGAATAGTTGTGAAATATTTTACAGGCCCCAAGAAGTAACTTCCTGGACATGAAATGACAGAATAAAACATTAAGACAAATAGTCACTGTATGATATCATAGTTGTTATACGACATTAATATTGGTGATGATTTCTTTTTCTTTTTTGTATTTATACACATAATTTATTTCCATAACTTAAAGTCTGTAAACAACATGAGGCACAATAATAATACATTATAGCAGAAGGATTTGTAGCAGCATTGTAACTGTGTAAAGCATGTATAAGGTATACTGAAAAATTGTGGTACAGTGATACTTTTTCACTAATATGAAGGGTGCTGCACCCATGCATGAATACAGAGAGCACAAAGTCTCCTGTACTGTGGGTGAGGATTCCCGGCATGGCTTGCGGTACTACTTCACACTCCTGGACAAATGGTCTCTGACGATCATCAGTGTTCTTAGGGTTGCAATCCATTGGCCTAGAACATGTTCAATCAGATTCTAGTCTAGAAGGCACATTGACCACGTTAACACATGAGGCCTTCTTCATGCAAGTAGTTCCCCACTGAGTCAGATCTATGTGTACCATGTAGAAAGTGTACATATTGTAGGATGTCATCCCTATAAATTGCAACTGTGACAGTTCATTAGGAAATGAATCTAGTGGTGTATGTGCTCCAAAGAGGTGCCATCTCACACAAGAACCCTAATTATATTTGCCACTTTCCACAGTATTGTCAACACTGTAACATATCCAAGTGCCGCCAAGGTAAAGGAATGATGCGAAACTCTCTTTGGGTCTTGTTGAGATATATGTAATTTGGTCGCTACCCCACTGTTCCCAGGTCCATTCGTGATTAGCTAGACACCATACCTGCCTTTGTGTAAGGGGAATGTGTCTGGTGGGTTATTGACCATAAAGGGTGACCTCACTGTTGGCAGCTCATTGCTCACACATTGCATCTCGCTGCTTACCAGGAGCCTTGTTAAATTTACACTGCAGCCTCACTGCTGTCACATTGCTGCTTGCTGGTCACTCAGCATCTTGCATTTGGCATGAAATGTTTAAGATTTGGGCTACATGGCTGTTCCTCAGTTTGTGTTCCAACGCAGGATCGTGCACTACTGGTAAAGCTCTTTTACAAGAATGGTGGCTACCTGCCAGGAACTCTACAGAAGTCTCAAACACTCAAGGCTATGAAAAAGGACATTGGTCCAATGTCTGCCAAGGGTCTGGAGAAAATGATTATGAAATTCAAAAAGACAGGCTTATGTGAAGTTCAATGTGGCACAGGGAAGAAAACGATCTGATGTCAGCAGATAATGTGGCCACAACAGCGCAAGAGGAGTTGAGTGGTGGTCTACAAACATGCAGTACATGGGGAGTTCCCCGAACTTTGAACACACGCATCAGCATAGTGCTTAAAGTTCTATGAAACATCCTGCATCACTATCCACACAAAATTACCTATGTTCAGGAGTTGCTTCATGCTGACCTACCACTAAGACAAATGTTTTCTAGAACTTCTTGCTCACATGGAAGTGGACAGTGAATGGCTGTGGAACATTCTGTGCACAGACAAAGCCCATTTCCATCACCAAGAATGTGTCAGTACATAGAATTGCAAAATATTGCAGCAGAAAATATGCTGTCACATCAACTTCATTCTGCAAAGGTAACTGTGTTTGTGGATTGACAGCAGCATTTATTGTAGAACCTTTTTTTCCCCAATAAAATGGGTCCTGTGCATCTTTTTACCTGAACCATAATTTGTAAATGCTATGAGATTAGTTTCTGCATCATCATTCTGTCCCTTCAACAGCATGGATATATGGGTATGATCATTTTTATGCAAGACGGCACTCCTCCGCACATTGCACAGCCAGTGAAGTAGCTACACAGAAGCATTTTGAAATTGCTAGAATTATCAGCCACCATTTGCTGCAACCTTGATGTCCAGATCACCCAATTTTAATATGCGACTTCTGGCTGTAGGTTTATGTGAAAGATGCTGTGTTCAATGCTGCTCCGATTCCAGACACAGCTGAATTGAAGGCATGCATTCTGAATGTGATCTCTGAGAGACTCTGATCTGCTGTGGAACATTCCCTTTCAACTTGTGGCCAAAAACATTCTTGAATTATAACTGATTTCGTTGTTGCCTATTATGTGGTTTTTGGCCTCAGGACAATTAAAAACCAATTTTTTCCATCTGATGTGCTACAACCTTGCCTTAGTGGATGGGCTTCCTATATAATTATGCCACAACTGATGATGGCAAAACTTGTATGGTCATGTGCTTTGCCCAATATGGTTGGTTTAATATGCAGCTCACACCGTAGTCATTGTCCGTCATTTGCAGCCGAACCCATTTACGCTGTGACATGGCATCATTCTAGTGGGAAAATTTTCATTAATTGTTTTTGGTTCCATAACATTTTCCCCTCCTTTCATAATATTCCATCCAAATTTGACATTGTTCTGAGCAATGGTTCCCCTTTTGCAATGCTTTGAAATTGGAACTTTAATTGTCATCACTCTGTACTACAGCCGACAGCAGTTCTTGCAGTGCTTTTGAAGATAAAATTAATCTAATTAAAGCTTACACAGATGTCATTTTCCCCATGTTCCATAGTTTAATGTATGATAATACCCTGTGCCATGCACTTCACAGTAGTTTGCAGAGTAAGGTTGAAGATGGGGATGTAGAAGTACATGCTTGCTGTTAATGGATTCTTCTGTTACTTCTGGTAGAACAATTCCATATTTCACGTTGAACAAGTACACTGTTCTTGTTTTACTGAAGTCAATAGGGTAAAAACAGTGTACTTCTTATTCAACCTTAAAGATGTATGCTGTGTGGGAAACCACGCAACAAGGAGCAGTCAAACAGGGCAGTACTTGACTAGCCTTGAGGCAACCAATTGTGGCTCGAGTTTGGGGATGGTCGTAGGACAAAACACAAACCAGCTTGATATCATCACCTTATGAGGATCATAGTGAGCAGTGGGGGTGTAGTGATGGTGCATGTTAAATGAGTGGTAAGACTGTATGGTCTTGTTTCATCACTGCCAGACCATGACGACAAGCAGCAAGATGACACCATAAACACACCCTAAAGCATGTAAGAGGTTTATACAAGGGGTAATTCATAAGTTTCGAGGCTTAACTCAGAACTAGAAATTTATTGGACATTTAAGTATAGCAGACAAAAATTCTTCAAAATATGATCCTTCAGCATCAACACAGTGCTGCCAGCATGTCTTACACTGTTCGTAGCCCTTCTGGAAGGCCACGGGCGTCATGCTATCATGGGCTCTCGTCGAAGCCTGCTGGATGGCATCGATGGAGTTGAATCGCTTCCCTTTTAGGCCTGTCTTGATTCGGGGGGAGAGCAAAAAGTCACTTGGAGCCAAGTCGGGGCTGTAGGGTGGCTGAGGAAGTGTAGTCACATTGAACTTGACCAAAACTTCGGCGGTGGAGCGCGATGTGTGAGTGGGTGCATTGTCGTGGTGGAGAATCCAATCCCCTTTGATCGCTGGGCAGATGCGGTGAACTCAGTCCCTCAAACGGCGAAGCACTTCAGCATAAAAGTCACCTGTGACAGCCTGTCCACTTGCAACAAACTCCTTGTGAATCACTCTTTTACCATAAATTAAAAAAAAAAAAAAATCAGCATGCACTTCACACACAACTTACTCATTCATTGTGTTCTATCCATTGCTGCTAACCGCCATCTGTCCACATTATTGATGCTCGGTTTAAATCTTCATGGAGGCCATCCCACCAACACTTCTTGGGTCTCCCTGGGGGTCTCTTTCCTGTAGGTGTGAAATCCAGGAGCTTCCAAGGCCATCTGTGATCCTCCGCCTGGGCCACATGTCCGAGCCACTACTTTCTTTTGGCTTTGACAGATCCTGTTATATTGGGCTCCTGGTATAGTTCCTCAAGCTCTTGGTTGTATCTGATCCTCCATTCCCCTGTGTCTGCATCCAGAACTGGACCAAAGATCTTCTGAAGTACTTTTCTCTCAAAAACGAGGAGCTTATGGAAGTCCTGTTTCTGGATACTTCATTACTCACAGCCATCTAGAATAACAGGCTGGATCAGGGTTTTGTACAGTTGAATCTTGAACTGTCTGGAGAGATATCTGAACTGAAACAGTTGTGCTAGGCTGTGCTAAGATTGGTTTCCTGCTTGTATTCTGGCATTGATCTCTGCTTCACATGACGAGTTTTCAGTGAAAATTGCTCCTAGGTATTTGAATTCATGCACTCTCTTGTAGGACTGTGATTATAGACGACCAGCAGTCTGACTCTGACCAGACGTCATAATGAGGTGCTCTGTCTTGGCTTTGTTATGTTTAGCCCAGATTTGCTGGCAGCCTTCTTTAGTGCTTTGGTCATTTGCACAAACTCCTCTTCAGACCTAGAGAGTAAACAGATGTTGTCTGCATAGGCTAAGTATGCCAGTCTCTTTCCTTCAATTTCAATCCCTTTGTTCTGTTAGAAGGTCTTGCTTATGATCTTTTCGAGGGCAGAGTTGAACAGGATAGGGGACAATCCATCTCCTTGCCTGAGTCCTATCACAGTTTCAAATTCCTCAAAATCCCAAACATAACACAACCCATAATTCCTGATGTGAATGCTCTGGACAGTAACTCTCTCCGTGGCTGGGATCAATATGATTCCACAGCCAACAGTCCATCAGACTGGTATGCGCTTCTGTTGTGTATAGTTTTTGTGACTCCTCTGAATCCAAATTGGCTCTGCTTTGTTATCAAGTCATCTTGGTTTCTCACTTGGTCGCTCTTTGAAACCTGTTTGCTTGTCATTCACCTGTTTGTCTTGTGTTGTCATCATGAATGCCTCGTGTAGAACACATGCCATTTGTTCTTTCTGTCAGCCTCCAGATCTGCCCAGGACTTTCCTGACTTCAGTCTTGAATTGATCCTGCTTACTTTGTCTGTGTTTCTGCCACATTGTGGCTACAGCATTGATGAATAGAAAAAGAAAATTGTCCAGCATCATGGAAGCTACATTGATGTACATTGATGAATAGAAGCTACATTGATTTTTCTTCTGGAATGTCATTATCATCATCATCATCATCAGCAGCAGCAGCGAACAGTTTTTACAGAAGTCACTCCAATTACTGGCAGACAAACCAATAATACAAGAGGGCCAATCATTGTAGCCCTAGTGAATTCGACGGTAGAAACTCTCACATGTCTTCCAGCATTTCCACCTTTTAATGACACTAGGGAAAACTGGGACACATACTTGCAAATGAGATCAACAGGAGGTGCAAAAAGGCTTAGCAGGAATGGCTAGAGAATAAATGTAAGGATGCAGAAGTATATATCACTAGGGGTAGGATAGTTGCTGCCTACAAGAAAATTAGAGACACCTTTGGAGAAAAGAGAACACACCTGTATGTATATCAAAAGCTCAGATGAAAAACCAGTCCTAAGCAAAGAAGGGCAAGCAGAAAGGTGGAAGGAGTATATAAAACGCCTAGACAAGAGCAATGTATTTGAGGGCAATATTATGGAAATGGAAGAGGACATAGATGAATATGAGATGGGAGATATGATACTTTATGAAGAATTTGACATTGTGCTGAAAGACCTAAGTTGAAACAAGGCCCCAGGAGTAGACAACATTCTGTTAGAACATTCTGTTAGAGCCAACCATGACAAAACTCTTCCACCTGGTGAGCAAGATGTATGAGGCAGGCAAAATCCCCTCAGACTTCAAGAAGAATATAATAATTCCAATTCTAAAGAAAGCAGGTCCTGACAGCTGTGAAAATTACCGAACTGTCAGTTTAATAACTCACAGTTGCAAAATACTAACATGAATTCTATATGGATGAATGGAAAAACTGGTAGAAGCCGACCTTGGAGAAGATCCGTTTGGATTCCGTGGCAGTACTGACTGTATGACTTATCTTAGAAGATAGGTTAAGGAAAGGCAAACCTACGTCAATAACAATTGTAGACTTACATAAAGGTTTTGACAGTGTTGAGTGGAATATTCTCTTTGAAATTCTGAAGGTAGCAGGGGAAAAATACAGGGAGCGAAAGGGTATTTACAATTTGTGCAGAAACCAGATGGCAGTTATAATAGCTGAGGGGCTTGAAAGGGAAACAGTGGCTGAGAAGGGAGTGAGACGGGGTTGTAGCCTATTCCGATTTATTCAGTCTGTATATTGAGCAAGCAGTAAAGGAAACAAAAGAAAATTTTGGTGTATGAATTAAAATCCAGGGAGAAGAAATAAAAACTTTGAGGTTCGCCAGTGACAGTGTAATTCCGCCAGAGACAGCACAAGACGTGGAAGGACAGTTGAATAGAATGGGCAGTGTCTTGAAGGAGGATATAAGATAAACATCAACACAGGCAAAATGAGGATAATCGAATGTAGTCAAATTAAATCAGGTGATGCTGAGGGAATTAGTTTAGGAAATGAGACGCTTATAGTAGTAAATGAGTTTTGCTGTTTGGGCAGCAAAATAAATGATAATGGTTGAAGTAGAAGGATATGAAATGTAGACTGGCGAAGGGTAGGAAAGCATTTCTGAAGAAGAGAAATTTGTTAACATTGAGTATAGATTTAATTGTCAGGAAATCTTTTCTGAAAGTATTTATGTGGAATGTAGCCATGTTTGGAAGTGAAACTTGGATGATAAATAGTTTAGACAAGAGGAGAATAGAAGCTTTTGAAACATGGTTCTGCAAAAGAATGTTGAAAATTAGATGGGTAGATCACATAACTAATGAGGAGGTACTGAATAGAATTGGGAGAAGAGGAATTTGTGGCACCACTTGACTAGAAAAGGGATTGGTTGGTAGGACATGTTCTGAGGCATCAAGGAATCACGAATTTATTATTGGAGGGAAGGGTAGAAGGTAAAAATCATAGAGGGAGACCAAGAGATGAATGAATACACCAAGCAGATTCATAAGGATGTAGGTTGCAGTATTTACTTGGAGATGGTGAGGCTTGAACAGGGTAGAGTTGCATGAAGACCTGCATTTAACCAATCTTTGAACTGAAGACTCCCAACAACAACAAATGTATGGATAGGCTCTTCTGAGTTGTCCCATCTTCTTGGTGTTTGTTAGCTTACAGTGACAGTTGCAGCACCCTTCAGAGTCAGTTCTCGATCACTGAAACCTACAAACAAGTCACAATGCCAACCATCTAATTTGTCATTTATTACCCAAAAGCTACCAACATTTTCGGCTTAGACACATTTACATTATTTTGGTTCTTGATCTCTGATGAGGTCCAGTTCATATTAGATACAGCCTCATTCTGAAAACTGGATATCTGTACTGCGTTCACACCTATATTTAAATCAGTTTGGGGTGTGCCTGGTGAATAAACCTTCCAAACTAATGAAAGGTGTGGTAGATACTGTTTATCAATCAAGCCTTCCAAAGGGTGTGAAGGCAACAGTGGAATGTATCATGTTGTTCAAGCTCATTGGGACAGTACACCAGAAAACAGAAAGTTGAAAGTAGATTGACTAATTTTGGAATGTCATATCTATGGCAGTCATAAAAGACCATTAGGATCTCATATCCATAATAAGTAGACAGTAAAAGAAGAGCTATGGGAGTTAATGACAACTATGAATGTCAAACATAGATGACAGGAGGTACCATCAAATATTCAAGAAAAGATATTTTGATCTGTGGAACCATTACCTAACACCAGAAAAACCCATTTTAAAAAGTAAATTGGCACCTCTGATTTATGCTGCAGATGTCAAACAGCAGCCAACTTTAGAGCAACTAGTCCCATTGAAATATCCAATGCAGTGGAGAACAACAAGAATTTAGAGGGCAGAGGGCTACACACAGAGTTTTTTTCCTCTGTGGGAATCTTGAACATGCTGTTTACCACTTTTGATAAAAGTAATAGTGGGCCTATTGAGTTACACACCTCAAAATGTCATGCAGAGGTTCCAGCTGCTCAGGTAACTGCCAAAGTTGGGAATACTATATGAGTCAACAATCTATCTACAAAAGACTAGAACTGATGGAGATCCTTCAAGGACAACAATTATCTTTGGGATTACGAAGTGCAGTGTCATTGGTACTATTCTGATCAATCAATTGTGGCATTTATTACCTCTGAGACTTTCTTTTCTGTGATATTTAATGTCTTTTGACACCAGCTAAGGAGAAAATGTGGACATTGTATTGAAGGTTACAAGTAGGAAAATACATCCAATCAACTGGTACCCAACCAACTGTTACTTTTACTGTGAGGAACTATCAATGATAGAACACAGATCTGTGAATTTACATTTTTCCAGAATGCAGCCAAAATGAATGTTGTTATCAAATGGTATTTCTTGCAGACATCAAAATTTGTTATAGACTGTGGAAGATCCGAGTTTCAGATTGACAATCTCAAGAAGCAATAGCTGATCTGGCTGGTTGATCTCCTCTGAAGACACAGTTGTCTTGCTGTTACAGACTACTATCCTATTGCAAGTGGCCGGGCTTGACCATGGAGTAATGTTGATGAGCGTTCTGCACTCCCTATTGTCCAAGTAACTGATTGCTTTAAAATGCAGAGTGGAGTTAAAATGTACCAGAAGACCCATTGTGAATCATCATATAAACTCCAGAATTTGTCTTCTCATTAGTCAGCACTCAAACTGGGCATCTTCAGCTCACAAGGAGACTGTGCCTCCTCATTGTCACCGATTTCATCCAAATGTATGGTATATGCAGGGCTTGACAGAAGTGGAAGGAGCTCCAGATGGCCAAGCATTTAGCATTTTTGGCACAGGTAGGGCAACACACAAGCCATTAATGTGAGCACAGTTTCCAGGCAGCTGTTGTCATGAGAGAAAGAATATAGAATGGTAATCTGCAGCTGAAGGGGGCAAGTTCTATATGGAAACATTTTTTGTGTTTTCAGTTTTTACAAATAAACCCAAAAAATGCTCAGTACAGTGTGTTTATTAATATTTTCATAAGAAGTATGAAAAGGAAAGGCAAAGGAAAATTTGGAATTTCAAATAAATTTCCAGAAGTTACTGTAAGGAGTACATGAGAACTTCATCTATAAAATTAAATATTTTATTATTTTACAGTTGATTTACATGTGCGAGGATGATATTCATTGTAAAAAGAGTGGAAGCAGTAATTTTCTCATGAATGCCAAATCTTTACAATTGCATGGTTGTTGTAAAGTTTCTATCAAAAACAAACTCAGTTTACAGTCAGGAAAGGTTCTCTCTCGTCGCACAGTTTGGCAGCAAACCACACATAATGCATCTTGTGGCCAAATATTGGCTATTATAGCAGGCGATGTACAGTGAAATGTATTTTGATGCAGTCTTCTTTGGGTGTGATTTTTTTTTTCTCTCTCTCTCTTGATGAGATAAGGTTAGTTTTTGATCAAATTCTTTGCTGGGCCATAGAAAGAGACATTGAAGAGTTGCACTAGTGGAGTGCTTTTGCACAATCCCACTTCATCTTGAAAAATCACACATAATTGTAGATTTGTTTTTCCTCCCTGTGAGTCAATTAACAGGAGAAATTTGTTCTCCTGGGTGTAGGGCTTCATCCATCCATCCATCCAACCATATATAACGCTGTTCAAAGTTTCCAAGATTTTGAAAAAAAATGATGACATTTCTGTATTTTTCCACCTGCTCATTCCATTTCTTTGATTTCTCAGTCCAAAAGTCAGTACTCCCTTTCAGTATTCATAGACTGTTGGCAATAATTTTCCAGAAAGAGTTATGGCATATTGTGCTGTATGTGATTAAGTTATTTTGTTTTTGTCCTGTCATTACACGAGATTTACATTTGCCCCTCTGTGGCCCATGATTTCATGATAAGTTGATTGCAACTGGAAATCTGGAAATAGAACATATGAATGAAAGTTTTTATTATGCTTGATGTTAAAAAGAGTATTTTAATTGACACCGACAAATGAGAATTCTCGACTTATCTGTTTGATTAGACACTTCAGTTACAATCCTGCCTTGGAAAGTTTTTTGCTCCGTATTTGGAATGATAAAATGCAGCTTATGTAAATTTTCACTGCACTGAGCAGGAGCTCTCGTGAACAACCAATCCTTTCTTGGAAATTTATTTGCATTACCAGATTAGTCTTCACTCTTTATTTTCACACATTTCATGAAAATATTAGTAAATACAATTCTTTCACATTATTTCAGTGTATTTTTAAAAATATAAAATGAAAAATGTTTCTGCAAAAGGACTCGACCCACCCTCAGATTACCATCTTGTATTCTTTCTCCTGCACCAACCACTGCCTGGAAACTAGATTAACACAGATGACTAATGCCTTGCATGACCTGCCCCAAAAATACTATTTTTCTCTAAATGCTTAGCCGCCTGGATGTTCTGATTCTGTCACTTTCATTTCTGGCCAAGCCAAGCATATTCCATAAATCCATAAATTTGGACGAAATCAGTGATGACAAATTGAGGTGGTCCCCGTGTCAGTGATGAGTAATTCCAAAGGAAATGGAGAAGATGCTGTCAAATGAGATTATTCAACTGATATAGTCCTTGCTCCTTATCTGTTATCCATGTATGGCCCCATTACACAGGCTTGGAACTGAACTCTTGGAGCAGTTTTTGCAGTCAGTAAACAGGAAGAAATTGATAATAGTGTGCACTGACATTGTCACCAAGACCATGTCAACTGTCAAAGCACCAGAAATTGCTTTGTGAAATATGCAACTCTGCAGCAAGTAGCACCAAGTGTAATTATCTCTGATTGTGAAAAAAATGAGGCACAGGTAATATCACATTGGAATATTACCCACAGAAAAATGTTTTAGGGAATGTTTAGTTGAGATGATGATATGTACATGGAAGATTAACATAGGAGACTGGGATATAGTATTGCACTAATAATTACTGCGTGGTACTTATAGTAAATGGAACATTCTGCTGCTAATAATTGGTGTACAACAGGAGGAATCTGTTTGAGCCAGTGTTTCAGTAGCAATAAATAACCAGAATGAAAAGTGCTCCTATCATAGCACAGAAAAATGCGAATGTGTCCTGGGCAGAGTCAGGAGTGTAAAAGAAGGGTACTAGCTTTTTGTTTTACCTGGCCACTTCAAGATCATTTACATCAAAACATCGTGGCATATCTGCACTCTTTTACTAGTTGGTATTAGTACCCATGTCATGTAATATAATGCACTGTGTCAAGTAAAGTAACATGACACATTCCATCATGTCATTCAACATGCCATTTTTCATGTTGTGCTGTATGACACAATGTGTCATTAAAGTTTTTGATGCATATATCTCGGCTCTGGGATACGTCCTATTACATATGCACCTCCACTCTTAGATACTTCCTATTGTAGGTACATCCCATTCTCTAGAACCACATAAATTTCTGTCTGTGTGCTCTCAAACTCTTCACCATACATGTAACAGGGGGTGGGTCTGGGGGAAGAATGGTCCCCTGGGGAAAAAGTCTCCCCCTCCCCTCCACCCAGAAATCAAAAAATTGTTTAGTAGTTGCAAAGAAACCCACAAGAACCATGCAACCAACTACGTGGTGAAATAGTACAGAATAATACACACATAAAATGTGGGAATATCTTTATAATGAATCATGTTTTAGGATAGGCTGGCACTTTGACATCCAGTGATTTGACGACCAGCTGGTAGAAGCATAGTCCAGTGAAACTGTCAGAAAAAAAGCCTGTACTTTGAAAAAGGTGGGGTAGATGCTTTTATTTTTTTAACTCGTTCATATTGTTGGAATAGTTATAAAACCAAGTTCTGCCAACAAAATTTCTTTTGGGAAAACTTTCTGCAGTCAGAAAACTTCGAAAATTTCGGACTTTTTTCAGATTTTTCACAATATCTCAATTTCATTTGCTCCTATCACTTTGATGTGTATTTTCTTTTTTAAAGAGCACAAACTTCTCTACAAATTTGATTCTTACCATTTTTTTTCTACTCCCAGTATCTAAAGCACTACAGCGCGTCAAAAAATACCAATTTTTCAAATTTCGAGCAAAGTGGCAAATTACCTAATTTTTGAACACTGTCATTTCAGTTTCTATTTGTGTAGTATAAACATATTACTCATCATGTTATTCATTGGAATTTACCATCTCACTCTGCTGCAGGGCCAGGACAAACAGCATCATATTCAGTAACTATGAACACATTCATGTCGGATTGCGTGAAGTTTATTTGTGTTACAATTTGTAATACGATTGCATGCAGGTGCCGTACATTTTCTACAGTTGATTGACGTTAATGATCAGTTATAAGAAAAAGTATGTAGGAATTGTTCTTTAGCGGACAAAAGTGTATTTATTCCTTGGTGGGCGGCAATATTGTGTATATGTCTATCAGCAGTGGTGTTGTCGGAACGGAGGATGTTAATTGTCATATGTGTCACAAAGAGGGGGAGAAAGGCATGAAAAGAATAGTTGGTGACAATTTCTATGATGTAAAGTTCGGTAGAAAAGATAAAGTTGTGACTCTCCTTTCTGTGTTCAATTCTGTAAAAGCTGGGAGCACTAAAATTACTCCTGTTGATCCTTTAACTCTTTTCCAGACGATTTGTTTAATGAAACAAAGTGAAGAAGAGTTAAAAGCCTTCCTGAAACATGAACTTTCTCCTTACCCAATGTCCCTATTCTCAGAAAAAGGCATGCGAAAAGGAACAAATTCTTCATTCTACAATGCCTTCGTTCAGTGGAAGATGTGAAGTCAGGTGGACCGAGTAAATTTTTTGTCATTGATGGAGGGTACCTTATCCACAAAAGTAACTTGGACTTGAAATGTTTGCTTCAAGTCAATAGCCCAAAGCTAGAAGATGTTGACCTGCTTGTGCTCATGACCGATTTGGGGCAAGGCATTGAAAACTTATTTTTCTTAAAGCCAGGAAGAGGAAATGCAGAAGACAAGTGGTTTTCCACTGCATCTTACAAGTTTGACAGTGAATATGTTCTGTTCACTCACGCCTTTAGCGGATGTGAAACAACATCAACCTTTTTTTTTTTTTTTGGGTCAAGGAAAAATGAAGTGCTGCAATACTGTTGCGAAAAATGAACGCCTTACCTCATTGCTTTGCACGTTCAATAAATCACATGCTTCCCGTGAAGAAATAATAATAATAGCAGGAGAACAGGTTACTATCGCATTGTATAGTGGAGGTGTCAGCAGTTCCCACACACTAGACCATTTGTGGTACCAGCTATTCGCCAAGTCTGCCATAAAAAGCAAACTGAATCTTGCACGGTTGCCACCTACACAAGATGCTGCACATCATTCGTTGTGGACTTGCCAACAAGTCCAAAGTTGGATGGGACTCTGGAAACCTCCTGAGAAATGGGGCTGGAATCACAGTGACCACAGTCCAATACCTGTTATAATGAGCCAAGATCCAGCACCTGAAGCACTTCTTCACATTGTTTCATGCTCATGCAAGCTGAACCGTGGCGGAGCATGCTCCTGCAAAAAAGTGGGTTTGAAATGCTCTTCAATTTACAAGAAATGTATTGGGGTCAACTGTGAAAACATGCCGAAATTTTTATATGAAGACAGTGAAGAAGATGTTATGGAGGATGTTCGGGAAATCGCTGATGAAATCAACGAACTTGCTGGGGCTGACTTGCTGTTTATAGAAGAGGTCAATCTGGGATCAACTCTATGTACAGACCCTGAATCCGTAACTCAAGGTATTTTTGATGACACTGAGGAACCTGGCCCATCAAAACGTTGGAAGTGATGCTCATATCTGTCTCAAGTGTGCTAAAGTGTGATATTATAAGTATTACTCACACAGAACTGTCAATATTTTTTTAGTAGCTGACAATGCATTTTATTTGTAATAAAGCTACTTATTTTTAATGTCAACTGTGTGGCTTTTATACACAAGAATAATTACCTACGTAATTAGGTTGCGTATTGCAGCTAATAATAGTTCAGTTTCCTGAGACAATTTATTTTGTGGGCGTGTATATGTAGGTGTGTGTGTGTGTGTGTGTGTGTGTGTGTGTGTGTGTTTGTCTATGTCTCTAATGATGTATTTTTATATTTATAGTTTTACAAATACCAGGGCTGAGGTGGCCCATAGTGAACTTCAGCTAGTGATGTAAGAATCACAATAGTTGGGTGCCCAGCAATCCTCATGTTGCATGCAGAGAAATTGATTACCCGAAAGTGAGGTGGTAAATTCCAACATATAACATGATGTATAATGTAGTTATACTACACAAACAGAAACTGAAAAAATAGTGTTAAAAAATGAGATATCTTGCCACTATGATTAAAATTTGAAAAATTGGTATTTTTAGAGGCACTGTAGTGTCTTAGATATTGGGAGTAGAAAAAATGGCAAGAATCAAATTTGTAGAGAATTTTGTGCTCTTTAAAAAAGAAAATAAAAGTTAAAGTGATAGGAGAGAAAACACTGAGATATTTTGAAAAAACTGAAAAAAGGCCGAAAGTTTCCAAGTTTTTTGACTGCAGAAAGTTTTCCCAAGCAAAATTTTGTTGGCAGAACTCAGTTTTCTAATCTTTCCAACCATATGAACGATTTGAAAAAATAAATTCTCCTACCTCACCTTTTGCAAGGTATATCTGCAATCTGACTGGACTAGCATCCGAAGACACAAATAGAACCAACTGAAAATTTAATTAATTTGACTAACTGATAATTCATCTGATCATTGAACTAGTTGAAGATTTAACCCGTCACCAAATAACTGATTGACCAGATTTGCTCAACTTAGTGCGAACACAGCTGGTCTGTGGTTAAATCTAACTTATCTATCAGCTGAGTAAGTGTACTGTTTTGAAGCATTTGAAAGAAAATTTCCCAAATGATGTTCCCAAATGATATTACATCTGGGACGGGGGGTGGGTGGCTAGTGGTTGTGTAATGAATCATGCTCTACATGAACGCTGAATAATTCATGCAGCAATTAATACACTGTTGAGAAGCACACATCTTGATATTATCCTGTATCTTAAAATTCTTGTCATTGTTTATTTAAATTATGTAATAATCAAAATTGAAAATTAAGAAACTGCTGGTAGAAAAACTCTGTGAATAATTTTCGCATGAAATGAGTAAGATTGGCGGAAATAAGCAAAAGGAATGTGAAACTGTCAACTTTTTGACCCTGTACAGAAATTGACAAACTTAAGCATGTTTTGTCTGAGAATTAATTTTCTACAATGTAGCATAGTAGTTTTTGAAGAAAACACAGGTGGTTAGAAATAATGTGACCTTTATTCTGACAGTTATTTTTATTGCCATTTTCTGATTAATTGTATTTTCTGTGTCATCACTGATAAAGCTTTAAATGCTCAACCAAACAATACAGTGTACCATTTTGTAGAGGGCTGGGCATAATTCTGGCATGGTGCATGCATTGTATTGCAGGTCCAAAGATTTTTCAGTGATTGTGAGTCACTGGTGAATAAACTCTTTAACATACACTGAAAAACCAAAGAAACTGGTATGGGCATGCATATTCAAATACAGAGATATATAAACAGGCAGAATACAGTGGTGTGGTTGGCAATGACAATATAAGACAACAAGTGTCTGGTGGAGTTGTTAGATCAGTGACTGCTGCTTCAGTGACAGGTTATCAAGATTTAAGTGAATGTAGTGTTATAGTTTGCACATGAGCAATGGACATGGCATCTCCGAGGTGGCAGTGGAGTGTGGACTTTCCCATACGACCATTTCACGAGTGTATCGTGAATATCAGGATTCCGGTAAAACATCGAATCTCCAACATCGACCATCCCATCCCATCTCATAGCAGGGTAAATTTATTAACGGTTATGGTGATTACTTTGTGTGTGTGTGTGTGTGTGTGTGTGTGTGTGTGTGTGTGTGTGTGTGTGTGTGTGTCTGTGTCTGTGTGGTCATTTGTTTGAATGTGTGTTTATTTAAAAAAAAGAGCTAGTTCTTGAAATCTAGTGAAAATACTGTTTTCTGTTATGTGTTTTTAGGCTCCATGCATTGATCTGCTATATGTGAATGGTTGTCTTTCCCTTATATTATGTATTGTTCCGTCTAGGAATTTCCATTATTGTTAAACAGTTTACTTAATTTTTTCCATATTTTTCGTTTTATTTGACTGTTTTTTGTATAAAAAAAATCCAGTCAAGCCACTCATAATGTCACAAGTTCCATGTCAGTCTCTCTTCTGTATTTATTTTAAAAATTATGAAAACATTGGATTTATAATTACAATAAAGATTTTATGTTTCAATGAAATTTGATGTTGTTTATACATAGAAACACCCCCTGTTCACAGAATGAGATTTTCACTCTGCAGCGGAGTGTGCGCTGATATGAAACTTCCTGGCAGATTAAAACTGTGTGCCAGACTGAGACTCAGGGCCTTTGCCTTTCGGGAGGTAAATGCTCTACTGACTGAGCTACCCAAGCACGACTCATGCCCCATCCTCACAGGTTCAATTCTGCCAAGAAGTTTCACCCTCTGTTCATATTATACACTCCTGGAAATGGAAAAAAGAACACATTGACACCGGTGTGTCAGACCCACCATACTTGCTCCGGACACTGCGAGAGGGCTGTACAAGCAATGATCACACGCACGGCACACTGGACACACCAGGAACCGCGGTGTTGGCCGTCGAATGGCGCTAGCTGCGCAGCATTTGTGCACCGCCGCCGTCAGTGTCAGCCAGTTTGCCGTGGCATACGGAGTAGCATCGCAGTCTTTAACACTGGTAGCATGCTGCGACAGCGTGGACGTGAAACGTATGTGCAGTTGACGGACTTTGAGCGAGGGCGTATAGTGGGCATGCGGGAGGCCGGGTGGACGTACCGCCGAATTGCTCAACACGTGGGGCGTGAGGTCTCCACAGTACATCGATGTTGTCGCCAGTGGTCGGCGGAAGGTGCACGTGCCTGTCGACCTGGGACCGGACTGAAGCGACGCACGGATGCACGCCAAGACCGTAGGATCATACTCAGTGCCGTAGGGGACCGCACTGCCACTTCCCAGCAAATTAGGGACACTGTTGCTCCTGGGGTATCGGCGAGGACCATTCGCAACCGTCTCCATGAAGCTGGGCTACGGTCCCGCAAATCGTTAGGCCATCTTCCGCACACGCCCCAACATTGTGCAGCCCGCCTCCAGTGGTGTCGCGACAGGCGTGAATGGAGGGACGAATGGAGACGTGTCGTCTTCAGCGATGAAAGTCGCTTCTGCCTTGGTGCCAATGATGGTCATATGCGTGTTTGGCGCCGTGCAGGTGAGCGCCACAATCAGGACTGCATACGACCAAGGCACACAGGGCCAACACCCGGCATCATGGTGTGGGGAGCGATCTCCTACACTGGCCGTACACCTCTGGTGATCGTCGAGGGGACACTGAATAGTGCACGGTACATCCAAACCGTCATCGAACCCATCGTTCTACCATTCCTAGACCGGCAAGGGAACTTGCTGTTCCAACAGGACAATGCACGTCCGCATGTATTCCGTGCCACCCAACGTGCTCTAGAAGGTGTAAGTCAACTACCCTGGCCAGCAAGATCTCCGGATCTGTCCCCCATTGAGCATGTTTGGGACTGGATGAAGCGTCGTCTCACGCGGTCTGCACGTCCAGCACGAACGCTGGTCCAACTGAGGCGCCAGGTGGAAATGGCATGGCAAGCCGTTCCACAGGACTACATCCAGCATCTCTACGATCGTCTCCATGGGAGTATAGCAGCCTGCATTGCTGCGAAAGGTGGATATACACTGTACTAGTGCCGACATTGTGCATGCTCTGTTGCCTGTGTCTATGTGCCTGTGGTTCTGTCAGTGTGATCATGTGATGTATCTGACCCCAGGAATGTGTCAATGAATTCAAGGTGTTCTTATTTCAATTTCCAGGCGTGTAGTACAGTTTCATCTGTGCTTTATGCTTTATTTTCTAATAAACGTGTTTTCTGTACTTATATAAAAACAATTGTGTCTGCAGATATCTTTGACCAAAATGTGTAGATTCCAGCTGGTTTCAGGACCTGGAACAAGAGACATTCATGTGGAAGCAGAAAATGGAAGTGACATGTCAGGAACATGCAAGACGTCTTGAAGAACAAAGGGTTGCACTGCAACAGAAGGGTAAAGTATTTGTTGGGAAACTGTGAATGAAACATATAAATGATTATAAATAGCTGAAAAGCTCAAAATATACATCCGCACAGAATATATAAGCACACTTTTATGAGTGGTCGGCCGTGGCCTTGATGAAGACACTATCCAAGTACTTGCCTGAAATGTCCCCCCTTCCCCCCTACTAGTCTTCCAACTGGTTTGATGCCCATTAAAAACTCCTCTCCTGTGCCAACCTTTCCATCTCAGAGTAGCACTTGCAACCTATGTCCTCACTTATTTGCTGGATGTATACCAATCTCTGTCTTCCTCTACAATTTTGACCCTGTGCAGCTCCCTTGAATACATATGGAAGTTATTCCGTGATGTCTTAACAGGTGTCCTATCATCTTGTCAGTGTTTTCTGTGTATTCCTTTCCTTGATGATTCTGTGGACAACATGCTCATTCCTTACCTTATTAGTCCATCTAATTTTCAACATCCTTCTGTTGCATCACATCTCATACGCTTTGATTCTCTTCTGTTCCTGTTCTTGCACAGTCTGTGTTTCACTACTGTATGATGCTGTGCTCCAAACATACATTCTCAGAAATTTCTTCCCCAAATAAGGCCTATCTTTGACACTAGTAGATTTCTGTTGTCCAGGTATGCCCTTTTAGCCAGTCTGCTTTTTATGTTCTCCTTGCTCTGTCCCTCATGTGTTATTTTACTGCCTAAGTACAGAATGCCTTAAGTTCATCTACTTTGTGATCACCAATCCCTATGTTAAGTTTCTCACTGTTATCATTTCTCCTACTTCATTACTTTACTATTTCTTCAATTTAACCTTAATCTACATTCCATTCAATACATCCTGTAAGTCTTCTTCACATTCACTGAGGAAAGCAATATCATCAGCAAATCTATCATTAATATCCTTTCAATTTGAACTGTAATTCCACTCTTGAACCTTTCTTTCATTTCCATCGTTGCTTCTTTGATGTACATATTGAACAGTAAGGGTGAAAGACTACATGTCTGTCTTGTACCCTCCCTTTTTAGTCTGAGTGCTTTGTTCTGGATCTTCCACTTTCATTGTTCCTTCTTGGTTCTCATGCATCTAGTGTTAAATTATGTGTCTTACCATAGAGCTTATCCCTATTTTCCTCAGAATTTCCAACATCCTATACTATTTGACATTGTCGAACACTTCTCCAGGCCGATAGATCCTGTGAACATGCCCTGATTTTTCCTTAGTCTTGCTTCCAGTATCATTCGCAACATCAGAAGTGCCTCTCTGGTGCCTTTACTTTTCTTAAGCCAAGCTGATTGTCATGTAACAGATCCTCAATTTTCTTTTCAATTCATTAGTTGTTTCACGCATGTTGGCTCTAGTAATTTTTGGAATAGTAGCAAAGAAGTTTTTCTGGAAGTTGGATGGTATAACACCGGTGTAATACATTCTGCACACCAACATGAATAGTTGTTTTGTTGCCACTTTCCCCAATGATTGCAGAAATTCTGATGAAATTTTACCTCTCCCTTCTAGCTTACATGATTCTAAATCTTCCAAAGCTCTTTTAAATTCTGATTCTAAAACTTCATCCCCTATCTCTTACCTAGTGTCTCCTGTTTATTCCCCTATCACATCATCAGAGAAGTCCTCACCTCCTCAAAGAGGCCTTCAGTGTACTCTCCAACTGCCTGCTCTCTCCTCTGCATTTAACAGTGGAATTCCCGTTGCACCCTTAATGTTACCACCTTTGCTTTTCATTTCATTGAATGTTATATTGACTTTCTGTATGCCAAGTCACTACTTCCGACAATCATTTCTTTTTTGATTTGTTCACTTTTTTCATGGAGCCATTTCGCCTTAGCTTCCCTGCACTTCCTATTTATACCATTTCTAAGTGACTTGTATTTCTGTATTCCTGAATTTCTCTGAACATTTTTGCACTTCCTTCTTTCACTGATCACTTCTGTTATCCATGGTTTCTGGTCAGTTACCTTCTTTGTATCTGTGTTTTTCTTTCCAAAATCCGTTACTGCCCTTTTCAGAGATGTCCCTTCCTCTTCAACTGTATTGCCTACTGAACTATTAATTATTGTCATATTGTAGCCCCAGATAACTTCAGGAGTATCTCTTCATTCCTTAGTACTTCTGTATCATATTTCTTTATACACTGATTCTTCCTGATTAATCTCTTAAACTCCAGTCTACTCTTTATCATTGTTAAATTATGATCTGAGTCTACTCCTGGAAATACCTTACAATCCAGTATGTGACTTCAGAATCTCTGCCTGACCACGATGTAATCTAACTGAAATTTTTCCTTATTTTCTGGCCTTTTCCAAGTATACCTCTTCCTCTTGTGACTCTTGAACAGAGAATTTGCTATTACTAGCTGAAATTTATTGCAGAACTCAATTAGTCTTTCTCCTCTCTCATTCCTAGTACCAAGCTCATATTGTTCCATAACTATTTCTGCTAATCCTTCCCCTAGAATCACATTCCAATCCCCAATGACTATTAGGTTTTCATTTCCCTTTATGTACTGAATTACCCATTTAATATCCTCATATATTTTGTTTATGTCTTTGTATTCTGCTTGCAACCTCAGCATGTATACTCAAACTATTGTTTTCAATGCTGGTTTGTTGTCGATTCTGATGAAAACAGCCCTGTCACTGAACCATTCACAGTAACCCACTTTCTCCTGTTCATAATGAATCATATTCCTGTTACACTGTTTTTACCCTTTTCTGCATCTGTTAATATTACTCTATACTCTTTGACCAGAAATCCTTGTCTTCTTTCCATTTAATTTCACTGACCCCAACTATCTCTAATTTGGGGCTTAGTGTTTCCCTTTTTGAATTTTCTAGCTTTCCTCCCCCATTCAAACTTCTGACATTCCAGACCTTGACTCATAGAACATTATCTCTTTGTTGATTATTCAATCTGTTTTTCATTATCACCTCCCTCTTGACAATCCCCTCCTGGAGATCCAAAGAGGGGACTAGTCCAGAATATTTTGTCAGAACATAATGACAGATTTTCAGTTGCAGGTCAAATGTCCTGTGGATACAAATTTAATGTCTTTGATGCAGTGGTTTCTGTTGCCTTATGCATTCTCATGCTGTCGAACATTGTTGATTCTTCCACCTTTTATGGGCAGTTTCCTACCCCAAGAGCAAGAGAGTGCCCTGAACCTCTGTCTGCTCCTCTGCAGTCTTTGACAAGACGTCCACCATTGCTGATGATTTTTATCCAAAGTTCGAACAGTGGCAGCTCTCAAACATGGGACAGGTGATGTTTTGATTACTAATAAAAGATACTACACCTAGGCCATAGGCAATGGTTTAGGAAAATCTAAATCATGGTGGTCCTAGACCATGAACATGCTGCTGTACCCCTTGCATGAACTCTGGCCTCTTCAGAAACCTGACTCCAGGCTCATAAATATGCAATTATGCTCATTACATGTCTTCAAGTCCTCTTGTCAGTCCCCCTAAAAAAATTAGTCGACCTCCATGATGAATGAGATGTTGAACTCAGGAGAACGACATCTCATCACAACATGCATTTTATGTTTTCAATAAAATCTTCTCAGCCTACAAGCCATGTCATTGTGAATAAAACACTCAAGCCTTCAGTAGCCTTCTTTGCCACTGTCACCGGGAGTTAAAAATCACTGATTTCTAGGGCTGCACAGTATTTCATTTATAGAGATGTAATGGCAGCATCTGAAACCTTCCAGAATAGGCCGGAATGATGGGAGGCAAGATGAGCAGCTTCTGACAGCTCCATCCCACCACAGAACTGAGTGTTGTCACATGACGTGATGGGCCTGCACCATATTTAAAACTGCTGCTCCCACATCTCTGCAAGTGTCAAGCTTACGGCTTTGATTTCACTCTGTTCAACACTCATCCCCCATGCCCAACTAAGCGTGTACCCCTAGTTTCTATTAAAATTGCTTCTCTGTATTCCAATCTCAGCGAGTTTTTTTGATCACATAATCCCAGTATGATGGTATTTGAGCCAAAACTCTCATCTTTTCCAATCGTATTTCGTGCTTGTTTTTAGGCAGTGTTCAGCCACTGCCGACTTCTCAATTTCCCTTTGTTTGGCATGTCAGGAATGCCCTGCGCAATGCTCATCAACACTGTGACCACTTTGACCTATGTAAATGCTGCCACATTCACAGGAGACACCAAACATGCCAGGAACTAAAAAGCCTATTTTGTGTTTAACAGGCCAGAACACCGGTCTCTGTCCCTGTCTCTTCAGCATGTGTCCCATCTTGCTTGTAGTTACTACATAGTGTGGAAGGAATGCTGCCAACTTGGCCTCTTGCTAGCTTGGGTCTTATAAACCGAGAAGATTTTATTGAAGCATTTGACACATGATTTTCTTGTAAAAGCAGTACATTTTGACCATGTATTGTAATGTGACAGTGCATTGTAGCTATCTCCTTTCATTATTAAAAACTACTTTGAAACTTATAAGTAATCTTTAATTTAGTAGAATACATCACTTAGAAAGAATGCTTTAACTACCTAAAAACAGACATATTTTAGTAATTTTTTTGTTTCATTGGACAGTTTATTACGCAATTTCATTCCTTGGTAGAAAAAATTGTTTTCAGTTTTTTTGCAGGTTTTTCCTTGGTAAATGCAAATCCAAACTGACTTTTGCTCCATGATTACATATAGAGCTATTAGTGAAGTGCTTAGTAATTTTTTTTTCTGATATGCACAAGAGATTTTCAGTGGTCTTTTACAGTGAGCTAGATTGCTACTTCCAGTTATTATTCTTATGATCCTTTCCTGCAGTTTAAAACTTGTGTCTATATTTTGTGCCTTCAATTCCCTGAAAAGAATCCCATTGATAAGAACTGAATGCCATAGGAATAGTGTGTCACCACAAGACATTGGAAGTTATTGTAAAACTCAAAGATCATAACATGCTGATGACACTGTTTTAGTCAGTATCTTTGTGTGTTCATTCCATGTTAAATTAGTTCGGCCTAAACCAGTAGGTGAGTGAACCACTGCTGCCGCACACACCACTACTAAGGCCGAAGGGGAGAGCTTGTGAAGAAGTGTCTTGCTATGCTAGAGGCAGATATAGCAAATTGTTGCTTTGTTATCACAATTGTCCTGTTTCTCCATGCCACACAGGGGCAGAAAGTCAGGCAGAAGAAAGTTGCCACCATAAAGGAGCCATTGGTTGTGCAGCTCACTGAGAATGTTGATTGACCCAATAAGAACTGTGAAGAAGCGCCACAGCCTGTCCTCTTGACACAATGTCGAGCTGGTCTAGGCATAAAGTGATCTTCGAGTCTGTTGACTCAGGCTCACTGATCTGCATCCAAGCAGCGAGCATGGCCAACTGTGGAGCAATAAAGAGGACTGTGGCCGTCTATACCATCAATGCAGCACCAACATGAGACAAGACAACCAGAGCACTCCTGAGAGAGCTACCTTGGTGTTGTGATGAAGCAGCAGTCCAGGAAGCATTGTTCCATGCTGATTTTGGTAATGCAACTGTAAACTGCTTAATAGGATCAACAGGAGAATATCACCCCTATTTGCCATAGCGATGCAAATGGCAGACAATGCAAGCAATGTCTTCTCTCTGTGGAACCTGCTCGGATACCCTATGACAATGGGAGCTCTCCTGACCAGCATAGACCCTCAGACCCAGTGCTACAAGCACCAGGGCAAAGACCATGTGGCAAAGTAGTGCTATTCCACAGCACAGTGTGTAAAGTGCTTTGGCATACATGACAGCCAAACCTGCAACTGTGGCAAAGAAGTTTTTCTAACCTGCACTCAGTGTGGGGAGCCACATGTTGTCAGCTGATGTGGCTGCCCGGCTTTCTCAAGCTACAGCCAGACTGATGGCAGCACAGCAGCTGCAGTGATGTAAAAGCGTAGAAGACAACTACAATACTGATTGGCAAGCATCAGCCCGTCACACTAGAGGGACAGTGCGGAAGCAAGCCTCCCTGCCAACAACAGGGAAAACTGGCCAAAGGCAGTCGGTCGGGAAGCATATTCCATCCCTGAGAAGAAGATGAGCAACAACCTTCGCACCGTTGTAGAGGATCCAACAGCGCCCCTTAAAGCTGTCAAGTGACAGAGAGGACCATGTTTGCAGCTGCCCTGGCTGCTGAGCAAGAGGAGGCCTTGAGACGACTGCATGCAGTGCTTGCACAAGGCCTCAGACGAGCCACAGGGGTGCCAACCTCAGTGCCCGTTCTGCACCATCGCAGAAGGCCATCGCCAAGAAGATGACTGTTGTAAGGGTGCCTGACCCTCTGACTGCTTCAGCAGCTCAGTGGGAGAAAATTGCCATAAAGACATATATTGCCACATTGGCTATGCTGTGCAAGCCACTGGGTTGAACTGTGCCAAGGAAGAGAACAAAAGCAGTACTCATCACAAAAGCATGAGAAGTGGCATGCAGCTCACCAAAGAGAACACAACACAGCTATGCTACAAGGCAGCCGTGCCTACTTGAAGACCAGCTGCAGAAAAACTGTGCCATGCAGTAACGGAAGAGGCTGGACACCAGTGAGCTGCCCCTGGCTAAAGCCAGACTGATGCTGTGCAAAGTCATCACTGACACAGCGCAGCTGAAGAGCTCACAGCAGGACACTGTGCAGATGCACAGGACCAATCGTACTATGATGAACACTAGCTCTGACATGGTATTGAGATGCACGATACCCACTACTAACATAACCTACTCTTGCATGATCAGTCACCCTCTTACAACCCATCCAGACTTTCACAGAGGTCTTTTTCCCTTTGTGCTCATCTTGGCACTTTTTTCCCTCTGTCCTTAAAAACCTCTACTCTTCATCGCTTTTCGACCAGTTCTATCATCCCGATGGGCCTGTGTCAGTGGGTAATCGTATCCAGATGTATGGACAACAACATGGCCCCGCATCTCATGAACTCCTCTATTTGTAAACAGTACAGAGGTGACAGTAGGTCTATTGAGATGATCACTACATTGGTGTGGGTGTGGAGAGGCTCCACCATTAAAGCTCATGTTAAGTGACAGTATCCATTCCTAAAAACTTTGTGTTTGTTATACAATTTATAGATTTATGGTGTATGCTTAATACAAAGAAAATCGTTTCATTCTTTATGCTGAAGTGCATACTGTTTGTTTTCTATAAGTTCAGTGTTAATTTATTAGAAACTGTCCAATAATAAACATCCTTGACGGTTTCATTTGCTTTCTCTAATAGTAGTTCTGTTGTTTTATCATGACTGCGATGTTGCCGTCATTAAGAACTGAATTGGACCCAATACACTATCCTGAGAAACACTTATGTTTACATATTTCTCCTCAGACAACTGTTTTACTCCAAATTATTCATCAGCAGATGTGTAAACTATTTCTACCTTTTCTCCTGTTTTCCAGGTAAGACTGGAAACCCTCATTCACTATTCCTCTTACATCTATAGCTTCTAGCTTGTTTAGCAGTATTTCATGGCGAGCAGTGTCAAAAGGCTGTGGGCAAATCTAAGAATATTCCAGTAACACAACCATTCGTGTCCAGCACTTCACTTATCACTTCTGTAAACTCTGTAATGGCCAATTTTGTACTTTTCTCACTTCAGAAACCAAATTGTGCTTCATTAAAAGATTGTATTTATTCATGTAACTCATTAGTATATCTTTCATGATTAATTCAGTTATTTTTGAGAATGAAGAGAGTAGTGAAACTAGCCTGTAATTTTCAATATTCTCCACATTACCTGTCTTTAGTAAGGGCACAACTCGTGTGCAGTTTAGGTACTCTGGAAAAATACCTGAACTAAAGGACCCATTTACGTTTGTTAATAGGGCTTTTATGCTGTCTATGCATGCTTCATATTTTTTAATTTCTGTATTGTCTTCCAGACCCTGTTGTGGGAAACATCAGTCTTGGTGTGTGGTTCTACTTGTGGTTTAGAAAGATTTTGTTGCAAGTTCTCCATAATACTAGAGAAATGGTCGTTTACAACAGTGACAATCTTTGATTTGTGTGTTTTTGTGCTTGTGTCTGTTTGTGAATCACCATGGAAGTTAGTAATTATTAACACATGGGCAAATGGCATTTAATTGGATTAAAATTATTTTTATCTTAGAGTAGCAAACTGTGTTAGTCATTGATAAAATGTGTTTCCTAACAAAATTAAATGTGCTATTAGTTGCACGGAAACCTGAAAATTAATGGTATCCCAATATCGTAGTATCAGTGCTTCTTTTAGACTTAAAGGGAGAGAGGAAGTACAAGAAAAACACATCAAGTGCTAAAAGGATATGGATAAGTGATTTTTAACCATGTCAAAAGGCACATAAATGATAAAGACTGAACAGAAGTTGAACAATGTGGTTCAATATCAGGATTAGTATTTCCCAAAACAGGAAGTTTATGTAGCAGTTATGATTTTGTAATGGTAGTGACAAACAGTTTTATAAAATCATCAACAGTTAATCTACTAAATTCATTTTATTGCTTTAAGCAATAAATAGAAAACTTTCTTGTTTCTAAAATCCAGACCTCCAGATGTCAGACACTCAGATCTATACCAAATGTTGTATGTTGATAGAATATCAACCAAAACTTTGATTTAGTTCATACTATGCGCTGTTATCCATCAGAACGGGGATAAACATTAATTAAAGGTAACACCAGAACTACCAGAACACAGGAGTAGCTATCTGTGAGCAATTGATACTGTGGGTTCTGTAGGTAAGTTGGTAGAGTGATAGTTCATCATGCTAAGGGTTCCAGGGCATTTGACCCACTCCTACTGAAACTGGCAGCCAGCCTAAATGGTTAGCAAATTGGAGCACAAACGGTTGCATGGCCTATGCAAGTGAAGTGGGAATTTTTGTCAACAATGAGCAGGATATTGATAAAATATAGCCAATCATAAGAACTTTCCAAAACGCATCATGAGCATGGGTGAATCCCAGGAAAACAGTGTTGCTACCCATTGACAATGGGAGTGTGATAACCAGCAGGCTCGGGATGGAAATACAAAAATGCCCACTAAAGGCTGTGGCACAAAGCTGGCGAACAATCCTACATACAATGAGAGGGCTTTGTAGGACTCATGTGAATCGTTATCTAATGCTGGGACAAAGAGTCAAACTCATCAACACACCAATCATGGTGGAAGCCTGGTATGTGGCACAGATACTATGCACACCACACTAACAGAAATTACACGAGTGATACAAGGGGGTGTCTGTTACCTGTTGTAGAGGTGGGAGATATTCAGTGTCACAGGCAATGTGCTTGTTGAGAAAGGAGGAAGGAGGGCTGGGATTGGTTGATGTGAAGATGAACTGTGCAGTGCTATTGCTGCACAGAGAAATCCAAATGGAAAACAAGAATAGAGACAGCATCACAGCCTACCTAATACGAGGGTGAGTCAAATGAAATCCTTAATATTTTTTAAAATATTATTTATTGTGCAGAAGTTGTACAAAGCCATATCACTTTTCAACATAAACTCCTCCATGCTCAATGCAAGTCCTCCAGCACTTACAAAGTGCATAAATTCCTTTAGAAAAAAATTCTTTTGGTAGTCCACGCAACCACTCATGCAGCACATGGCATACCTCTTCATCAGAAAGGAACTTCTTTCTCCAAACATATGGAAATCTTTTGGGACAAGGTCTGGTGGATGAGGAAGACACTCAAAATGCAGGTCTGTGATTGTTGCAACTGTTGTACGGGCAGTGTGGGGCCTTGCATTGTCATTATGCAAAAGGACACCTACTGACAGCAATCCATGTTGCTTTGATTTGATTGCAGGCCGCAGACAATTTTTTAGGAGATCTGTGTATGATGCACTGGTTACAGTGGTCCCTCTAGGCATCAAATGCTCCAAAATGACGCCTTTTTCATCCCAAAAGAGAGTCAGCATAACCTTCCCTGCTGATGGTTCTGTTCTGAACGTCTTTGGTTTTGGTGATGAGGAATGGTGTCATTCCTTGCTTGCTCTCTTCATTTCTGGTTGGTGGAAGTCAACCCAGGTTTTGTCCCCAGTAACGATTCTTGCAAGGAAGCCATCACCTTCTCGTTTAAAGTGCCGAAGAAGTTCTTCACAAGCATCAACATGTCGTTCTCTCATTTCAGGAGTCAGCTGCCATGGCACCCATCTTGCAGACACTTTGTGAAACTGGAGCACATCATGCACAATGTGGTGTGCTGACCCATGAATAATATGTAAACATGCTGCAATATCATTCAGTGCTGCAATGGTCTGTGGAGTCACAACTCATTGTGCTTGACCTGGACAAGGAACATATTCCACTGAAGTCACACCATCTGTGAACTTCCTACTCCATCCATAGAATTGCTGCTGTGACAAACATGCATCACCCTACTGAACCTCCATTCGTCGATGAATTTCAGTAGGTTTCACACCTTCACTACACAGAAACTGAATAATAGAACGCTGTTCTTCCCTGGTGCAAGTCGCAAGTGGGGCAGCCATCTTTATAGTGATACTGCGACGGTAAATGTGCATGTGCACCATACTGCCACCTACAGGCCATTCTGCATGCTGTTTGTAGCACACTTACCAACTTACAAGACAAAAGTGCAAAATTTCAATTTGTTATTATAAATTTAAGGTTTTCATTTGACTCACCCTCGTAAATACCTACAAGCCACAGTCGGAGGAAGCGCTGCTAAACACCAGCCATATCTCCTTCAAGATACAACAAATAAGGTAACTGACACTCAGCAAGAGCTACGTACTGCACACTGTGGCTAATCCACAACTATGGACGGTGAAACGCATCTGTCGTGCACTAAGAGGGCAAATGAGCAAAACAAGAATCGAGACAAAATTTCCAGACCATGATTGGCCAGTAGTCTGGAAAAACATCTCAGAACGAGCAATACCGGAGCATGCCAGATCTACGTGGTACAAGGTTGTCTACAACACCATACCAACAAATGAGAGGCTGGCCCTAATCCATATAAAAGAAACAGTGAACTGCAAAACTTGCAATGAAAAGGATACCACAGAATGCCAGTTCCTATGCAGTGCAAGCAGTGATATATGGGCAACATGCAAAACAATGGTAGCTCACGTACACAAGAGCAATCAACGCAACATACTCATCATGGCAGTCATTGTCCCTGATGTGAAACCATTCCCCAGACCAAAACACAGCCATATGCGGATACACATGCAGTCATCACCAAAAAACAATCAAACAGTGTGCAGTTCCTCATGGACTTTGCAAAACTTCCTGGATATCCTGCTGACTGATGCTTTCAGGGATGCCCTGTCTGCTGCCACGTGACATGCCCATCGTTGCCAACCCTCACAACCCCCATGCCTCGTCGCCACCACCGATGCCCTCCTACATCCCAATACCACACAAGCATCAAGAATTGATACGTGTGTCCAAAAGTGCAAAAAGTGACAGTGAAAAGTACTTTTTTTCCTTATAGTTCTCACATGTTAAGTTTCCTTGTAGTACCATCGTAATCTTTGTTGAGTGTGATTTATTTCCCTCGTGTTGCAAACAATATATATGCCAAACAGTGAGTACCACAATATCTTTACAGCTTATCAGTGAAATCAATTTGCCTTTACATGTTTAAATGTGCCCTCTCCTTCGCCATGACTGTCCCCCTCTTTCTCCTTCAGTCTTTTTACTCTCACTCCTCCTCTTTATCAAATGTGATTTATATTTGCTTTTCCATTGCTTCCCAATGTTTGTTTCCTACTTGATCTGTCTAAATGTAATATGGTATGTATCTTGACACAATGTAACGTGTTTCTTGCTTCCCATTGCTTAGACATTATATTTAAATAGTTGAAATACCACATCATTTTAGATGCTGAAACAGTTCTAAACATATAGTGAAAACCAGGAAATATCCTTCATTGATTTGCTAACAAACCTAAAAGAAAGAAAAAACAATTGTTAGCTGCTCCCTATTCCATTTATGCAGGCCCCAAAATAGAAATCATACACAACATAAAATATCACTATAGCCAAACTAGTAATAAGAAAAAAGACATTACTATTGTTATTATTATTATTTACATTTTATGGCCTTCATTGTACCACTCTATCCAACTTTATACAAAGAATTTTTCAGTTTTCTGTCAGCCCAGTACTTCATCGTTCTCTCGGATCTCATCCTTCTTTCTCCATTGGCAATCACCCTACCTATTGTATGTTTGCTGATTCTCGTTTGCAGTCTGGTTTGTTTGTCTGTGAGTTCCTGAGTTTGTCAGTTTTGTTTTTTAGGTCTTCCAATGTAATCTGTAGCTCATCCATATCTATTATTATTATTATTATTATTCCTCTCTTTTGTGTAATTTAGCTCCTTATTGCATTCAATGTTTTCTGATTTCCTTCTATTTAATAAACGTATAAATGTAATGCATCTGTTTCACAAAAAACTAAACTAAATGGCATAGGCAAGCATTAACAAACTCAGTTTGGAGGCACTCACAAAATACAGAGACCCATTTAAAAAAATTCTTAGTGAAGAGCTTAACATGTAAAGTGTTTTTTAAAACAATTCGTTATCTTGTAAATGAAAGTATATGTAAAAGAAGAAGAAGATAAATTCAAATCCCAATATGCGTGAAAGTGTTATATAGGACAACATGTTTGTCACATGTGAAAAGGCTATTTTGAGTTTACAGCAGTGTCATCTTGGCAGTATGCTTTCACTTTGGTTCATTGAAAGTAGTAAATATACAGAAGAATACACTTGTAGTTTCACAAAATATGTGATCAGAACAGAAAAATAAAGAAATAATTGTGTCATATGTGTGGAAGTAATATAATAATAATAATAATAATAATAATAATAATAATAATAACAAAACTAAGATCAGTAATACTAAACAAAAAATAAATAAGATTTACACACACACACACACACACACACACACACACAGTGTCATTCATTCAGGAACAGAGACTTCACAATCATGGTTGCATATGAAGAAGTGTGTGAAGCAAATTACTTTTGTACTGTGAATTGGAGAATGAAAGCTTGTGTCTGAAACAGAACTTTGTAGAAGTTTCAAAAAATCTGGTTTTGTCGACGAGCTTAGCCACTACATCCATCTGTGGTGGTGAGAATTAAAGAAACATGGAGAATGCAACTTATTGCATGTTGGGGTGCCGCAGCTTAAGAAGATTATTATGTTGCTGCAGATTTATCTCTTCTGAAGAATCTGGAGCAGCATCAGATATTTTATCAGTCATATGCTTGTACATTCTGAAGAAATGAAGATCAAAGGATTGAAAACTGGAGCTTGTATTTGCTGGAATTGTCTGAATTGTGACATTGTCTTCTGGTAGGTTATTTTGTATTTGCACATCATGAAGAACACTAGGTCTAAGGGGACCATAAGAATCCAGTATTAGCAGAAGTTTCCGACCACTGATTTGTTCCATTACCACTTATCGTAGAAGTGCAGGAGGAGTAAGGGTAGATGAGTAAATTTGGTGCTGGGAACATGGATTGATGTGTATAAGTACTCAAAGAACAAGGCTCTTGCTTTGGAGCAAGTTTGCCCATTTGTGAAAGCAATGGAATAACCGTGTACTTATGGGTTGTCACATGAATGAACTGTACAACCTTTGCAATATCTTTAGAATCTCTATTTGCAAGAGTGCGGTCCACAGACTTCCCCTTGTGGAATTCACTTTCGTTGACATTGTAAATATTTGCATCTGTGTAGGCTGTCCAGAATGCATGAGTTGCTGCTTGCTAGTCATCTACCATTTTCTGGATGTGGTTTCTGTTGTGGTACATTTTCACTGTAACAAAAGATTTGATTTTACAGCTTACAATATAATTTTTACACTTCCAGTACAAGACCCAACTGTCACTGGTGTCAAATCTTGGGAAATTTAATTGTCTTGCATTTGTTTTTGCCCACTATTTGACGTCTATATAGTGAATATGTTTACCTTCCTGGTGGCGTTGTTTGTAGGTCTCCATCACATGCATTGTAATATGCTTGTACTTCTCCTTCACAGACATTAACTCTCCACTTTCCCATTGCCATTTTCATTCATACGTCATACACATGCAGGACATCTAGTGCAAAAGCTGATTTTCATTGCAGACATTGTGCGATGTGGAAATGTTTGGGTTGGCTTTGGCTGTTTTTTGACATTAAGCCAATAGTTGAGCGTTTTGATTTTCTCGTTTCTCGAGGAAAACACTATCCCTTTCTCCTTTTTTGGTATTTCATCATTTCCATGACTTGAGGATGCTTCTGGTGATGATATCAATTATGTTGACTCTAGTCCATTCACTTGGTCACAAACAAACCATTCCACTCCACCTGGTGTGCGCTCGTTGATATTTAATGTTTCCTCTGGTGTGACATTCCGTGCAGTCCATTGATCATTTATGTCCAGTAGGAATGCTGCACACTTTCTCTCACCTTCAGTTATTTCAGTTGTACGTACACAACAGTCACTATGCAACATCACGTGTGGTGCCTGTTCTTTAGCACATGTCTGACAGAACACCCTACCTTTTTATACTAATGTACTCTTATAGGTTTGCTACTTTCAACTACTGAAGCAAAATCAGAGTGCCCAAAGAACATTTCTACAAACAATAAAAAGTCTCTTTACATGTCAGGAATATAACAGTTTCACACTGAAACAGTTAAAAAAATTGTCTGGAGAGGGGTTTGAACAAAGGACCATTGTAACAACAACAACAACAACAACAACCTATCACTCTATCAACTCACCTAGGGAATCCACACATACTGATTACACATGGATAGCTTTTCTTGTGCTGTGATAGTTCAGATGTTACTTGTAATTAACGTTTAAGCCCATTCTGCTGCATGACAGCACATAGTATGAACTAAATCAGAGTTTCGGTTGATACCCTATTGACATACAATGTTTGGCACCGATATGAGTGTCTAAGATCTGAAGGTTTAGGTTGTTGTTGTTGTGGTCTTCAGTCCTGAAACTGGTTTGATGCAGCTCTCCATGCTACTCTATCCTGTGCAAGCTTCTTCATCTCCCAGTACCTACTGCAACCTACATCCTTCTGAATCTGCTTAGTGTAGTCATCTCTTGGTCTCCCTCTACGATTTTTACCCTCCACACTGCCCTCCAATACTAAATTAGTGATCCCTTGATGTCTCAGAACATGTCCTACCAACCGATCCCTTCTTCTGGTCAAGTTGTGCCACAAACTTCTCTTCTCCCCAATCCGATTCAATACTTCCTCATTAGTTATGTGATCTACCCATCTAATCTTCAGCATTCTTCTGTAGCACCACATTTCAAAAGCTTCTATTCTCTTCTTGTCCAAACTATTTATCGTCCATGATTCATTTCCATACATGGCTACACTCCATACAAATACTTTCAGAAATGACTTCCTGACACTTAAATCTATACTCGATGTTAACAAACTTCTCTTCTTCAGAAACGCTTTCCTTGCCATTGCCAGTCTACATTTTATATCCTCTCTACTTCTACCATCATCAGTTATTTTGCTCCCCAAATAGCAAAACTCCTTTACTACTTTAAGTGTCTCACTTCCTAATCTAATTCCCTCAGCATCACCCGACTTAATTCGACTACATTCCATTATCCTCGTTTTGCTTTTGTTGATGTTCATCTTATATACTCCTCTCAAGACACTGTCCATTCCATTCAACTGCTCTTCCAAGTCCTTTGCCGTCTCTGACAGAATTACGATGTCATCGGCGAACCTCAAAGTTTTTATTTCTTCTCCATGGACTTTAATGCCTACTCCGAATTTTTCTTTTGTTTCCTTTACTGCTTGCTCAATATACAGATTGAATAACATCAGGGATAGACTACAGCCCTGTCTCACTCCCTTCGCAACCACTGCTTCCCTTTCATGTCCCTCGACTCTTATAACTGCCATCTGGTTTCTGTACAAATTGTAAATAGCCTTTCGCTCCCTGTATTTTACCCCTGCCACCTTCAGAATTTGAAAGAGAGTATTCCAGTCAACATTGTCAAAAGCTTTCTCTAAGTCTACAAATGCTAGAAACGTAGGTTTGCCCTTCCTTAATCTAGCTTCTAAGATAAGTCGTAGGGCCAGTATTGCCTCACGTGTTCCAGCGTTTCTACGGAATCCAAACTGATCTTCCCCGAGGTCGGCTTCTATTAGTTTTTCCATTCGTCTGTAAAGAACTCGCATTAGTATTTTGCAGCTGTGACTTATTAAACTGATAGTTCGGCAATTTTCACATCTGTCAACACCTGCTTTCTTTGGGATTGGAATTATTATATTCTTCTTGAAGTCAGAGGGTATTTCGCCTGTCTCATACATCTTGCTCATCAGATGGTAGAGTTTTGTCAGGACTGGCTCTCCCAAGGCCGTCAGTAGTTCCAATGGAATGTTGTCTACTCCAGGGGCCTTGTTTCGACTCAGGTCTTTCAGTGCTCTGTCAAACTCTTCACGCAGTATCGTATCTCCCATTTCATCTTCATCTACATCCTCTTCCATTTCCATAATATTGTCCTTAAGTACATCGCCCTTGTATAGACCCTCCATATACTCCTTCCACCTTTCTGCTTTCCCTTCTTTGGTTAGAACTGGGTTTCCATCTGAGCTCTTAATATCCATACAAATGGTCCTCTTTTCTCCAAAGGTCTCTTTAATTTTCCTGTAGGCAGTATCTATCTTACCCCTAGTGAGATAAGCCTCTACATCCTTACATTTGTCCTCTAGCCATCCCTGCTTAGCCATTTTGCACTTCCTGTCAATGTCATTTTTGAGACGTTTGTATTCCTTTTTGCCTGCTTCATTTACTGCCTCCTTTCATCAATTAAATTCAATATTTCTTCTGTTACCCAAGGATTTCTACTAGCCCTCGTCTTTCTACCTACTTGATCCTCTGCTGTCTTCACTACTTCATCCCTCAAAGCTACCCATTCTTCTTCTATTGTATTTCTTTCCCCCATTCCTGTCAATTGTTCCCTTATGCTCTCCTTGAAACTCCGTACAACCCCTGGTTCTTTTAGTTTATCCAGGTCCCATCTCCTTAAATTCCCACCTTTTTGCAGTTTCTTCAGTTTTTATCTACAGGTCATAACCAACAGATTGTGGTCAGAGTCCACATCTGCCCCTGGAAATGTCTTACAATTTAAAACCTGGTTCCTAAATCTCTGTCGTACCATTATATAATCTATCTGAAACCTCTCCAGGCTTCTTCCATGTATACAGCCTTCTTTTGTGATTCTTGAACCAAGTGTTACCTATGATTAAGTTGTGCTCTGTGCAAAATTCTACCAGGCGGCTTCCTCTTCATTTCTTTGCCCCCAGTCCATATTCACCTACTACGTTTCCTTCTCTCCCTTTTCCTACTACCGAATTCCAGTCACCCATGACTATTAAATTTTCGTCACCCTTCACTATCTGAATAATTCCTTTTATTTGATCATACATTTCTTCAATTTCTTCGTCATCTGCAGAGCTAGTTGGCATATAAACTTGTACTACTGTAGTAGGTGTGGGCTTCGTATCTATCTTGGCCACAATAATGCGTTCACTATGTTGTTTGTAGTAGCTTACCAGCATTCCTATTTTCCTATTCATTATTAAACCTACTCCTGCATTACCCCTATTTGATTTTGTGTTTATAACCCTGTAGTCACCTGACTAGAAGTCTTGTTCCTCCTGCCACCGAACTTCACTAATTCCCACTATATCTAACTTTAACCTATCCATTTCCCTTTTTAAATTTTCTAACCTACCTGCCCGATTAAGGGATCTGACATTCCACGCTCCGATCCGTAGAACGCCAGTTTTCTTCCTAATGATAACGACATCCTCCTGAGTAGTCCCCGCCCGGAGATCCGAATGGGGGACTATTTTACCTCCGGAATATTTTACCCAAGAGGATGCCATCATCATTTAATCATACAGTAAAGCTGCATGCCCTCGGGAAAAATTACGGCTGTAGTTTCCCCTTGCTTTCAGCCGTTCGCAGTACCAGCACAGCAAGGCTGTTTTGGTTATTGTTACAAGGCCAGATCAGTCAATCATCCAGACTGTTGCCCCTGCAACTACTGAAAAGGCTGCTGCCCCTCTTCAGGAACCACACGTTTGTCTGGCCTCTCAACAGATACCCCTCTGTTGTGGTTGCACCTACGGTACGGCTATCTGTATCGCTGAGGCACGCAAGCCTCCCCACCAGCGGCAAGGTCCTTGGTTCATGGGGGGAGGGGGGGGGGAAGGTTTAGGTATAAGAATTATTACAGTTGTAGCGTGGTTGTCTGTGCCAGTACTATCATAAACTTTGAATGTTATGCATGTTTTTGCTCCACTCTCCTTTGCATTTATTTTCTTGCTTGCTTGACTATCAGAAAATAAATATTTCCTGTAGATCAGCGAAAGGATTTTAAGAGGAAAATAAATGCACTTTTAATTTCTGGTTATAATCTAAGTTATTTTTTAACATAAAACATAATACAGTTTTTTTATATGAACATCAAGTAAATTTCAGGGAGAAATACTATAGAGGTATGAGCAGACTTCAAAAAGCAAGTTGTTTCATTATGGCAGGCCAAGTAACTTTTCTTGTATGCAGCACTACACTTTAGTGTGACAGATACATGACAATGTTTTTCAACACGGTAATGGTGCCTTTATAAACAGTGATCAGAATGAGATTTTCACTGTGCAGCAGCGTGTGCGCTGATATGAAACTTTCTGGCAGATTAAAACTGTGTGCCAGGTCAAGACTCAAATTCGGGACCTTTTGCGGGCAAGTGCTCTACCATCTCTGTGTTTTCCTCTCTCTGGAGTCATACGAGGGCTATGCCGAAAGTTTTTAGCAGAATGTGTGAAAAATTTTATTTGCCAAAAAACCGTTTACAACTTTTCAAATAACTCTCCGTTAGCATGTATAAATTTTCCATTCTCTCTGAAAACACTTAGAAAATGTGTCAGTCCAAGCTTTTTTTGGGGTATCACTTAGTGCACTCTCGTACACTACAATGGCCTCTTCATCTGATGAAAACCGCTGTCCTCAAATTTTTTCCTTAGTCTTAGGGAACAGAAAGAAGTCACAGGGGGCCAGGTCAGATGAACAGGGAGGATGGGGTAACACTTGGACTTTTTTGCTATCCAGAAAGTACATCGGTCTGGCAACCCTGTGCTCAGATGCATTGTCGTGATGCAGCAGAAGGTGCCCACTCTTGGACTTTGGACGCTGTGACTTCCATGTGGCGATGACTTTTGGAAGACAATCATTCATGTACCATTCAGAATTGACTGTACGATGGGTCCCAAGGTCACAGAGGTGAGATGCCTGATCTTTGTGAAAAAAGCTCCGACTTCATCAAACTTTTGTGGTTGGTTCCTCCCCTGGAAAGCACCACACAGAAGACTGTCTCTTTGTTTCAGGGTCATAATGGTAGACCCACGTTTCATCACCTGTGACGATATTGTAGGTGTCTTGGGACTTCCCTCCGTTGAATTTTTCGAGCATGAAACGACACCAGTCCACTTTCGCCTCCTTTTGGCTTTCTGTCAGGGAATGTGCCACCCAACGAGCTCATCTCTTAGTAAGGCCTAAGTGACTATGAACGATGGTCTGTGCTGCTGTTGATCCAATATTTAGGGTCCCTTCAACGTCGCAAAATGTAAGATGTGGATCTTCTTTGATCATTTTCCTCACAGCATCAATACTTTCAGGAGTCACAGCTGTTGCTGGCCGACCAGGACGATGTTCATCTTCATTTGACTGCCGACCACTCTAAAACTCGCGAAACCAAATTACAACTGTGGCACTAGAAGGGGAAGCTTTACCAAAAACATGCAGCACAGAAGAATGGCTTTCTTCAGCACTTAAACTCTTTTTATGATCATAAAAAGTCATGGCGTGAAAGTCGCGGCGCAACAGCTCAATTCTGCACCGTCTCTGACTCAGCACTGCCTGTGCATTCTTACCGTGCTGTGGGGTGATCACAGCTAGCCAGGGGCTGCGCGCGCATGTCCCTAGGTCGAAAAACATCACTCTTTCGAATGAAAACAACCCCATTGTCCCCCGCCTTTCAGTTTACGGGCTGCTAAAAACTTTAGGCATAGCCCTCGTATAGAAGGGGCACCTAATTTTCAAATGAAATGACCTTGGAAAGGTGAATGTGAGGACATGATTTTTTTTTTTACAGAGAATTCCTTTACAACTGAATGGAGAACTACACAGCTAATTTCACATGTCTCTGAAAGGTATCATGAAGTTTGATAAATATATCATAAGGAGAGCTGTGCCTGTCCTGTGAACACTGCCATTGCTTTCCTATAAAACAACTCAATTTGTCTTCTGGGTGTAATATGGAAGGGCACAAATAAACATTGTCTGCTGGAATATGTTAATGGAAAGGAACGTGTTCTCAGCTGACCAACTCTTCAGCCTAAACAAATACTTCAGTATTGTTGAAGATAAAAGTGTCCCTCAATGGACACCACAGAGAGTAATCATGTGGGGTTTGTGCAGGGTAACTACATTGACTAATCCATGCTTGTTTCAGTAAATGGGGGATAGTGTTAAGCAATGAGCTAGTTACAAAAATATTGATGCAGAGAGGCTCAAACAAATAGGCTGTGGTGTAGATGAGCTGGATCTTCTATGAATCATGACACACCTGGTGGATCCTCCAATGTTCGTAATGCAGTACAGGATGTTTCAAAATTATCATCTGCTGTTCACCAGTGACCATTATGTGCATGGTAATATAACCATTGATCCCCTCTCTGGGTCCTGCAGGCCAAATGGCTAGGTTTGAGAGATACAAAGGCTGTAGTTGACATAAATGGGGGTTTGGGTGCACATACTGTAATTGGCAATTTTGTCAGTGCATGAAACCATCCAAACTTCACTCAACTGCACAAACTGGTATAGGCTAGTGTCATCGTATTTTGTGTGGAAACATGTAGCAGATTGTATTGATGGGATTCAGACTTTACATGTTAATGGACTGTCTTCGCTTGCGCTAAATAATTGTGCCTACAGTTGCAACATTATATTTTGTAATTATGGTTCACCTGAGGCAAGCATTTCCCACTAATGTATCTTCCACACTATGTGACCAGTAGCATCCACACAGCAGTCATCTCACACAATATGATACTTTAATTCACTGTTCACTTCGTGTATATCTGCAAATGCATGCTTATAAAACTGAATATTTTGTGAATTGATGTTAAACTAGTTCACAAAGCTGATCTTTGGAATCTATAATAGACATAATTCATCACTCCATTAATTCAGTAAAACTGGTAAGCTTTAAAATGGTCATCATTACACAGCACAGAAACAAGCATCTGTAGCTGCAATTCCTACACAGTCAGAATCATGGAGAACTAATGGAACTATTTAGTAACTTAGTCACAAGACCTAGCAAAGCATAAAAATGAATTAGTAACCTCTTAGCAATGAACTTACCTGTAAATAGACCACATTGATAAGAGTTATTATTTCCCTATATCTCAAAATATGCATTACTTCTGCAGATCTAGTTCTCATAGGCTGAGTCAGTGTCATATCATGTTGTTGAGGTTTGTCTCACAGAGTGAGTACTACTGGTTAGAGCACACAAAGCAACCAGAAATACCATTGTGAGAAACTATTGTAAAGAAAAAGAAGAAGAACCAATTAAACACAAAATGGACAACATACAGATGTGAAAATGGAAACACAAATAATTTCTACCTCTAGTTTTAATATGGCAGGTGATAATGTGCAATATTTTGGAGGTGTGTTGAATATGACAGTAAGAACAATTTTTTTGTAAACCATATTTTCTGAGTTGGAGATTGGAGATGAGGCCAGCTTTTGCCAAAACAAGTGTGGAAAGCTGCATAAAAACCACACTTAGGCTGGCTGATGTAGCGGACCCATGATCGTTAATATGGTATGTGGATTTGATCTGGTTCTGCCTCTTTGACCTCATAATAATTAGAATAACCTCTGTTATAATGAAAAATAACCTCTGTCAAGATATTTAGGCTTTGATAAACCATTCTGTTATTTGTGGGGGGAAAAGCAATTGATGCTTTATCATGACATAAAGATGTAGACTGAGGTTATTTCATTCATTATGAGGTCAAAGAGGCAGAACCAGATCAAATCCACATGGCACATTAGCGATCATGCATCTGCTAAATTGGTCAGCCTAAGTGTGTTTCTTAGGCAGCTTTTCATACTTGTTTTGCCAAAAGTTGGTCTCGTCCCCAATTTTCAGCTCAGAAAATACGATGCTCAAGAGTTCCCTGCTTTAGGTTAAGTGATGACTGTGGTGACAGGAAGAATCTAGCCACAAAGTTAAAATAAATTTGCCAAACTGTGGAAACAGTAAACACTGGGAAAGATAGATTAACTTAATAAAATAAAATAAAGTAAAATTATTTATTGATTATTTCAAGATAATTTCTCTGGCTGTCAACAGGAGACAGAATGAGCAATGAGCTGATTCATGTTCGAGCACAGCTGAAGGCCTTGCAAGACGAAAAAAATGAGAAGATTAATCTTATCACACAAACAGTAAGAATGCACATATAGTAGCAATAATAATAGCAGTTAAAACAATTTTCATTTATAATTGATTTAATTTGTTCTTAAAAATATTTGCATGGATATGCTTTACATAGGGTTGCACAGACTGTGGCCTGCTGTTGATCTGGTGGCAGTCCTCCTACCCCCACTCCCGGCCCCCCCTCTCCCGTTTTTCATTCCGTGTTGTTATTGTCTTTGTTAAATAAAGTGAATATTTATGAAATAAATATGAACTAATTATGTAAGCTTCTGTTCCCCCTCCCCCTCCCCTCCCCCTCGCCCAGCCCTTAAGTAGTCATAGTGAGGGGTTTGAATTCTGCAGTACTAACAAGTCTGTACATCCCAGCTTTGCATCATGTGCCACTCTATTAAAGAAATGTTGTCCAGCAGCAAATGAACTGTGACCGTGTACTCTTTTGTTACTTGGTCACAGTGATTGCTGAAGGCAAGACAGTGTGTATGGTTCCATTAGTTCTGCACACAAGCTGTGAAAATAAATACATCTTTGAATCAGAGCTTGTTGACTGTATTTTCTACAGAGGGGACATTTATGCGGGACATTTCTGTATACCACAACAGAAAATTGGAGATGGGAAGACATCAGTTTCTCAGTGAGTGTCTGTGATCTTGAAGAGATAACTGAACATGGCTTCTGAGGGAATCAGTCACTTGCTGTGAAACAGATTCTTCTTGGAGTTAAAGCATAGGGTGGATGATATTAATATTGTACTGGTGAAAGCTTCGGAATGTTGTCAGGGCATAGAAGTGCCATTTTGTGTCCTGAAGGCTGGCTCTAAATGCTCAACAGTTACATTCACCTTAATACATGGCAATGGACCTGTTCATGTAATGGGTAGTCATCTGGGTTAAGAGATTAATGTTGAAGTGGATGAAAAAGAATTGGGTGATGATAAGGAGGGAGGGGAGAAAATGGTGAAATTGCTGTTGAGCCAGGGAAAAGAAAATTAACCTCAAATTAGAATGAGTTTAACAACAAGAATTTTAAGTTTGTTGAGGATCCAGAGGAAATGTACAATAACGAAGATGAAAACTTACGGAAGAAAGAAAAAAATGATAATGATAAGCCTGAGCAATAAAAGTTGGAGAAGAAGAAATAGAGTTACAGAATGACTGATTTTTAATGCTGTAATTCATAAGTCCCATTTCTCATAGTTGTGCGGAAATGTGTTATTATGTAGTGTATCATCAGAAGGATACAGATTCTTCTGGAAGTACCTAGGGTATTCAGCAGGAACTGTTTGTGTTATACTTATCAGTATTTGACTGTAGATCTCATTATCTTAATGCTTAACTATTCATCGTAATTTTATTAAAAATAATAAGTTGATGTGTTTTTAATATCTCAGTGTTCATATTAGTAAGTAATATTTGATAATCAGCACTGTCCCACGTATTGTAATGTTGAATAACTCCACTCATTGTGTTACCTCTCCTTTACAAACATAATTGTCTTAAGAACATATACAGAATACATTGTTAGTATCAAATGAATTGTGCAAATATACATTTCCTAAAATATTAATTTTTTACAAAAAAGCAATTATTGTAAATGAAATATGTTGTAACCTTAATGGCCTGTCCGTGTAGACTGTAAGTGGTCCACCAAAATCTCAACCCCATCGAATCAATATGTCATTACTAAAATATTTGTTTCATACCAGGCCTTTTGTGAGTAGTTACCTAACCATTAGACTGTCTGAAAAGCCCTCAACTCCTGACTCAAAGTTTCATTGTTTCCGATGTTTTCGTGTGTGGTTTCTGAACAGTAAAGTGTTGCTAGTCATTTGCGTATGTGGTATGTGGAAGTAGCACCAAGAGGTTAAAATTTTAAGGTGATGGGGGACTGGACTGGGAATAGACTAGGGGAAAGGAATGAAATGGGAAACCCCCTTGTAGAATTTTGCACATAGTGTGATTTAATCATTGCTACAGTTAGTCTGAGAATTTTCCAAGAAGGTTCTATATAAGGAAGAGATAGGGAGAAATTGGGAGGTTTCAGATTGGTTAAATATTGGTAAGCCAGAGGTTTTGGAACTAGATTTTAAATTGCAAAACATTTCAAATGGCTGATGTGGGCTCTGTATAATTTATTGGCCATAGATGTAGATTAAAACTGAAGAAATTGCAGAAAGATGTAAGAAATTAAGAAAGTGGGACTTGGATAAATTGAAAGAACCAGAGATAGTTGTGAGTTTAAAAGGGAGCATTAGGCAACGAGTGAACAAAACATGGAAAAGCAATACAACAGAACAAAAAAGGATATCTCTGGAGATGAAATAATGAAGGCAGCAGAGGATCAAATAGGCATAAAGATGAGGCCCAGTAGCACAGGGGATTCTGAATTTAGATGATGAAGGGAAAAAATAAGAAGCAGATAAAAAGGAACTTAAACACTTAAAAAATGAAACTGACAGTAAATGCACAATGGCGAAGCGGGGATGATAGAGAACAAATGAATGACTGCAGAAACATGCATGATTAGAGGAAAACCATCTGATGCATTTGGTATCTCCACATGCGTAACAACAATACAAAACCGTACTGTCAGCATGATGCTAGCTGACAGTGGTTGATCAGCCACAAAGCCAGGGAGCTGAACCCCAAAAGAGGGTAAACTTGAAAAGGAGGTCAATCTACTGTGAAAGGGAGTGGAAGCAGAGAGCCTGATACCATGTACAAACTGGCGTGGTGTCAATGTATGGGCAGTTCTCTCTGACATACATCAAATGACTGTTGGAGCAGGAAAGCCGACTTGCCTATTGAGCAAAAGTAGATGAGGAAGGAAAGTGATGCCGAGAGGCTACAAACATCATGGGCAGGGAGATGACTTACTTGTACTCACCCAGCTCACCATGTGCAACCACACTCGAACTGTCAATGACGTCAATACATGGGGGGGAGCTCAGCATTGCCAGCTGTCAGAAAGATCTAAGATCTCTCACACAAGTTTGGGTTTGAATGTCCCCTGTGTGCTACCTCATATACGCACTTGCTCATTAGGGTCCTTTTTGTCTGATTAGCGTCTGACCCCAAGGTCCAAACTTGGGCATTGGCCTCGTCCGACTCTTCAGCTGAAGTTGTCCATATTGCTGAATAACATCGAACTTACGGTATTGTACTCTGAACAACCTTGGCAACATGTGGTCCTGCCTACATTTTGCCATGGTTATTTTGACTGTGCTACAGGAGTTTCTCTGGGAAGCCCTTACACATCCTCCATAACAGTGCCGATCTCTTCCCATGTAATTTCCATGTTTTTGGAGCCCTGAAGGAAGACATTCATGACCATTGATTTGCTTTGGACAAAGAGGTGCATGTTTGGGTACAATCTAGCTTCCATAGGCACCCTCATTTTTCCATGAAGGCATTGATGATTTTCTCTCACAGTGGGAGAGGGTTGTTAAAAATTATGGCAATAATTTTTGAAATAATAAACAGTTTACTTACTTTTTCCGATCTGTCTCATTTTCACGTGACTGCCCTTTATAACTTAATTCAAACTGAGGTTGCTGTTTAGCAGTCAGATTGAATCACAACAATTGCTGACTTCATTCGTTTTTGAATGATTTATTATAGTCACTGAACATAATGGTTCTAATGGAACCCAGCCTGACATTACTAACAAATAAACCTACCCTAGTCATATACTTGAATTTCAGTTGACTTTGAATATGTCGTAGTGTAGAGAAAAATAAGACACACATAGTTTTATTACGCATGCCTGTCAGCCATTGAAGGGGTGAAACACCCACATGAAAAAACTGTCTTTAATGTTTCTGAATGAATGCCACTTAGACGGTAACAGATAAAAAAAAAACTCTTCTGATAAAGTTTCTATAGTTTTTAATCCACATTACAACAGCAGGGTTGCCACAAGTTCTGAAATCAGGGAATTTCAAATGTATCAGGGAAATATCATGGAAATGTGAAAAAAAAGTAAACACTGGAAAAATCTTGTCGAAAAATCTTGTCTCAGTAGCATGAAATTGTTTGTTTGCTGAGATGTCATGCTTCATTGCTGGCTGGATGCAGCTGAGTATGTATACTGCTTCCTCACTCTCTCATTTTTACTGCTTCTCCCCTTCCCACCCTCCCATCAGCTTGCAGTCAGTGCTGCCACAACTATTTGCTGCTGGTCTAGCAGCTGCAGATGAGAGGCAGAATGGCATAAGGAGTGGTTTGTTTGGATGTGATTCTCAGAGCTTGTTGATGCAGCGCCCGCAGACAACGGTCATGTGTCTTGAGTGAGTGTGTGAATGTGTGTGCACTCTATTTTCTGACAAAGGCTAAAGCCAAAAATTTAGGTGTGAGAGTGTGTCTGTTTTTACTATGTGTTGGTCTGTGGCTCAGCAATCATCTTTATGGTGAATTGCTACCTATCCTCATTAGTATTGATTCTCAGAGTATTTGTGCAAGTTATATGTTGCGTGGGTGATCACCGCATTCTCATTTCATAAACATGGTGTCTGTGACATATCAATAGCTGGCCAAACGAGTGGACTTCCATGATGGGACAAACCTGCAGGCCATTTCTGTGGGTATCTATAACGGATCGGGCTTGCCAATCTGAAGCCCATAGTTTCCCACAAATGTATGGGCCATTCTGCCCACAGTCTGGGACTGTCTGTGTGTGGCGTAATGTGGCAGATTTTCATGGTTTATCCATGAACCCAGGACTATGATGCTCCTCGGCAGGCCAGAGGCCACGGCCGATGGATTTCAGGAATTGCGATTGTCTCACCGCAAGTACTTTGTACAGTGCAGCATTTTATAGATGTTTTATTTATTCTAATACATTTTTGCATTGCAAAAGTAGTTTATATACACTCCTGGAAATTGAAATAAGAACACCGTGAATTCATTGTCCCAGGAAGGGGAAACTTTATTGACACATTCCTGGGGTCAGATACATCACATGATCACACTGACAGAACCACAGGCACATAGACACAGGCAACAGAGCATGCACAATGTCGGCACAAGTACAGTGTATATCCACCTTTCGCAGCAATGCAGGCTGCTATTCTCCCATGGAGACGATCGTAGAGATGCTGGATGTAGTCCTGTGGAACGGCTTGCCATGCCATTTCCACCTGGCACCTCAGTTGGACCAGCGTTAGTGCTGGACGTGCAGACCGCGTGAGACAACGCTTCATCCAGTCCCAAACATGCTCAATGGGGGACAGATCCGGAGATCTTGCTGGCCAGGGTAGTTGACTTACACCTTCTAGAGCACGTTGGGTGGCACGGGATACATGCGGACGTGCATTGTCCTGTTGGAACAGCAAGTTCCCTTGCCGGTCTAGGAATGGTAGAACGATGGGTTCGATGACGGTTTGGATCTACCGTGCACTATTCAGTGTCCCCTCGACGATCACCAGAGGTGTACGGCCAGTGTAGGAGATCGCTCCCAACACCATGATGCCGGGTGTTGGCCCTGTGTGCCTCGGTCGTATGCAGTCCTGATTGTGGCGCTCACCTGCACGGCGCCAAACACACATACGACCATCATTGGCACCAAGGCAGAAGCGACTCTCATCGCTGAAGACGACACGTCTCCATTCGTCCCTCCATTCACGCCTGTCGCGACACCACTGGAGGCGGGCTCCACGATGTTGGGGCATGAGCGGAAGACGGCCTAACGGTGTGCGGGACCGTAGCCCAGCTTCATGGAGACGGTTGCGAATGGTCCTCGCCGATACCCCAGGAGCAACAGTGTCCCTAATTTGCTGGGAAGTGACGGTGCGGTCCCCTACGGCACTGCGTAGGATCCTACGTCCTTGGCGCGCATCCGTGCGTTGCTGCGGTCCAGTCCCAGGTCGACAGGCACGTGCACCTTCCGCCGACCACTGGCGACAACATCGATGTACTGTGGAGACCTCACGCCCCCGTGTTGAGCAATTCGGCGGTACGTCCACCCGGCCTCCCGCATGCCCACTATACGCCCTCGCTCAAAGTCCGTCAACTGCACATACGGTTCACGTCCACGCTGTCGCGGCATGCTACCAGTGTTAAAGACTGCGATGGAGCTCCGTTTGCCACGGCAAACTGGCTGACACTGACGGCGGCGGTGCACAAATGCTGCGCAGCTAGCTCCATTCGACGGCCAACACCGCGGTTCCTGGTGTGTCCGCTGTGCCGTGGTGTGATCATTGCTTGTACAGCCCTCTCGCAGTGTCCGGAGCAAGTATGGTGGGTCTGACACACCGGTGTCAATGTGTTCTTTTTTCCATTTCCAGGAGTGTATTAGAAAGTATGGACGATAACAAGAAGAAAATTGTGACAGTCGCTGGCAGTTTGTACAGTATGTACTCATGTAATACTTCAAAGAAAAATCACAAAATACCTGTAGAATAATAGACATAACACAGCGCATAATAACCAGCAATAATGAACATAGTAGAAACAACATTTTATTCATGGTCACCTGCAGTGTTGGTTTATACAACTCTTCCCCACCCTATACATTTCTTTCAAGAAGCCTACTGTTTTCTGAGATTATTTCTGAAAGCAGTGAAGGTATTTTAAATCTGTCTTGTGACTCCAACAAAATGCATGTTTTTGTCACCAAATGTGTTTCAGTTTATTGAAATAAAATGAAACATATATACCATTTGGCTTGATTTCTCCATCTAAAAGCTGTTCATTACACAAGATGTTGATGTTAGTACATAAGATTTTTGCTCACACATTTAGAAATACAGAAGTCCTTACTTTTTTGTCAATGTACATCTTTATCTACCCTTGAGATCCCAAAATTTGTCAGGAAAAAATTCTAAAACTTGTCTGGATATCAGGGAATTTCACTTGGGGAAACTTGTGACAACCCTGAACAGTACACCCAGATTTGTTGAAAAAGCCATTTTTTATGAAAGTCCTCATTCCCCCCTACTATTTTGTTTTTCATTTCGACATTTGACTAATAGCATAATTATAACATCACTAATACCAAATTCAATCATATATGATGAAATGGTATTGCAACTGTTCAATGTGCTTGGTGCACAAAATCAAATTGTATTCAGCAATTTTGTCACCTAGACAATTCTGCAGTTCCTCATTATTGTCCAGATTTACAGTAAAGTGCAAACAATTTCAAATATAACATATTTAATTTTGAAAAAATTACTACCTGAAAACAAAAAGTACACCAAGTGTAAAAAGAAAACACAAATGCAATGCAAGGTATTTTATATTTCATAAAATTAAAAGAAAAAAATATGGAACAATATATGTAGAATATACATTTAGAATATATTTACCAGGAAAGACATTAAACAACCCAACATGACAATTGTCTTGAAGCGAATACATATTGGGCATGCGTACTTTGATATACAGATATTTCTAGCTTATTTGCGACAGGTGCGTTTTTGGAATCAATCATATATGAATCAATCATTTATGAATCAGTTTTATATGATTGAACTTTGCATTAATGATGCTATTTGTTTTGCTATTCATCAAATGCCAAAATGAAAGACTAAATAATAGCTGGAGAAGATTTAGCGAAGAACCTGTCCCACATAAAAAAACGTGTCTTAGTTTTCTCTATACAACAACATATTCAAAGCCAATCAAAATCGAAGTGTATCCCTTGAGCAGGTTTGCTTGTAAGGTATTTATGCCTAACTTTATCCTTACTACCACTGATTCAAAACCCTTCTCCACAACAAATTCGTCTGACCAAGGGTGCCCATAGCCACAGAAAGGGCAGACCTGGCTCCCCCTAGCTATCAGGGAAAGGAAAAAAATATTGTGTAGCCAGGTGTTTTTCTTTCAGGAAAATGATTTAAAAGTAAGTATTATGCAGGTTTTAACAGGACTGGAATTGGAACTTTTTTGATGGTAATTATAAGTTGCCATTCATCTTCCAAAATATTAAAAGTACTCCATGCCCACAGGCCTTGGCTCCACCTCCCACCTTGCAAACTGTTGTATGAGTACCCTTGCATCTGGCCAATCAGTTTTTCCACACTAAATGTTATTTCTAGTATAAATGTGCACATCACCATCTTGTTATTCTTTCTGTAATACATGTGCATATTTTTATAATGATTTAATTTTCTTCAATCTTGGATCTATGTTCATTGACAGTATAGAAGTAAGGCTTACTCTCTGCTAGATATTCCCTAGAAATTACTCTGTTTGTTCTATTTTAAATCCCTTAACTTAACATTTTTTGTGTAAAAGTGTGTGCAAAAATTTCCAATTTTTTATTGGAACATTCCCATTTACATCCTGAACTCAGCTGCATATCCCAAATATTTTCGTAGTACTATGATTCTTTGAAGTAGATGAGATGAACAATGGGAAATGACAGTCAGTTAGATGAATAGGATTGGTGGTCTTCGATGGATGATGGGCTACTTTCAAAGAGAATTCCTTCCTATGATGTTTGCCTGTCATCTTCTCAGTCACTGCTACATGAGAATCGAGAGCATTCTTTGTTTCTCCATATTTCTTGTGCAATCTGAATGAATTTGAGAGAGCCAGTTTAAGGAAATGAAAAAACGTTTTTCGTTATATTTTTCCACTCTTTTCTGTATTACTGAATTGTGTGCTATGTGCTGGTCAACTTTATCCCCTCCTCCCATTGTGTCATTATATGATCTGACTACTGCTGGTTTTATTTGTTTACCCCTCTTATTTACATTTTTCATGTCTGCATTGTGGATAGTACTCAAAATAAACATGTCATACTTATCTGTCCATCTCATTCCTGTAACTGTACCCCTGTGAAAAGCAACGATATATCTCTTCTTGAGTTTCATACTGTGGAAGTTTGGTGGCAGATCTTTTCAAGATCATGCAGTCTAGATCATCAGTTTTCTTTGCAGTAATGAGATCTGCGAGTTGGGGAAAGGTGTAAAAATTATCAATTGTAAGGCAGTAGCATTTGTTCAGGAGAGATTTTGTTTGGGTCAGTACTATTTGAGATGTCTAGGACCGAACAAATTTTGTGCATTTAGCTATATATAATCATAAATCTTACCTAGACAGACTTGCACTCACACAACATGTATGTCTTTATTCCAAATCTTGCTATCTTTAGTGATAGATATTGAACCCAACCTAATCTCCATTTATATAAGACTTTCATGTATGGAGTACAAAGAATTTTGAATTTATTTTTGAGCTGTTCTAAAATGGACCAGGTTTTGTTTAGCTTTGGCTGTGGATGGCTAGCAGGGTCATATCTTGATTTGTCTAAAAAAATGAAAGTACTTCTTTAGTATCAAAAATCATCTTTAGCTAACTAGCAAAATACTAGAGTTGCAAGTAGTGGATGTTTAGACCAATACATCTGGTAGTGTGGTTTCTTTATACTTCTTTGTAATTGGTTTCTTTACACTACTTACTACAGTATTTTACTAAAGAAGATTCTTATTTCATCACTGGGTTCTTCTTAACAGCAGTGTTCTTTCCTTGAGCATATCTGTTGGTCTCGGTGACTACAGTATTGACTAACTCATCATCTGTACCTTCCTTCTACACGCAAGCTTGTATTTCATCCTACCAACACCTCCCCACCTCCCTCTGTTTCTCGTCTCTGATTCCAGTTTGCACATACTAACCTCACCTAATCTGGTCTCATCTGCTGTCCATCTTTTTTGTAAATATCAATCCATTGACCTGCAGTTCATATTATAGTCTTTTTATTTATTTTTGTCTTTGATCTCATTATGTTTTTATTTCAATTTCAGTTTGATTTCACCTTTCACTATGGGCTCACTCCCTCAGGTTTTACCTTGTTTCCCTATACTTTATCATTTCTACTCTTTTCATGATTTTCCCACATTTTGGCATTTTAAAGACACAGTCATGAACCTTTCCTCCAAAAGCCTTAGTCCCATATAAGTATCAGTCCTTTCCAAAGGCCTTATCTTTTGCCCAACTCCCAAATTCAATCATGCTGTACTTGTTAAAGAGCTTCTCTCCTCCTGATGTTCCCTGCAGTGGAAACACTTTTTTGCCACCAACCCTACCAATCAGATTTGAGCCCTGTCTGACTTAGTCCACTCTCCAGCCAGCTGTGATCCACCCCCACTTCTCCCAAATTACCCCCTGTTAACTTCCTTAAATTTCTTAACCTCTAACCTTGCTTCATTATCATTCCGCAAATCCCTCAACATGCAAGCAAATCTTACATTCACAGGAAGAATCGCAATCCATCACCTAAAAACTGGTCCTGACTGCTGACAAGGGCTCCATCTCCATGGTTTTGAACAGCAAGGATTATTTGACAGAAGGACTCTGCCAGATGTCAGATTTTTCCAGCTACAATCTGTGCAACAGTGACCCCATTCTAGAAATCTAGCAGGATCTCCAATCTCTCCTCAAATCCTTAGCCCCATCCCAGTACCTCTCCCCAGAGTCTCTTTCTTTCCGAACCTCTACCACTCCTCACACTGCTACCTTCTGCATGCTTCCTAAAGTCCATAAACCCAACAACCCAGGATGCGTCATTGTGACCAGTTACTGTGTCCCAACTGAGAGAATCTCTGCTCATCCAGACCAACACCTTCAGCTTATTACCTGCAGTCTACCTTCCTATATAAAATGCACCAACCATTTCCTCTACTGACTCTCCACAGTTCCTGTTCCTTTACCACATGGTGCCCTGCTTGTAACTGTTGATGTCAGCTCCCTTTACACTAATATCCCTAATGCCCATGGTCTTGCCATTACTGAGTACTATCTTTCCCAACACCCAATGGATTCCAAACCAACAACCTCATTCCTGGTCACCATGACCAGTCACATCCCACTCCTAATTATTTCTCCTTTGAAGTGGAGGCATCACCTATAAACAAATCCAATGTACAGCAATGAGCACCCACTTGGCACCCTCCTGTGCCAACTATTCATGGACCTTCTAGAAGAATCCTTACTAACCACCCATATTCCCAAACCCCTCAACTGGTTCAGATTGATTGATGACACCTTTGTGAACTGGATCATGGGTGAGGACACCATATCCACATTACTCCAGAACCTCAACAACTTCTCCCCCATTTGCTTTACCAGGTCCTACTCAACCCAACAAGCCACTTTTGTAGATGTTGACCTCCACTTCAAAGATGGCTGCATGAGTACCTCCGTCCATGTCAAACCTACTGACCACCAGAAATACCTCCATTCTGACAGCTGCCATCCATTCCATATCAAGAAGTCCCTTCCATACAGCCTAGCCACCTGTTGTTGTTGCACCTGTAGGGAATCAAAATATTCAAAGGGCCTCACTGAGGCCTTCACAGACTGTAATTACCCTCCCTGCCTTGTACAGAAACAGATCTCTTGTGCCTTGTATGTCCAGTCACCCACCACCTCCAAAAGTCACACCATCAGGCCACAGAGGAGCTTTCCCCTCATGACTCAGTACCCCCCAGGACTGGAGGACTGGAACAAAACACATTCTCCGTCAGGGTTTCGACTACCTTTTGTCGGGCCCTGAGATGAGAAATGTCTTACCCATTATTCTTCCCACCCCTCTCATAGTGGTAATCTTCTATCCTTCAAAGTTACACAATATCCTTGTCCATCTCCACCCAACCTCTGCTCCCATCTCCTTGCCTCATGGCTCATATTCCTGTAATAGACGTAGATACAAGACCTGTCGCATGTGTCCTCCCACCACCATCTACTTTAGTCCAGTCACAAGCATCATCTATCTGATCAAAGACAGGGCTATTTGTGGGATCAGTCATGATCCTCATGCTAAGCTGCAACTACTGTGCTGCTTTCTATGTGGGCGTGACAACCAACAAGCTGTCTGTCTGCGTGTATCGCCACTGACAAACTGTGGCCAAGAAACAGCTGGACCATCCAGCTGCTGAGCACACAGCCCAATCAAGTGTTCTTCATTTCAATAACTGCTTCACAGCAGGTTCTATCTCGGTCCTTCCTAACAACACCAGCATTTCTGAATTGCGCAGGTGGGAGTTCTCCCTACAGTATAGCCTACATTCCCGTATCCCACCTGGCATCAACTTTCATTAATCACTGTCCTTCACCCCTTCTCTGTTCCCAGTCCATCACTGCACAGCCTTCTGTTCCACCAACTCACATACCCACTTTTTACATTCTCTCCTCTTCTGGCCCCCAACCTCCATCTAAGTTCCTGACTCCAGCTAGCTGCCCTACCCTCTTCCCACCTCATCCCTGTATGCCTCCACATGGAGCACTTTACCATCCCCCACCCCAACCCCACTACCCTCCCCCCTCCCTTCCCCAGCTTCCTCCTTAACACCACCCAGATTGCTCCTCCCATCATGCACTGTTGCTCGCAGTATGCCTTGACAGCAAGAGACGGTGGTCATGTATATGTGAGTTGGGTTTGTGTGGGCATGTGTGTGTATGATGTCTAATTCAAAAGAAGACCTATTGGCCGAAATCTTACTTGTTTAGCAGTCTTTCTGTTGTGCCTGTTTGTGACTCAACATCTCCACATTATGGTGACTAGCAATCTATTCTTTTCATAATATTGTCATCATTAATTATTTTTCTTACTTATTCCATCACATTTGAAGAGTCATTTTGTGTGAAGTCTGAAGGCATTCCAGTAAAGAGAAATCTTGGAGGTGTGGGAGGCAATTCTGCAGTCAATGTATTTCATATCATTTTCAGATTCTGGAAAAACTAACGTCACTTGAATCACTTTATTGATCTGTCATTACTTCACTAACACTCTCAGTGTTGGAAGTGTCACTTTCTGACCCTCTAAATTCCATATCAATCTCTTCATCACTTTTTATAATGAAAAAACAAAGAGAAAAACCAGCGACATTATTATGCCTTTAACAGTGTGAGCAAATGGCAACTATTATCTCTTCGCGTCTAACCTTGACTTCAGCTAGCCAACAGAGGGCACCAGGTAGCTGTGGAACCGAGGAAAGTAGCATTTTTATGTTCTCTTGTGCTCTGTTGTGACCACGTTTGTAACTAACTAGATGCAATGATTTTCTGCAGGGTTTAAGTTTCTGAACAGAATATTGTCAATATAGACAAGTATTCCTGGGCTTTTAAGTTTTTGTAAAAATTAAAGCTCTGAGTATCCTTGAGCTTTGTCTGTATGAGTTTGTCATCACTACTGATTTTACACTTCTGTATGGGTGAAAGTTACTGTCAGTGTAGCTAATAACAAATCCAAAATGTGTGCTGAAGATGTGTTGTTAAATTCGTGTTACCTGTTTAAAGATATAAAAAAAGAGAAAAAAATGCTACAAAATGAAATAAGCTGTATTGGAAATAATTAGGCAAATCAATGATAAACAGCAAAGAACAAAAAACCAAATAAAAGAAAATTAAATATATACATCAGATGTGAAGCAGTAATTCTGAAGTACATTACAGTAGTGCTTCTATAATGAAGTGCCTTGCTCTTGATTTCAGGATACCTAATTTAGAGACAATGTTTCATCACAATATTCAGTAAACTTTCTGTGAGATTTCACTGTAGCGTGACAGTATTTACTATTGTATGTTTACTCCAGTCATATAAACTGACAATGGCCAGGAGTGCAGTGTGCTGACCATATGCCCCTCTATATCCGCATCGAATGACACCTAAGGGCTGAGGATGACATGGCAGCTGGTCGGTATCATTGGGCCTTCAGGACATGTTCAGACTTCTTTTTTACATAAATATATTTGCTACTACAGTATGCTAAATACTATGTACATGACCTGATTCTTGCCAGCACAGTGCACTTCATACCTGTATTTCTCAATCCTCCTAAAATAGAAATGAGCGTATGTCATTGTGGGCCGGGATTCCTCCATTCGGGGAAGTTCGGCCGCTGAGGGTCAATCCTCCTGAAATCTTTTAATTCAATAATTTTATATGACCTCACATCCCAGATCTTTTTATTTTCTTTGGTATACCAACAACATACATATTCTATAGGCTAATGCCTTGTTGCTGCAATTACTCTGTTCTGTAATTGGCTGTTTGTTTCAGTTCCATGTAACTGCACATCCTATGCCATTATCTTTCTTTCTTTCCCAGCCCTTTCCTTTCAAGATTATTAATAATGAAGATGTTGTGCCTGACTACACATCCAACAAATTTTGTTTTTCTCTTTCTCTTTTCTTATAATAGTCTCCTTTCTTCGTTTACTCCCCTTAAGAAAAATGCCTCCTCTGTGATCTACTGAGAGATATACGTTGAAGAGGAAGATGTTTACATTACAGTTAATGCGTTCCTAAAACTTTAATTCTAACATAGTGTAAACTACCTGAGTAATATTTGGGTTAAACAGATCATCAACATTTTGTTCAGAAGGAATGAACTGGCTCAAAAGTCTCACTTCTTTCTCCTTCAGTATGAAGAAAAAATTACATCACTGGAGAACCAGTTAAATGCAGCAAAGAAAGAAAATCATCACTTGGCAGAAAGATCTGCAGCCAGTAGTGCTCTTTATAATCAGGTAAGAATGTATTATTAAAAAGCAGCAACTGTTATTAAAGTCCCTGGATATCTGTCATTGTTTGCTATCATCACTTATACCAGAATATTTATTACATTTTGGATGGACCCCATAGAGTGGGGATATCTATGGAGTGAGCGTAGCATTCTGCATGTTGCAAACATCAAATTGGGAGTGTTACTTAACTTTAGTATAATGCAGATTGTTTATATTTTGTGTTGAGAGCAATAGTTTAATTAGTAATATATTTTCCATATTTTTACCCATTTATTTATTAGTAACAATAATGGTGATAAGTGTTGCTGCTAAAGATGCAAATAAAAATGTGTCTTGGGAAGGACAGCTACTTTTCATAGTTAAGTGCCACAGTGGTTTTATTATAGTTACTATATTAGTAATAGGTACTTTATATGTTGAAACATATTAGCACAAAGTGCAACTATGGAAAGGACTAAATGTAACAGCTCTTCATCCATTGAAATGTTGACCGATTAATAGTCACATAGACAAAACTTGAGGACATTGCTAAGCTTTAGGACGATGACCTCCTCCAGAATTAACTTATCCGGAACCCCCCCCCCCCCCCCCTCCCCCCACATACACATGTTTGTGTGTGTGTGTGTGTGTGAGAGTGTGTGAGTGAGAGAGAGAGAGAGAGAGAGAGAGAGAGAGAGAGAGAGAGAGAGAGAGAGAGAGAGAGAGAGAGAGCTACATTGTAGCAGTGCTGCAGCTCAACTAGTGTGAGGGGTTGTGTCAGTATGACTTAGAGGAGGAAAGACGGGAGGGAAGAGTGGTTGATAGCTGGGCAGGAGAGGTAACAAGAGGATAGGATAGGAACTGAGTACCAGGTCACTCATCTGGGAACAGGCAGAAAGAGTTTCTTGTGGCACAAAGTGGAGGTGTGGTTCTGGAGGGGAGGATAGAACAGAGAAAGAAGGAGACAGTGAAGGAGAAGGTGTGAGTACAGAATGAGTGAATTGGGGCAGGTATTGGTGTGCAACAGTAGCTAACAGAGATAAAGGACAGAAGGGTTAAATCTGTAGGGCTAATTTATATGGTTTTGTGATCAAATAGTTATGAGAAAAGTGATAGAAAAATTTGGTAGTGTGAGAGTGAGTTGCCAGTCACTCAGTTAAGTGAGTGTACACACATCCTCAGCAATGTTCACCTGCAGATAATATTGTTAGATGATAATCCGAATCATTTTCTCATTGTTATCCAGATTTTAAAACCATTGTGCTTATTTCAAGATAGTCACTATAGGAATCTATACTACTAGTGTTCATGATGTGGAGAATGATTTTGTACTATTAATATTTTGGTTTCCCTGAGGATGAACAAAAGTTAAAAATATGACACCTGAAAATTAAAGTGCTGAGATTTTATTCCTAAATATATTTCAAAATGTGTATTGTGTGGAGGACGGGGTGAAATTATGTAGGCTAGTGCCTATGTAAATACTCTCTGTAATTCAATGGTCAATTTTACATAAAATGAGCCAAATAGATGTAAAATATTTATTATAGACCTGTATATTATAAGGAGAGAAATGAATAAAGAAGAAAAATTGATAAAAGGTGAAAAACAAGTGTAAATTGTTAATTTTTTGCATGTCTTAGCTCCAAGTCAATGGTTTTTGGCACAATTTCAATAGCACTAGCATGCAATTAAGCCTGTCCACAACACTGTCAAAGCATAATTTATTAAAACAGGGATTTGGCAGTATTCAAGTGCAGAGTTAGACCTTATAAAAGAAAAATGCAACCTTGGATATGACTCTTGCTGCAAACAAGCAAAGTGCCCTTGGATTTATCTCTTCAAAATTTTAAGCCAAGTTCATTTCAGATGGCCAGTGAAAACTGCCTCGGAAACATATGTACAAAATCCAGGTTTGTCTTTACTGGTGGTGTAATCAGATTCAAAATCTGCAGAGCTTTTCTGGACCAATTTATGCCCTACAAAAGGTACATGATGTAAGAGCAAGGTATGCGGACAACAAATCTGCACATCTGAATGCTTCCTCCTTTGTTGGTCTCAGGAGATGACATATTCACCAGACCACCACAGATGTTGCTTGCCTGCACATTGGAGCCAGAGCCACAGCAGTAATGCACACTGTTATACACGGTTCAGTCATGTTAATGTGACCACCGATTACGTTCGATGTCAATGTGCAACCACTCACAGACAACTGGCGGCAGCAGTAACATTGCAGCACTAAGACACTTCTATACCTGTATACTGTGCCTGCTAGATTGACAGTGCCAATGCTATTTATTGGCAGATGGCCTGATTGTGGTGGGATTAGTGTCAGTTGATGTGAATAAGGGAGAGGCAGATGGGAGGCAGGTCGAGAGACTAGGTATGGGCAGCTAGTGGCTTGGAGGGAGGTGGCCAGTTTGCCAGCTAGGAATGCAGCATGGAGAAGTGGCAGGTAAATGGGCAGGCACGATCATAATGGCTGGGGCAAGTGGCACACATAGTCACACTGAATTGAGAGGAGATGACAGGACAGATGCAGGGGAAATCGTTGAGAGGAGGGTGCAGGGATGGTGGGTTACTTGACATTGAGGCCAGGACGATTATGCTGTAAGGGTAACAACCATATGTGTAAGTTCAGAGAAGCTAGTGGTGGGAGGAAGGACCCAGATGGCTCTGGTTGTGAAGCAGCTATTGAAAGATATCTCTTTTGAGGAATCGTAGACAGTTTATTAGGCTTTACAGTTGTATAAAATATTTGAACTTCATTTGCAAGGCAACATGGGAATAATAACCCTTTAAGTGGATATAGAGCTGATGTGAGTCCAGAGAATCACTTGAACCCACGGTCAAAACTATAAGTAAACACCCAGCATTGCGCAGAAATCTGTGAGTAGTGCATCATGCCATTATTCTTCATGAGTCGCTGAATACCCATCTCAGTCAACCTGGCAAAGCATGCTGCAGCCAAGGTGACTACCCAACCTCAGATGCTTTTTGACGCACACTAAATGTGTTTTCCCACCAAAATGAAAAGGGCAAGTATTGCCACAAAACAGGTGATCTGTTCAGTGTACACCACAGCTGTAGTACAACAGCGGTAAGTGCAATTATGACTGTGTGGGATCCAGGAATGTGCAAGTCATATAAATTAATAATCAATTTGCAAGAAAAACATTTGTCAATTTTGTTAAAAGTGAACACTGTCATCAGCCTTTCGTATAAGTTCGGCAACATATATTTTCCTTGGCTTTGTAATGTTACATCAATGCAAGAGAGTTTTTAACTTAAAGCAGATAGTAAACTCCTACTCAGATCCAAATAACAGTAGAAGTGTTGTACAAAATACTTGCTCATACATTAACCATCTTAGTGGGGTCATGACCTATATCGCGAAATAATTTTTGTCTTGGTCGTTTACATCTACATTGATACTCTTATGTTCCTGCCAGAGGGCTCACAGAATCACCTTCACAATAATTCCCTATTGTTCGAATCTCGAAAAGTGCGTGGAATAAACAAACACCTATATCTTTATGTGCAAGCTCTGATTTCACTTATTTTATTATGAAGATAGTTTCTCCCCACGTAGATCAGCACCAATAAAATACTTTTGCATTCAGAGGAGGAAGTTAGTGTTAAAATTTTGTGAAAAGATTCCATTGCAACAAAAAATGCCTTTGTTTTAATACTGTACACCCAACTCCTGTATTATGCCAGTGACTCTCTCTCCCCCGTTTCTCAACAAACGTGCTACTTGTCTTTGAACTTTTCTGTTGTGTTCCATTAAATGTATCTGGCAAGGATTCTACACCACACAGCAGTACTCCAAAAGAGAACAGATAAGAGTATTGTAGGCAGTCTCTTTAATAGATTTGTTGCATCTTCTAAGTGTTCTGCCAATAAAATACAGTCTTTGGTTCACTTCTCACACAACATTGTATATGTGTTCTTCCGAACTTAAGTTGTTCATAATTGTAATTTCTAGGTATTTAGTTGAATTTATGGGCTTTGGATTTGACTGATTTATCATATAATCAAAGTTTAATGGATTCCTTTCAGCACTCATGTGGATGACCTCACACTTTTCATTATTTAGGGTCAGTTACCAGTTTTTTCACTATAAAGATATCTGCTAAGATTGTCTCCTAAATCATTTGTGTAGATAAGGAACACCAGAAGGCCTATAACACTACTTTGGGGAATGCCAGAAATCACTTATATGTTACTTGACGACTTTCCATCTGTTATTATGAGAGTGACCCCTCTGACAGGAAATCATGAATCCAGTCACATAAATAAGACACTATTCCATAATCACACAATTTGACTACAAGCAGTTTGTGAGGTAGTGTCAAAAGCCTTCCGGAAATCTAGAAATATGTAATCAGTTTGAAATCCCTTGTCAATAGCACTCAACACATTGTGTGCGTAAAGAGCTAGTTGTATTTCACAAGAACATTGTTTTCTAAATCCATGTTGACTGTGGGTCAATAGACCATTCTCTTCAAGGTAATTCACAGTGTTTGAACACAATATATGCTTCAGAATCCTACTGCATATCAACGTTAACAATAAGGGCTTGTAATTTAGTGGATTACTGCTTCTGTCTTCTTTGAATATTGGTGTGACCTGTGTGACTTTCTTGTCTTTGGGTATGGCTCTTTCATTGAGTGAGCAGTTGTATATGATTGTTAAGTATGAAACCATTGCATCAACATATTCTGAAAGGAACCTAATTGGTAGAACTTTTCATTTCTCTGCCTGTGGACAAATTAATATGGTATCCACAGCAAATGGTTTTCCTATCCTGGACAAGACTCCAAGGAACTAAGGTGATCTCATGGGTATAAAAAAATTTGGAGCCCTGTACAGACAAAATATATACAAATAGAGCAGGAAACATTGTCCATTGTGTATTAGATGTGTGAATTTCACCTTTTCTTGTATAGCCTAAAATTTCATCCTGTAAGCAGTCATAAATCACTATTCATTACCTCATTGCCAGAACACACTATCTGGGGAAGAGGCCACAAAGATTGCAGTGGTGGTCATTATTCACAAGTAAATACAGTTATGAGTTTTTATGCAAAAAAATGTTGCAATACCTCAATGCAGAGGCTCTCTCTCAACATCCTAGGGGGCCCCTACCCTGAATTTGACACCCAGCAGGTCATATGTTAGAGATGGTTATGGAACCCATACACACACTGCATTACCTTGTGGGAATAACTGTAGTATGTGTCAGGATTAGAACAAAGTTTATATCTGAACTGACTCTCACCCTTGTGATATTGTACGTTGTTTTCAAATGTATTTGTGAAGAAACAAGGAGTCCTGTACACTATGTGCATTATTTTATGTGGCATATAAGTGTTACCCATATAATTGGTGACCTTGTCAGCAAAGCATAAAATATAAGTGTGGACAATTCATATTGTGGGCAGTTAAATGTGGCACCACACCAATGGAAGAGCCCTCAGGGACTCAGCATTTGTTTGCTAAGTAGGGGCCTGGCGACCCCGGGGTTCCTGAGCTGGGGAACGGTAAGCGCTGCCAGTCTCCTGTTACCATTAGCTCTAAGCATGTGTCAGTGATCACTGTATGGCACGGCAGTGGAACGTTGTGTGCTGCAGGGAATGGGGATTGTGGCTTAACTGCCCAGATCATGGGGATGGTAAAAACCTCATATATATATTGATGTAAAGAAAATAGAAAGAAACTTCCACATGGGAAAACTATATTAAAAACAAAGATCACCCTGTGGCTAAACATGCCTTGGTGCACGGCCAGCACATCTTGGCACAGTGTTACACCGTCCGGGTTATCTGGATATTTCCCACCAACACCAGCCTATCTGAACTCCGGAGATGGGAACTCATCCTTCAGTATATTCTCTCTTCTCGATATCCGCCAGGCCTCAACCTCCGCTAATTTCAAGTTGCCGCCTCTCATCCCTCACCTGTCTTTCAACAACTTCTTTGCCTCTGTACTTCCGCCTCGACTGATATCTCTGCCTGAACTCTTTGCCTATACAAATGTCTGCTTGTGTCTGTGTATGTGCGGATTGATATGTGTGTGTGTGCGAGTGTACACCTGACCTTTTTTCCCCTAACCTTTTTTCCCCCTAAGGTAAGTTTTTCCGCTCCTGGTATTGGAATGACTCCTTACCCTCTCCCTTAGAAACCACATCCTTTCGTCTTTCCCTCTCCTTTCCTCTTTCCTGAAGAAGCAACCGTTAGTTGCGAAAGCTAGAAATTTTGCGTGTGTGTTTGTGTGTTATTTTATTGTGCCTGTCTACCGGCGCTTTCCCGCTTGGTAAGTCTTGGAATCTTTGTTTTTAATATATTTTTCCCATGTGGAAGTTTCTTTCTATTTTATTTACATCATTAATTTGAACCCAACAATTACGTTTGTTATTGTCTCTGTTGCATTTCGCAATCTTTTCTATCATCTTACTTTCTCTTTTTGTTTGTACAAGCAGTTTCACTTTGTATTCATCTTCCCCGTTTTCTGTAATCTACCATACATTTTATCCTGCCTAATTGTACTCAATAATACGTAATTTACTTCCAAACCATAACCTAAAAACTTTAACGCTTTCAACATTACCGCTGCTATAAAATCCACTGTTCCAAGTTTACAAACATTTCGTGTAAACTCGTGAATACTATTTCACAGCTTCAGTTCCTTTCACCCATTAAACAACCATCTCAGCTATTTCCAACAACTTTAGTTTTATTTCCATTCCCGTTTTTCCCACATAACCGATCATTTTTTAGCAGCTTCCCACAGGTTTAAACGTTATTATTTCATCATCAAACAATTGTTAGCCTCATTTTCATAACCTGCCAGTACATAACCAGTCCTTTGAATACATTTACACGCATTTTTTTCGAAATTTTCCCCACCCTTTAACGTGTTTTGGAGACAACACAAGTACCTAACCTTTGCACCCATTGTTGTTCACCAACTTCAGCACAGGATCAACATAGCTCATCTCAAACCAACACTTTTTTGACTTTTTCGATTTTTTTCCCACATCCTTTCGTCTTTCCCTCTCCTTCCCTCTTTCCTGAAGAAGCAACCGTTAGTTGCGAAAGCTAGAAATTTTGTGTGTGTGTTTGTGTGTTATTTTATTTTGCCTGTCTACTGGTGCTTTCCCGCTTGGTAAGTCTTGGAATCTTTGTTTTTAATATATTTTTCCCATGTGGAAGTTTCTTTCTCTGTGTATGTGCGGATGGATATGTGTGTGTGTGTGTGTGTGTGTGTGTGTGTGTGTGTGTGTGTGTGTGTGCGCGCGAGTGTACACCTGTCCTTTTTTTCCCCCTAAGGGAAGTCTTTCCGCTCCCGGGATTGGAATGACTCCTTACCCTCTCCCTTAAAACCCACATCCTTTCGCCTTTCCCTCTCCTTCCTGAAGAAGCAACCATCGGCTGCGAAAGCTAGTAATTCTGTGTGTGTGTTTGTGTGTTTTGTTTATTGTGCCTGTCTGCCGGTGCTTTCCCACTTGGTAAGTCTTGGAATCTTTGTTTTTAATATATTTTTCCCATGTGGAAGTTTCTTTCTATATATATATATATATCAAAGATTCCAAGACTTACCAAGCGGGAAAGCGCCGGCAGACAGGCACAATGAACAAAACACACAAACACACACACAGAATTACTAGCTTTCGCAACCGATGGTTGCTTCTTCAGGAAGGAGAGGGAAAGACGAAAGGATGTGGGTTTTAAGGGAGAGGGTAAGGAGTCATTCCAATCCCAGGAGCGGAAAGACTTCCCTTAGGGGGAAAAAAAGGACAGGTGTACACTCGCGCACACACACACACGCACACATATCCATCCGCACATACACAGACACAAGCAGACATATTTAGGCAAAGAGTAAGGGCAGAGATGTCAGTCGAGGCGGAAGTACAGAGGCAAATAAGTTGTTGAAAGACAGGTGAGGTATGAGCGGCGGCAACTTGAAATTAGCGGAGGTTGAGGCCTGGCGGATATCGAGAAGAGAGGATATACTGAAGGGCGAGTTCCCATCTCCGGAGTTCGGATAGGTTGGTGTTGGTGGGAAGTATCCAGATAACTCGGACGGTGTAACACTGTGCCAAGATGTGCTGGCCGTGCACCAAGGCATGTTTAGCCACAGGGTGATCCTCATTACCAACAAACACTGTCTGCCTGTGTCCATTCATGCGAATGGACAGTTTGTTGCTGGTCATTCCCACATAGAAAGCGTCACAGTGCAGGCAGGTCAGTTGGTAAATCACGTGGGTGCTTTCACATGTGGCTCTCCCTTTGATCGTGTACACCTTCCGGGTTACAGGACTGGAGTAGGTGGTGGTGGGAGGGTGCATAGGACAGGTTTTACACCGGGGGCGGTTGCAAGGGTAGGAGCCAGAGGGCAGGGTAGGTGGTTTGGGGATTTCATAGGGATGAACCAAGAGGTTATGAAGGTTAGGTGGACGGCGGAAAGGCACTCTTGGTGGAGTGGGGAGGATTTCATGAAGGATGGATCTCATTTCGGGGCAGGATTTTAGGAAGTCGTATCCCTGCTGGAGAGCCACATTCAAGGTCTGATCCAGTCCCGGGAAGTATTCTGTCACAAGTGGGGCACTTTTGGGGTTCTTCTGTGAGAGGTTCTGGGTTTGAGGGGATGAGGAAGTGGCTCTGGCTATCTGCTTCTGTACCAGGTCGGGAGGGTAGTTGCGGGATGCGAAAGCTATTTTCAGGTTGTTGGTGTAATGGTCGAGGGATTCAGGACTGGAGCAGATTCGTTTGCCACGAAGGCCTAGGCTGTAGGGAAGGGACCGTTTGATATGGAATGGGTGGCAGCTGTCATAATGGAGGTACTGTTGCTTGTTGCTGGGTTTGATGTGGACGGATGTGTGAAGCTGGCCATTGCACAGATGGAGGTCAACGTCTAGGAAAGTGGCATGGGATTTGGAGTAGGACGAGGTGAATCTGATGGAACCAAAGGAGTTGAGGTTGGAGAGGAAATTCTGGAGTTGTTCTTCACTGTGAGTCCAGATCATGAAGATGTCATCAATAAATCTGTACCAAACTTTGGGTTGGCAGGCTTGGGTAACCAAGAAGGCTTCCTCTAACAGACCCATAAATAGGTTGGCATATGAGGGGGCCATCCTGGTACCCATGGCTGTTCCCTTTAATTGTTGGTATGTCTGGCCTTCAAAAGTGAAGTAGTTGTGGGTCAGGATGAAGCTGGCTAAGGTGACGAGGAAAGAGGTTTTAGGTAGGGTGGCAGGTGATCGGCGTGAAAGGAAGTACTCCATTGCAGCGAGGCCCTGGACGTGTGGGATATTCGTGTATAGGGAAGTGGCATCAATGGTTACAAGGATGGTTTCCGGGGATAACAGACTGGGTACGGATTCCAGGCATTCGAGAAAGTGGTTGGTGTCTTTGATGAAGGATGGGAGACTGCATGTAATGGGTTGAAGGTGTTGATCTACGTAGGCAGAGATACGTTCTGTGGGGTCTTGGTAACCAGCTACAATGGGACGGCCAGGATGTTTGGGTTTGTGACTTTTAGGAAGTAGGTAGAAGGTAGGAGTGCGAGGTGTCGGTGGGGTCAGGTGTTTGATGGAGTCAGGTGAAAGGTTTTGTAGGGGGCCTAAGGTTCTGAGGATTCCTTGAAGCTCCGCCTGGACATCAGGAATGGGATTACCTTGGCAAACTTTGTATGTAGAGTTGTCTGAAAGCTGACGCAGTCCCTCAGCCACATACTCCCGACGATCAAGTACCACGGTTGTGGAACCCTTGTCTGCCGGAAGAATGATGATGGATCGGTCGGCTTTCAAATCACGGATAGCCTGGGCTGTGGCTGTGGTGATGTTGGGAGTAGGATTAAGGTTTTTCAAGACAGATTGAGAGGCAAGACTGGAAGTGAGAAATTCCTGGAAGGTTTGGAGAGGGTGATTTTGAGGAAGAGGAGGTGGGTCCCACTGTGATGGAGGACGGAACTGTTGCAGGCAGGGTTCAATTTGGATAGTGTCTTGGGGAGTTGGATCATTAGGAGTGGGATCAGGATTATTTTTCTTCGTGGCAAAGTGATATTTCCAGCAGAGACTACGAGTGTAGGACAGTAAATCTTTGACAAGGGCAGTTTGGTTGAACCTGGGAGTGGGGCTGAAGGTGAGGCCTTTGGATAGGAGAGAGGTTTCGGATTGGGAGAGGGGTTTGGAGGAAAGGTTAACTACTGAATTGGGGTGTTGTGGTTCCAGATTGTGTTGACTAGAATTTTGAGGTGTTGGGGGGACTGGAGCTGGAAGTGGGAGATTGAGTAGATGGGAGAGACTGGGTCTGTGTGCAATGAGAGGAGGTTGAGGTTTGTTGGAAAGGTTGTGCAGGGTGAGTGAGTTGCCTTTCCGGAGGTGGGAAACCAGGAGATTGGATAGTTTTTTGAGGTGGAGGGTGGCATGCTGTTCTAATTTGCGGTTGGCCTGTAGGAGGATGCTATGTACAGCCGGTGTGGATGTGGGAGAGGAAAGATTGAGGACTTTGATTTGGGATAGGAGTTGACGGGTGTGTTCATTGGCCGAGTCGATGTATAGGTGAAGGATTAGGCGGGTGAGGGCTATGGATTGTGCTGTTTGGAACTGGTATAAGGACTGATGGAAAGAAGGATTGCAGCCAGAGATGGGAACTTTAAGTGTGAGGCCTTTGGGAGTAATGCCAAATGTCAGACAAGCCTGAGTAAATAAAATAATGGAGCGTAATCTGGCTAGGGTGAAGGCATGTTTGCGGAGGGAATGTAAATAAAATTTAATGGGGTCGTTGTAGGGATGTTGTAAGATTGACATGGTATTAGAAGGTGGAAAGGGTAATATGAGGTTAAAGTGAAACTAAATAGAAATTTATATAGGGAGAGATAAAGGTGTGAAAAAAGTCGAAAAAGTGTTGGTTTGAGATGAGCAATGTTGATCCTGTGCTGAACTTAGGTTGGTGAACAACAATGGGTGCAAAGGTTAGGTAGTTATGTTGTCTCCAGATCACGTTAAAGGGTGGGGAAATTAAAAAAAAATCGATAAACATTTTTCGACAAAAGTTTCGAAAGAAAAAGTTTCGAAAGAAAAAAGGTTTCGAAAGAAAAAAGGTTTCGAAAGAAAAAAAAAAGTTTCGAAAAAATAATTTCCGAAAAAATAAAATTCGAAAAAATTTTTCGAGTAAAATCTCGACAAATATGTGTGTAAATGTATACAAAGGACTGGTTGTGGACTGGCAGGTTATGAGAATGAGGCTAACAATTGTTTGATGAAGAAATAATAACGTGTAAACCTGTGGGAAGCTGCTAAAAATGATCGGTTATGTGGGAAAAACGGGAATGGAAATAAAACGAAAGTTGTTGGAAATAACTGAGATGGTTGTTTAATGGGTGAAAGGAACTGAAGCTGTGAAATAGTATTCACGAGTTTACACGAAATGTTTGTAAACTTGGAACAGTGGATTCTATAGCAGCGGTTATGTTGAAAGCGTTAAAAAAATTTTAGGTTATGGTTTGGAAGTAAATTACGTATTATTGAGTATAATTAGGCAGGATAAAATGTAGGGTAGATTCGGAAAAAGGGAAGATGAATACAAAATGAAACTACTTGTACAAACGAGAAGAGAAAGTAAGATGACAGAGAAGATTTCGAAATGCAACAGAGACAATAACAAACGTAATTGTTGGGTTCAAATTAATGATGATGTAAATAAAATAGAAAGAAACTTCCACATGGGAAAAATATATTAAAAACAAAGATTCCAAGACTTACCAAGCGGGAAAGCACCGGCAGACAGGCACAATGAACAAAACACAGAATTACTAGCTTTTGCAACCGATGGTTGCTTCTTCAGGAAGGAGAGGGAAAGACGGAAGGGTGTGGGTTTTAAGGGAGAGGGTAAGGAGTCATTCCAATCCCGGGAGCGGAAAGACTTCCCTTAGGGGGAAAAAAAGGACAGGTGTACACTCGTGCACACACACACATGCACACATATCCATCCGCACCTCTGCTCCTCCTCACTCTACAAGTGCTTCACCTTCGCAGTGCAAAGATAGGGGTAAATTAAAACCACATCAATGAAATGGCTCCCATCCTACAGTGGAACTTGCATGGGTTCAGGACGTATGTGGAGGAACTCTGTCTCTTATCTCAGGGTAGACTACTCTATCTGTGTCTTCAGGAGACTCATTTCCATCAGTCATACACCCCTGAGGTACAAGGATATATACTCTACAAAAAGGATGACCTGAGTGGAAAGGGAGCTTTAGGAGGCATAGGTATTTTTGTCAGCACCAACTACCACTCCTCAACTCTCTCACTGACAATGACTTTACAAGCAGTTGCTGTATCAGTGCATGTGCATCATCCATTGACAATATGTTCCCTTTACTTGCCACATGATGCACTTGGTGAGAGGCTCTAACTGACCTTATTACACAGCTCCTGTACCCCTTCATCCTCTGTGGTGATTTTAATGCACACAATGTGCTTTGAGGCTCTACAACTACTTGCTACAGGGGTAGAGTGATTGAGGGGCTTCTTGTGTTATCATGTGCATACTTGTTAAATGCGGGACAGAGAACTCACTTCTGCATAGCAATTGGATCATTCTCTGCCACTGATCTCTCGCTTTGCTCTCCAGCTGTTGCTCACAGTGCTCAATGGAAAGTGGTCGATGACTTGCATGGGAGTGATGACTTCCTGATCTGGATTCACCTTTCAAATGGGGTGGAACCCAAAAAGAAACTGCCGCAACTGGTGCTCAGAAGGGCCAACTGGACACTTTATAGCCAGTTGGCCCAGTTTGAACATTGTGAGAACATTGAGGCACAGGTGGATCATATTACCAAAATGATCCACTATGCCGCTGCAGCATACATTCCACAGTCCACGGAACAACAGAAGAGGCAACCTGTCCCTTGGTGGAGTGCCAAATGCCACTCTGTAATCAGGACCAGGTGTGTGGCTCTGCATAGCTTTCAGTGTGGGTTCAGGAGGTATCGCTCCATCTTTGATAAGATTGCCCTCCTGGAGGCGGCTATACAACAGGCTTTTCTACGTCAGCATTACCTTCTAAGTATATTTTTTGACATCGAGAAGGCCTACTATAGTACTTGGAGGCATCTTATCTTGGAGCAGCTCCATGAATAGGGTTTTTGTGGTTGTCTTCCAATTTTTATTCAGTGCTTCCTCTTGCCACAATATTTTAGACACATAGTTGGTGACATCCTTCTGATCACTTTGAGCAGGGAAATAGTGTCCCTCAAGGTTAGCATTTTAAGTGTGACTGTCTTTGTCATAGCTATTAATAGTATTAAGTCCAAAGTGAAAAGTCCTGTCCAATGTTCTTTGTAGTGTATGACTTCTCTGTGTTTTGCTCTTCTTCAAGCCTCCCCCTGACAACATGTCAGTTGCGACTAACTCTGCAATGTTTGGGTGAATGGGTGCAGAGGAGTGGCTTTAAGTTTCCCACCGAGAAGTCTGTATATGTTCTTTTTAACCATTCTCATTCCATTTTAAACTTTCTTGATTTGAGGATGAGGGTCACTGTCCTTACTTTAAAAGACACAGTTAGGTTTCTGGGCCTCATATTTGATTCTAAGCTTACATGGTTACCACATCTTAAGGACATGAAAAAACGCTCACTTAAGGCTTTAAGTATTTTAAAATGTTTTATCCACTTGTCTGCTCGAGTTTTACAGGGCATTTGTGCAATCTTGGCTCGATTATGGGTGCACGGTGTATGTATCTGTGAGACCCTCTTATTTAAAGATGTTGGATGTGGTGCACTGGGGCATTTAGAACAAACCCCATACCAAGCCTCTGTGCAGAGGCTGACTTGTTGTTGTTGTTCCACTGGCAGAGGTCGCGGCCCAATTCTCGCGTGCCCTCTGGTGGACGGGACTCTACTTGCGGCAACTACCGTCCATGATGCGCCGTGCCAATGTGCACCTCCCGCGATCTTTCTGGTGGCTACTGCACTGTGCCTACACAAATCCTGGAAGGTCTGCGAAATAAACTGAGGTCCATTGTGCGAGACCAGGGTGACTGGCAGACCTTCCACAGAAAAGATTTTTGCTAGTGCCTGGATTGCAACTTCTGAAGTGGTTGAGGAGCAGCGAACCACATATGGATATCGGGAATAAGCATCAATGACAATGAGTCAAAAGCCATTGAGAAACGGGCCTGCAAAATCGATGTGAACCCGTTTCCATGCCTGGGTTGCAGGCGGCCATGAAGAGAAAGCTAACCTGGGAGATGCCTGTTGGCTCATACACTGGGAACAGGTGGCCACCAAGTGCTCAATTTGTCTGTCAATACCGGAGCAGTATACATGTCTGCGAGCCAAGGTTTTAGTACGGGGAACACCACAGTGCCCCTCATGTAATAACGTGAGGACTTCCCTTCGCAAACTTGCAGGAACAACCACACGAGGAGCTGTATCATCGGTAGCCAGAAGGAGAACTCCTTCCAGGACGGAGGGGTGGTCTCGTAGAATAAAATAATTACGAAGAGGATCCGAGGCCTGGCCTGGAGGTTGGGATGACCACCCCTGCTGAATGAGGCGAACTACTTGCCGGAGAACCGGGTCAGCTGCCGTTTCCCTGGCAACTCTAGAACTAGTGATCGGGAAGCCATCAACCGCTTGGTGGGATGCCACATCCAAATGAAAACACATAATCTCCTCACGATTGAACTTAGGATCCGGGCCCACCAGAAGACGGGAAAGAGCGTCTGCATTGGCATGTTGTCCGGTAGGGCGAAAATGAATGTCATAATGGTACTTAGAGAGGAACAAGGCCCAGCGCTGTAGTCTGTGGGCCGCCCTATCCAGAATCTGAGAGGTGGGGCCAAATAATGATATTAAGGCTTATGGTCAGTAATTAACTGAAACTTTGTGCCATACAAGAAAGGGTGAAACTTGGTAACAGCGTAGGCAATGGCTAAAGCCTCTTTTTCCATCTGGGAGTAATGGGCCTGTGTGGGACAGAGTTTTAGACGCAAATGCCAGTGGCTGCTCGGAACCATCCGTGTTGCAATGGGCCAGGACCACCCCCACCCCATACTGCAAAGCATCTGTAGCCAGGACCAATGGCTTATGGGGGTCGAAAGTAGCCAAACACGGCGCTGATGTGAGGAGGCCCTTCAATGAGGTGAACGCTCGCTCGCATGCAGGCGACCAATCAAAAGGAACAATCTTGCGCAGAAGGCAGTACAGGGGGCGGGCGATGGTGGAAGCCCTGGGAACGAACCGGTGGTAATAGGCAATCTTGTCTAAAAAAGCTTGTAACTCCTTCAGCGAAGCGGGTCACAGAAGGTCGACGATACCTTGGACCAAACTTACTAGCGGCTGGATGCCGTGCCGAGAGATTGTGTAGCCCACAGACTCAGTGGATGGTTGGAAGAAGTTTGTCTACCCAGGTTGCAACACAAGCCCACGGACCTGAATTTGAGAAAGAGGGTGCGAAGGTTGTGCAAGTGTTCCTTCGTGCTGGGCCCGTGACAATTATGTCGTCCAGGTAATTAATACAATGAGGGATTGTCGACATGACGTGCTCAAGATAACGCTGGAATATCGCCGGGACACTGGATATTCCGAAGGCCAACCGCTGGTATCGGTAAAGGCCAGCCGCTTGGAGTCCTCATCAAGAGATGTCCAATGATAAGCCTCCGAAAGATCGATTTTCGAAAAATATTGATCTCCCGCCACGGCGGAGAACAATTCATCAGCACGAGGCAAAGGATAGGTTTCCACCACCAATTGTGAATTAATGGTGGCCTTGAAATCGCCACAAAGACTTAATTTTCCCGAGGGTTTCCTCACAATAATGAGGGGCGAAGCCCACTCACTAGAAGAAATGGGAAGAACGACCCCTAGGGCTGTCAGCCAGTCTAGCTCTTCTTTTACCTGAGGGCGAAGAGCCAAGGGGATGTGCCTCGCACGTAGAAAACGCGGGTGAGCTGATGCCTTCAACATTAAGTGAGCTTCAAAGTCTGAAACGCACCCCAGGCCCTCCTCAAAGATATCCAGAAAGTCAGAGATTAAAGATTTTAATGATTGATAGGGAACATCTTCGGAGACCAACTGTATGGTGTCAGTGATGAAAAAACCGAAAGCTTGAAAGGCATCCAAGCCAAAAAGGTTAGCGGAGCTCGCATAACTGACAACAATAAAAGTAAGTCAAGTCAGTAGTGAATTGACCCAGTAGGGGAATGAACTGTTTGCTATAACCACGTAGGCGCCGGTAAACTGGTGCCATCGGGGGCGACCCAAGGTCGGAGTAAGTTTGTACATTCAACAAAGAAACTGCCGCGCCCGTATCTACTTGCAGTTGTAATCGACGTGACCGAACCTACACCTTGATAAAGAGTTTTTGTGCCGATGCGTCGGGAGCCTGGTACGATGAAACTTCCTGAATCTCAACGTCCATGTCCTCTGTAACTGCTTCCTTTGATTCTTTTGAGGCCGAGTGGCAAACTTTAGCAATGTGTCCTTTTTTATTACATTTGCAACAAACAGCCAAATGCTGGGGGCACTCTGACCGATCGTGATGTATATAGCACGACGCACAGGACGGTAACAGGGGCCGGCGGCCGGAACTCTGTTTACGTGCCGTGCGGGAGCGGCCGTAACGGCTGGATGGTACCACGCGCAATTCGTACACCCCGGACGCAGTGGATGCGGCCGCGCCGCCCTGATCCGCCGCGACGTCGCACCACGCTTCCAGCTGTTGACCTGCAGCGTGAGAAACTTCATGGGTTTGAGCAATGGACAGGACTTCCTCAAGGGAAGGGTTTTCTAACTACAGGGCCCATTGCTGGACCTCCCTATCAGGGGCCGAATGAGCAATGACGCTGCGCACCATAACGTGGGCATACGACTCTCGCGACTGTCCCGTGACAAAATTACACTTGTGACTAAGACCGTGCAGGGTAGTGGCCCACGCCCGGTAAGACTGACGGGACTGTTTCTTGCATTGATAGAACTCGACACAACATGGGTGCGGCGGCGATAATATGAAGACAGTAGTGAACACAATTTGTCAAAAGACAAGGACGAGGGTTCTTGCAATGGTGCTAGCTGCAGCAAAACTTGATACAGCGAGGGAGATATCCAAGACAAGAAAAGGGCACGACAGACCTCCGCATCGGCAACATGAAACGCCTGGAAATGTTGCTGAAGGCGAAGTTCATACGCGTCCCAATCCCCCGCCGTCTCGTCGTACGGGGGAAAGGGAGGAAGGAACGGCGCTGGAACAGACGGCATGGAGAGCAACGCCGGAAGCACTTGTTTCATGGTTGCGATGAGCTCCATCTGCTCCTCAACCAAAACCCGCACAAAATCCTCCATGCCTCGGATAAGCTGCGAAACCTGAACAACGACGCAACACGCGGAAGAATGACCCTACTCGTTGCCAATAGTGTAGTAACACGATTCACGTTTTCCATCGCACTTCACAGTAGACCAGAAACTGTCTCATAGGCATGCCTGATGTGAACTGACTGGGCACGGCCCGTGCTGCCTGAGTTGTTGTTGTTCCGCTGGCAGAGGTCGCGTTCATATTCTTGTGTGCCCTCTGGTGGACGGGACTCTACTTGCGGCAACTACCGTTCATGGCGCGCTGTGCCGATGTGCGCCTTCCGCAATCTTTCTGGTGGCTACTGCAGAGGCCCTATGGGATTTGTGCACAGGATTGCCTTCTAGAGACAGGTGTAGCCAGTCTTCATGTTTTACATTGTGGTGAGAGCAGATTTCCACTTCTCTGGAGGCCCAGACTTATTTTAGACTTGACAAATTTTAAAAAGATCATACATCAGATTTTACATTTCAATCTCTGTTTTTTAACATTTTAGATGTGCATCACGGTTTCACAATAGTGTACACTGATGGTTTCAAGCAAGGGAATTCCCTTGGTTGCTGTGTCATGATGCCTGACCATGTCACCAGGATTCGCCTTCCTGACCGGTATACCGTTTTCTCAGCAGAGCTTCATACGATCTTGAAGCTACTGGAGCAGATGCATTGTTTTCAGGGCAAATAGTTTCTCATTTGGTCTGATTCCCTTAGTGCCTTACAATCGTCACACTATCTGTACCCAGTTTAGGAGCTGGTCTGGCTGATATATGACCAACTGTACTTGCTCCATTGGCAGGGCAAGCAGGTGTCATTCTGCTGGGTGCCAGGTCATGTAGGAATATGGGGAAATGAACAGGTCTATCGGTGTGCCGAGGAGGCTTGCAGAGGACAGGATGTCTTGATTAAGTCCACCATGACAGGCTGCAATCAAAATCCTGGCAGTGACTTTTGAAGCACCCAGAGCAGAAGGATGAAAAAAGTAAAACTTCTCTGTTTGATAGTATATGTGACGTTATTGTAAAGTTAAAAAAATTGAATCAAGCTGACAAAGAACTTGACAGTATGAGCACACTTATCAGCATCATGTTGTACTCCCCCTGGCCTGGATGAATGCACTTATTTAGTTGAGAAGGGTTTCATAAAGCCATTGTATCTTCTCCTGAAGCGCAACTGTTGTAACTGGTTCTTGATATCCTGGATACTGTGCTGGGATATGGTTGTCACCCAAGTGCACTTGTCATTATGAGGTCTTATCGGTAATTTAGGACTGATATCAGTCAGTAATGTGACCCCTCACCACTGACATAAGTCATGGCCGTAAAGTAGTATGTCCTATTTGGAAGTGGCTATGGCAACACTGTGGATGAAGATGCCTAGTTTGTTGGTGTATCAGTGTGAACTGTCCAATGTATTTGCGATTGGTCATTGTTCCTTATATCCATACTAACACAGCTCAAGAACTGTGGTTGTAAAAACATCCTGACAGGGATTGGAGACTAATGTTGCACCTTGTCAATGACAGTTGGTTTCAGATGCGAGACGGATTGTTGCTGTGAGTGAATGCAAATCCATCTGAATCAGTTACTGTGCAAACACTCCAAAGGGGACTGCCTGCAAAGGACATCTGAATGGGCCTAAAAACAGAAACTAAACATTTGCAGAATGGAGGAGCATAGTGTTGTCTGAAGAGTTACGATTGTCCCTATTTTCTAACGTTGCAAGGCATCAAGTGCACCAATTGTCCAATGAGGTTTTTAACCTGCCTCTTATGGGGGGTATAGCCCAAGCCAGAGGTTATTCTCTGATGTTTTTTGGGTATTTTTTATTCCATGAATTGGGCCCATTCATTTAATTTACAGTGAACATGAACAACATTCTCAGTGATCTAGTGTCACTGTTTCTTTTACACCTTGATGGTGAGTACTTTTACACCTTGATGGTGAGTATGTTGTCACTATTGTCTTCCAAGACTGACAGTAGCTGTGTTCACAGGGCTGCACACATTTGTTCCTGGTTTGAGAAAGGTTCAGCCTGCAAAGCCATCCAATCTTAACCCTATAGAAAACGTGTAGGACTACGGTATTTGGAACAGTGGCTGAAATATGACAATTAACATCTACACAATTTGGTTGCTGTACAGGAACCAATAATTAGTAAGCAACTTCAGTTGGATATGAAATACCTGAAGAAGCATGTGGATTCTCTTTCTTGCTAAACTGAGGCTTTTATAAGCCTAGAAGAAATATTACACACTATTAGCATGGTGTCTTGCCAGGGTCTTGACCACCAAAATTGGGATACACACAGTGATGTCATCATGACTTGGCAGTGGCCTAATTCTAACTTGGCAGTGGCATAATTCTACTATCTGCTGCAGATCTTAACACATCCAATGACAGCTACAGACACTCAGTTAACATGGGAAAGCCATGGGAAACATAGCTGATGAAACTTAACACATTATGTGTGGCAGACGTGGGTTTACTTGTTATCATGTAAATTTACATTTTTTGTTCTGCGCGCATTTTCTGAGACCTGTTACTCATGCTAGTAACTGGTTCAATTTAGAATAACTTATGTGTGAATTGGAGCATTCAGCACAGTGAGCAGCAGTATTAATTTATTTTTATCTTTTCTTTTACTGTCAACTTCCAGTACCACGAAATAGTCAGTACTGTTGTTGTTGCCTTGTGCAGTATAGCATGGAAACAGTTGATGAAAAGCGAGGCTCTTGCTGAACTGTTTGTGGACAATTGTTCTGATGTTCCAAGTGACTCAGTTGATGTTACCGGCAGTGGTAGTGGAGGTGAAGGAGAAAAAACAAGGCTGTAACCAACCAAAGTGAGATAATCGTGAATGATTTAAGTGATGAAGCTTCTGAGAGTGAAAGTTGATTGAAGGAGGACAAGATCATTATTTTAGAAACATTTAGAGGTATTCCAGGCCAGTGAGATCAGTAGTGTTGTAAGTACTGATGAATTATTTGAAGGGGATGATTTGTTTGATCAGATGTCAACACAATCAAACTTGTATTAGGAACAAAACAAAAATGTTTATAAAGGATCTCCGAAGTCTCCCATGTTAGGCGCGTAATGGGGCCCCTTAGGGATATGGCGGCTAAGGAGGGGAAGAAATCCAGTGTGCACTCCGTGTGCATTCCGGGAGGAGTCATTCCTGATGTGGAAAGGGTCCTTCCGGATGCCAAGAAGAGCACAGGGTGCAGCCAGCTGCAGGTGGTGGCACATGTCGGCACTAATGACGTGTGTCGCTTTGGATCTGAGGAAATTCTCTCTGGATTCCAGCGGCTATCTGATTTGGTGAAGGCTGCCGGTCTTGCTTACGAGATGAAGGCAGAGCTCACCATCTGCAGTATCGTTGACAGAACCGACTGCAGACCTTTGGTGCAGAGCCGGGTGGAGGGTCTGAATCAGAGGCTCAGACGGTTTTGCGACCGTATTGGCTGCAGATTCCTTGACTTGCGCCATAGGGTGGTGGGGTTTCGGGTTCCGCTGAATAGGTCAGGAGTTCACTACACTCAGCTGGCGGCTACACGGGTAGCGGAGGCTGTGTGGCGTGGACTGGGCGGTTTTTTAGGTTAGAAGGCCTCGGGAAAGTGCGGGATGGGCTGCAATGTCAAAGGGTGCTTGGCAATTACAGGACGTGCTTGGATCAAGGAACAGTCGGAATTATAGTTGTAAACTGTTGTAGTTGCGCTGGAAAAGTCCCTGAGCTTCAAGCGCTAATAGAAAGCACAGAAGCTGATATCGTTATAGGTACAGAAAGCTGGCTAAAGCCTGAAATAAGTTCTGCAGAAATTTTTACGAAGTCTCAGACGGTGTTCAGGAAAGATAGATTAGGCAGAATTGGTGGTGGAGTGTTGGTGTCTGTCAGTAGTGGTTTATCTTGTAGTGAAGTCGAAGTAGATACTCTGTGCGAATTGGTGTGGGTGGAGGTTATACTTAACAGCCGAATTAAGTTGATAATTGGCTCCTTCTACCGACCCCCAGACTCCGATGATACAGTTGCGGAACAGTTCAGAGAAAGTTTGAGTCTCGTAACAAATAAATACCCCACTCATACGGTTATAGTTGGTGGGGACTTCAACCTACCCTCGGTATGTTGGCAAAAATACTTGTTCAAAACTGGTGGTAGGCACAAAACGTCTTCCGAGATTGTCCTAAATGCATTCCCCGAAAATTATTTAGAGCAGTTAGTCCACGAACCCACGCGAATTGTAAATGGTTGCAAAAACACACTTGACCTCTTGGCCACAAACAATCCAGAGCTGATAGAGAGCATCATGACTGATACAGGGATTAGTGATCACAAGGTCATTGTAGCTAGGCTCAATACCATTTCTTCCAAATCCATCAGAAACAAACGCAAAATAATTTTATTTAAAAAAGCGGATAAAGTGCCACTAGAAGCCTTCCTAAAAGACAATTTCCATTCCTTCCGAACTGACTATGCGAATGTAGACGAGATGTGGCTCAAATTCAAAGATATAGTAGCAACAGCAATTGAGATATTCATACCTCATAAATTGGTAAGAGATGGGACGGATCCCCCGTGGTACACAAAAAAGGTCCGAACGCTGTTGCAGAGGCAACGGAAAAAGCATGCGAAGTTCAGAAGAACGCGAAATCCTGAAGATGGGCTAAAATTTACAGACGCGCGAAATTTGGCACGTACTTCGATGCGAGATGCCTTTAATAGGTTCCACAACGAAACATTGTCTCGAAATTTGGTAGAAAATCCGAAGAAATTCTGGTCGTATGTAAAGTACACAAGCGGCAAGACGCAGTCAATACCTTCGCTGCGCAGTGCCGATGGTGCTGTTATCGACGACTGCGCCGCTAAAGCGGAGTTATTGAACGCAGTTTTCCGAAATTCCTTCACCAGGGAAGACAAATGGAATATTCCAGAATTTGAAACACGAACATCTGCTAGCATGAGTTTCTTAGAAGTAGATACCTTAGGGGTTGCGAAGCAACTCAAATCGCTTGATACGGGCAAGTCTTCAGGTCCAGATTGTATACCGATTAGGTTCCTTTCAGATTACGCTGATACTATAGCTCCCTACTTAGCACTCATATACAACCGCTCGCTCACCGATAGATCTGTACCTACAGATTGGAAAATTGCGCAGGTCGCACCAGTGTTCAAGAAGGGTAGTAGGAGTAATCCAGCTAACTACAGACCTATATCATTGACGTCGGTTTGCAGTAGGGTTTTGGAGCATATACTGTATTCAAACATTATGAATCACCTCGAAGGGAACGATCTATTGACACGTAATCAGCATGGCTTCAGAAAACATCGCTCTTGTGCAACGCAGCTAGCTCTTTATTCGCACGAAGTAATGGCCGCTATCGACAGGGGATCTCAAGTTGATTCCGTATTTCTAGATTTCCGGAAAGCTTTTGACACCGTTCCTCACAAGCGACTTCTAATCAATCTGCGGAGCTATGGGGTATCGTCTCAGTTGTGCGACTGGATTCGTGATTTCCTGTCAGGAAGGTTGCAGTTCGTAGTAATAGGCGGCAAATCATCGAGTAAAACTGAAGTGATATCAGGTGTTCCCCAGGGAAGCGTCCTGGGACCTCTACTGTTCCTGATCTATATAAATGACCTGGGTGACAATCTGAGCAGTTCTCTTAGGTTGTTCGCAGATGATGCTGTAATTTACCGTCTAGTAAGGTCATCCGAAGACCAGTATCAGCTGCAAAGCGATTTAGAAAAGATTGCTGTATGGTGTGTCAGGTGGCAGTTGACGCTAAATAACGAAAAGTGTGAGATGATCCACATGAGTTCCAAAAGAAATCCGTTGGAATTCGATTACTCGATAAATAGTACAATTCTCAAGGCTGTCAATTCAACTAAGTACCTGGGTGTTAAAATTACAAACAACTTCAGTTGGAAGGACCACATAGATAATATTGTCGGGAAGGCGAACCAAAGGTTGCGTTTCATTGGCAGGACACTTAGAAGATGCAACAAGTCCACTAAAGAGACAGCTTACACTACACTCGTTCGTCCTCTGTTAGAATATTGCTGCGCGGTGTGGGATCCTTACCAGGTGGGATTGACGGAGGACATCGAGAGGGTGCAAAGAAGGGCAGCTCGTTTTGTATTATCGCGTTATAGGGGAGAGAGTGTGGCAGATATGATACACGAGTTGGGATGGAAGTCATTACAGCATAGACGTTTTTCGTCGCGGCGAGACCTTTTTACGAAATTTCAGTCACCAACTTTCTCTTCCGAATGCGAAAATATTTTGTTGAGCCCAACCTACATAGGTAGGAATGATCATCAAAATAAAATAAGAGAAATCAGAGCTCGAATAGAAAGGTTTAGGTGTTCGTTTTTCCCGCTCGCTGTTCGGGAGTGGAATACTAGAGAGATAGTATGATTGTGGTTCGATGAACCCTCTGCCAAGCACTTAAATGTGAATTGCAGAGTAGTCATGTAGAATTTACAAGTATCACTGCTGTTGAATGGTAAAAAAAAAAAAAAATCTGGGCAAGATTATCTTGATGGGGCAAATAAAAATAGATTATTGGAAGGACTATTGGTCAACAGGTCCTCCAATAGAGACACTGATTTTTGGCAAGCTAATAAGTGGAAGTCGATTTGAGCAGATACGGAAGTTGTGGCATTTCAATGACAATTCATTACAGAGCAGTCAGGGAAACAACTCTAAAAAGTTGAAGCTGTGCTAAAGTACTGCCTAGATAAATTTCAGACTGTATACAAACCTGAAGAGGAGCTTTCTCTTGATAAATCAGTGATACCATGCAGAGGGCAGCTTCGTTTCTGGACATATAATCCTGGATAACTTATGAGATATGGTTTGCTTGTTTGTATGGTTTGTGAAAGTGTAAGTGGATATATCTCCAGCCTAGAAATATACACTGCGGAAGGAAGAAATCTTCAAGACACTATTCTCTCTGTATTTTCACCTCACCTTGGCATGCAGCACCATGTTTATCAAGACAGTATTACAACAGTACACCTATTACCAAAACACTAGAGAAAGAAAAACAAGAGTTTGTAGTACAATATGAAACAATAGAGGTGTCCCTCAATGTTTACAAACAGAAGCAAATTCTCTAAAGGATGTTGACACTACATTTGAAGACAAGGTGCCATTTTGCTACAGGTATGGAAAGATAAAAGGGAGTTGAGAATGATAACAGCAATTCACAGTGTATCCATGGTTGTGACAGGAAAAAAACATGACAAAGGGTAATCATTCAGAAACCAAAATGTATTGTGATGTACAATAAATTTATGAAAGGCGTGGACAGAGTCGATCAATATCTTTCATATTGTGGGATAATGTGGAAAGTTAATAAATGGACAGAGAAAGTAATTCTGTTTGTAATAAATTGTTCTTTGTTTAACACATACGAAGTGTAAAAAAACCTAAATCCTGATTTTAAAAAGTATAAGACGTTTCTAAAATAAGTTGCAAGAGCCTGGACAAGTGATCAACAAGTTGGTGCAACAACTGTGGAGGAAACTGAAGCAATCTGACCTACAAAATCAACACCTGCTAAGGCTCACCTGGCCAGTTGTCAGGGAACTTGAAAGGGCTGTTGTGGGAAGTGGAAAAAAGAGATATCCAGGAAGGCCATGCACAATTTGTGCAGAGCATTGTAAAAGGAATGAACCAAGATACTACTGTCAGTTTTGTGAAATACCATTACATAAAGGCACATGTTTCCACAGATATCACACCTTTAAAGAATATTAGAACATCATAGAAACATGTCTGCCCAGTTTCATCAGCAGCAGAGACCGGGAAGTACAGCTACATTCAAATAAGAAAGGCATGCTCCTTTCATGTGCATCATATGAAAATTGCTGGGAACTGCAACAATAACCATGCCATGGCATCCAGTTTGCAATGTGTTAAGCTACTTGCAGCATACTGAATGTTCAAATAACTTATATGACTGAAACCAGGTAACATCTTCATCAACTGCAAATATTTCAACAGGTGAACATCCTGTCATTTTCAGGGCACAAATAAAATGAGAGACAACTGTTAATGTCATTTGAAGCCCAGTGCCCAAATGTTTCCCTGTTGTTCATTTTATATTTTGTTGAACAGTATGTTTTTAAACTACTTCTGAATGCAATTGAGGAGGTTAGAAGAGAAGCAAATCTTATGCTGATGACGGTACATTTGCTGAAGAGTCGTATAGCAACAGCAGAGAGCTGAGCTTTGCATTCTCTCAGAGTGGATCCTAATATTGTTGTCTTACCTGTGGATTAGAGTAATGCTACATCAACTGGAAACAAAGTGCAGAAAGACAACACGTGCTGTAAACAACTAACATTACAACGCAGTCAAAGGTAACCAGCATAAGATGTTATCAATAGTTAGCTTAGCAAAATGTTACTCGGCTGCATTCCTGTAAGTTGTTTGAACATTTGGTATGCCAGGAGGAGCTCAAGTTTCACATTTCCTTTACGGGGTGCAAATGTATCACTGATTGCAAAAGTTAGTGAGACTGCAATGTGCTCTTTTGTTTTTGGTGCAGTGTTGAGACCATAATATTATTTCAAGGTTTGCCAAAATAGTACATCACTTTAATTCTCTTGTCACTAATTGCATCAAGCAAGCTCTTTTTCATGGGAGAATCCGTTATACTCAGCCAACAGTTGGATTTTGTTTCTAAAGGTCTGTTTTGGTCCAACTTGAAGGTTGCTTCAGCATATTCTTCAGACTGGTTGGATGAACAGTGCTTCCCAGGCTCAGTTTTGCTGCATTGCTGCCTAGCATTCTGCTGCTTAGTTTTAACTTTCCTGTGGTTTAGATTGTAATATTACATTTTGATGTTCTGTAATCAACCTTGCTGACAAATCTTTGAATGATGCAGCTTTATCTGTGCCAAGGAAAAGTTTGAACTTTGCATTGTCATGCAAACATTTGCCAGTTGTTATTTTTAAGTTCTGTCGAACAAGCTGTTTTAAACCACATCGTGGATGCTGCTGAGGTAGTTAAGAGACAAGCATATTGTATGTTAATGAGTGTACGTTCACCCAAGAGTAATATTACAACAGTAGAGAGGTCTGCTTTATTCTCTTTGAGTGGATGCTGATATTACCCTCTTAGCTGTGCTGCAATTGTGTTGGACAAGAGGAATTATATTAGTAAGATGCAGTGTTTACTATTTGTCCCAACAATTGCAGATGACCTGACAAAAAAGATTGAGATGGAGACTGACACCCTTTTGAAGAAAAGTTCCCTGTCACATGATATTATCAAGATTATTAACTTGTGTTGTTCTGTCCCTCTGATGTTCTGAAGACCCATATGGAAGGAATCCATCTTAGATTGTATGGTGTTACAAAGATATATAAGGAAGGAATCACTCTTAGACACATTGTCAGCAACAGTGGTGCTCTGACTTACTGTGTAGCATAACACCCTGCTAGTCTTTTGAGCCCTCTAGTTGGTCAATGGGTACATCATATTAGGAATTCAGGATATTATATATGGCAATTAGAGGGAGTCTGTTTGACTGACTGATATTTTACTAAATTTTGATGTGGTCTCCCTCTCTTGTAATACAGGTGCTCTTGATGTACTATGTACTGAAACACAGTAATACGGGTGCTTTAGTGAACTGTGTAGTACATCATCTTGTCACTCTATTAAGACTACTAGTGATCTGGATCAGTGTAAAGGAGTGCCTTGCATTTTGGTTCATACTACCCATGTCATCTCGATCCTGAAAGTTTGTCAGTTGAGTTAAACCACTTTGAAGTTACTTTTCACCAGAATGGTATAGTGAGTGACAAATCAGCCACATGTTGTGCCTTTGACCAAATATAATTTGAGTGAGTGATGAGAGTGTACTGCACGTAAGTTTGCAGCTTTCTTTCATTATGCAGGAAATATTTCTAACAGGATTGATGATATTCTGAGGAAGCATGGCTTGAAGTGTTTCTTGTGACCACCATCAAAACTTAGGATTCTTTGTGGCACTGTAGTAGACAGTGGTATTGATCTGCATAAGGTTGGTGTGTACCCTATCCCGTGTAGTTGTGGCAGATCATACACCAGTCAGATCATCAGGACACTGTATGGAGTTTAAGCACCACACACATTTTCAACTGCCAAGGAAATCTGTGGTTGCAGAACATTGCCTAGTATCTGCAAGTGATGGAACTCAACACAGAGGTTCTTGTGTGCACTTCCAGTTATTGGGATAGTGTTATTAAGGAAGCAGTTGAGATTAAACTGGCTAGTGGCCTTATAGGTAGAGACACTATTACTATTAGTGTTAATTGTTCTCACATTGTTAGTTAATGTTTTACTATTGATAACATCTGGTCTTGGATGTCTTTGGTTGTGTGTAGCGCTATTTCATTACAGTGAGTGCTGTTTTCTGCAAACATTTTATTTTGTTTGTGGTTGCTGTAGTCCCACCCACCAATGATTTAAGTTGCCATTCACAGTGTGGTATTTTATTTCATTTATGTCTTGAAAATGACAGGTATATACTTGTTGAAATATTGATGTTGAAGATATTTCACAGCTACATTCCTATAAGTTGAACAATGGAGGCAATGACCACTGAGTTCCTCAGTTGCATCAGTCTTTCCACCTTTTATCAAGGTAAGGTAGAGGAGACTGAAGCATATTATAGTAGGCTGAGCAAGAGCTTGTCAACTGCATTCTCATTCCACCCTACCTAGGCCAATGAGAGGAGACTTGCAGAACAGTACACATGTAGAGTCTAGGTTTGGAAGGACTCAAATGAGTGGTATGGTGTTTGGATCCAGTACACCTTTGACCAAAATGCTGTGTCAAAGCTAAAACAGTCTCATATATGTCATGAGTTAGATCTTGAATGCTACTGTGAAGCAGAGTGCTGTGACTGATATGCTCCAGATTTGGCTGATTAGGTACGGTAGCTTGTGCCTTCTATTGTGGCACTGGCAAATAGGAGTTTTGAAAATTTGGAGGCATTGAAAATTGTGGCTGTTGATATAAGTATTGAGAACAGCTTTAGTATCTATAGCATTATTGTGGAAATACCTGTTGTGTTGGTCTCCTCTGTTACTGTTAATTCATAGCACTGATTCAGGGTGGGCCCAAAACCATACCTCCATCAGCACTTATCACATGGTTGAATGCAGGCTGTGGTGGGTGCTCTACCAGCGACTATTGTTGACATCAATTGCTTGGACTTCATGATCAGAAGGATGAGAAATGTTGATTGACTACATGAGCTGTGTTGGCCATATAAATGAGAACGTAACAGTGATCAGTTGTAACTGTATTAGCAAATAAATAAGAATTTACTAAAGCTAGACCTTCTTGTCATGAGATTGTGTGATACTGTGTGCATTATCTGCTGGTGACGAAAACCTTGCCATTGCAGTTTACATTTCTAGCAAGAGGTGTGAGATGTGATTTTTAAAATCTGGTGTGTTACGAGACTGAACTCAATGGGAGCTATAACGGTTGTAGTATCTGGCTTGGCTCTTGATTTTCCCCCCTGATATGTCCAAAGTGGAGGCAGCTGAAGCTCTGTTGTACAGCAATGAGTATATTGTGATACCTAGCACTGCATTTCATGAATATTAACACAAGTTGGTAAATCTCAAAAATATAATGTGAGCAAGTATGTCTAAAGTTCAAGAATACTCATCTGTGATGCAAAAAGAGACAGTCAGTGTTGCATCTAAAATGGATGTTTATGTAGTCAGATAGCTGAAACTCAGGCTGTCTCTTTTTGCATCACAATCTAAAATCAGTTGCTGTGCCACAAAATCCAGCATGCTGGAGCTATGCAAATACACATTTGACTAGCTTGCACCATACTCATGTTCTCTAACAGGTTGACATTCATGTCTGATTCAGTTCTGTTTGATTCCTGTTTCTTCCAGCTTTTACAAAATTATTAATGATATCATTCATGAATGGTACTTTGGATTTTGAAGTAATTCCCTATTAGTCATTGCAAGAAATTTCTTTATATTTTCTTCTTTCTTTCCGTAACAATATTTAAATCTCACCATGTTGATTTACCTGTACAAGTACTTCCGGAAAACTTTTACAAGAATACAGGACTAGGTGCACTATTCACTATCATGTCCTGGTTACTCAGTAAGGTATTGCTAGAGCAGTTTGTGAATGCTTTAACATTTGTTGTTGTTGTGGTCTTCAGTCCTGAGACTGGTTTGATGCAGCTCTCCATGCTACTCTATCCTGTGCAAGCCTCTCCATCTCCCAGTACCCACTGCAACCTACATCCTTCTGAATCTGCTTAGTGTAGTCATATCTTGGTCTCCCTCTACGATTTTTACCCTCCACGCTGCCCTCCAATACTAAATGGGTGATCCCTTGATGCCTCAGAACATGTCCTACCAACCGATCCCTTCTTCTGGTCACGTTGTGCCACAAACTTCTCTTCTCCCCAATCCTATTCAATACTTCCTCATTAGTTATGTTATCTACCCATCTAATCTTCAGCATTATTCTGTAGCACCACATTTCAAAAGCTTCTGTTCTCTTCTTGTCCAAACTATCCATCGTCCATGCCTCACTTCCATATATGGCCACACTCCACACAAATACCTTCCGAAATGTGTTCCCGACACTCAAATCCATACTCGATGTCAACAAATTTCCCCTCCTCAGAAACGCCTTCCTTGCCATTGCCAGTCCACACCTACATCCTCTCTACTTCGACCATCATCAGCCATTCCGCTCCCCAAACAGCAAAACTCCTCCACCACCCCAAGTGCCTCACCCCCAAATCCAACTCCCCCAGCATCACCCGACTCAACTTGACTACATTCCACCATCCTCGCCCCGCTCCTGCTGACGTTCATCCCACATCCTCCCTTCAAGACACCATCCACTCCGCTCAACCGCTCCTCCAAGTCCCCTGCCGTCCCTGACAGAATAACGATGTCATCGGTGAATCTTAGAGTTTCCATTTCTTCTCCATGGATTTCAACACCCACTCCAAACCCCTCCCTCGTCTCCCCCACTGCTTGCTCAATATACAGATTGAATGACATCAGGGAGAGACTACAACCCTGTCTCACTCCCCTCCCAACCACTGCCTCCCCTTCATGTCCCTTGACTCCTTTACCATATCCCAGTTTTTTTGATTTTGCGCTATGTTACTCAGCAACTGGCTTGTTCAGTTGGTTTTGGCACTGATCTAGGGTTGGGTCAGCTGTGGTAACATCTGTGTTATACCACGTTGTGACGCTGATATGCCCAATGCTCTCTGGTTGGTTGACAATCTGATAGGTTTCATCGAATTCTTGTGCTTGATAGTTCTGTAGAGCTTGTTGTGAAACTGCAGTCACTTATACAGGGTGTTACAAAAAGGTACGTGCAAGCTTCCAGGAAACATTTCTCAGACACAAATAAAGAAAAGATGTTATGTGGGCAAGTGTCTGGAAATGCTTAATTTCCATGTTAGAGCTCATTTTAGTTTCGTCAGTATGTACTGTACTTCCTCGATTCACTGCCAGTTGGCCCAATTGAAGGAAGGTAATATTGACCTCGGTGCTTGTGTTGACATGCGACTCATTGCTCTACAGTACTAACATCAAGCACATCAGTATGTAGCATCATCAGCTTAGTGTTAATCATGAACATAGTTTTGCAGTCAGTGCAATGTTTACAAGTGCAGAGTTGGAAGATGTCCATTTGATGTATGCATTAGCACGGGGCAATAGCCGTGGCGCGGTACGTTTGTATCGAGACAGATTTCCAGAGGTGAAGGTGTCCTGACAGGAAGACGTTCGAAGCAATTGATTGGCATCGTAGGGAACACGGAACATTCCAGCCTATGACTCGGGACTGGGGAAGACCTAGAACAACGAGGACACCTGCAATGGAAGAGGCAATTCTTCGTGCAGTTGTCGATAACCCTAATGTCAGCGTCAGAGAAGTTGCTGCTGTACAAGGTAATGTTGACCACATCACTGTATGGAGAGTGCTACGGGAGAACCAGTTGTTTCCGTACCATGTACAGCGTGTGCATGCACTATCAGCAGCTGATTGGCATCCACGGGTACACTTCTGCGAATGGTTCATCCAACAATGTGTCAATCCTCATTTCAGTGCAAATGTTCTATTTATGGATGAGGCTTCATTCCAACGTGATCAAATTGTAAATTTTCACAGTCAACACGTGTGTGCCGACAAGAATCCGCATGCAACCTTGAAATCACGTCATCAACACAGATTTTCTGTGAACGTATGGGCAGGCATTGTGATGATGTCTTGATTGGGCCCCATGTTCTTCTACCTATGCTCAATGGAAAACATTATCATGATTTCATACAGGATACTCTACCTGTGCTGCTAGAACGTGTGCCTTTACAAGTACTACACAACATGTGGTTCATGCAAGATGGAGGTCCTGCACATTTCAGTCGAAGTGTTCGTACGCTTCTCAACAACAGATTCGGTGACCGATGGATTGGTAAAGGCGGACCAATTCCATGGCCTCCATGCTCTCCTGACCTCAACGCTCTTGTCTTTCATTTGAAAGCTCTTATCAACACAATCCCGGTACCAAATGTAGAGACTCTTCGTGCTCGTATTGTGGATGGCTGTGATACAATACGCCATTCTCCAGGGCTGCATCAGCACATCAGGGATTCCATGCGATGGAGGGTGGATGCATGTATCCTCGCTAACGGAGGACATTTTGAACATTTCCTGTAACAAAGTGTTTGAAGTCATGCAGGTAGGTTCTGTTGCTGTGTGTTTCCATTCCATGATTAGTGTGATTTGAAGAGAAGTAATAAAATGAGCTCTAACATGGAAAGTAAGTGTTTCCGGACACATGTCCAAATAACATATTTTCTTTCTTTGTGTGTGAGGAATGTTTCCTGAAAGTTTGACCGTACCTTTTGTTAACACCCTGTATAGAGGGCTGTAACCTCAGCTCAAAGTTTCCACCCTCCTCGTACATTCCACCAAACAAGGTAAGTTGTTTCTGCAACTCAAAATAAGCCAGCTAGCATATCTTGCTCATGAATACTGCTCTCTTGAGCACTTCTTGAATTGACCCAAATAATTCAAATTCACTAGGGTAGCAAGCTGTTTTTTGTAAACAGTAATTGATTGTGACAGCTTTCTCCACAAGGTTGGATTGAAACTGGAGCAGGGCAATGTCTGAGTCAACAATTTGATGCTATCTGCAGGCTAGACAGATGGCATGTGTACCTGAACACCATCTTCCAGTGTTCAGAAAACACAAATGCCTCTTGCTGCAGTGATCACATTGGTGGTAAAATGTATTATTTTTGGATGAGATATGCTTCACCTAGGGCTACTGTGATAGTTTCAGATGTATTAGGTGCCTCTGTGGTGACTGCAATCTGGCAGTCTGCATTGTTGAGGAGCATAGCAAACAAATGCAAATATGCTATTACGGGGCACCACAGAATGTAACATGCAGTTCTGGCCATGTATTGAAGTTAACTTCAGCAACATATGCTAGATCAGGACAGATTTAGAACCAGTAGTACCGCTACTCTTTCAAGCAACTTAACTTTGCATGTTTTCATTCTTCTACAGTGCCTGGGATGGGGCAGCAATTTGTTCATCATGCCCTCCATCGAGAACAATTGGTTCTTTCAGGACTTGCATACACATGGGGTGGGGGGCATTCTTTGATCCCACGTACGGCACTTACAGGGTATAATTGCAGTGTGTAGTGGGTTTGCCCCATAGATGTCCACAGTAATTTAGACATCAGGGGACAAGATTCTAAAACTGCCTTTTTTGATGTAACTACTTTATTGAGTTGGATATCTTATACTCCAAGAACTAAATTTGAAAGTAGGTATGCAAAACTTATTGTGCTTCATATGGTTGATACTTATGCAATCAATATTTTTTTAGGGTAGGTTGCTTTGATTCCTAAAAAGTAATCATATTTCATTGGTATATACAAAGTGCATAATTTAATATCATGCAGGGATACCACCTTTTTCAGTTAATTATCTGAAATAATATCTTCATATTAGAAAATTCAGCATGTACTCAGCTAAATGATTAACAGGTTAGGAAATTAAACATAAAAATATTCACAAAAGTTGTTTTTATTCATGTAGTAATAATCTAAGGTTGACAAAGAAAAATTCAAAATAAAAAAGAAAAAATAGGAAAGTTGAGAAAATTCTGTTGGATGTCAATAGAAATAACCAGCAAAAGAATGACATTGAATAATACTTCTCAAAATGAAAAAGCAGAAAGTAAACTATAATAAATTTGCTTTTCAGCTTTCCTGACATTTATAATACTTTATTTCCTTACAGAATTTCACAGATGATCAGTTTAATAGATGTATTGTATTGTATTATTTTCATGTCTTCTATTTTTAAAATATTGACAGGCATCATTAAAATCCAACAGTTGAACAAATATGTTTCTAACTGTGTATGTTTTGTGTTGTTTGGGTGAAATGCATCCCAAACTGAGCATTTGATAAAATGAATGTTGGAAATCTCCTACAACCTTGCTCAAATTATGTCATGATAATAATGTATAATGCTCAAATTGGCCAGCAAAACCAACTCTTAAAAGCTTAGGACTGAACCAAGGCAGTCCTTGATTTTCCAGTTTACCAATTAGCAGCCTTGCCAAATGGGTTATGGTATTCATAACTCTTTGTTCTACTTGAATGGTGATGCAAATAGACAAGATTGTCTATTTATATAACTACAGTTCTGCAGAGAAAGAGAGGGTGTGAGGAGGGGAGAGAGAGAGAGAGAGAGAGAGAGAGAGAGAGAGAGAGAGAGAGAGAGAGAGAGAGAGAGAGAGAGAGATTTTCTGTGGGTGACGTCATATATTTCTAAGTCATATTAGCACCTTTAATTATTTTGAATATTCATGTGTTTGATTAATTTTGTATTTAGTGATAGATGGCTGGGGACTGTGTGCTGTGCATGGGCTAAGGAAAACTGGGCACTTTTCATAAGCAGTGGCATACTGTCTTGCATATGGTCAAAATGCTTCAGTCTGCTGTTCATGGATGTGATAGTGATGATGCACTCAGGTTACTAACTGAAGCAACTATGTTCCTTGCACACCATCTAAGGGCTGTGACACTGATGAATTGTCTATTTGTCTAACTTGGCTGGTTGGACAGGTAACAGATTTCAGGAAACATTAGATATAGATGTCTAATTATACACTCATATGTTAACTGAAAAGTGATATGAAAGATGTGGAATAGACTCTGCCAGCAGGTACTGAAGGTGAAAAGTGTAGTTGGATGCATGTCAAGGTTTTGTTGCCACCATCAATATGTATAACCCAAGCTCAGCTCATTTTGGCACCTCATTAGTGAAGACCGCATGCCTTGCTAATTTCTTAAAGACAAGGAATGGCTCTCACATTTCAAAATTAACGTTTACACACATTCCAGGCTGAAATTTTCACTCCGTGGCAGAGTGTGCACTGATATGAAACTCCCTGGCAGATTAAAACTGTGTGTTGGACCAAGACTTGAACTAGGGACCTTTGTCTTTTGCGAGAAAGTTCTCTCTACTGACTGAGCTACCAAGCATGACTCACCACCCATCTTCACAGCCTTACTTCCCCGGTACTTTATCTCTTATCTGGTGGCAGATTGTGGCTAAGCCATGTTTCCCCAATATTCTTTCTTGCAGGGAGTGCTAATCTTGTAAGTTTCGCAGGAGAGCTTCTGTGAAGTTTGGAGGTTAGGAGATGAGATACTGGTGGAAGTAAATCTGTCAGGATGGGTTGTGAGTTGTGGTTGGGTAGCTCAGATGGTGGAGCTCTTCCACTCAAAAGGCAAAGGTCCTGAATTCAAGTCTGGGTCTGGCACACAGTTTTAATCAGCCAGGAAGTTTCATGCACACACATTGTCTCTTGAGCAACTAAACCTTGATGTTTCAAAGAGAGATAATGCACACTGCAATTATAGATTGAATTACAGGGGAAGTGGTGAAATATCAACTTAGAATGCAAAATAAACTGAGTGAAAATAAACATTAAAAGTGATCAAAAAATTGTAACTGTTTGCTCTGTTGGTTAGTGCATCTCCTATCAAAGCAACAGAACAGTTCAAAATTTTGGGATTTTCCTAATGGTGCCAAATAAGTAGAAAGTAATTTCTGTGTTTCCAAAATTTACTTTTAACAGGTATTTAGTCAATCTACAATATAGTAATAAAGACCAGACAACAAAGATTTGTGGACACTTTGACTTGATGGCAACAAGGATTACTTGGGGTGATAAATAAATATTTTCCTGATACTGTATGACTTTCTGAAATTAAATAACTCACCTGTAGGAATAGCTATGGATTATGCAAAATGCAGTTTCACAAAATGCAATTTACTCAATTTATATGATTCAGAAGACAGTAAATGTTGACACTAGGATTGATTGCCAATATCTGGGAAGTCAATATTAATGGTGAACAAAATGCCTTTGTAAGGAATATTGAGAAAAATATGAGGTATATTCGAAAAATTAACCTCCAATTCATTGTTAAAACAAAGTAAAATATAGTATTTTTAAAAATGTAGAACCTGTACTTATATGTTGACATTACTTCTCCACATAATCACCACCCAAATTCAAACATTTATTGTACTGTGACACCAGCTTCTTCATCCTTTCATCAGGGAATGGTGCCACCTGTGCATCACCCAGTTTTTGACAGCGTCCTTGAGCTCATCATTGGTTGTGAAATGTCAAATAGCCAGCCAAGTCTTCATCTTGGAGAAGAGGTGAAAGTCATTCAATGGCAAGTGATCACTATAGGGAAGGTGTGGAAAAATGTCCCAGCTAAAAAAAGCCTGAGATTTTCCTTCATTCAGTTTGCAATATGGGGTCAATGAATTTTTGTAAAGCAGAAAGATTCTTTCAGTAATCATCCAGTGATACTTGTTCTGGATTGGCCTTCACAGTTCTGTATGAGTCCCAAAATGATGTCACAGTATTCTCACTTGTTACTCTCATGAAATCCATTGTCAAAACTCGTTTGTGATCCAAAAAAATGTATCCATCATTTTGCAATCTGACAGCCTCTGCTTGAAGTTTATGGGCTTATTGGGAGAATGAGTGTGTATCTATTGTTTGGCTTGTTCCTTAATTTCAGAGTTCACATACTGCACCCATGTCTCATCCTCAGTCATTATTCTGTTCAGAAATTTCTCCCCCTCTCCATTGTAGTATTGAAGTAATGTCAGTGCCAAACGCATTCTTTCAGTTTTGTGAACAACAATTAGACCTTTTGGTATCTCCTTTGCACAAAACTTATAGTAACTTGACCTCCCTGTGATAGTGTTACAGAGGGTTATCCTTGAAATATGAGACACATTTTGAGAAAATTCAGTGGTTGCATACCCAAGTCTCACATTCACAATTTCATCAACATGTTGCACACATTCATCAGTCACATGTGAATGACTTCCTTGACTACTTTCATCATGAACACATGTGCGATCAGCCTTGAATTTTCTGCATCACTTCCTCACATCATCATCACTCATAAACCCAAACATATATACAGGACAGAATTGATGATGAATCTCAGTTGATTGCGGGAAGTGGATGACCTCAGAACTGACTGGAGATGCAATAACACTGTCCATTTCAATTGCTTGCTGCTTACAGACTGACAAACACAACAGAGATCTGACAGACACAATGTGACCTTCAAAGTCTCTTTTTCCAACTACTCAAACACCATGAAGCTGCAAGCACTTGTTTTAATTTCAATAGTCAGTCGACGTTAATTTATGAATAGCCTCATGCATTAACAACCCAGATGCTTCAAAAACAATTCAGGCCTTACAAAACAAGTTTTTGTTAAGTAATTGTATGTAAATGGTTGAATGTTTTAAGGTAAGGCTAATAAAATTTTGTGTAAGATAGTGAATCTACCATGAATTTTTTGAACCAGAGTTTGAGAGCTCTGGGTGAAAAGATATAGTGATATAATGTTTGTTAATATTTCCACTGAAACTATCCATGAAATTTTCTACATATGGTACCAAGACTCCAATCTGATCCCAATTATATGATTTCCCCCAGGCAATAGAAGTTTTGGCACCCTTTGTTTCTTTGCATCTTACTTCATAAAATATGACTGTGTATGTTTTCAGTATAAAATGTAAAAAATTATGAACTGACAACTATTTGCTTATGCATTATACAGTATTAAGAATAAGACGCATACATCCATGTGTTGCAATTGGCAGGGTCCACTTTTCTTTATTAACTATAATGTGATGTTTTTCAAATTTGATATGAAAGATTCCTTTCTTTGAATAAATGTAGGGTCTCAAGCCAATTCATATGACACCAGTTTGAAATTTATCATTCATATTCATAAGAGAACACTGTCTACTTTTTGCCATGTGAAGACCAGTCATTTCTCTACATAAAATATTACATTATCATGTTGAATTTTGATCAGAATTGTTCTCTGTATGAGTTTACAATGTGTTTTTTTATTGCCAGAAACTGCTGGAACTAGAACAGAAGATCAATTCAACTGCCACACCCACAGTGCAAGTTGATGATCCACTCCAACAATCCAGATGGAACTCTGTAGAGCTGAGAGAAACCACTGAAGATGGGCCAGCACAACTCTCTAAGCCAGCTATACGTCGCTCCGGAGTGACTTTTCCAGCTATCAGAAAGAGACGCTTATTTACAAATAATTCACTTAACTGCCTGTAATGTTTTGGATTGATATTTCGTCTCTGTAACAGATATAGAGGCAAATACTGCCGGCAGTTGAAATGAAATCTGTCAGTTTAGGAATGACAAAATCATAATGACAACAGGGAGAGCTTCACCAAATGGACTGTTGGAGTATTTTAGTATTATGATGATAGTTGAGAAACATTCCAATTTTTAATTTTGTGTGAACTTTCTATGGCTTACTAAAAGTGTCCAATTTGATAATTTTGAATAATGTATTTTGTACAGAGTTAGTTATATAAAGAACATATCTGAGATATATAATGTGCATCATGTTTCTCTTCCTAAAATGCTTACTCATATTCTTTGAATCAATATTTGTGGTAAGAAATGAATATTATAGAGTTGTACGTGAGAATGCCTGTGTAAAATTATTGTTTTCTTCTCCTTGTCATTTTAAGTAATAAAGACTCTAACTTATAATATTATCTTATTTTAATTATTAATATTTTCAAAGGTTCTTCTTGCTTGGGTTGGCACCTTTGGTGAAGTGACATAATGTAACAAGGCAGTAATAGGTCAAACGTAGCTGAAAGTTAACAGAAAGTGATAGAATGGTAGTCATATTGAACTACTAATATACCATCATATTGTTCTCCTTGACAGACTGACTGTGAGTCTATATTCCTAGATAAAAGTGTGTAATTATGATCTCAGCTCCTGTGTTTGGGACATTTGAAACAGTTTTGGTGTTACTAAGTTCATGAGATAATGATGAGGAAATGTAATGTAATCATTGGCCAACAATCTTCAGAATAGCTATAATGTTAACTAGAATTCAGGTTCCTTAATATTGAGTTGTATAATACATAGCTGAAAACTTTAACTTTTCCAAATCAAATGTTAAAGTTTTTCATAAGTGCCTCTATAACCTAATATTAATGAGCTCCTTGTCAGTATTTCATTGTTAATTTAGTTAGCCCTCTGGTTGCACCGTGCAAGATACTGTAGCCTTGCCAAGGGCGTGGTCATGCCTGCTGTGCTCCAGGTGCTGAATATTTCCAAAGCACTTGACATTTTTGTCTTCTTTCTTTCTTTTAAGAGCCTACTCTCCTCCCTGAAATAGGATTCTTTCGTTGATTGTAGTACTCATCATGAAGGAGAATTTTCAGGAGTGTGGAATGAGTTAAGGTATACGTTAGTGAAAGAGAAGTAGATCTAGAAAACTTTATATGAATACTGTATTGCTTAGTACTATTTATACTCATGTCAGCTAAATTTTGGCTTCTTTTCTACAAAAATGTGAACCATCACTTTTGAACTCAAGTATTGAGCTTATGATTTAACATTGCCACTACAGTGACCTTTGCTTGGATTCTGCATTGGTGCAAGTAATCCTCTCATCACCAGTAACTCTATAGGAAAACAAATCACATCCATCATGTTGATAACAGTCCAGAAACACTTATATGTTGCACATTCTTTGCTCTTTGTGTTAGCTGGCACCTTTGTTATATATTAGCCTTCCCATGATAATTGCATGCTGTAAGGCAGCATATGTAGTAGTGTGTCCAACATGAAAAAATTTATCAGCCATTACACCACTTATCAAATCAAATCACAGGTTTTGATCCACTTGTTGGATGGTTTCATTCATGTTATATAAAGCCTGCCACTCTGCTCTTTATCATGAACATTAGTACAGCCACTTTTAAAGGTGTGACGTTATTGTTGATCATTCCCTTCACTCATTCACTAGGAACAACTTATATGTTGAAGTATGGCAGCTGTAGATTCTTTTGCACACAAAAATTGAATTACACAACATGCATTTTGGAATTGGCAGGAGCAGCAATTTTCAAAGCAATCAGTGTTTGTTTTCACCTACAATCAAACAACTACTAAATCGAAACAATAAGTACTATTGTCAATGAGTACTGTGCTATGGTGCTGCATTTGTTCTACTTTGTCCTGGAGTGCCAACATTTAAATATAAGGAAATGGCCCTTATCTTTAGAATAAGTCTTATATTTTCATTAACTAATTTATTTTGGCATATTGGTGAGCAACTCCTCACTGAGAAGAAAGCATTTGTTGCACTGAAGAATATTATAAGGTTGATAGGTGTTTCACTCTAAAATCTCTTGTAGACAGATCTTTAAACAGCTGGGCATGTTCACAAATCTCCACAATACATTTGATCTCTTATGAAGTTTGTCACCAACAATCAGTTACATTTTGAAAGTAACAGTACAGTTCATAAATATAGGACTAGAAGGGGAAATAACTTTTTCTATCCATCACACAATCTTAGTGTGGCATAGAAAGAAATGAGATATTCAGCCATACAAATCTTTGAGACCATTCACCCAGTGACATGAAAACTGTAATCGTATCGGACTGATAAATCCTTTTCCACCGCAGAAAAAACTCTGAATGTGTACGAATATAATGGTGCGTCTCTACAACTGAACATAGTTATGTGTAAATCACTGTTCACAAAAAGTTTAAGTTTGCTCAAAACAATAATCTAACCGTGGTTCTGATACTTTGCACCATGGTGCTCCAAAGGGCTGCAGCTATTCTAGAAGCATGTCCTCGAAATATTACAATACCATATGTCTTCCGCAACAGTACCAAATATAGAGAGGATGAATAAAAATCTATTGACATATGTTCATGATCGGTTTTAAGGTAAGTGCTATGCAGTTCTGATTAATGTAATAATGAATATGTGTAAGAGAAACCAAAACATTGATGTGCTTAGTTTCACATTTGCAGTAGTCTGATAAATCAGTGTAATAAATTGTTTGTGAATTCGACATGTGTGTTTCATTTATAATAACATTTTTAAATCAACCTAATTTCATCTGCTGTGCTCTTCACTTGCATTAAGTAGAGAAGTGTTCATGCTCATGGCATTTTGTTGTTATTCATCAAATTGACATTCTAATTCCCCCTCCAGAGATCCTCTATATTGTCATTAACTTTTTGTATAAATTGCACCCCAACCTCCTTCTTAGAAACAGATAATTGCTGCTTATAACATTCCTAATCCTCTTTTCTTTTGGACTAAATTGGACTGGACTGGACTGATTCGGGGGAAGGGACCAAACAGTAAGGTCATCGGTGTCATTGGATTAGGGAAGGATGGGGAAGAAAGTCGGCCGTGCCCTGTCAAAGGAACTATCTTGGCATTTGCCTGAAGCGATTTAGGGAAATCACGGAAAACCTAAATCAGAAAGGCCGGACTTGGGATTGAACCATTGTCCTCCCGAATACGTGTCCAGTGTGCTAACTACTGTGCCACCTTACTCTTTTCTTTCTTTTGCCTTATGGACCTTCTCCTCTTCTCTCATTGTCAGTTCTCTCAGATTCCTGTATTTCTGTTCTGTCTGATCCCTGCCTTTATTTTTCCTTAATAACTTTCTTAAGTTCTTCCATTCCATTCAGTTTTGTAAAAAAAATTGGTTGATACTAGATTATACATATGACAAAAGAAGTGAAGCACTCATGAGACAAAGTCAGATAGTCAGATGTTGAAGTAACTTTGTATTAGAACGGCCAGAAGAGTGCATTATTTGAAGTGTTGTTACCATGCATGGTAGCATATATGAAGGTGAAGGGCATGTGTCAGATGTTGAGTGATCACTGTGAAGGACATGGCAATGCTGTGTACTCCTATGAAACAGTGTCAGCAGCACCTCACAGAGTTTGAAAAGGTCCTCACGGGGGGCTCTATTTAGCTGGCTGGTTGAGTTGTGCAATTTGTAGCGTATTCTGATGTGACAATGGCCTAATGTTGGACTCCATGGGAGTAAGAGGGCATGCATATTCGATAACAATGTTTCATTCAGCCAAGTCTGACCACCACAAGGAAGGATAACCATATTGTGGACCGAGCTCACTGTAACCCCTTAATGTCACATCTGCTATCCCAGAACAGTTAATGGGCTCCCTTAAACATCGTGTGTCATCCGAAGCTATTGATCAGAGACTGGCAGCAGCTGGCCTAGGGAATCATTGTCTCTTGCATAGATTACCATTAACACAAATCACTGCATTTGGTGTTGTGCTGTGACCCAGGAAGTTTGGACTGCTGATGGATGGTGTGGCATTGTGTTCAGCAGTGAATCACAATCCTACACTACTTTGAATGAGTCTGTGCCCTCATGTGTTTCCTCATAAGCAACAGTACAGTGGTGCCATTTTTCAACAGAACAGAGCTTGTGCACAGATAGCATGTGACTGTTTGAATTGTCTGCATGATGTTTAGGTACTCTCATGGAAAGCAACATTCTCAGATGTGCTGATAGAACGTGTGTGGAACCAACTTGGATGTTGACCCTCTGGTACCGAGCGCCGCAGGTTTCAAATCCGCACAAGATGGCATGGACCTTGATTACCACTAGAGGTCTCTGCAGCCTTCGCGCCGTAAGCCATGGCTGCACATGCTCCTGGCCCGTGTATAATGTGAGGGTGCCACTGTGGAGCACGTGGTCCCAGTGGCCTATATTGACGTACCCTATCATGTATTTAAGTGCCTGCCTCTCACCCAGTGAGGCAGTCTGATATTTTATCGTGAATCTCTCAATATCTCGCTTACAGACATCGTGTTTACTTGGCGTGTTTCCACGTTGTTGATTTCCTGAGGTTTTTGCTTGGGACCCTGTTGCTTCTTGCGTGTTGCTGTTCTTGGTGTCTTGCTCAGTCATCTGTCATTGTGTGTGTCCACCCTTTCCCGTTCGTCTGTCTTGTTTGCTCATGGGCTGCTCCCATTTGGCCCTGCTGCACTTAAGTTTACGGCCACCCCGTGACCAGAACAGTCGCAGTTACAACATTTTGGTGATGAGGTAAATGGTGGTAGTTGTTGGCATGGAGGCAAAATTGGTCTGTCTTCTGGAGCAACAGTAGCATCTCATGAAGCAACAGCAGCTCCAGTTACACATCTTACAACAGTTGCTGTGATTGCTAATGGACATAGTTGATGCATGGAACGCATACCACAACAGCTTCTGAGTCCTTGGGTGTCCAATTCTTTTCCACATCCGCCGTCGTTCCCCCCATTTAATGATTCTAAAGAAGACGGAAACATACTCACATCAGCTGAAACAACATTTCACTTCTTTTCAAGTCATGGATGACTCCTTGCAGTGTTCTTCCTTCTCCACAAGTTGGTACCATCGTCCAATCTTGTGGCTCTCTCTTTCCAGGAGATATGCTTCCTCAGGGAAGCGTCCTGGGACCTCTGCTGTTCCTGATCTATATAAATGACCTGGGCGACAATCTGAGCAGTTCTCTTAGGTTGTTCGCAGATGATGCTGCAATTTACCGTCTAGTAAGGTCATCCAAAGACCAGTATCAGTTGCAAAGCGATTTATAAAAGATTGCTGTATGGTGTGACAGGTGGCAGTTGACGCTAAATAACGAAAAGTATGAGGTGATCCACATGAATTCGAAAAGAAATCCTTTGGAATTCGATTACTCGATAAATAGTAGAATTCTCAAGACTATCAATTCAACTAAGTACCTGGGAGTTAAAATTACGAACAACTTCAGTTGGAAAGACCACACTGATAATATTGTGAGGAAGGCGAGCCAAAGGTTTCGTTTCATTGGCAGGATACCTAGAAGATGAAACAAGTCCACTAAAGAGATAGCTTACACTACACTCGTTAGTCCTCTGTTAGAATATTGCTGTGCGGTGTGGGATCCATACCAGGTGGGATTGACGGAGGACATCGAAAGGGTGCAAAAAAGGGCCGCTCGTTTTGTATTAACACGTAATAGGGGAGAGAGTGTGGCAGATATGATACGCGAATTGGGATGGAAGTCATTACAGCAAAGACATTTTTCGTCACGGCGAGATCTTTTTACGAAATTTCAGTCACCAACTTTCTCTTCCGAATGCGAAAATATTTTGTTGAGGCCAACCTACATAGGTAGGAATGATCATCAAAATAAAATAAGAGAAATCAGAGGTCGAACAGAAAGGTTTATGTGTTCGTTTTTCCCGCGATCTGTTAGGGAGTGGAATGGTAGAGAGATAGTATGATTGTGTTTCTATGAACCCTCTGCCAAGCACTTAAATGTGAATTGCAGAGTAGTCATGTAGATGTAGATGTAGAAGATGACAAACTATTATTCAAAATGAAACTTCCTGGCAGATTAAAACTGTGTGCTGGACCGAGATTCGAACTCGGGACCTTTGCTTTTTGTGGGCAAGTGCTCTACCAACTGAGCTACCCAAGCACGACTCACGCTCCGTCCTCTCAGCTTTACTTCTGCCCGTACCTCGTCTTCTACCTTCCAAACTTTACAGAAGCTCTCCTGCGAAGGTTCGCAGGAGAGCTCTGTAAAGTTTGGAAGGTAGGATGGTATCAGCGCACACTCCACTGCAGAGTGAAAATTTCATTCTGGAAACATCCCCTAGGCTGTGGCTAAGCCATGTCTCCGCAACCTTCGCAGGAAAGCTTCTCTAAAGTTTGGAAGGTAGGAGATGAGGTACTGGCAGAAGTAAAGCTGTGAGGACGGGTCATGAGTCGTGCTTGGGTAGCTCAGTTGGTAGAGCACTTGCCCGCGAAAGGCAAAGGTCCCGAGTTCGAGTCTCGGTCCGGCACACAGTTTTAATCTTCCAGTAAGTTTCATATCAGCGCACACGCTGCTGCAGAGTGAAAATCTCATTCTATTATCCAAGATGCTACCATGTGGTCACCTCTCGGCTGGAGTTCCACCAGTACCATAAACAGCTTGGTCAATCGTATTGTTCCTGAGTCAGGGACTTGCAGGGTCTCAACCGTCAATGTTATTTTACATGCACCAAACAGCAGTGTCAGGCTTCGTGTGCGGACTCTCTAGTATGGGATGTGGTGGTTCGGCTGGTTCCCGATCCGGAGGTCCACACTGCGGCATTGAAGCTCGATAACCCCTCCTTGGAAGAGATTCTCTGCATTGCCCACTCATTTGAGATTGCTCTGGCGGCTAACGGGTGTCTCATGGCATCGCTGCAAGTGGTGGCAATCGATGCGTCTCTGTGGTTTCCTCACTCACGACGCTGATGTGGCCCGGCCACCAGAGGCCAGCACTGGCGTCTCCGGTCACCCCTCATCGCTGATTGCACGACCCACTTCCATCTTGCCCAAAATGCTTTACCACACGTTCATGAGCTGATTGTCTCCACTGCAGGAAAATGTGCTCGCTGTGTGACTTGGAGGGCCACATCCGATCAGTTTGTTGTAGTCACTCGACTCATTCCAGTCCTGGCCCTCCTGGGCCTCAAGATACTGTACATGCTCAGCAATCAGTTGCCCCACTGGATGACCAATCAGTGCAAAAGCTTTTCCTGATGCTCCACTTTTTCACTGAGGATGTCAGTTTTCTGATTGATGATGGGGCCACCGTCTCCCTGATTAATATGGTGACATATGCCCGACTGGGCTCTCCTGAGTTGTCACCTCCCTCTCGGCATATGGTCACCTACCGCAACAGTTCCATTCCCCTTCGTGGGTAGTTCATCGTCCAGGCGATGTACAAACATGTTCCCTGTTCCTTACCCTATTTGTCATCAACCATCCGCCGGCTTCGAATATTTTTGGCCTGGATGCATTTCAACTGTTTGGCTTTTCAATTTCCGATGAAGTTAAAGTCATTTCCATGGCTGTTCCTTGGATGATCTGTGCTCAGCTTTTGTATCATTGTTTCCAATGGATCTCGGACGGGCTTCTGATTTTCAGGTGCACATCACACTTCGGCCAGATGTGCAGCCTCGCTTTTTCCTGGCCCAATCCCTTTTGGTGCCTTAGGGCCAGCAGTCAAGTGGGAACTTGATCAGCTCTGGGCTGCTGGCATTCTGGAGCCTGTGACATACAGTGCTTGGGCGACACCATTGGTGGTCACATGGAAAGCCAATGGGTCCCTTCGGCTGTGTGGGGACTTCTGTGCTACTGTCAATACTCAGTCCCTTGTAGACACTTACCCCATTCCTTGACAGGAAGACCTTCTCGCCAAGCTTGATGAGGGGAGAGTACTTTTCAAAGATTGACCTGGCTGAGGCATACCACCAGTTACCCTCGGATACTGATTCCCAGACCATCTTGGTTTTCAACACACCTTTAGGATTATACAAGTACAGGTGCCTTCTGTTTGGTGTCTCTTCAGCACTGTCCATTTTCCAGCGGTTCCTGGAGCAGCTTATGCAGCCTATCCCTGCCTTTGTGAATTATCTGGATGACATCTCTGGTCACTGGGCGTTCCCAGCAGGAACATTTGCAAAACTTCAGCACCTTATTTCATGCTCTGCAATCTGCAGGCTTATGCTGTTGGCTGGACAAGTGTTGTTTTTTTTTTTTTTCAACCGGAAGTGGAATACTTAGGCCACTGGCTTAACAAAGATGGCATTCGCCCACCGGGTCATAATGTCATGGCCATTGTGGTCCTTCCTCGTCCCAAGGACTTATCTGAACTCCAGTTGGTTTTGGGCAAGGTTACGTATTACTTAAAGTTCTTACCTCAGGCTGCCTCCATTGCTCAACCCCTCAATCACTAGCATGATGAAGGGGTACCTTTTGATTGGAACCCTGCCTGTGACCAGGCTTTTCTCCATTTAAAAGCAATGCTGAAGTCCACTCCTTGCCTTACTCCCATCTCTCAAGACCGCCCCTTGGTTTTGGCAGCTGATGTGTTGGTATATGGCATCAAGGGCGTCCTCACGCATCAGAATGCCGATGGCTGAGAACATCCCGTTGCTAAAGCATCTAAGACATTGACCCCGACACAACAGATATACTCCCAGATTGAAAAAGTCCTGGCAATAGTGTTTGCCATCCAAAAATTTCGCACCTATCTCTTTGGGGCGAAGTTCACCCTCCTGATGGACCATAAACTCTTAGTTAAGGTTTTCAGTCCCCACTCTCACCTTCCAGAGTGGACGGCTCAACGTCTCCAGTACTGGGCATTATTTTTACAGAATTATGCTTACACCATCCGTTATAAGCCCACTGTCCACCATGCTAATGCAGACGCTTTGTCACATCTCCCAGCAGGCCCCAATCCTGTATTTGACCAACAGGAGGTTCTCTGCTTTCATATTGATTCCGTACGCCAGGATGTGCTGGTCAGTCTGCCTCTTATGGCTGCTTACATTGCCATGGCTATATGCCGAGACCCTATCTTGCAGCAGGTTCTCTGCCACATGGTCCACAAGTGGCCCTCCTATATAATCCGTAAGATGCGGACTGATTTCAGCCCCTGCCGCCACCTGTCCCGCACGCTCTCCATGTTCGATGATGTCCTTCCTTTGGCCACGAGTTGGATGCCCATCAGGTGGTCATCCTTCTGGATCTGCAGCATCAAGTCCTCAGTTTGTTACACTGCGGGCACTAGGGTACGTCCCACATTAAAGTTTTGGCTCACCGGCACATGTATTGGCCCGGCATCAATGGTGATACTGACCGCCTGGTCCATAGGTGTGCTGTGTGTCACCATTCAAGCACCCCCCTCCCCCCCTCCCCCAGTTGTTTGCACCCTGGCCTGTGCCTTGCCGGTGCTGGGTTCGCATCCATCTCAATTATGCAGGCCTGTTTTTGGGGTCCTTATCGTTGATGCCTACTCCAAATACCCATATGTCGTCTGCATGGTGTCCACCACCATGGAGTCCACACTCACGGCCCTGGCCCAGGTCTAGCCATTGAGGGCCTGCCTCACACATTGGTCTCTGATAATGACCCCCAATTCACGGCATCCTCCCTCCACGACGTCTGTCAGGCTAACGGTATCAAACATGTCCGTAGCCTGCCTTTCCACCCTTCCTCCAATGGCACGGCGGAGAGGCTTGTCTGCACATTTAAAGAACAGTTGATGAAGGCGGTTTCAACATCTCCCATCACATCTGCCCTCACCCTGTTATTGAGCACCTATTGCACCATGCCAATTGACGGATTTAGTCTGGTAGAGTTCCTCCATGGGTGACAGCTGCGGACCCTGCTCCATTTGCTGATGCCATCAGCCTCCCGTCCCACTTCAGGCCCTCTCAGCGTTACACCCCTCGGCGCGGTCGTGTGGGCCTGCGTGTACAGGAATAAGGCAGGTTGGACGCCTGCCACGGTCGCCCATGGGTGGAGTGTGGCATCAGTGCAGACATCAAAAGGGTTGGAGCGCTGTCATCATAACCAGCTCTGCCCATGTACCCCTGCGGGTCTCCCGCTGCCTCCTCCTATGCTGCCTCCTTTGGGTACAGACATGGTCCTCAAGTCGCCACCACTGCCCCTGGCTGCTGCCTGCCCTCAAGCCTGCTGCTGGTCCTCCCCGCCCCCAGGTGGATTGGCGGCTCCCTCTGTTGCCCTGGCCTCTGGGTGAGCCATCATGGGCACCTCGAACGTCCCTTCCATCCCACCAGTGGTGGTTGATGAGCCCTGGTCTTCTCGCATGTGCCCACCACCCTGCCACCGTCCGGGGCATTTCCACCCCTACGTGCAAGATTCAGTGGGGAGGGATCTGGTACCGAGTACTGCGGGCTTCGAATCTGCACCAGACCTCATGGACCTCAATTACCAACAGAGGTCTGTGCATGGCCATAAGCCATGGCTGCATGCACTCTTGGCCTGGGTATAATGTGAGGGCGTCACTGTGGAGCACGCGGTCCCAGTGGCCAATAGTGATGTACCCTGTCATGTATTTAAGCACCTGCCTCTCACTCAGCGATGCAGTCTGATATTTCCATGAGTCTCTCAATACCTTGCTTACAGGCATCATGTTTACTTTGCCTGTTTCCGTGCCCAAGTGGACATTGTTGATTTCATGAGGTTTTTGCTTGTGAACTCATTGCTTCTTGCATGTTGCTGTTCTTGGTGTCTTGCTCGGTCATCTGATATTTGTGTCCATCCTTTACCATTCATTCATCGTGTTTGTTTGCAGGCTGCTCCCATTCGGTCCTGCCATGCTTTCTTTCATGGCCGCCCCGTGAGCAGAATGGTCTTGTTTACAACACACCCCATCTCAGTGGCAGTATCCAGGATATCAAGGACCATTTACAACAGTTGTGGGCCAGTTTGCCTCAGAATACAATGGCTTTAAGACAACTGTTGCAAACAAATCATTAGATGAATCTGGGCCAGATGGCATGCAACATCATGCTTGTAAGTGGGCTCATACTGCCAGAAACTTTCTAAGTTTGGCTTGATTTTGCAGCCACTGAAATAACATCATGTACCCTTTAAACACATACAATTTTATTTTGTTTCCTCCTCCATTTCTGGGCACCTACTTTTTTTTTATCAGGCAGGTTACAATAAAGTAACTACAGACACTGCTGTGAAGTTTTTAATGACCAATCAGACAAAGTTCTCCGCCACCAAAAATTACAGTTCACTTAATTGTTTTAATTAGTATAAATTGATATCAGAAAGAACATTTTCACCACCAACCAGATATCTATATAAAGCCATCCAGGCGATAGCAGCATCATCTGGAGAGAATGACTGGTAATCAGACACATGCATGGTGCATGTACTATCAGTGAGCAAGCTGTCCATGTGTAAAATGGGAAAGGTACACAATCTATTTGAGTTTGAGAGAGGGCACATTTTGATAGCCTAAAGGTTTGGCACAAGCATTTCAGAGTCTGCATGACTCTTTGGGTGCTCCAGGAATGCTGAGGTGAGTGTCTTCAACACGTGGCGAAACCAAGGTGAAAGCACATCCAGACATCATGGGGATGGGTGGCCATCATACACATTATAGGCAGACAAATTGGTAAAACATGACAGATGGTGAACTGTGGTGGAACTAACATCTGATCTTAATGCTGGGCAGAGTACAAGAGTGTGTGAACACACATTGCACTGAACACTCGTAACGATGGGCCCACATCTGACGACCTATGCATGTGCCAATGTTAACACCACAACATCGGCAACTACAATTGAAATGGGCACGTGATCGTCTGCACTGGATTTTCACACAGTGGCAGAGCATTTCATGGTCTGATGAATCCTGATACCTTCTTCATGATGCCAATTGGAGGGCGCAAATCCGTCAAATTCCAGGGGAACAGCTCCTTGATACCAGTACTGTGGCAGCAGCTCTATTATGCTCTGGGAAACATTCACGTGGGCATCCGTGGACCCAGTGGAGATCATGCAAGGTATCATGACAGCCAAGGAGTGTCGTACACTGATTGCAGACCATGCACACCCCATCATGACAATAATGTTTCCTGATGGAATTTTTTAACAAGATAATGTGTGATGTCACAAGACCAGGAGTGTGATGTAGTGGTTTAGGGAACACAGTAGTGAGCTCCAATTGATGTGCTAGCCCTCCAGCTTGCTGGATCTGAACCCGATTGAACACATCTGGGACATGATTGAACATAGCGTCAGAACTCCTCATACCCCTCCCCGAAATTTACGGGAATTAAGTGACTGGCGTGTGCAGATGTGGTGCCAGCCCCCTTCAGTAACCTACCAAGGCCTCGTTGCTTCCATGCCATGAAGTATCACTGCTGTTATCCATGCCATAGGTAGACATACTAGCCATGAGGTAGGTGGTCATAATCAATGTACATACATATGCATGTTAATAGACTTACTATGTTTGGGTAGGGTTGTGTCGGCCGCCGTACAGCAGCCGTCAACTCGCCGTGGCGCGCTACAACATGCGCGGCACACAGCGAGTACCGCTGGCGCCGCACACGATGTCAACAACTGGCACAAGTGAACACCTAATCACGGGGTTAGTGGGAGCTTACACACCACTATCGATACGGATTACCCTGGCGGTGCTGCCCTTGCCACCAGAGTGAGCAAACATAAAAGGGCGCCATCTACCAATACTCTGATTGGCTGGACCTGTGAATTTAAGTGAGCTCCCTGAGGCCGTTTAACCAGTTCAATCTTTGCCAATGACTGTGTTACTACCCGGCTGCCAGATTCACAATGACTAAACCATACTGTGACCTCCTTGCCTGGAAACTTACAACGCGTTGGTATCGACTGGTTGGCAGTGGTTTGGACTTGTATTCTCTACTAGTGACTCTGATTTCTCCTTGGCGCTACAGCCAGCGGTAGTTGAACTTAAGTTTTGTTTGAGTGACATGAAGGTCAAATAAATTTGGTTATCATGGAATATTTGTTGTGTTATAGTGCGGACATAACAGGTACCAATGACAGTTAGCCCTTTCTGTCCTGAGATTTACAGCTTATATTTTCAATATCAGACTGCTTATTCAAGTCCACAATTTTCCCATCATTCACCACTGCACCTCAGTTGTTGTCAATTGTTCCTGCTTGTCTGGTGGCAGTAATCTGTTGTTATGTGTGTATTTGGGGATATGGTGTACCCTGAAGAGACATACATACACAGCAGTAGTTGTTCCAACAAAAGACTTACAGTTTACATTTATGCAATGTTGGCATAACTCTTCTTGTATCATTCATTGTAACCTCTGTCCTTGTACACTTTATTGTTATGCTGTTGCTGTCCTCCTACAAAAGTCTGATCGTAATTCCTCCATTTGCCTCCCTTTTATTGCCGATAGACCATGGCCACTCCATTAGAAATTTTCACCAAAGAGAAACAACAAGAGGTGATTCGGGTTTTGTGGTCAGAAGGTGTGATGGGGGCTGCAGTCTCTTTGAAGTATTTCAGCACAATTCAGGGACAGTGTCTTGCCACAGTGGAGCATCTAAGAATGGATTGCAAAATTCAAAAATGGTTGCCAGTCTATTACTCATGAGGAAGGAGCTTGATGACCATCCCTGGTCACAAATGGTGACAACATTGAGCGCGCATGTGACACAGTTTTGGTAGACAGATGATGAAGTGCCACATTGTCTGAACATTAGTCATGGTTCTGCCTGCAAAATCTTCCACAATAGACTTGGGTTTCATAACGTCTGTGCGAGACGGGTCTGAACAACTGATACTGTTGCATAAACAAATGCACTTGGACATCTACCAAAAACATTTGAATCACTAAGGTAATGAACGTGATGAGACAGAATCATTACTGGTGACAAAACATGGATTCACCATTACTAGCCAGAGAGTAAATGGCAGAATATGGAATGGAAACATCCACAATAAAAGTTCAACCATCTGCATGAAAACTGATGCTTACCATTTTTTGGGATGCACTAGGCCCAGTACTGGAATGTTAGCAGGAGAGTGGCACAGTAATAAATGGTGCACCTTACAGTGAGATGCTTATTGACAGGCTGAAGCATGCAATTTGAAGCAAACACCAAGGACTGCTGTTGAAAGGTGATGTATTGCATGACAATGCCCAGCCACATACAGCTGCTGATGCTGCTGAAACACTTCAGAGTAGAAGTAATGGCTTATCTTTTGTACAGTGCTGATCTTGCCCCTTCCAACTACCACTTGTTCAGTCCACTCAAAGAGCAGTAAGGGGTTGTTTATTCATCTTGGACCAAGAAATGGACCAGTGCATGTGTGGCCTGCTACTCAGGCAAAACCCTTCTTTTCTGAGGGCATCAGGAAGCTTGTGCAATGGTGGATCAAATGCCTTGAAAAGTGATGGGACTATATTGAAAATTGATGTTGAGGTATATGTCCTATTTGTATTGCAATAAAAGGCATAGCTACATTGCAGACAATTTTTTACTTACCCTCGTATACACTCATAAAAGATAATAATTTGAACTCTACACTTAAAAAATCGTTTTACAGTGATACCAGTATGTTCAAAATTATGAAAACATTGGAAACATCTCTACTAAATTGCAAAAGTTGCAAGACAGTACCCTGAATATAAATCTGTCATTTATTTTGATCACCAGAATCTATGTACGTTGCTGTATTTTTTACTGTGAAAACATGTAACTGTAAACTGACTTCTTCCACTTCACAGCAAAGGATTACAATTATGTTCCATAGAGCATGTGACTAATGAGCACACTGCCCACAAATGGTAGGACTCTGAGTTTGACCATAAATGCAGCGATAAGTTTTAACTTGTCACCTACAATGAACAAAGCAAACATCTTGTATAAGGGCAGTGTAATTCCTTTTCAAGCCAATAGGAGGTTGCATGATGTGTTTGACATTACTGAAACCAGTAGAAAGTAATGAACTAGAATATTATTTGATTTTATGTTCAAAAGTACCATACCTTCAGATCAGTGAGGACTTACAGAACACCCATTACAGCACAAGATGGAATGACATTTTCTAAACTCTTAAGAAGGATGAGACTGAATGACAGAGACAAGACACATAATCTACATTAATCAAATGGGGCCAATGAGAGTGGAAAATGTAGAGAGATGAGAATATAAAAGGGTATTAGCTTATTGTCATTGCTGTTTCACTTGAAGCAATGAAGTAGATGAAAAAAATTAAGCATCAACGATTTACCAGATGCACTATAAGAGTGTCTGATGATGATACAGTTGTGTACAGAAAAGTATCATTATTGGGAGGTCATAAGGAATTGCAGAGAGATTTGGACAAAATTCCCATGTGGTAAAGAGCGACAGCTCTCTTTATACGTTAATCAATGTTAGATAATACCTACAACAAAGAGGAACAACCATTTGGTATCTGATTATAATATTGTTGTTGAAGCCCTGCAGCCAGGTGACTAGTGCAAGTTTTGGCTTTCTCACAAAGATAAGTCATTTTAGATTATAAAACATATATTTTTGTACTGATTATGTGGTAAACAGGTGTATTAGCGTGCCTTTTAAGTGTACCATTAAAGGTTTAATTTTTCTTTACATAATATAGCAGAAAATGCGAAAAGATTGTACAGTCGTATTTTCTGTTTACGTTTTGCTGCAGCAGATCTATAGGATTTCGTTTAGTTGTTCTTTGCTCTCTCCAGCAATTTAATTTAGCGTACCTCTTCATTATTTAACTAGTAAAGTTTAAGTTGTTGTTTCAGAAACTTTGTAGTGTTGTTTTTCTTTACACACAGTTGCGTGTACGCCAAATTTGTGGAACCATATTTTCGTGTTTATCTGTAATTTAACTGACTTATTCTTAATAAACTATTACGTTTATCATGAGTGAAAAGTGATTGACTTGCCGTAGGATTGTTAGTTCGGGGCTTTTGTGTGGTGGGTGCTGTAGTTTTTTCCATGTGGGCGACTGTAGTGGTGTGGGAATAGGGGAGGTAAATGAGACTCATCAGTGGTTTTGTAGGATTTGTAGTAGAGATAGGAAGATACTAGAACAGGAGGGGAAAATTTCCGCCCTTCAGGCTGAGTTAGGCAGGGCCAGGGGAGATCTTGACAGGTTAAGGATGGAGAAGGGTAAAGAGAGGTGGGATGTGGCAACAGGCAACAGGAGGAACAGGCCTACAATTTTGTCTGAAGCTTTGTGGTGAATGTGGGAAATAGATTTGACCTGTTGATTCAGTTAGAAGCTGGTGAGCCTCAAGCAGTTGCAGGTGTAGACAGGGCACAACAAACTTTCAGCAGCAAATTGAAAAGTACGACTGTAGGACAATCAGTACAGAGAAAGAAAGTGGTGTTGTTAGGTAGTTAACCCACTTTTGCAGGATGAACTAGGATCAGAATACCAGGTCACCAATTTTTTTAAACCTAGTGGTGGTCTGGAGCAGGTGACAGAGGATTTAGGATCACTTTGGAAAGATTTCACTAAGGAAGACACCATGGTTATAGTGGGTGGGGCAGGTAACAATATTGACAGAGGTCCTGGGTATAGTATAGAGTGTGACCTGGCAAAGATTGCATCAGCATCGAAGCATACTAGTGTTGATTTTGTATCTGTTCGGGGCACCATGACCGACCTCATTTGAACTCTTCTGTCAAGAGAGTTAATTTGGAGCTGGAACGGCTGCTTATGTCGGGTGCAGGGTCACACATTGATGTGGTTTCTGTTCTTTCTCTCAATTGGTGGAATTATACTAGGCATGGCCTTCACTTCAACAGGAAGGGGAAGGGTAAATAGTAGGAAAGTTAAAGGAGGGAGGCACTGTCATGAGTAGTATAATACCAGTGGTTATAGGATTCAGAAAAGACCCTTTTTGGGGTAGGAAGGACAGAAAGAAACCACAGTTTAAGAGAGGTTAGAACTGAGACAAACGAGTTTGAGAAAGAAACCAAAAAACATAATTCTAGCTTATTAAATCAGCATAAACAGGTATTGGTTAAGAATTTTCAACAGTCAGCAGATATTTTAACTCTACCCAATTTTAACTCAATCAGTGTGAAATGTCAGCCATCTTTATTGCATCAAAATGTTCGAGGTCTGAGAACTAAAATTAATGAATTCACTATCTGCATAGATGAATTAGAGCCTTCAAACCCAGCTGACATAATCTGCCTCTCTGAACATCATGTGACCACTGGTAAAGAACTTTTAAGTGTTACAGGGTTTAGCTTAGCATCTTACTTTTATAGATCAGAAATGGAGAAAGGAGGAGTTGCCACATTCATCAGGAACTGTCATAAATTTAAGAACCTAGACATTCATAAATTTTGCCTAGAACAGCATATGGAAGCATGTGCGACAGAAGTAGAATTACACAAAAAATCCCTCATAATATTAAGTGTATATCGAGCACCTGCAGGTAACTTTAATCTGTTCGTAAACCACATTGAAGTTGTACTGGCCCATTTAACAACCAAAAACCGAGCGAGGTGGCGCAGTGGTTAGACACTGGACTCACATTCGAGAGGACGACAGTTCAATCCCTCGTCCGGCCATCCTGATTTAGGTTTTCCTTGATTTCCCTAAATCACTCCAGGCAAATGCCGTGATGGTCCCTTTCAAAAGGGCACAGCTGACTTCCTTCCCCATCCTTCCCTAATCCGATGAGACCGATGACCTCGCTGTCTGGTCTCCTTCCCCAAACCAACCTAACAACCAAAAAGAAATAGTGGTTGCTGGTGATTTCAATGTAGATTTCCTTAAAGACTCTCCCAATAAGAACTTATTTGAGTTAGTAACACTAGTATTCAAATTAATTCCCACTGTAAGGTTCCCCACTAGGGGAACCAATTGCTCACAAATAGCCATTGATAATATCTTTATAGAAAAGTCCAATGAACAAAATTATATTACAAAACCAATAGTCAATGGCCTCTCAGGCCATGACATGCAGTTCCTTCTGTTAAATGTTAATACTGAACACGATATAAAATCTGTTATATCTGAGCTCAAGAGGGTAATCAATAAGCCAAAAATTGATTATTTTAGAACACTCCTCAGAGACATTCACAGGACTGATGTTTACGGTGCTCATGGCATGAATGAAAAATATAACACTTTTGCTAATAAAGTGCTTACCTTATTCGAACACTGTTTCTCCCCAAAACTTATTAAGGTTAGAGCAGAGTCTACAAAGAAGCCATGGATTACTCAAGGAATAGGGGTATCTTGTAAAACAAAAAGAAAACTATATCTGTCAGTCCGAAACAATTCCGATGTTGATGCTATAACACATTACAAGAAATACTGAAAAATATTAAAGACTGTAATATGGAAATCAAAACATATATATTACAAGGAATATGTCTGCTTGTGTCTGTGTATGTGCGGATGGATATGTGTGTGTGTGTGTGCGAGTGTACACCTGTCCTTTTTTTCCCCTAAGGGAAGTCTTTCCGCTCCCGGGATTGGAATGACTCCTTACCCTCTCCCTTAAAACCCACATCCTTTCATTTTTCCCTCTCCTTCCCTCTTTCCTGATGAAGCAACTGCCAGTTGCGAAAGCTCGTAATTCTGTGTGTGTGTTTGTGTGTTTTGTTCATGTGCCTGTCTGCCGGCGCTTTCCCGCTTGGTAAGTCTTGGAATCTTTGTTTTTAATATATTTTTCCCATGTGGAAGTTTCTTTCTGTTTTATTTACAAGGAAAAGATAGTCATATAAGATAACAAAATGAAGACAATATCAGATATAGTGAAGGAGGAGACCAGTAGAACCAGACATGAAGAGGAACAAATAGCGTTAAGAGTAAATGATACATTGGTGACAGATGTGTATAATGCTGCAGAACTTTTTAACAAACATTTTATAACTGTTACTGAAAAAATGGGGTTGTCAGGTTCAGTAGATGCTGCTATGGGATACCTCAGACCAGACATTTCAAGTAATTTCCATAATATGAATTTGACCCTCACTACCCCAGCAGAAATAGTGTCCATCATAAAATCTTTAAAATCAAAAACATCTATTGGATATGATGAAATATCAACAAAGTTAATTAAATAATATGATTCTGGGATAAGTAACATATTAACCTATCTATGTAATCAGTTATTTATCAGTGACATATTTTCTGAATGGTTGAAATATGTTGAAGTTAAGCCACTGTTTAAGAAGGGAGATAAAGAAACAGCATCAAATTTCCGTCCAATTTCACTGTTGCCAGCATTGTCAAAAGAATTTAGAAAAAGTAATGTACAGTCAGCTTTATAGCCATCTTATCTCAAATAACATACTGCCAGACAAAAAATTGCAGGCAACTGGTATATTTTGTGACCTGTTGATGGCATTTGACTGTGTAAATCATAATATACTTTTAAATAAATTAGAATATTATAGTGTAACAGGAAATGCTACAAAATGGTTCAAATCTTACATCTCTGGCAGAAAACAAAGGGCGTTATTACGAAAGCGCCATGTATCAAGCTATCTGGAATCATGCAACTGGGAACTAATTACATGTGTGGTTCCACAAGGTTTCATTTTGGGCCCCTTACATTTTCTTGTGTATATCAATGACCTTTCATCAGTAACATTACCAGATGCCAAGTTCGTTTTGTTTGCTCATGATACAAACATTGCAATAAATAGAAAATCAAGTGTATTCTTTGAAAGATCAGCTAATAAAATATTTGTGGACATTAATCACAGGTTCCTAGCCGATTCTTTGTCACTAAACTTTGAAAAAACACACTACATGCAGTTCAGAACTTGTAAGGGGTGTCCCATGAGTATATGCCTAACATACGATGACAAGTAGATAGAGGAAGTGGACAGTGTTTAATTCTTGGGATTACAACTTGATAATAAATTCAACTGGGAGGAACACACCATAGAACTGGCGAAGCATCTTAACAAATCTCTATTTGTAATGCGAATTGTGTCAGACATACGGGATATAAAAATGAAAAACCTGGCATACTATGCCATAATGTCATATGGGATTATTTTTTGGGGTAATTCATCAAGCCAAGCTAAAGTTTTCTGGGCACAAAAATGTGCAGAGTTATATGTGGTGTGAACACAAGAACATCCTGCAGACGCCTGTTTAGGGAACTAGGGATACTAACTACTGCTTCTCAATATATTTATTCCTTAATGAAATTTGTCATTAAAAATGTATCACTTTTTCAAAATAACAGCTCAATTCATTGAATCAATACTAAAATAAGAATATTCTTCACAAGGATTTAAAGTCACTTAGTCTTGTACAAAAATGTGTGCATTATTGAGGAACACACATTTTCAATAGCTTGCCAGCAGCCATAAAAAGCTTAACAACCAATGAAATTCAGTTTAAGAGAAGCCTAAAGGATTTATTGGTGGCCAACTCCTTCTACTCCATTGATAAATTTTTCAGTAAAGCCAACTAATATAACTTCTGCACAATTTCAGTGCAGTAATGTGTTCACTGTATTATAGTAATTGTATCACATGTTTATTACCTTAGAAATAAATAAAAAACTTTATCTTAAATTCCGTGCATTAGTATTTGTAAAATGACTCTTTCACATAGTGTTCATTAAAAAATGACGATCATTCCACTTGGGACCTTTGGAATGGTAAATTAGCTTATTTGTTTTAGTTGTAAATATTTGTCATGTATTGTTGTTTTTCTGACATGTTCTACTTCCTGGAGGACCTCCTCATAATGGAACAATTGGAATGAAAGTAAATCTAATCTAATCTAATTATTAACCATGTCACAACATATAAGTGATTAAGGGTAATACTAAGAAGCAATTTGAAATGAGCCAATCACATCAAATCAGTATTAGCAAAGATGAATGGAAAACTTAGATATATTGGAAGGATTTTGGGAAACGCAATGCATTGATATTTAGGAATCTACAAGAGTGAACAGTTGCTCTGCGTAGACATTCCCCGTGCTTAAGCGTGCCCCAGTCTCCCGAGCTTCACAGTAACAGGATACAGATATGTTTTACTGACGCCGACTCTGCTAAGCCTCTTAAAAGACAGTTTTAATATTTGTATTTAAAGTGAAGGTCTTATCACTAACTCTCTACTGGATACAATAGGAGAAATGTCATCATGAAATTTCATCGTGATCCTAAGTTCTTTATTTTTCCGATATTCCTCACAGGCGACAGGTATGAACAAAGGTTGTACTGCTCACAATGCGTCTAGAAATTCCTTCATTTCATGAAACCGCGAAAGCGCTGCGAATAAACAGTGTCAGTAATTGGGTTACAAAGCCTCTGGTCCTCACAATGTCCGTTGTAGGGCTTCTTTAGTCTTTTGATTCCTTTGTTAGGTAGGGGCTTTGTCCTAGGTGCTCTCACCACTCTCAGATTCTGAAAGCTTCGCAGCAGCTTGTTGAGTGATCCTTTGATGCTTCTTATTTCTGACATCGCTGTACATAACAGATCAAATGCACAAATAGTGTTCGTACTCTCGAACTGCAAGGCCTTAGATTTTCTAGTACTTTGTAGGGAGTTACTAAAAGTTACAGGAGTAAGTCTTCTTTTTAAAAGTTATTGCTACATTGCGTTCATTAAATACCTGTCTCATGAGATTTTTAATAATTATATTTGCCAGAGCCTTATGAAGGACAAAGAATCTTTTTTTAAACGCACAGAAAACTTCATATATCGCAGTAAACTTCTGAATACTACGAGGGGCTTTCGGTAAGTAATATAACACTTTTTTCCTCACCTAATTTCAGTTGAATAAAATGCAGCATTTGTTATGGAACATCGTAGAATATTCCCACTGCAGCCCCTATAGTTGCATGAAGTCCTGATAGGCAGCGGTGCTATAGGTAGCCTTCAAAATGGCGTCCCTTACGGAGGTGCGTTCTAAGAACAGAGCTGTCCTTGACTTTGTTATGGTGGAAAACCAGAGCATCGCAGACATTCTTAGGCGCTTGCAGAATGTTTCTGGAGACATGGCAGTGATCAAAAGAGTGGTGGGTCTTTGGGCAAGACATCTGTCACCATCACAACATGGTCATGTCAACCTGTCCGATTACACTAGTGCTGGCCGCCAGCACACAGCTGTGAATCCTGCAGTGTTTCAACGTGCGAATACTCTCATCCGAGGTGATCAACAGATGAGAGTCAAAAAACTTGCTGCACAGTAGGGCATCTTTTTTGGTAGCACTGACACACTCATCCACCAGTTAGAGTACTCAAAGGCATGTGCCCACTGTGTTCTTCGCTGCCTAACAGAAGACCACAAAGAGCCACGAAGGGCATATTGGTCCAGAATTATGTGTGCATTAGAGGCTGCTAGTGACAATTTTTTGTCAAATATCGTCACAGACAATGAAAGATGGCTTCATCACGTTGAAGCGGAGAAAAACGGCAGTCCGTGGGGTGCCGCCACACTACGAAGAAAAAGTTCAAAGCTGAACCATCAGCTAGTAAAGTAATGGCGACAGGCTTCTGGGGCTCTGAAAGGGTTATTCTCCTTGATGTCCTCTGATGGTGCAATGATCAACTCTGAAAATTGAAAACTCAGAAAATTGAAGAAACGACTTGAGCGTGTTCGTCGCTACAAAGATGGAAACGAACTGCTCCATGACAATCAAAGGCCTCCCAGAAGTTTGCGCACCCGAGATGAGCTTTATTCCTCATCCTCCCTACAGCCTGGGTCTTGCACCTTCCGACTTCATCTGTTGGGCCCAATGAAGCACGCACTCCATGGGGGGGGGGGGGGGTGGATGATGAGGTGCTTATTGATGCAGGAAGTCGTTGGCTCCGGCATCCAACAGTAGAGTGATACCATGCGAGCACACAGTCCCTCCCAGTAAGCTGGCCTCAAAGAAGGCACAACTGCTAATGCTCTCAATATACAATACATAAACATTGTCTTAGAAAGGTTCAGCTGACTTTGCTGAAGACACTGTTGTCTACGGGAAAGTAGAAGTAGTAGATCTCTGTTTACAAGGATATAGGACATGTCAAAGTATTTACAAATTTAGATCAATTTCAAATAAGTAAATTTGTACACACATATATTTACAGATTTCTAGTTAGAGACAATCATTAGATTTACTCCTGGTATAATATACTTTTTTTTTACAAATAACTTACTAAATAATGTAATGTCACACTGTTCATTCATATCTCACTATCAGTCACTGCACACACTATACACACATTGTTTCATAACACTTCACTCACTACACACTCACACACACACACACACACACTGGTGATCTCTGGGCCATTTTCTGTACCGCAACTTCCCATTTGCTATCCTGAAAAACTGAGTCAGCATCCCTCCATTATGAGTGAGAGGTTGAGCTCAGAACGAAGGAGAGGTGTTAGTATTGTGCTAAGTGTAGCTTGCGGGTAAGTATTTATAGAAATGAGAAAAAGAAGGAGAAAAACATAAAGTGAAGGTGTTATGCGGAATGTTGGATATTTTATAATTATAATTATTATTGATTTATTTGCATAACATTTTTTATGAAAACCCTTACCCTATTTTAGCTAAGTAATCCCTCAACGTATAAAACATATTGCATAACAGGTACTATACAGCTGCCTTTTAAAATAAGTGTATTTCTGCAATTTCTTTAACCTCTTTTTGTAATTAATTGCACAGTTTTGTTCCTTGGTAGAAAATGCTGTTTTGAGTTTTATGTTTATTTTGTCTTGGTAAATGTAAGTTGAGTCTATCTCTTGTTGCATGGTCAAGGACAGAGCTGTTTGTGCAGTAATTATCAATGTACAGCTGACTGGTAAATGTACTCACATGGAGCAGTTAAAATCCCCAGTGTTTTGAACAGGTCTTTACGATGAGCTCGGCTAGTATTTGTGGTTATTATTCTTATGGTTCTTTTCTGGAGTTTGAAAATTGTGTTCATATTTTATGCATTTGTTCCCCAAAAAGAATGACATAGCTAAGAATTGAGTGTACATATGAATAATATGTAACTAAAAGACACTGCATGTTGTTAGAAGAACTGCAAAGACTGAAAGCTGAAAATGTCACATTGTCTGCCAGAAGTCAACAGAACAAAAGTGAATCCCAAGACGAGAGCACAAATTGTCACCAGCCCAAGAAGATACCAAAACATCTCGTTTCTCAGCAGTTATATCATCTGAATACAAGCAACCGTTTTAGTGCCTTAAGTGATAAAATTGATGAAACAGAGAAATCTACTAAGGTGGTAGGACGAGACAATGTTCCTAAAAATTCGACAAAAAGACCAATTGAGAGTCAGCCAACGAATAAGATTTTATTACTATCGGACAGTCATGGGCGAAACTGTGCATCATTGCTAAATGAATTTTTGAAACCCAAGTACTACACATCATCTGTTGTTAAACCAAATGCATGCCTCAGTGGTGTAGTTGAAGGGGCATCAGATGTTACTAGTGATTTCAATTTGGACGATGCAGTTATTATCCTTGCAGGAATAAATGACATTCGTAAGAAAAACAACTTTATTCCAGACTTAGAAAAGTTGACTGCAGCACTTGATCATACAAAGCTATTGTTATGTACCGTTCCCTACTGTTATGACAAGCCAGAAGTCAACGAAACAGTGTACAGATTTAATGAATATATAATGAATTTGTCATCTAATCTTGTTAATGTGAAAGTAATTGATGTCAATTTATTCTTGCAAAGGCCTGATTACACTAATCATGGACTACACCTGAACAAAACAGGAAAGCTCAGACTGTGCAGGAACATTGCTTCATCAGTATCAAACCCATGGTAACAGTGTGATGTAGTAAAAACACTTACAACCAGCTCTGCAAGAAAGGTCAGATTTTGTACCGGTACTGTAGAAACCAATTCATGCCAAGATAGACAGGGAACCAATGTGAATACAAGAAACAGATGTATAGCTGTGTCTCACCCTGTCACTGCCAATGACATATTAATACCATATGATGAAGTTCCACCCAAAGAACCTCAAGGACTGTAAAATAATTCCGATGCAGTATCTCCAAGGATAAAAGGTAATCCCCGATTTTCTACGAGAGAAAGAAGAATTCCAAAAAGAAACAGTGATTTTTTATGGCCAGCACCCACCCGACCTCGCCAACGACATCTAGTGAACAAATCTCCAGCTGCGACATAGTTCTTAATGTATCCAACACAGTTTTGAGTGCAACGGGGACAAACGGTGTTAATGGACAAGCAGACCAGCAGAAGGACAGTAGAGGTAGCTATAAGAACCTTATTATTCTTCATCAAAATATCAGAAGTCTCAAAAGTAAATTAGAGTTTTTATCTGTAAATTTAGGGGACATGGACACTGTTGACCATCCTCATGTTTTATGCCTTACTGAGCATCATGTAACAGTTGGAATTGATGGGCTGCAGCTTGATGGGTATGATCTAGCTACTCATTACTGCAGAACAAGTAAGGAGAAAGGTGGTGCTGTAATTTATATAGACAGTAAAATCATTTATAAATCTTTAGATCTAAGTAAGTATTGTGTAGATCAACATTTTGAAGTTTGCGGGACTGAAATTTCTGCAAAGGACATGTTACTTACTGTGCTTGCAATTTACAGAGCTCCAGCAGGGAAGTTTTGCATCTTTATGAATAAGTTAGAATCTCTTTTGACCAAATTGTTCTCTAAAACTAGAAATTTAATAATTGTAGGTGACTTTAATGTCAACTTCTTAACTGATAACAACCTCAAAACTGACCTGGACCACTTAATGAATTCTTACAACTTAGCTGCGATGGTTACCTGGCCCACTAGAGTTACAGAAAATTGCAAGAGCCTTCTAGATAATATTTTCATTCACAAGAATAGAGTCAACAGTGCTAGTGTGAGCAAAGTAATTTATGGCCTGTCTGACCATGATGGACAACTTCTGAAAGTAAATAACATCAGTTTGTGCAATAAAATCTCCCACACCTATAGGTCCTATAGATGTATAAACACTGAAACTGTGTCTGCCTTTAACGACTATTTGTCACAGATAGATTGGGAGCCAGTGTACAGCACATCAGATGTTAATGATAAATTTAACCTTTTTTAAATGAATTTATATCTGTATTTGAAATGGCTTTCCCAAAAAAAAAACTGTCAGAAAGAACAATGAGGTTTCTTCCAGTAAACCATGGATTACTGGAGGTATAAAAATTTCTTGCAGGACTAAGAGGGAGTTACATGCCTCACTAAGAGTATCAAATGATCCCCTTGAAAGGTCTCATTATAAGTTATATTGTAAAATTTTAAAAAGGGTGATAAACAAATCCAAGAGCCTGTTTATTAAGTCTGAAACTGATAAATCTGAGAACAAAATAAAAGCAGTTTGGAATGTTATAAAGAGAGAGTGTGGCAAGAGTAACAAGAATGTTAATACCACAGAGATAAGCTATAAGGATGAGGTTATTCATAATCCTGTAACAGTTTCCAACATATTCAACAATCACTTCATAACTGCAGCAGAACAAGTAGGTTGTAACGGTTCCTTAAATGCTGCTACGCATTTATTACACAGAGCTAACCCTAACACGTATGACCCAATTTGTATTGCCCCAGTTACTATTACTGAAGTTAAAAATACCATCAAGGCCTTAAAAAACAAAAATTCCACTGGTATTGACAACATTACACCAAAAATACTGAAGCATTGTAGTGACCACATATGTCAAGTCCTGTGTCACATTTTTAATGAGTCTATCCAGCAAGGTGTTGTCCCAGAGAGATTAAAGCTTGCCGTTGTGAAACCACTTTTCAAGAAGGGTGACAAAACTAATTTATCTAACTACCGTCCAATATCACTACTAAGTAGTTTCTCAAAAGTATTAGAGAAACTAATGTATACAAGAATTGTAGAACATTTTAACAGCCACAACATACTCAACAGAAACCAGTTTGGTTTCCAAAAAGGTAGATCAATTGAGCAGGCTATTTTTTCTCTCACAAATGAAATTTTAGAGTCAATAAATAATAAAATGTCACCTATTGGAATTTTTTGTGACTTGTCTAAGGCCTTTGACTGTGTGGACCACAACATTCTCTTACATAAGGCTAATTTTTATGGCTTGCGAGGTAGCATTGGTAGTTGGATAGAATCATATCTGCAAAACAGAAAACAGAAGGTGATAACTAATGGTGCCAATGATAGTCTCATTTCTTCTGATTGGGGCACATTAAAGTGTGGTGTGCCTCAGGGGTCCATCCTAGGACCTTTGCTTTTCCTTATCTTCATCAATGATCTCCCACTCTGCACAGACACCGAGTGTAAATTTACTCTTTTTGCCGATGACACCACTATTCTGCTTGAAAGTCGAACTAACAGTGACCTAGAAAATAAATGTAATGCTGTACTCGTTGACATCCTACACTGGTTTAAGTGCAACGGACTAACTCTAAACATTCAGAAAACTCAGTATATGCAATTTCACACATCTCAACAAGAAAATGAAGTATGCCACTTAAACTGTGGTAACCAAAATATACTACACTGTGAATTATCTAAGTTCTTGGGCATTCTAATTGATGGCAAGCTGAACTGGTCTGAGCATATCTTAGACCTACATAGAAGGCTCAGTGTGGCAACTTATGCTCTGCGTGTAATCACCCCCATTGGTGATGAGGACGCTACTAAAGCTGCCTACTTTGGTTATTTTCATTCTATCATGTCGTATGGCATAATATTTTGGGACAACAAGCCTTTAGCCAAAAAAATATTTACTGCACAGAAGAGAGCTGTTAGAATCATGAGTGGTGTTCATCCAAGATATTCTTGCAGAAGTCTGTTTCATAAGTTACAAATATTAACACTTACCTCTCAATTCATATTTTCTTTGATGATTTTTGTTTCTAACAACCTATCTCTTTTTAAAACTAATAGTGAATGTCATGATCATAATACTAGGTCTAAAAATGATCTACACAGGGATCTGAAACATTTAAGTCTTGTTCAGAAAGGTGTTCATTATTCAGCCACAAAAATTTTCAACTCCCTTCCATCAGGTATTAAAGATCACATTAATGTCTTACCTACTTTTAAATGTAAATTGAGAGAATACCTAATGGTAAATTCCTTCTATTCTCTTGATGAGTATCTACAGATAAAGCAATGATTTTTTATACTGATAAAAATTTGTTTGCTATAGATCACATTAACTGTTTAATTTGGAAAATGTACTATATTTTCTTTTTAGGTATTGTTTTATATTACTTGAGCTATACCTTTGATTTGATTTTAACCTACAAACTTATTCATAATCTTATGGTACATTTTTGTCATTTTATATATGTGTATTATTTGTTTAATTTGGAAAATGTACTATATTTCCTTTTTAGGTATTGTTTTATATTACTTGAGCTATACCTTTGATTTGATTTTAACCTACAAACTTATTCATAATCTTATGGTACATTTTTGTCATTTTATATATGTGTATTATATCTGTTGTATGTAATCATGACTCATTCCACATCCTTGTGATTTATCACAATACGGATGAATGGAATACGAAATAAATAAAATAAATAAATAAATACACACTGAGGATATGATTCTAAGCACATAACATGCTGATGACATTCTGTTTGCAAGTTATCTTTGTGTGTTCACACCACTTCAACTGAGAATCAATATTCACTCCTAGAAATTTTGCGTTTGTTACACAGTCTACAGAGGTGCTATCTATATTTAATTTAACATTGTCATTTTTCCTCTTCAAAGTATCGTCGGTTAATGACCACAAAGTAAAACAGAATGCCTTGGACAGTATTTTCTGATAGTTTATTGAAGACCGTGTTCTGTAGAAGTGGGCTGATATAAAATAATACCCGTAAAAAGGAAAAGAACCCAATTTTGTTCGATTATCGGATCAGCTGTGAATTTATGGAGGCGTGATATTCAAACACGCAGGGACAAAATGAGATTCTATGGGAAATGAAACCGACACATGAAGTCAATAATAAGAGAAAGCGAACGGATGATTTAGACCTGTTGAAAAGATTTTAGGAAAGTTAAGTGCATTTCTAGGGAAAACTGCACAAGACGCAAATGCGACTAATTCGAATGTTTCGCTACTATCGAAGGAATTCAAAGGCGCGCTGCTAGGGTCGTCAGCACGAAAGTGTTAGGGAGATCCTCATTTAACTGGAGTGGTAAGCTTTGGAAGGAAGACGACTTTTTCGTGGGATACTGAGTACACTTAGAGAAATGACATGTGCCAAGAGATGGACTAAGTACTATTTACTGCCTCGCTATTATGCTAATGTATCTGTGAAAGACATGGAAACAACATTTTCGATAAATGACTGCTCAAAATGGTGCAACTTCTTTACTGCTTCAGTCTTAACATATTTTTTTATATATTGAGATACTGGAGCAATTATTGTAATTTCCTAAAAACAATGATGTGTTGTTGTTGTTGTGGTCTTCAGTCCTGAGACTGGTTTGATGCAGCTCTCCATGCTACTCTATCCTGTGCAAGCTTCTTCATCTCCCAGTACCTACTGCAACCTACATCCTTCTGAATCTGCTTAGTGTAGTGATCTCTTGGTCTCCCTCTACGATTTTTACCCTCCAATACGAAATTGGTGATCCCTTGATGCCTCAGATCATGGCCCACCAACCGATCCCTTCTTCTGGTCAAGGTGTGCCACAAACTTCTCTTCTCCCCAATCCGATTCAATACTTCCTCATTAGTTATGTGATCTACCCACCTAATCTTCAGCATTCTTCTGTAGCACCACATTTCGAAAGCTTCTATTCTCTTCTTGTCCAGACTATTTATCGTCCATGATTCACTTCCATACATAGCTACACTCCATACAAATACTTTCAGAAACGACTTCTTGACACTTAAATGTATACTCGATGTTAACAAATTTCTCTTCTTCAGAAACGCTTTCCTTCCCATCGCCAGTCTACATTTTATATCCTCTCTACATCGACCATCATCAGTTATTTTGCTCCCCAAATAGCAAAACTCCTTTACTACTTTGTCTCATTTCCTAATCTAATTCCCTCAGCATCACCCGACTTAATTCGACTACATTCCATTATCCTCGTTTTGCTTTTGTTGATGATCATCTTATATCCTCCTTTCAAGACAGTATCCATTCCATTCAACTGCTCTTCCAAGTCCTTTGCTGTCTCTGACAGAATTACGATGTCATCGGCGAACCTCAAAGTTTTTATTTCTTCTCCATGGACTTTAATACCTACTCCGAATTTTTCTTTTATTTCCTTCACTGCTTGCTCAATATACAGATTGAATAACATCGGGGAGAGACTACAGCCCTGTATCATTCCCTTCCCAACCACTGCTTCCCTTTCATGTCCCTCGACTCTTATAACTGCCATCTGGTTTCTATGCAAATTGTAAATAGCCTTTCGCTTCCTGTAGTTTACCCCTACCACCTTCAGAATTTGAAAGAGAGTATTCCAGTCAACATTGTCAAAAGCTTTCTCTAAGTCTACAATTGCTAAAAACGTAGGTTTGCCCTTCCTTAATCTAGCTTCTAAGATAAGTCGCAGGGTCAGTATTGCCTCACGTGTTCCAACATTTCTACAGAATCCAAATTGATCTTCCCCGAGGTTGGCTTCTACTAGTTTTTCCATGTTGTATCTTTTTCGAACAGCATTCCGGAGCTCCTTGAAACGAAGATGTGATGTTGTTGGCCAGTCTACTTTTGTACAGCCCCTGAATCAGTAGATAGTTAAGAGAATGATATTGATTTCTGTGGGAACGTGCTTAAATGGATGTGGTTCTGTTCATCTATACAAACTCACAGTAAGTTTTCGGAAGCAGATGTATAACTCGTGCTTATTTGAGAACAACAGTTTCATTTTTAAAGTTTCTAAAATGTGTGCATCAGTTGGAAATAATTTGCCTAATGACCCCTTTCAGCTGTATTTTTTTTTTATACATTGAAGAGCCATAGAATCTGGTACTTCTGTCTAACATTGTGTAGGACCCCCGCAAGCACACAAGCGCCGCAACACGGCGTGGCATGGACTCGACTAATGTCTGAAGTAGTGCTAGAGGGAACCATGAATCCTGTAGGGCTGTCCACAAATCAGTAAGAGTACGAGGGGGTGAAGATCTCTTCTGAACAGCACATTGTAAGGCATCCCTGATGTGCTCAATAATGTTCATGTCTGGGGAGTTTGGTGGCCAGTGGAAGTTTTTATACCCAGAAGATTGTTCCTGGAGCCCTCTGTAGCAATTCTGTGGGTGTCGCAGTGTGCTGCTGGAATTGTCCAAGTCCGTCGGAATGCACAATGGACACGAATGGATGCAGGTTATCAAACAGGGTGCTTAAGTATGTGTCACCTGTCAGAGTTGTATCTAGACATATCAGGGGTCCCATATCACTCCGACTGCACTCGCCCCACACCACAACAGAACCTCCACCAGTTTGAACAGTCCCATGCTGACATGCTGAGTCCATGGATTCATGAGGCTGTCTCCATACCCGTACACGTCCATCCGCTCGATAAAATTAGAAACGAGACTCGACGGCCAGGCGGGCCCAGGCGAGAGGTAAAGCTTTGTGTTGTGCAGTCATCAAGGGTACATGAGTGGGCTTTCGTCTACGAAAGGCCATATCGATGATCTTGCGTTCAATGTTTCACACGCTAACACTTATGGTGGCCCAAATTGAAATCTGCAGCAATTTGCGAAAGGGTTACACTTCTGTCAGGCTGAACGATTCTTTTCAGTCGTCGTTGGTCCCGTTCTTGCAAGATGTTTTTCCTGCCACAGCGATGTCGGAGATTTGATGTTTTATTTCATATTTATTTGATATTCACGGTACACTTGTGAAATGATCGTACGGGAAAATCCTCATTTAATCCCTACCTCGGAGATGCTGTGTCCCATCGCCCGTGCGCCGACTATAACATAACGTTCAAACTCACCTTCTTGAGAAGCTGCCTTTGTAGCAGCAGTAACCGATCTGACAACTGCGGCAAACACTTGTCGTCTTATATAGGCGTTTCCAACCGCAGAGCCGTTTTCTGCCTGTTTACATATCTCAGTATTTGAATGCACATGCTTATACCAGTTTCTTTGGCGCTTCAGTGTATTATATTATGTAAAATTCATAAACTGTGGGAAATATTCGTCCACCATGTGAATAGCACTCAAACTGACATTATATACAAATTAAGTTAAATGACTGTAAAATGAATTGTACAGTTTTAATCACGTAAAATATTTGTAACAAGCAAAAGACTGCGAATATAAAAAAAAAAAAAAAAAAAAAAAAAAACTTGTGAACTACAAAAATTAAGACAGTCATTAAAATTAGAGGTTTATTCGTACAATTTTTGTAAGAGTGACTAAATTGATCTGTACCATGGCGTGCTTTTGGTTGGGGCTGGCGTTCGGCTGTAATCGGTAATAGTTCACGTACAGCGCTTTCTATTTTCATTTCCTCGTCTTTTTTGTCTTGGCGCCATCTTTACCAAGACACAGGTCATTACAAAGGAATACGTAGTTAGTGCTAGTTGGAAATCAACTGGAGATCTGACGAGTGACCATCGTGTTCTGTAATAACGACGTAAATCTCTGTAAGAATAAGAAAAGAAAATATAGTTAAAATTAGATGAAGGAAGACAAATTTTTATGAAGCATTCGATACGGACTTTGAAATTTCTGAACTGAGAACCCAGGAGAAAATTATGAAGGAACACAAACAATGGCTATTAGTCTCAACATTAGATTATTGTGGTTCCACTTATCAAATTTTTTTTTACCAGAATGAAAAATACTTTGTAATAGAACTACAATGGCGAGTATGTCCTGGGCAGATAGGGAAAGTCTTAAAGACATTTTAATTTTATTGTTTGACTGTTACGTCCGTTATTGGTAGAATATTTTACACATTATGAATGACCACACACAACACTGGTAATATTTACAGTTATTATCTGTGACACGAACCGGTTTTCGGCTGTTACGCCATCATCTAGTGCAAAGATAAATGTGTGGTACAGTAAAAACTTTTTGGATCAAAGATTTTAATCTAGTGCATCTACATATTATCTCCCTTTCCAGAGATGAAAAATGTTAATTAGGAATAAAACAAGCAAGATTATTTTATTGTAAACGTGATGTAAGATTATTTAACTAAGATAAAATATGTGGCACATTAATTAATGAACTATAGACGAATTACAGCAGTTGTAAATGGAAGAAAATAATTGAACAATAAACTTAACAGATTAACGAAGCAGCAGTGATTATACAAAGAAAACTTTTTTTTATCACAACAAGAGAAATTACAGTAACTGAAATAAGGAAAGTGGAGCATGTGAGCAAGAGGGGTAATTTACAACATGGCCTGTATGGAATTTTGAGTAGTATTTGCAGTTAGAGGTCATTCAGTACTAAGCTTGGGTTGATGGACATGTGTTTATTAATCTCCGTTATTTTAAGATGTTCATTTTCCTTTCTTTATGGATTAATGTAATAATTCATATTTCATCTTATTACTATGGTCTTCTGTAAGCAGGTGGTCTGCAAATGTAGAATCTTCTTCTCTAAGATTCCAGCTTCTGTGGCGTTCCTTCACGTGGGTACATATTACCCAGCCAGAGATGGTTGAAAGCGGGGACTATACAACCGCAAATTTTGCATAGAACCTGATATTGATCCCCTTTGGCAGTGAAGTTTTATTCCATTTTAGCTATTTCAGCTGTTATCTCAACGCCACTGACACTGGTATCTATATCACTCATATTTACAGCAGTTTGAGATATAAAATAGGCATATACTCCTGGATAATGTTTTCTAAAGGAGCTCCTTCACATTGCTCATTGTGTTGGATAAACGACTTTTTAAATCCTTTCTGACCTAAATTTTTTCTGGAGGAAGGAAGATTTTTCTTTACACGGTAATGCTCTTAAATGATTTCTTAAAGTGATTTTAGATGCAAGATTTATAAAAGAATTTCTACCATTTCCAAAACATTCTTTGAACATTTGGCTTCATTTAATGGAGTAAATTAACTAATTATGAAATATTCTGTATTATAATAGATAGTAAAATAATCATTCAGTTGTTACCACGCAAAATAACGATAAAAGTATTCAATTATACAGTGGAATGTAGCGAACTAATCACATCCGTATATTCTGGTTGTCACGAGTGGCTGATTTTTTCATACTGCTGGCAGCACTTGACCATGATGAAAAGGCTGAACATTCACAAATGTGTACCCCTGGTTTCCATTGGGAAAAAATACTTTCGTTGCAGCTAACAAGTAAGGCATAGTAAAAGTTATGTACACAATTGTAGCGAGGGGGACTGAAAAGAATAGAAAAGAATTATAGCTAATGCGTGAAGTGGTGACAACTGACTATGTAAGCATATTTTTCACCCATCGAGAGGGGAAAGAGGGGGAGGTGGAACCGGGTCACAGCCACGTACAAGGAGGACAACAGAATTGCTTTAAATCCTGACATCGTTTTGCTGCAAAATCTTAGAACATATTCTGAGCTCAAACGTAATGATGTATCACGGATGGAATGACGTCCTGCATATGAATCAGCATGGATTCAGAAAAAAATTGGTAATGCAAAATCCAACTCGTGTTTTTCTCACAGGACATCCTGAAATCCATAGAACAATGTGGACAGGTGGATGGTATATTTCTGTGCTTACGAAAAGAATTTGACTCGCAGGGAGACTACGCGGCAACTGCATTTTTGTAATTTCTTATGTTTTCCAAAGCAATTCGGTGCAACTCTGAAAAATTCTAGAGGAATCGACTTTGTAGTTACCGAGCGCCTATAATACCATAAAGGTAGCTCGATTTCTTGACAGGCAGCATGGCCTTTTCCCGTGTGGCAGGCATGGGTTCGATTTCTGGTGGATAGAAAGTTTTTAAAAAAAGATGCATGTTCAACGAGCATTTCTGTGAAGTGTAAAATACATGTAGATGGAAAAAAAAATTAGCCGCGCTCGAGACTTGTAATCACTAGTTCCGGTCTCGTTCCGTTATTTTTTCAATTGTTTTCCAGTCTGTTCGAAAATTTGCCTCATTTAATTATAGAATTAATGGAATATATGCTAATTAACACACATGTAATTGAAACATCCTGGCAGATTAAAACTGTGTGCCGGCAAGCACTTTCCTGCGAAAGGCAAAGGACCCGAGTTCGAGTCTCGGTCCGGCACTCAGTCTTAATCTGCCAGGAAGTTTCATATCAGCGCACACTCCGCTACAGAGTGAAAATCTCATTCTGGACACATGTAATTGTTATTTTTATGAAAATTAACGTTTTATTATTTCTAACTACGTATCACACACAAAAATCCAGTTTTCAATACAGATATAAATTCTTCTACTCTTATATAAGATTTTTAATAAAGATTGTCCAAATTAAAAAATTATTACAAATTAGTTCTTTTCATCTTCTTTGACTTTAGCCTTAACGGAAATGTTAGTGGAAAATTGACTTTTGTATAAAAATTCGAACCCAGGCCGTCAATGCGGTAGGCGAGCATTTTACCTCAGTCACGCAGCTCGCCCAGAAACCTACCTTGATTTAGGGCATTAAAGCATCTCGGAAAATTTCAAAGGCGATTTTTTCGAGATTTTTGAGAGTTCCATCGAACTACACTCCTGGAAATGGAAAAAAGAACACATTGACACCGGTGTGTCAGACCCACCATACTTGCTCTGGACACTGCGAGAGGGCTGTACATGCAATGATCACACGCACGGCACAGCGGACACACCAGGAACCACGGTGTTGGCCGTCGAATGGCGCTAGCTGCGCAGCATTTCTGCACCGCCGCCGTCAGTGTCAGCCAGTTTGCCGTGGCATACGGAGCTCCATCGCAGTCTTTAACACTGGTAGCATGCCGCGACAGCGTGGACGTGAACCGTATGTGCAGTTGACGGACTTTGAGCGAGGGTGTATAGTGGGCATGCGGGAGGCCGGGTGGACGTAAAGCCGAATTGCTCAACACGTGGGGCGTGAGGTCTCCACAGTACATCGATGTTGTCGCCAGTGGTCGGCGGAAGGTGCACGTGCCCGTCGACCTGGGACCGGACCGCAGCGACGCACGGATGCACGCCAAGACCGTAGGATCCTACGCAGTGCCGTAGGGGACCGCACCGCCACTTCCCAGCAAATTAGGGACACTGTTGCTCCTGGGGTATCGGCGAGGACCATTCGCAACCGTCTCCATGAAGCTGGGCTAGGGTCCCACACACCGTTAGGCCATCTTCCGCTCATGCCCCAACATCGTGCATCCCGCCTCCAGTGGTGTCGCGACAGGCGTGAATGGAGGGACGAATGGAGACGTGTCGTCTTCAGCGATGAGAGTTGTTTCTGCCTTGGTGCCAATGATGGTCGTATGCGTGTTTGGCGCCGTGCAGGTGAGCGCCACAATCAGGACTGCATACGACCGAGGCACACAGGGCCAACACCGGCATCATGGTGTGGGGAGCTATCTCCTACACTGGCCGTACACCTCTGGTGATCGTCGAGGGGACACTGAATAGTGCACGGTAGATCCAAACCGTCATCGAACCCATCGTTCTACCATTCCTAGACCGGCAAGGGAACTTGCTGTTCCAACAGGACAATGCACGTCCGCATGTATACCGTGCCACCCAACGTGCTCTAGAAGGTGTAAGTCAACTACCCTGGCCAGCAAGATCTCCGGATCTGTCCCCCATTGAACATGTTTGGGACTGGATGAAGTGTCGTCTCACGCGGTCTGCACGTCCAGCACGAACGCTGGTCCAACTGAGGCGCCAGGTGGAAATGGCACGGCAAGCCGTTCCACAGGACTACATCCTGCATCTCTACGATCGTCTCCATGGGAGAATATCTGCCTGCATTGCTGCGAAAGGTGGATATACACTGTACTAGTGCCGACATTGTGCATGCTCTGTTGCCTGTGTCTATGTGCCTGTGGTTCTGTCAGTGTTATCATGTGATGTATCTGACCCCAGGAATGTGTCAATAAAGTTTCCCCTTCCTGGGACAATGAATTCACGGTGTTCTTATTTCGGTTTCCAGGAGTGTATTTTTATGGCTGGTGTTCGTGTTCTTAACTTAGTGTACCACATGATGAAATTTATGATTAGATTCAGGATTTCTTGGTAGGAAGGATACAGCATATTGTGTTGGATGTGGAATAATCGAAGTAGAAATAAGCTCAGGCAGCCCAGGGGTTTGTATTAGGACCCTAGTTGCTTCTGTAACGGTAACCTCAGATTTTTCGCAGATGATGCGGTTATCTGGAATGAAGTACTGTCAGAGAGAAACTGCACAAATATTCAGTCAGATTTTGATAAGATTTCAAAGTGGTGCAAAGTTTGGCAACTTGCATCAAATGTTCATAAATATAAAATTGTTCGCTTCAGCCAATGTAAATTTGCACACCTCATAATATGAAAAAAGAGTGGTCTCCTGTGGCTATAATATCATCGAGTTGCAATCGTAATCGATCAACTATTACAAATATCTGGATGTAATAATGTGTACAAATATGAAATGAAATCATCACTCAGTCTTTTGTAAAGATGTGGCAGACTTCCGTTCATTGGTTGGACACTAGGAAAATGCATTGCATCTACAAAGAAGACTACTTACGAAACACTCGCGCGACCCACCCTAAAATATTGCTCAAGCTTGTGGGACCAGCACCAGATATGACAAACGGTGAATATTGAACGTATACAAAGAAAGCACAACTGCACGACTACTCTAGCACGCCTCTCGCCTAGGATGGTCGGTGCAGAGGCGCTGACTGCTCTGTCTGGATGGTTTATAGGGCAGAGCTGGATTCGAATCTCGTTCTGACACAAATTTTCAACGTTCCTCACTGATTGAAATAAATGCCCACTCACAATCAATGCCTGTAATTCCTTTGTTTCTTAATTTGTAGTGGCTGCTTGGTCACAATGGTGCCTGTCCTTTCGGACGTCCGAAAGTACACAAAGAAAAACAGTGCAAATGGTCACAGGTTTGTTTGACCCTTGGGACGTCACGGAGATGCTGAAAAACCTGACCTGGCGGATATTTGAAGACGCTCGAAAAGTATTGCATGAAAGCTTCCTTACAGTTTTTCAAGAACCACATTTAAGTGAGAAATCTAGGAGTGTAAGTAATACAGGGTGATTCAAAAAGAATACCACAACTTTAAAAATGTGTATTTAATAAAAGAAACATAATATAACCTTCTGTTATACATCATTACAAAGAGTATCTAAAAAGTTTTTTTTTCCACTCAAAAACAAGTTCAGAGATGTTCAACATGGCCCCCTCCAGACACTCGAGCAATATCAACCCGATACTCCAACTCATTCCACACTCTCTGTAGCATATCAGACGTAACAGTTTGGATAGCTGCTGTTATTTCTCGTTTCAAATCATCAATGGTGGCTGGGAGAGGTGGCCGAAACACCATATCCTTAACATACCCCCATAAGAAAAAATCGCAGGGGGTAAGATCAGGGCTTCTTGGAGGCCAGTGATGAAGTGCTCTGTCACGGGCTGCCTCGCGGCCGATCCATCGCCTCGGGTAGTTGACGTTCAGGTAGTTACGGACAGATAAGTGCCAATGTGGTGGCGCTCCATCCAGCTGAAATATGAATTGTTGTGCTTCTTGTTCGAGCTGAGGGAACAGCCAATTCTCTAACATCTCCAGATACTGTAGTCCAGTTACAGTAGCACCTTCGTAGAAAATGGGACCAAAAACTTTATTGGCTGAAATGGCACTGAAAACGTTCACCTTAGGAGAGTCACGTTCATACTGAGTTGTTTCCCGCAGATTCTCAGTGCCCCATATACGGACATTGTGACAGTTGACTTTCCCGTTAGTGTGGAGAGTTGCTTCATCACTAAACACAATCTTTGAAACGAAAGATTCATCTGTTTCCATTTGAGCAAGGATAAAATCACAGAAATCGATTCTTTTAACCTTATCAGCTGCAGACAGTGCTTGAACCAATTTCAGATGATAATGTTTCATAACTAACCTTTTTGTAGGACTCTCCATACAGTTGATTGTGGAATTTGCAGCTCTCTGCTAGCTCTGCGAGGCGATTTTCCTGGGCTGCGAACAAATGCTTTCTGGATGCGTGCTACATTTTCATCACTCGTTCTCGGCCGTCCAGAACTTTTCCCTTTGCACAAACACCCATTCTCTGTAAACTGTTTATACCAAAGTTTAATACACCACCTCTCAGGAGGTTTAACACCATACTTCGTTCGAAATGCACGCTGAACAACTGTCGTCGATTCAGTTCTGCTGTACTCAATAACACAAAAAGCTTTCGGTTGAGCGGTCGCCATCTTAGCATCAACTGATGCTTACGCCTAGTCAACAGCGCCTCAAGCGAACAAATGTACAACTAAATGAAACTTTATAGCTCCCTTAATTCGCCGACAGATAGTGCTTAGCTCTGCCTTTTGTCGTTGCAGAGTTTTAAATTCCTAAAGTTGTGGTATTCTTTTTGAATCACCCTGTATAACCACCTACGTAAGCATAAATTTAACAATATTTAACAATTTTTTTTCCTAAAAATGGTGAATGTTCAACAGTAGCACTACAGCGGTTCCCTCATACATGGAGTCTTTCACGTTGTGTGCAGTTTACTTTATTGACAAAATACGCTCTTACAAAACACAGCTCTTTCAGCTACAGACAACAATAAATAATAATTTTAATTATGTTTCAAATTATGAATTTAGCTTTTAAAACATTGTAATATATTTGTAATTGAGAAGCGGTTCACTTGGATGACATGATTTTGCTTGGTTCTGTTGATATATAGTTACACATACCCAAAAAACTTCAAAGTTTTGTTTTATTTAGTTTTTGAGCTGTGAGTGAAACGGAACAAGAAAACATTGCTAATGCATTTTTCGTACCTTTGTTCTTGTATTAATGTAAATCAGAAACCACCAGCAGAGTAGATTGTCCCTTCTAATGATGATTGTTGGTCTGTCTTCGCTAATCTGAGCTTTCTCCTTCTTTATCTGGCTTTTTTTTGTTGTTTCTAGCTTTCTTGTCTCTACTCACTTTATTCACATTATCCATTTGGTTCGTTGCAAGTTTACGAAACTTTCCAGGTTCGATTACTAAAAACTTAATTACTTTCAATCTACCTTTAAAGCGTTCATTGAATGTAATTACTTATCATTAGCTGAAATTTTAATAATAATTTCCCCATAAAATCCTGTTTCGGGACGAACTTTCCACATTTTGCCGTTCAGTGACTCATTAAACTTTTGTGTATTAGCTCCAAACCATTTTTAAGAGCTCTGTGGCAACTAGATTATTAAAGTCAGGCTTGATAGCTTCCATCACTGCTGGTAGTAAAGCATTTTTGTGCCTATAACTATTAACAGTTCCTTCAGATGCTAACACGTTGATATGGACAACATGACTCATTTCCCCTCGGCCAAAAATTATACATCGCGTTGGAGCCAGAACAGCATTAATCAGAAGAGCATTTCTGATACCACACAATCCATATAGGTGCTCTCATGATAATAACAGAATCAGAATTTTCTCTAATTACATTTCCAAAATAGCCTCTGAGGCTGTTACATTTATGACAGCATCTGCCAGTCTCTTCTCACCACATAATAAAAATCATAAGCAAATATTTACGAATTACTGCATACAAGACAGCTGCAAATATGAGAAATTTAGCTTCCAAACTGATCACTACAAGTCTGAGAAATTATGGGATGTTTTATGAAACGCAAAATTAGACTCAAGGAAAATTAAAAGTTACTGTCGGGGGGCGTTGGCGCTCGACGGATACACCGGTCGGCGCTGCATTACTATTCAATCGATAATTAGAAAACTGTTACATGTTGTTGTTGTTGTGGTCTTCAGTCGTGAGACTGGTTTGATGCAGCTCTCCATGCTACTCTATCCTGTGCAAGCTTCTTCACCTCTCAGTACTTACTACAACCTACATCTTTCTGAATCTGCTTAGTGTGTTCATCTCTTGGTCTCCCTTTACGATTTTTACCCTCCACGCTGCCCTCCAATGCTAAATTTGTGATCCCTTGATGCCTCAGAACATGTCCTACCAACCGGTCCCTTCTTTTTGTCAAGTTGTGCCACAAACTCCTCTTCTCCCCGATTCTATTCAATACCTCCTCATTAGTTATGTGATCTACCCATTTAATCTTAAGCATTCTTCTGTAGCACCACATTTCGAAAGCTTCTATTCTCTTCTTGTCCAAACTAGTTATCGTCCATGTATCACTTCCATACATGGCTACACTCCATACAAATACTTTCAGAAACGACTTCTTGACACTTAAATGTATACTCGATGTTAACAAATTTCTCTTCTTCAGAAACGCTTTCCTCGCCATTGCCAGTCTACATTTTATATCCTCTCTACTTTGACCATCATCAGTTATTTTGCTCCCCAAATAGCAAAACTCCTTTACTACTTTAATTGTCTCATTTCCTAACCTAATTCCCTCAGCATCACCCGACTTAATTCGACTACATTTCATTATCCTCGTTTTGCTTTTGTTGATATTCATCTTATATCCTCCTTTCAAGACACTATCCATTCCGTTCAACTGCTCTTCCAAGACCTTTGCTATCTCTGACAGAATTACAATATCATCGGCGAACCTCAAAGTTTTTATTTCTTCTCCATGAATTTTAATACCTACTCCGAATTTTTCTTTTGTTTCCTTTACTGCTTGCTCAATATACAGATTGAATAACATCGGGGAGAGGCTACAACACTGTCTCACTCCCTTCCCAACCACTGCTTCCCTTTCATGCCCCTCGACTCTTATAACTGCCATCTGGTTTCTGTACAAATTGTAAATAGCCTTCCGCTTCCTGTATTTTACCCCTGCCACCTTCAGAATTTGAAAGAGAATATTCCAATTAACATTGTCAAAAGCTTTCTTTAAGTCTGCAAATGCTAGAAACGTAGGTTTGCCTTTTCTTAATCTTTCTTCTAAGATAAGTCGTAAGGTTAGTATGGCCTCACGTGTTCCAACATTTCTACGGAAGCCAAACTGATCTTCCCCGAGGTCCGCTTCTACCAGTTTTTCCATTCGTCTGTAAAGAATTCGCGTTAGTATTTTGCAGCTGTGACTTATTAAACTGATAGTTCGGTAATTTTCACATCTGTCAACACCTGCTTTCTTTGAGATTGGAATTATTATATTCTTCTTGAAGTCTGAAGGTATTTCGCCTGTCTCATACATCTTGCTCACCAGATGCTAGAGTTTTGTCATGACTGGCTCTCCCAAGGCTGTCAGTAGTTCTAAAGGAATGTTGTCTACTCCCGGGGTCTTGTTTCGACTCGGGTCTTTCAGTGCTCTGTCAAACTCTTCACACAGTATCTTATCTCCCATTTCGTCTTCATCTACATCCTCTTCCATTTCCATAATATTGTCCTCAAGTACATCGCCCTTGTATAAACTCTCTATACACTCCTTCCACCTTTCTGCCTTCCCTTCTTTGCTTAGAACTGGGTTTCCATCTGAGCTCCTGATATTCATTCAAGTGGTTCTCTTCTCTCCAAAGGTCTCTTTAATTTTCCTGTAAGCAGTATCTATCTTACCCCTAGTGAGATAAGCCTCTACATCCTTACATTTGTCTTCTAGCCATCCCTGCTTAGCCATTTTGCACTTCCTGTCGATCTCATTTTTGAGACGTTTGTATTCCTTTTTGCCTGCTTCATTCACTGCATTTTTATATTTTCTCCTTTCATCAATTAAATTCAATATTTCTTCTGTTACCCAAGGATTTATATTAGCCTTCCTCTTTCTACCTACTTGATCGTCTGCTATCTTCACTACTTCATCCCTCAGAGCTACCCATTCTTCTTCTACTGCATTTCTTTCCCCTATTCCTGTCAATTGTTCCCTTATGCTCTCCCTGAAACTCTCTACAACCTCTGGTTTAGTCAGTTTATCCAGGTCCCATCTCCTTAAATTAGCACCTTTTAGTAGTTTCTTCAGTTTTAATCTACAGTTCATAAGCAAATGATTGTGGTCAGAGTTAACATCTGCCCCTGGAAATGTTTTGCAATTTAAGACCTGGTTCCTAAATCTCTGTCTTAACATTATATAATCTATCTGATACCTTTTAGTATTTCCAGGAGTCTTCCATGTATACAACCTTCTTTTACGATTCTTTAACCAAGTGTTAGCTATGTCTGTGCAAAATTCTACCAGACGGCTTCCTCTTTCATTTCTTCCCCCCAATCGATATTCACCTAGTATGTTTCCTTCTCTCCCTTTTCCCACTGACGAATTCCAGTCACCCATGACTTAAATTTTCGTCTCCCTTCACTACCTGAATAATTTCTATTATCTCATCATAAATTTCATCTATTTCTTCATCATCTGCAGAGCTAGTTGGCATATAAACTGGGCTTCGTGTCTATCTTGGCTACAATAATGCGTTCACTATGCTGTTTGTAGTAGCTTACCCGCACTCCTATTTTTTAATTCATTATTAAACCTACTCCTGCATTACCCCTATTTGATTTTGTATTTATAACCCTGTATTCACCTGACCAAAAGTCTCGTTCCTCGTGCAACCGAACTTCACTAATTCCCACTATATCTAACTTTAACCTATCCATTTCCCTTTTTAAATTTTCTAACCTACCTGCCCGATTAAGGGATTTGACATTCCACACTCCGATCCGTAGAACGCCAGTTTTCTTTCTCCTGATAACGACGTCCTCTTGAGTAGTCCCCGCCCGGAGATCCGAATGGGGGACTATTTTACCTCCGGAATATTTTACCCAAGAGGACGTCATCATCATTTAATCATACAGTAAAGCTGCATGCCCTCGGGAAAAATTACGGCTGTATTTTCCCCTTGCTTTCAGCCGTTCGCAGTACCAGCACAGCAAGGCCGTTTTGGTTAATGTTACGAGGCCAGATCAGTTTATCATCCAGACTGTTGCCCCTGCAACTACTGAAAAGGTTGCTGCCCCTCTTCAGGAACCACACGTTTGTCTGGCCTCTCAACAGATACCTCTCCGTTGTGGTTGTACCTACGGTACGGCCATATGTATCGCTGATGCACGCAAGCGTCCCCACCAACGGCAAGGTCCATGGTTCAGGGGGGGGGGGGGGGGGACTGTTACATATATTGCAATAAGTTTTTCACCACAATGTTCCTACACACTTGAAGCATAACGAAAAAGTATTTTTGAAAAAAAAATTACTTTTGGAAGGTCTTAGGGTATATCTAATCCAAAAGTAGTCATCATTTCCGCGCTCCGGACACGAAGCCCTATTAACTCGTACATCGGGAAGCTTACTTTGCCATTTACTGGAGTACAGATGTGGATCTAGATGTATGTGGATGTAGACTTACATTGCACGATGACATCAACTCACCTGCTTGCTGCTTTACTTATTTTGATGTAAATCTTTTTAGTAGAAGACCAGAGGCCGTCCGGAGTGGCCGCGCGGTTCTAGGCGCTACAGTCTGTAACCGCCTGACCGCTACGGTCGCAGGTTCGAATCCTGCCTCGGGCATGGATGTGTGTGATGTCCTTAGGTTAGTTAGGTTTAAGTTGTTCTAAGTTCTAGGGGACTGATGACCTCAGAAGCTAAGTTCCATAGTGCTCAGAGCCATTTGAAGGCCAGAGGCTAAAGCTTGCATACAGAAGGCAACAAACTGTTGAGCTACCTACGCGCCGTCCACGAATGTGTCAACAGATAGTACGATGTCTTTTCAGTTTTCCATTGGCGACTTGCAAAGGGAGTGTTAATACGATTTAAAGCCATAGTGGCCGGTTAAAACCTTTTTAACAATTAGTGAGAAAAAGTGGTAGGATTAATAGAGGAGATAAATGTATTCCGAAGAAGAACAGTACATTCTATGAGGAGTTTACGTAGGCAGACGCTAATGAGTACGTTATGAATCAAAGAAAGGATTACTATTAAAATTCCTAGGACGCACATTCTAAAAACTCTTAAGCAGTTTACTGCATGGTGTCCATAAATTATCTTTACAACTGTGGACTTTAATAGAAGATGATAACAACTGGTTTTCAACATGTGACAAGATAACTCATTAAGTTGTGTTTTCTCATTTATACATGTCAGTGTCTCCACACTAGTGCCATGGACAACGTTCAGTTGGTATTCAGTTTCTCCCCATGTGCGACGATATATTCATGCGCATTCAGAATGCGCGTCTTCAAGTCCTGTAAATCTGTAACATCGGTTCGACACGCCCGGTCTTTTATAGAACGCCATAGGAAGAAGTCCTGTGGTGTGTGGTCAGGTGATCGTGACGGACACCGAATGGGACCCATCTCGTCCGGACAACCTATCCCGAAACTTTTCATCCAGAAAGTGAGGGACATATAGAGACTAGCGATGTGGTGGCATATTCTGCTGTAATATGAGTTCAGGCTGCCGGTGTTCCACTTGTGATACGACGAACTTTAGTAACACGTCCAGATAAATGCCACTGTTATTGGTAGACTCGCTGAAAAAGCATGGAACAGTAATTCAACTGTGCATAACTACTCGCCAGACATTGTCTTTGGGACTGTCTCTTTCCATTTCACGTGTAATGCTAGGACACTCTGATCCTCATGTACGAACGTTATGACGGTTCAGTTTGCCGGATACATGAAAAGTTGACTCAGCGAAGAAACATATCTCTTCCAAGAAACCATTGTTTGTATCAGTCATGTCTAGCATATCCAGTGCAAACTGTTCGCGCTGATGTTTGTTCGTTGGCCCTACTGCCTGAAGCAGCTGCATCTTGTAGACATTAAGAGGAAGCCTCTCATGTAAGACTTTGTGCACTGTAGATCGTAGCATTTCCAACTCTCTGGACGCCGTGCGCTCTGATTTTCCAGGATTCCACGCAAACGTCTTCCGTACCTTGTCTCGTGGGCGGTTGAAGCATATGGGCAATTTATATTTATATTTATCGTGTCAAAAGCAAACTAAAAACATAATATTAGATACATTACTACAAACATACATACATACATTATGGTTTATAAATTAAACTAGTCAAGAATGAAATAAATAATTAGACACAGATTGTGTTGTCAAACATAAGGTTATTTTAATCTATACAGTGGATTCCCAAAAATTTGCAACGCCCAGTGCACTTTGCGTAGCGTTTACGAGGTCCTCCGTGGTGCACACAGTTGGAGGTAATGTGTATTGTAGTAGATGTGTTGATGTGTGCACGGCAGCCCCGCAGTCACACTGGAGAGAGTCCACCTGGAAGCCCCACCTCTCCAGACTACTCTTGGATCTTGTGACAGAAGAACGCAGGCGGTTGAGTGTCCTGCAGGATCAGCCACTCCTCCAGATTCTGGCATCTGACCTGCCATCTCTTCTCCCAGTACTGATGTGGAGTGTCAGGGAGTGGTTCTGTGCTGTGAAGGAAGCTCTTTCTAGACACAAGTCTTTGCTGAGCCGGTTGGTGGCCATGTAGTGGGTGGGCTTCGGATGTTAATGCCTTCTTCATTTCACTCCGTGCTGCTGTATCTCTTCGGATGTCCGGGGGGGCTATGCCGGATAAGCAGTACAGTCTCTCCACAGGTGTGGCTCTTAGACAACCCGTAGTGATACGACATGTCTCATTCAGAGCGACATCAGCTTTCTTTGCATGTGTAGATCTGCACCATGCTAGGCATGCCTACTCAGCTGCAGAGTAGCAGAGGGCCAATGCGGATGTGAGCACTGTGTCTGGCTGTGCTCCCCATGTTGTTCCAGTCAGCTTCCTAACCACATCGTTCCTGGCTGCAATTTTTTGCTTTGTTTTTAAGCAATGTTCCTTATACGTAAGAGACATGAGAGAAGCCTCCACGAAGGGTGTGTCCTGACAACTAAGCCTTACACATCCGGGCATCCCCTGGGCGTCATACCTAGACGGGTGAGTCTCTCACACCAGAAGCAAACATGCGAGTAAATCAACGGTCCTTATCAGAGACAACTTGAACTATCATATCTATAACTATTGTAGGCACATCATCAGCCAAAGAACATCTGTTACCCAACCTATGCCGAGACAAAAAATGCGACGTCCTGTGTATACAAGAGACGCATAGAGATGAGCGTCAGAGACGACCAAAAATACCGGGCATGAAACTAGCTGCAGAAACACCGCACTCTCAGTATGGAAGTGCTACACTCCTGGAAATTGAAATAAGAACACCGTGAATTCATTGTCCCAGGAAGGGGAAACTTTATTGACACATTCCTGGGGTCTGATACATCACATGATCACACTGACAGAACCACAGGCACATAGACACAGGCAACAGAGCATGCACAATGTCGGCACTAGTACAGTGTATATCCACCTTTCGCAGCAATGCAGGCTGCTATTCTCCCACGGAGACGATCGTAGAGATGCTGGATGTAGTCCTGTGGAACGGCTTGCCATGCCATTTTCACCTGGCGCCTCAGTTGGACCAGCGTTCGAGCTGGACGTGCAGACCGCCTGAGACGACGCTTCATCCAATCCCAAACATGCTCAATGGGGGACAGATCCGGAGATCTTGCTGGCCATGGTAGTTGACTTACACCTTCTAGAGCACGTTGGGTGGTACGGCATACATGCGGACGTGCATTGTCCTGTTGGAACAGCAAGTTCCCTTGCCGGTCTGGGAATGGTAGAACGATTGGTTCGATGACGGTTTGGATGTACCGTGCACTATTCAGTGTCCCCTCGACGATCACCAGATGTGTACGGCCAGTGTATGAGATCGCTCCCCACACCATGATGCCGGGTGTTGGCCCTGTGTGCCTCGGTCGTATGCAGTCCAGATTGTGGCGCTCACCTGCACGGCGCCAAACACGCATACGACCATCATTGGCACCAAGGCAGAAGCGACTCTCACCGCTGAAGACGACACGTCTCCATTCGTCCCTCCATTCACGCCTGTCGCGACACCACTGGAGGTGGGCTGCACGATGTTGGGGCGTGAGCGGAAGACGGCCTAACGGTGTGCGGGACTGTAGCCCAGCTTCATGGAGACGGTTGCGAATGGTCCTCGCCGATACCCCAGGAGCAACAGTGTCCCTAATTTGCTGGGAAGTGGCGGTGCGGTCCCCTACGGCACTGTGTAGGATCCTACGGTCTTGGCTTGCATCCGTGCGTCGCTACGGTCCGGTCCCAGGTCCACGGGCACGTGCACCTTCCGCCGACCACTGGCGACAACATCGATGTACTGTGGAGACCTCACGCCCCACGTGTTGAGCAATTCGGCGGTACGTCCACCCGGCCTCCCGCATGCCCACTATACGCCCTCGCTCAAAGTCCGTCAACTGCACATACGGTTCACGTCCACGCTGTCGCGGCATGCTACCAGTGTTAAAGACTGCGATGGAGCCCCGTATGCCACGGCAAACTGGCTGACACTGACGGCGGCGGTGCAGAAATGCTGCGCAGCTAGCGCCATTCGACGGCCAACACCGCGGTTCCTGGTGTGTCCGCTGTGCCGTGCGTGTGATCATTGCTTGTATAGCCCTCTCGCAGTGTCCGGAGCAAGTATGGTGGGTCTGACACACCGGTGTCAATGTGTTCTTTTTTCCATTTCCGGGAGTGTATATTTGTAAGACCAGGGCTTCAGATAATCAGTGCTCACTGCACCGTAGAAAATAACATCGAAGTCATTTCAGTGGAGCTGAGTAACTGCGCCGTTACCTCTGTGTATAAGCCCCCTTCAGATGAATTTTCCTTCACATCACCCAGGAACTTCCATAACAGCAAGACGTCTGTAGTAATCGGTGACTATGACATAGATGGTGACCTGGAAAAGATAGCCACTCACACTGGCAACACGAATGTGCATTTCGTGGAACTGTTTCAGCGTTACGATCGGCCTCATCTTAATACAGCCGTCAGGCGTAATAACATGAGACTTGGGGGCGCGCTGATGACAGAAGGCATGGGTCACATTTCAGTGGTGTCGGTGGAGTATCAGCAGGACGGGTTTCACTAGACATGGCCTGCACCTCAACAGGTATGGGAAGGGAAGGTTAGCAAAGCTTATAGGTGACAGCATAGGTGGGGGGTGGTGGGATCACTCATGGCAAAATTCCGGTAGTTGTGGGTGTTAGAGCTGTAACTTTTTTAGATTGAAGTCAGCCGATAGGTATTCCTGCTTATGGGAAGTCTCTATAACAAAGAAACCACTTTCGACAAAGCTTAGGTATCCGATTAATGAGGGAATTAGTATATTTCATCAAAATATACAGGGTATTAGAGATAAAGTCAGTGAACTGCTTATACACTCCTGGAAATGGAAAAAAGAACACATTGACACCGGTGTGTCAGACCCACCATACTTGCTCCGGACACTGCGAGAGGGCTATACAAGCAATGATCACACGCACGGCACAGCGGACACACCAGGAACCGCGGTGCTGGCCGTCGAATGGCGCTAGCTGCGCAGCATTTCTGCACCGCCGCCGTCAGTGTCAGCCAGTTTGCCGTGGCATACGGAGCTCCATCGCAGTCTTTAACACTGGTAGCATGCCGCGACAGCGTGGACGTGAACCGTATGTGCAGTTGACGGACTTTGAGCGAGGGCGTATAGTGGGCATGCGGGAGGCCGGGTGGACGTACCGCCGAATTGCTCAACACGTGGGGCGTGAGGTCTCCACAGTACATCGATGTTGTCGCCAGTGGTCGGCGGAAGGTGCACGTGCCCGTCGACCTGGGACCGGACCGCAGCGACGCACGGATGCACGCCAAGACCGTAGGATCCTACGCAGTGCCGTAGGGGACCGCACCGCCACTTCCCAGCAAATTAGGGACACTGTTGCTCCTGGGGTATCGGCGAGGACCATTCGCAACCGTCTCCATGAAGCTGGGCTACGGTCCCGCACATCGTTAGGCCGTCTTCCGCTCACGCCCCAACATCGTGCAGCCCGCCTCCAGTGGTGTCGCGACAGGCGTGAATGAAGGGACGAATGGAGACGTGTCGTCTTCAGCGATGAGAGTCGTTTCTGCCTTGGTGCCAATGATGGTCGTATGCGTGTTTGGCGCCGTGCAGGTGAGCGTCACAATCAGGACTGCATACGACCGAGGCACACAGGGCCAACACCCGGCATCATGGTGTGGGGAGCGATCTCATACACTGGCCGTACACCTCTGGTGATCGTCGAGGGGACACTGAATAGTGCATGGTACATCCAAACCGTCATCGAACCCATCGTTCTACCATTCCTAGACCGGCAAGGGAAGTTGCTGTTCCAACAGGACAATGCACGTCCGCATGTATCCCGTGCCACCCAACGTGCTCTAGAAGGTGTAAGTCAACTACCCTGGCCAGCAAGATCTCCGGATCTGTCCCCCATTGAGCATGTTTTGGACTGGATGAAGCGTCGTCTCACGCGGTCTGCACGTCCAGCACGAACGCTGGTCCAATTGAGGCGCCAGGTGGAAATGGCATGGCAAGCCGTTCCACAGGACTACATCCAGCATCTCTACGATCGTCTCCGTGGGAGAATAGCAGCCTGCATTGCTGCGAAAGGTGGATATACACTGTACTAGTGCCGACATTGTGCATGCTCTGTTGCCTGTGTCTATGTGCCTGTGGTTCTGTCAGTGTGATCATGTGATGTATCAGACCCCAGGAATGTGTCAATAAAGTTTCCCCTTCCTGGGACAATGAATTCACGGTGTTCTTATTTCAATTTCCAGGAGTGTAGATGTTGACTCTGAAATTATTGGTATATCTGAACACTTCTTAAATAAGGAGATAATTCAGAGGCTTCCTTTACCACGATACAGGTTGGCTGGCAGCTTTTCGATGAGCTCTTTGCGATATGGGGGAGTAGCCATGTATGTGAAAAACGGCATCCCATTTGAGTCAATTGATGTTTCAAAGTACTGCACTGAAAAGCTGTTTGAATATTGTGCAGGTGTGGTTAAATTTAGTGGAGATAAACTTCTTACTGTTGTTATTTATAGATCCCCAGACTCCGATTTCACAACATTTTTGCTAAAGCTAGAGGAGGTCCTTGGTTCACTTGATAGGAAATACAAAAGTTAGTTATATGTGGTGACTTCAATATTAATTGTATAAGTGATTGTGCAAGGAAAAGGATGCTGGTGGACCTCCTTAATTCATATAATCTTATGCAAACCGTATTCTTTCCAACGAGAGTGCAAGGGAACAGTAGAACAATCATAGACAATATTTTTGTTCATTCCTCATTACTAGAAGGGCATTCTGTTAGCAAAAAGGTGAATGGCCTTTCAGATCATGATGCACAAATTTTAACTCTAAAAGATTTTTGTGCTGCATCACGTGTTAAATATAGTCACCAGCTGTTTAGGAAAGCAGATACAGTTGCTGTTGAGACATTTGTAAACCTCATCAAGGAACAAGAGTTTCAAGTTTTTTATAGCGCTGAAAAAGTAGACGATAAATATAATGCTTTTCTCAAAACTTTTCTCATGCTCTTTGAAAGTTGCTTTCCGTTAGAACGTTCAAAACATGGTACTAGCACAAACAGGCAGCCTGGGTGGCTGACTAGAGGGATAAGAATATCTTGTAGAACAAAGTGGCAATTATATCAAAACGTTAGAAACAGTCGCAATCTAAATGCAGCAGCCCATTACAAACAGTATTGTATGGTGCTTAAAAAAGTTATTAGGAAGGCAAAAATTATGTGGTATGCAGATAGAATAGCTAAGTCTCAGGATAAAATTAAAACCATATGGTCAGTCGTAAAGGAAGTGGCTGGTCTGCAGAGACAGGTAGAGGATATAGAATCAGTGCGTAGTGGGAATGTCCGTGTTACTGATAAGTCGCATATATGTACAGTATTTAATAATCACTTTCTGAATATAGCAGGTGAACTAAATAGAAACCTAGTCCCAACAGGGAATCATACAGCGCTCGTAGAAAAAAGTGTTCTGAGACAGTTACCTGAAATGCTCCTCCATGATACTGACAAGAGGGAGCTTGAGTTGATAATTAAATCACTAAAGACCAAGAACTCTCATGGATACGACGGGGTATCTAGCAGAATACTGAAGTATTGTTCCATGTATGTTAGCCCAGTACTTAGCCATATCTGTAACTTTTCCTTTAGGAGTGGTCGGTTTCCTGACCGATTAAAGTACTCGGTAGTGAAGCCACTTTATAAAAATGGAGACAGGGATAATGTTGACAATTATAGACCTATTTCTATGCCGTCGGTGTTTGCTAAAGTTATCGAGAGGGTTGTATATACAAGGTTATTGGAGCATTTAAATTCACATAATTTGCTGTCAGATGTACAGTTTGGTTTTAGAAATGGCTTAACAGCTGAAAATGCTATAGTCTCTTTTCTCTGTGAGGTTTTGGACGGATTAAATAAAAGGTTGCGAACGATAGGTGTTTTCTTTGATTTAACGAAGGCTTTTGACTGTGCTGACCACAAAATATTACTGCAGAAGTTGGACCATTATGGAGTAAGGGGAGTAGCTCACAATTGGTTCGCCTCTTACTTTAAGAACAGAAAGCAGAAGGTAATTCTCCGCAATATTGAGAGTGGTAGTGATGTTCAGTCCCAATGGGGCACTGTTAAGTGGGGCATTCCCCAAGGGTCGGTGCTGGGGCCACTTCTGTTTCTTATTTATATAAATGATGTGCCTTCTAGTATTACAGATGGTTCAAAAATATTTCTGTTTGCTGATGACACCAGCTTGGTAGTGAAGGACCTTGTGTGTAATAATGAAACATTATCAAATAATGTAGTTCATGAAATACGTTCGTGGCTTGTGGAAAATAACTTAATGCTAAATCACAGTAAGACTCAGTTTTTACAGTTTCTAACTCACAATTGAGCAAGAACTGATATTTTAATCAGACAGAATGGGCACATTATAAGCGAGACGAAACAGTTCAAGTTCCTAGGCGTTCGGATAGATAGTAAGCTGTTGTGGAAAGCCCATGTTCAGGATCTTGTTCAGAAACTAAATGCCGCTTTATTTACCATTAGAACAGTATCTAAAATAAGTGACATTTCAACAGGAAAAGTAGTCTACTTCGCATATTTTCATACGCTTATGTCATATGGTATTATTTTTTGGGGTAATTCTTCTGATTCAAAAAGGGTATTTTTGGCTCAAAAACGGGCTGTTCGAGCTATGTGTGGTGTAAGTTCGAAAACCTCTTGTCGACCCCTATTCAATAGTCTGGGAATTTTGACATTGCCCTCACAGTATATACTTTCTTTAATGTCGTTTGTTGTTAGCAATATTAGCTTATTCCCAAGAGTTATTAGCTTTCACTCAGTTAATACTAGGCAGAAATCAAATCTGCATGTGGAATGCACTTCCTTGACTCTTGTGCAAAAAGGAGTGCAGTATTCTGCTGCATCCATTTTCAATAAGCTACCACAAGAACTCAAAACACTTTTAAGCCTAAACTGAACAGTTTCCTCATGGCTCACTCCTTCTATTCTGTCGAGGAGCTCCTGGAAGAGCTAAAAAATTAAGCAAATTCCAGTATTACATTCTTGATTTTCTTTATTTAAACTAACGACTTGTCGCCTGAATATGTTTCTTATATTTCATTTTATCTGTTTGCACAATTTACAACTGAATATGTTTCTTATATTTCATTTTATCTGTTTCTACAATCGTGTTATAATTTCATCTATTGACTCGTTCCATGACCATGGAGACTTCTCCTTAATGTGGTCCCACGGAACAATAAATAAATAAATAAACAGCCATAGTCATTTGTGGGGATACTCTGAAGATGACGAAAATGGGGAGGCAGTCCGCTCCTGGGCTGAATCCTGCCAGTTGTCTCTTATACATGACAGCAAACAACCCCCTTCCTTCAACAGTGGCAGGTGGCAACGTGGATTTAACCCTGACCTCTTTGTGAGTGAAGACATCACACAGCTTTGCTCCAAATCAGTATGCTCGCCCATACCAAAGACGCAACACAGACCACTACTGTGTCAAGTTCTTCCAGCAATAAGGCCACAGGAGGTGAATTTCAAACGGAGATACAATTTCAAGAAAGCTGATTGGAAAAAAATTTGCTAAGATGCTGGACAAAGAGATTAAGTCTGTGCGACCTATTCCTGAAGAGTATGACAGTTTTGTTCATACTGTCAAACATTGCTCACGGGTATCAATTCCAAGAGGGTGTAGGACAATGTATCTGAAGGGTGTGACACCTGAAACAGCAACTCTTTTGGACGAATACTGTCTACTATATGAAGAAAACCCTAATAGCGAGGAAACTTATCTGGCTGCGCAAAATACTCTCTCCTCAATCTCTGAGGCGAAGAGAGAACAGTGGATTAAACTGATGACAGAATGTGAGATGAGTAGAAGTAGTCAAAAGGCCTGGAGATTGTTACGGCACCTTAACAATGATCCCTCCTAACCCAATACGCATAAAAATGTGAAGGCAGACCAGATCGCATACCAGCTTTTGAAAAATGGTAAACCTGACCATACCAGTAAAATCGGGAGACGAACCCTGGAAAGGGAGCCCGAACAAGAGGGAAACATTCTGTCTCGACCATCCACTTTGAATGAGCTCGACTCAGCTCTAAATAAGTCCAAAGTCGGAAAAGCAGCAGGGGTAGATGACATAAGAAGTGAACAGATCAAGAACTTTGGTCCAGGGGCAAAGTGCTGGCTACTCGAGCTAATGAATAATTGTGTCAAGAGCGGCAAGATACCAAAATCTTGGCGGAAAGCAAAAATTATAGCTATACATAAACCAAGGAAAGACCGGGAAGACCCCAAAAGCTTTAGGCCAATCTCCCTCCTATGTCACCTGTATAAGGTATTGGAAAGGTTGATCCTCCAAAGAATTACAGACATGATACAACCATTACTGATCCCTCAACTGGCAGGATTCAGACAAGGGAAGAGCTGCACAGCACAGGTGTTGAATTTGACACAGCATATAGAGGACGGCTTCCAAAGGCGGCAGATAACAGGAGCGGTGTTTATAAATCTTTCAGCCGCCTACGACACTGTCAACCACAGACTCTTGTTGCTGAAGCTATACAACCTCACCAAGGATTACAAACTAACCTGTCTAATTAGAAATCTTCTGCAGAACCGAAGATATTTTGTGGAATATCAAGGACAAAGATGCAGATGGAGGCAGCAGAAAAATGGGTTGCCACCGGGCAGTGTACTGGTACCAACCCTCTTCAATATATACACTAACGGCCAGCTGTTACCAGAAGGAACACAAAGCTTCATATATGCAGATATCCGAGCAATCAGAGCACAAGATCACAGCTTTGAGATGGTGGAGCGGAAGCTAACTGATGCTCTGAAAGAATTAACTGCATATTAAAGGGACAATCAATTGAAACCAACCCCTTCTAAAACCCAGACCTGTGCTTTCCACCTCCGAAAGAGACAGGCTAATAGAACCTTGCAGATAGATTGGGAAGGAACCTCTTTAGAACACTGCAAGACTCCAAAATACCTCGGAGTCACTCTGGACCGTGCTCTTACATATATGGGCAATATGCCCCTTCTTATGGAGGACACTACCTGTTTCCATAGACGACTTTCGTAATTTCGTTAGTTGATCGGGACGATGATTTCCTTCTATACGCGTCCGAAAGTTTTGTCCCCCTCGGGCATCGAACTTCGTTCTCTATGGACCAAACTACTCACAGAGCTCTCTGCTATGGCGTCCACATTTTTCACCATACGTAGTGCACCTGGAAAATGAAAAATAAAGTCTTCGTTAGTTATCTTGTGATGTGTTGTGAACCAGTTGTTATTACATAGAATAGGTTTGTAATCTTGAATTATAAAGTTTACTTATGGAGATCCTGTATGTCTAGCGAAAAAGTGGAGACCGTAAAATCAGAGAATCTCAAGTGATTTGGAAAGATTTAAAGCTTTATAAGTGGTGCCTGCTCTATACCATCGTGTTTCACTTTGAAGAGCAGGAAAGAGTGTTGTAAGAGATAGGGATCGAATTCACGGCGACATGAAACGTGTGCGACAAGAGGATACGCGGTGCGTGGCTTTGCAGAGGCCCCTGTTTGTACTGCACCAGCTGCTCTTACAATGGAGCAAGTGTGCGGCAGCTACACACACACACACACACACACACACACACACGAGCTCACGCACCTGTGCCCTGCGCTGGGTCGTCTCTGCCCGGCGTCACATTTCCCCACGTGGAGCTGTGAGGTGAGTGCAGCAGAGCCACGATCGTTCGTGCCTCTGTAATACTAATTTTTAATTTACGTTTTTATTTGTTTTATTTTGATGACGTACACATCTTCCATACTGTTGACACATTTTCCATACTGTTTATAGATAGACTCGACTACTTATCGAAACATTCACGCTTGGGTCGTCGCATGAGACAATATCGAAATGATCACTTGCATATTTGAAGTTAAGACGTTCTTGAAGGAAAGAAGAAACGAATATCAGAATTTCCTGTTTGTGTCGTTGCGTTGCTGCAACAGGCACACAATCGTCGTATTTGTTTGTGCATTCTTCTTCTTCTCCCGCCTCTCTACAGGCTCGTCATTACTATACAGTGTGATTGAGCTGCCCCTACCGATGTCGTTTTATGCAACCTGCAATGTTATATCTGTCCTTCAAAAAACCACGCGAGAGATTTTCATGTTCTCTCGCCCGCTACGCGGAAACCGTTTGACCTACAGAAAAAATGAATGACATCTTTTTGTAGGAAATTTAATGTAGTTAAATTTTGTACTGGGGTTCGTTTTCGCTAGACGCCGTAGTTTTCGAGTTACTCGAGAGAAAAGTACAAAAGTGACCTTCAAACGCATCCCCGCTTCCACACTCAACCCCCACCAATCAGGATTTCTAGTACGTTGTTCGTGGCACTTTCTCCTGTCACAGTACAAAAATTTGCGACTGCATGTATTATTTCCCACATTCGATCCTTTTTAGTCTTCACTGACTGGCTTTATTACGCCATCGGCTTCGTCGAGTACTCACGTATTATAAAATTGACGTTTGTGTAAATTTTACCTAATAGTTTTGTAAATTTTAACAGTTAATATAAACAATTTCATTGCTGTATTCATCAGGCCTCCTGATTACGAAACTACTGTGCTTAAGGGTTGGATCGAATTGGCAACGAAATTAGTTTTACGTAACGTTTACAAAAGTTGCTTTTCTTTCATTACCTTCACGGACACGTTTAAACTGATAATATTAACGAAATAGCCGGCTGTGCTGGTGGCGTAACAGCCGAATCAATGGAGACCAAAACGGGCTGAATATCGGGAATAGTTTCTTGTAATTGGAAATATTTGTACAGTGGTAGGAGGGAGTGCCGCGAACAACATACTAGAAACTCTAACTGGTGAGGGCCTAGAGTGGGCCAGAGGTGCAGAAAAAACTGTTAGTAGGGCAAGTTTGGTACTTTTATGGCTTCAAGATGGCATCACTGGGATGAGCCCTGATCAGCTGATGTATCAACATTGTTTTGTTTATAACCTCAAAATTGCATTTCAAGATGGCGAATCCTCTTGAAATGTCCACATTAGTTGAACAACGTTGTGTTATTCGCTTTTACTTGCTGAAGGCTAGAAACCAGTGAATATATACTGTAGACTGTCTAAAGTTTATGGTGAAGGTTTTATGAATCGTGCAAATTTTTACAACCGGGTAGAGCATTTCAAAAATGGTCGCAACTCAGTGACTGACGAACACCGTTCTGGCAGACCAGTTGCAGTTTCAACTCCCTCACTTGAATTGATGACATTATTCGTGCCTACCACCATGTGACTGTGGAACTGATAGTTGATAAGGTTCAAATTACTACTGGCACAGTTCATAACATTATCTGTAACAAGCTGAAGTATCGTAAAACATGTGCAATATGGGTCCCAAAGGAGCTGACGCGGCTACACAAGGATACAAGGTTGAGAGTGTGCACAGAGCTAAAGGAAAAATAAACGCTTTCTTCTCCAGACCAGTTTGTCTCTTTAATTATTGGATGACTCTCGTAGTTTGCTCTAGCGAGAGAGATAACATCAAAATACAGCATGTGGTTTGCGAAGGCCAGCTTCAACATCGCGGGTTGCATAAAACGACATCGGTAGGGGAAGAGTGGCCAGGTACCCTTCTAGACGTAACACCCAGCCCTCCTCCCCTTTTTTCGTGGGGAGGGAAAGTGTAGCTCATCTGTCTGAGTATAGCGTAGATCTCATGTTCTAGTGTCTGTATAGAGTGTGTCTGAGGCAAGACAGTTTGGTATGTAACTAGTTGAAGTGAAAGACCAAACTGGGGCTAGCTTAGGGCTCTCCACTATTCAGACGGGTTGAACCTGTTTCTATTAGGGGGAGCGGAAAGTAATTTCGTTTCTGCGCATGTCGATATTCGTTTGTCATCTATCACTGTATACTTCAAAGTCGTGCCGTAGACATTTTAAGGTTGGATTGACATGTTTACTCGTAAATAATTAACTCTTTAGTTTTTTTGTAGCCCGTGGTCTAGGGGCAGCGTCTTTGATTCATAATCAAAAGCGTTTTCGGTCCCGGGTTCGATCCCCGCCACTGCCTAAATTTTGATAAATAATCAGCATTGGCGGCCGAAGACTTCCGCATAAGAAGTCAGCCTCCTTCTGCCAACGGCCTTGTCAAAGAGGGCGGAGGAGCGGATAGAGGTTCAGGGCACTCTCTTGTCCTAGGGGTGGGAAATTGCCCCTAAAGGCGGAAGAATCAGCAATGATCAACGGCATGAGGATGCAGAAGGCAATGGAAACCACTGCATTAAAGACATGTAACGTGTATCCACAGGACATGTGGCCTGTAGTTGAAGAAGTGTCATGATGATCTCTTCATTGGCAAAAGATTCCGGAATAGTCCCCCATTCGGATCTCAGGGAGGGGACTGCCAAGGGGGAGGTTACCATGAGAAAAAAATTAAATAATCAACGAAAGGATAATGTTCTACGAGTCGGGGCGTGGAATGTCAGAAGCTTGAATGTGGTAGGGAAACTAGAAAATCTGAAAAGGGAAACGCAAGGGCTCAATCTAGATATAGTAGGGGTCAGTGAAGTGAAGTGGAAGGAAGACAAGGATTTATGGTCAGATGAGTATCGGGTAATATCAACAGCAGCAGAAAATGGTATAACAGGTGTAGGATTCGTTATGAATAGGAAGGTAGGGCAGAGGGTGTGTTACTGTGAACAGTTCAGTGACCGGGTTGTTCTAATCAGAATCGACAGCAGACCAACACCGACAACGATAGTTCAGGTATACATGCCGACGTCGCAAGCTGAAGATGAACAGATAGAGAAAGTGTATAAGGATATTGAAAGGGTAATGCAGTGTGTAAAGGGGGACGAAAATCTAATAGTCATGGGCGACTGGAATGCAGTTGTAGGGGAAGGAGTAGAAGAAAAGGTTACAGGAGAATATGGGCTTGGGACAAGGAATGAAAGAGGAGAAAGATTGAGTTCTGTAACAAGTTTCAGCTAGTAATAGCGAATACCCTGTTCAAGAATCACAAGAGGAGGAGGTATACTTGGAAAAGGCCGGGAGATACGGGAAGATTTCAATTAGATTACATCATGGTCAGACAGAGATTCCGAAATCAGATACTGGATTGTAAGGCGTACCCAGGAGCAGATAGAGACTCAGATCACCATATAGTAGTGATGAAGAGTAGGCTGAAGTTCAAGACATTAGTCAGAAAGAATCAATACGCAAAGAAGTGGGACACGGAAGTTCTAAGGAATGACGAGATACGTTTGAAGTTCTCTAACGCTATAGATACAGCAATAAGGAATAGCGCAGTAGGCAACACAGTTGAAGAGATATGGACGTCTCTAAAAAGGGCCATCACAGAAGTTGGGAAGGAAAACATAGGTACAAAGAAGGTAGCTGCGAAGAAACCATGGGTAACAGAAGAAATACTTCAGTTCATTAATGAAAGGAGGAAGTACAAACATGTTCCGGGAAAATCAGGAATACAGAAATACAAGTCGCTGAGGAATGGAATAAGTAGGAAGTGCAGGGAAGCTAAGACGAAATGGCTGCAGGAAAAATGTGACGACATCGAAAAAGATATGATTGTCGGAAGGACAGACTCAGCATACAGGAAAGTCAAAACAACCTTTGGTGACATTAAAAGCAACGGAGGTAACATTAGGAGTGCAACGGCAATTCCACTGTTAAATGCAGAGGAGAGAGCAGATAGGTGGAAACAATACATTGAAAGCCTCTATGAGGGTGAAGATTTGTCTGATGTGATAGAAGAAGAAACAGGAGTCGATTTAGAAGAGATAGGGGATCCAATATTAGAATCGGAATTTAAAAGAGCTTTGGAGGACTTACGGTCAAATAAGGCAGAAGGGATAGATAACATTCCATCAGAATTTCTAAAATCATTAGGGGAAGTAGCAACAAAACGACTATTCACGTTGGTGTGTAGAATATATGAGTCTGGTGACATACCATCTGACTTTCGGTAAAGTATCATCCACCCAATTCCGAAGAAGGCAAGAGCTGACAAGTGCGAGAATTATCGCACAATCAGCTTAACAGTTCATGCATCGAAGCTGCTTACAAGAATAATATACAGAAGAATGGAAAAGAAAATTGAGAATGCGCTAGGTGACGATCAGTTTGGCTTTAGGAAAAGTAAAGGCACGAGAGAGGCAATTCCGACGTTACGGCTAATAATGGAAGCAAGGCTAAAGAAAAATCAAGACACGTTCATAGGATCTGTCGACCTGGAAAAAGCGTTCGACAATATAAAATGGTGCAAGCTGTTCAAGATTCTGAAAAAAGTAGGGGTAAGCTATAGGGAGAGACGGGTCATATACAATATGTACAACAACCAAGAGGGAATAATAATACTGGACGATCAAGAACGAAGTGCTCGTATTAAGAAGGGAGTAAGACAAGGCTGTAGCCTTTCGCCTCTACTCTTCAGTCTGTACATCGAGGAAGCAATGATGGAAATAAAAGGTTCAGGAGTGGAATTAAAATACAAGGTGATAGGATATCAATGATACGATTCGCTGATTACATTGCTATCCTGAGTGAAAGTGAAGAAGAATTAAATGATCTGCTGAACGGAATGAACAATCTAATGAGTACACAGTATGGTTTGAGAGTAAATCGGAGAAAGACGAAGGTAATGAGAAGTAGTAGAAATGAGAACAGCGAGAAACTTAACATAAGAATTGATGGCCACGAAGTCAATGAAGTTAAGGAATTCTGCTACCTAGGCAGTAAAATAACCAGTGACGGACGGAGCAATGAGGACATCAGAAGCAGGCTCGCTATGGCAGAAAAAGGCATTTCTGTCCAAGAGAAGTCTGCTAATATCAAATACCGGCCTTAATTTCTGAGGATGTACGTCTGGAGTACAGCATTGCATGGTAGTGAAACATGGACTGTTGGAAAACCGTAACAGAAGAGAATCGAAGCATTTGAGATGTGGTGCTATAGACGAATGTTGAAAATGAGGTGGACTGATAAGGTAAGGAATGAGGAGGTTCTACGCAGAATCGGAGAGGAAAGGAACATGTGGAAAACACTGATAAGGAGAAGGGACAGGATGATAGGACATCTGCTAAGACATGAGGGAATGACTTCCATGATACTAGAGGGAGCTGTAGAGGGCAAAAACTGTAGAGGAAGACAGAGATTGGAATACGTCAAGCAAATAATTGAGGACGTAGGTTGCAAGTGTTACTCTGAGATGAAGTGGTTAGCACAGGAAAGGAATTCGTGGCGGGCCGCATCAAACCAGTCAGTAGACTGATGACAAAAAAAAAAAAAAAAAAAAAAATAATAATAATTTGTTATTGCAATTTATGGTGAAACGGCTGGACAAATACCAGAAGAATTGCATATCCGTCATCGTATGCTTCTTGAGTTTCGTAAGGATAGTAACGCAATAGTTGCTACCAAAACCATTTGCGATGTTTATCCAAGTGCCAAAAGTGCCAAATCCGGTAATTTTGATCTTTCCGACTCGGTTCGATCAAGAAGACCAGCAAACTTAGACACTGATATGTTAAGGGCGTATGAGGAAGCAAATCCTTGCGAGGTAATATCAACCTAAAACGCAAAGGGCGTCGGGTCTCTCTGAATGGATCACCACGAGGTACAGCTACGAAGCCAGGTTTACTTTCCAAAAGGCGCTTTTTTGTGTTTGGTTGAATGTTCGCGGGGTAGTTTACTTTGAAGTGCCGAAATCTACACAAACTGTGAACGCACACCTTTACTGTGAACAATAGTATGGAGTATATGAATCTTTAATTGACAAATACTGTCAAAAGAAAATGCGTTATTCTGCAACACGATCGGACTCCGCAAGACGAACCTTGGGGAAAAACATCACTGGATTGGGTTGGGCGGTATTGCCTTATCTACCAAACTCGTCATCAGATTGCCATTTATTCCGATCGCTACAACATTTTCGAAATGGCAAAAAATGTGAAAACATGGATCATATCCAAAAGCCATTTTCAGATATTTTGCACCAAAAAGATTTAATTTTTATCGAATCGTCACTGAAAATTTGCGCACTAGATGGCAAAATATTGTTGATGATAAGGGCGATCACATCATTGATTAAATATAAAAACTTGTTACAACTTATATGTTTGAATGTAATGTAAAAACGTGGCATTACTTTTCGCCCTGTAAAATATTACCTGAATAATGTTTCAACACTTTGGATAAATAGTAATAATGACAACAACAATATTAATTTTGCAAATATGTGTTGGTATAAGACACAAATTTACAAGTGTTGACAGTAGGCTGGAAGGAGGTGACGACCACTGCACTCGTCTTGTGAATAATTTACGAAATCTGCTGAGAACTCAAATCATAATAGCTGTCCCAAGTTACAATCCTCTGTACTCACAACAACCACAACATTGCCTATATTCCATTCTTTTTAATGATTTGCCGTTACGAAGCTAGAAGTTAATATGACATAATTTTCTCACAAAGAGTAAGGAGTTTGTAGAGAGAAAGACCCTTCCACATGGTGTCGATTATACACGTTTTCTTCCCTGACTTTCATTTTCTTCTGAACGCCTATTGAATACAGATGCTGCAGATAGAACGGTATTATCCTAAACAATAAAAGAGGATTTACGTCTCACATACACATTGTTTCTTTACATCGTATACAGTTTGGTAAGGTCAGCCAAAACATGTCCAGCCATCTAGATCTTGGTCGGCCCTCCCTTGTGTTGGAATACAATATGCCTTTCATTACTCATTTGGGTTCCTGCCATCTGTCATCCTCTCCGTATGTACTAACCAGTGTATTTCACTACATCTTTCTCTGGCATAAACTGTCGTATATCATGGTTATGTTTTATTCTCCAACCCTCTGTCTTCCTCACAGGTGCACAAAATTTTCGGAGCATTTTTCTTTCAAACGCCCTTAGTTGTTCCTATCTGCTTCTGTCATCGTCCACATTTCAGATCCATATGTAACAACTGGTTGTACAAGGGAAAAGTATACTTTTAACTTGTTGTTCTTGTAATTATAGAATTCTTAAATATCTGTAAGTTTGCATAATACGCTGTTTCCTTATTGTCTCCTTTCTTAATACAATGTTTCATATTATTATCGCTGGTTAAGAGGACACTTATGTAACAGAAGCAGCTGACAGGTTTAAAACATCTATTAGAGGCCTTCAGGCCACGTGGCGTTCTTCTGGCCTTACGATAGCGCATTGCTATGTATTCTGCTTATTTACGTTTACAGTGGGAAGTCAAATTTCTTCTCCTTCGGTTTACATTATCTCATACATTTCTTTAAGGCTGTTTACATCATATGCCACAATTGCAACATCACCTATAATATGCACAAATTTTACTGGATTTCATCTTTATTTCTCCTCTCTTGCCCATTTTTTTGTATAAGACTGTGCAGTGCTAAGGTAACACGACTGCAGAGAGCGAGCATCACCCTGTTTCACTCCATCTGTAAAATTAAAACTCTTCGTGATTTTGTTGTTCACCTTTACGTTTGCTTTTGTGTCTTTCATCGTTAACTTTCTTTTAGTGCTTCATAAAATGCTGATCTGTAACCACTGTGCCAGTTGGGATGGCCGAGCGGTTCTAGGCGCTAGAGTCTGGAACCGGGCGACCGCTACGATCGCAGGTTCGAATCCTGCCTTCGGCATGGATGTGTGTGATGTCCTTAGGTTAGTTAGGTTTAAGTAGTTCTAAGGGGGACTGATGACCTCAGAAGTTAAGTCCCATAGTGCTCAGAGCCATTTGAACAATTTTGTTAACACTATCAAAAACTTGTTTAAAATCAAATAGTGAGATGTCATTTTCACAAAATTTCTCCGTTACTTGTCTAATCACAAAAATTTGGCCAGAAATGCCTCTATTTTATCGGAAACCACATTTTTACTCTCCAAAGACATTTTCAGCACCCCGGGAAACATATTGTAAGCTGTAATCAAGAAAGTTATGCCTCTATAAATTTAACAAGCTAACTTTTCTCCTCTCTTATATACGGTGTTTCAAAATTACGACGCCGAACATAGAAGGTTTGTAGAAAGTGTGTTGAGGGACAAAACGAGGATACGAACTTGTGTCCTGAAATGCCATCAAACGCCGCTACAGAGCGTCCTAGGTATAGGCGACGGCGGCTCTGTATGCACAAATTTTCAGGGACGATGAGAAGCATAAATGTATCAGTTTGAGTTAAGGTTCCCTGGTCCGGTACGAACGAGTCGAAAATTCTACTTGAAAATAATTCTGATACCTCTGACAGTGGAATACATGTAGCGGTACTGTTGTAGCTACGATTGTAGGGTAGGCGACTTTCAGAGATGGCGTTACAGACCAACAAAAGAAAAAAAATGCCCAGTAAACATGGGCTCTAAAATGCATAGCTGAGGTGGTATGGGCACTTTTCATCTTCGCTGTTGTGAAACATACCTCCTTTATTGAGAGGTGCTCACAACTCCTCAGATATGCTTTTTAGAACCTATGTTTATTCAACACTTTTCTCTTGCTTTGGTCCATACAAACACCTCAGAAAATTGCGTACCCTACGACTTAAGCAACAATAGTACAGGTACATGTATGCCAGGGTCAAAGGTATCAGAACGAGTTTCGCTTATAACTTTTGACTCGTCCCTTACGTCGAATTGATACATTTATCCTTCTTCATCGTTCCTGAAAGCATATAGCATAATCACGGAATTACATTGTATATACATACGTACATAGCCAGAGACTGGCGCCTACAACTTCCGATGCTGTATAGCTTTTCTGGACACCACAGGTTTCATCCTTATTTTGCTCCTCAGTACGCTCTTTACAACCCCTCGAAGTTTGTCGGCGCAGTTTTGAAACACCCATTACATAGGACGTATCGTTCCAGTATTCCAGTCCTCAGGCATGCTTTCATTTTCTCATTCGCTATATACGAGGGGTATTAGTGCATGTATTTCACGTATTAGATGTTGACCGTCAAATTTGATAAGCTCTGACACCATCCCATCTTCACCATGTGCATGCTTATTCTTCAGTTTATATAACACCGACTGGTCTTATTGGTTCTTCCCTTTCCTCTTCTCTTGCCTCTGCATTCCCCTTCTGTCCTTGTGGATCTCTTGATACTGAGCATATCTTCAAAGTATTCTACTGATCTCTGCAATATTGTTTTTCGTTTCTCATTATCTTAGCATTTCTAATTCTCCATATATTTCGTCTCGCTTGAAAATTTTTACAAAATATTACTTTCGAATAAATTTATTTCTGAAACATTGTGATTTATTAAATGTGATCGTGCCTAGGAAACGACATGTAGAGTTGCTGAGACACATGTAATAGTGCAAGTAATAGAATCGATAGTTAATTACGAATTATTTACAGAGGAATAGAAAAACAGGTAGAAGCGGACCTCAGGAAGGATCAGTTTGGGTTTTGGAGAAATGTAGAAACGCACGAATTGATACTAACCATACAACTTAACTCAGAAGATAAAGTGATGAAAGGCAAACCTGCGTTTAATGCACTTATACACTTTGAGAGAGCTTTGCCAATGTTGACTTGAATTCACTCTCTGAAATACTGAAGGTAGCACCGATGAAATACAAGTAGCTAAAGGTTATACACACCTTGTACAGATGAGTTTTTCTATTTGGAGAGCAAAATAGCACAGACGATGGACGAAGTAGAGAGGGTATAAAATGCAAATTGGCTATAGCAAAGAAAGCATTTCTGGAAAAGAAGGAATTGTTTAAACCGAGTATAAATTTAAGTGTTTGGAAGTCGTTTCAGAAGTTATTCGTCTGGGTTGGAACCTTGTATGGAAGTGAAACAAGGACGATAAGCAACTCAGACGAGAAGAGAATAAAAGTTTTTGAAGTGTGGTGCTGTAGAAGAATTCTCAAGATTAGATGGGTAAATCGCGCAACCAGTGAGAAGGTACTGAATCAAACTGGGGAGAAAAGCAAGTTTTGCACACCTTAATTAAATGAAGAGGGTCTGCTGATAGAACACACCATGAGGCCCTTCTACGAATCATCAGTTTGGTAATGGAAGGAAGTGTGTGTATGTGTTTGTTTAGGAGAGGGGAGGATGAATACACCAAGCAGGTTGAAATGGATCTAGGTTGCACCAGAGTTATTTGGAGATGAGGAGACTTACACAGGGTAGAGTAGCGTGGAGAGCTACATCAAACCGATCCTCGTACTGAAGACCACAACAACAAGAAGTGGAATATGCATGTAAATATGTATTTAATGGATACTTGCAAAATTCATCCGAATCAGTTTTATGAACTTCAAAAGATGACTTGAAAATCAAATCTAGATACTTCTCCTCTCCATGAATATAATTTTCAGTTTCATTAATATCAGAATCCTCATCACTGAACAGTTACTTTTATCTTATACACCCAATAAATTAGATTCCTACAACCCCGGTATCACCATCGTAATCGCTGCGTCTGTATGAACTCTTCCCTCTAAACATACATTTATGTGTACTCAGCATCCACAATCAACGAAACTTCAAACTGTAATCTGTTCCGACTGAGACCTTTGGCCCACTTCCACCATCCTTTATATTCCTATTGAAAAGATAGGTAAGTAATTAATCGTCGGACTATAACTACAAAGGTCTAGATATAGGTTACATTCTTCAATCTATCATTTGTCATTTCTTCTCTACATCCACATTTACATATATACTTTGATATCTTTGGTGTGTGGAGAAGGGTACTTTGTGTACCAGCGTCGCATTCCACCCCCTTTCCTCTTCCAGTCGCGAATAGTCAGAGGGAAAAACTGTTGTTGGTATGCCTCCGTACATGAGAAGCCCAATGATGCGGACACGTGCTGCACAGGTGAAAGTGATATTGAAACACATGTCGCGCCATATAATTGATCATCCTTCATCTTTCTCGGACAGGAAGCCACAAATCCCGTCTCCAGTAAAAAGTAGTCCAAGGAGCGGGTACTAAACATAGTTAGGCACGTGGAAGATCATCCGCCGCATTAAAAGAAATATAAAGAGAAGAAATATAAAGAGATTTCAAAAACGTTCGCAGCAATACGAAAGCAATATGACCGTGTAGTGCTTTAGGAAAACTACGGATATTCAAGGAAGGACAACGCGCACTTGTTGCAAAAACTGGTATTCGCGCGTTTCAAGGATGCTCCATACAATTTGCAGGATGAGCGTGACAGTGGCCTGCTACATTACGCACATCAAATTGCGGGTGACATAGGCTACAGTGATTTCGAGGGAAGCAGTGGATGGTTGTATAACTTGAAAACAGTGCTACAGAAGTGGAAGACATAAGATAATGAAATTTCAAATAAAGCATCAACTTGACGATTCACAGCAAACTGCGGAATCGGGCCGAAAATTTTTAGATGAGATAAACAAACTTATCCCGTTGTTCAATAAGCTATTTGTTTTCCATTCCTACCAATCGGGATATCAAGGGGAAGTGAATGTGAAAGAAACGCTGGAAATTAGAGGTGCCAAGAGAGTTTTTTGAAGATAAACTAACTTCAATGCCTCCACGCATTCGTATACAATTATGGCAACTGTTAATCTGGATGGTAAATTGGGTAGAAAACTATTTATTTTTCTGCGAGAATTTGGAGGTGCTCTGCCCCCTACTTTTCTTTCTTTCTTTGCAAGGCAGTAGCGCTTATTTATGTCACAGCAAGCAAAATTGGGAAAATGGGCCTTGGGAAAATGGGCCTAAGAGAGCTATAACTAAGGTATGAGCTCTGGCTTTGGGTCATAGCTGGTCAAAATAACTTATTTTTGCTTGATTCCTGGTCTGCTTATAGAAATCACACTCATTTAGAGCAAATTGTCCCTCCAGAAAAGTGTGAGGCATTGCAGTTCATACCATCTGGAACCACTGAACCAATTCAGCCTTTGGATGTTTGTTTTCTCCGCGGCTATAAAACATACCGTCACACTACCTGTTTTGAAATTCATGGACATTTAGTAGGAGTGAACAATATATTGCATGACTCCTCTAGGAGTACACACTCTCGCAATTTTAACCGTAGACCACATCGTGATACACAACGCCTCTCTTGCAGTACTTGCCGCTGGACTTGGGTGAGCATCTTCGTAACGCTTTCGCGCCATCTAAAGGAACGTGTGTTAAAACGCGCTGAGCTTCTTCGGATCTTCTATGTTTCCTCTATGTGTCTGCCTGTCTCCCTCGGCTGTACAGGCTCATCATAACCAAATGAAGCTTCATTAAGATCCTCCCACGTTCTACATGTAAAGCCGCGACGTCTCTGTGTTTGTCGTACGACATTTAAATGATGCCGTCATTGTGGGTCGCCAAGCGTCTCGAATGCCTTAAAAAAATCGGGTATATGACGCTCAGTGGCTAAAATGTGACGCGCTTGTGATTAATAAATGACGCAAAAAAATCACCAAGCAGGAGTTGTGCGACATAAGCGAAAGTTGGTAGGCGTGTTCCTCCTACATCTGACAGATGCTGTTTGTTAAGATTTCGCGCCAGTCGCATAAGAGTGGCGCTAATAGCGCCGCTATGAGTATGCAGATCAGGTTGACTTTAAATATACGCTGTAACGGTCGTGAGCGTTAGTTACTTTTGAGATTGGACGTGGTGAGTTGATGTTAGTCAGCAATGCCTTTAAGGCGACAAAGACGCCGTTATCCTAACTGAGTTTGAACGAAGATGTGTAATGGGGCTACTAGAAGGTCGATATTCCTTGTGCGATACTGCAGAAAGACATGGCACAAAAAAAGGCTCTGTACCTGATTTCTGGCAGCGGTAGTCGTGGGAAATGGCCGCAAGAAGACCGGACTCTGTCGCGCTACCGAAAGGGAAGACCATCGTGTTCGGCATATAGCTCTGGCGTATCGCACTTCACCTGCAGCAGTTGGTACCTCAGCGAGACAACAAACTGTTACAAAGCGAAAGGACAGCTCCGAGCCAGTCGCCCTCTAGCGTACATTCCACATACCAAAAACCACAGCCATTTCAGTGGTGTCAAGAAAGGGCTCATTGGAGGACAAGGTGCAGGCCTCTTGTATTTACTGATGAAAGATGGTTCTTCCTCGGTGCCAATGATGGCCATGTGTTGGTAAGAAGGAAACCAGTTGAAGGCCTGCAACCACCCAGCCTGCGTGCTAGATGCACTGGACCAATATGTACTGGACCTATGCCTGGCGTTATGGTCTCGGGTTCGATTTCGTATGACAGCAGGAGCACTCTCGTGGTCATCCCACGCACCCTGACTGCAAATTTGTATGTACGACACTGGCCATTAAAATTGCTACACCACGAAGATGACGCGCTACAGACGCGAAATTTAACCGACAGGAAGAACATGCTGTTATATTAAAATATTTAGCTTTTCAGAGCATTCACACAAGGTTGGCACCGGTGGCGACACCTACAACGTGCTGACATGAGAAAAGTTTCCAACCGATTTCTCAAACACCAGTTGACCGGCGTTGCCTGGTGAAACGTTGTTGTGATGCCTCGTGTAAGGAGGAGAAATGCGTACCACCGCGTTTCCGCCTTTGGTAAAGGTCGGATTGTAGCCTATCGCGATTGCGGTTTATCGTATGGCGACATTGCTGCTCGCGTTGGTCGAGGTCCAATGACTGTTAGCAGAATATGGAATCGATGGGATCAGGAGCGTAATACGGAAGGCGGTGCTGGATTCCAACGGCCTCGTATCCCTAGCAGTCGAGATGACAGGCATCTTATCCGCATGGCTGTAACGGATCGTGCAGCCACGTCTCGATCCCTGAGTCAACAGATGGGGACGTTTGCAAGACAACAACCATCTGCACGAACAGTTCGACGACGTTTGCAACAGCACGGACTATCAGCTCGGATACGATGGCTGCGGTTACCCTTGACGCTAAATCACAGACAGGAACGCCTCCGATGGTGTACTCAACGACGAACCTGGGTGCACAAATAGGGAAACGTCATTTTTTCGGATGAATCCAAGTTCTGTTTACAGCATCATGATGGTCGCATCCGTGTTTGGTGACATCGCGGTAAACACACATTGGAAGCGTGTATTCGTCATCGCCATACTGGCATATTACCCATCGCTATGGTATGGGCTACCATTGGTTACACGTCTCTGTCACCTATTGTTCGTATTGACGGCACTTTGAACAGTGGACGTTACATTTCAGATGTGTTACGACCCGTGGCTCTACCCTTCATTCGATCTGTGCTAAACCCTACATTTCAGCAGGATAATGCATGACCGCATGTTGCAGGTCCTGTACGGGCATTTATGGACACAGAAAATGTTCGACTCCTGCCCTGGCCAGCACATACTCCAGATCTCTCACCAATTGAAAACATCTGGTCAATGGTGACCGAGCAACTGGCTCATCACAACACGCCAGTCACTACTCTTGATGAACTGTGGTATGGTGATGAAGCTGCATGGGCAGCTGTACCTTTACACTCCATCCAAGCTCTGTTTGACTCAGTGCCCAGGCGTATCAAGGCCGTTATTACGGCCAGAGGTGGTTGTTCTGGGTACTGATTTCTCTGGATCTGTGCACCCAAATTGCGTGAAAATGTAATCACATGTCAGTTCTAGTATAATATGTTGTTCAATGAATACCCGTTTATCATCTGCATTTCTTCTTGGTGTAGCAGTTTTAATGGCCAGTAGTGTAAATGTGTTGATACGACCTTTCATGCTGCTGTTCACGAACAACATTGTACAGGGTGTTTCCAACAGAATAACGCTCGATTATATATCGCTGTTGTAACCCAATATGCTCTACAGAGTGTCGACGAGTTGCCTTAGCCTTCTCGATCGCCAGATCTTGCTCCAGTCGACTAATTGTGGAATACCATCGGACGACAACTACAAAGTCATCCACACCCAGAAATATCCGTCCCTGTAGTGACCGACCAAATGAAACAGGTATGGAACTCCATTCCACAGACAACCATCCGGCACCTGTGCAACACAATGAATGAACGTTCGCACGGTTGCATTCCATTCAAAATTCTGGCTGTTGCACCTCTTATTAATGTATCAGCATTTCACATTTGCAATGACTTATCTCGTGCTTGCATTAGCCTGTGAACTTCCAATGTTAAACACTTAAATGTGTTACCTAGACAAAGGTATCCCAGAATTTTCGTTGCTATACGTTAATTGTTTTTTGATGTTGCGATTTCTTTTTCCGTCAGAGTAGTATGGAAGTATGGGTTTAACATGCTAGGGATTGTATAAGCATTGTATTCTTTACGCTTAACGCATTATGTAGAGCGTATTGTTACGTCTCCTTAAAAAAATTATCAATTACTGTGCTGGTAAACTTCTACGTTATTTGATTCAAAGACAGCTGGGCAAAACTGAACGTACTCAGACAGTTCTCTCTCTACGTATTCTGGTCATCACCAAAGTGACACACAATATATTTTAGCGCAACGCAATCTGAGTTTCAATAATCCCTACAAAAGAATGGCCCTGTCTAACAATAACCTATACCTTTCATGAATCACTTACCTCACAAAAATCTTCGTTACTCGAGCTACTGCAATACAGTGAGCACCACTACTGCCAGCTAAATAAAATATTCAAACTACTGAAGGCACTAACTACTGACAGGCATAGTTAGCAAATGAGATTTTGATAGAGAACAAACAATGTATTTACCTTAATAGCGTTCAAAAGTCATAATATATATAATGTTGTGACTTCCAATTAAACAAATTTCCTTTTCCTGACGCACACACGTCCAGATCGTCCGCTCAAAACTCTTGCATCTCTCTCTCCACATCCACCACTGCTGGCGGCTCACCTCGCACTGCACAACGGTACCCGCTGTCCACATCCAACTGTCCAACACTACGGAAGCGAATATTCCAACAATGAGTCCAACCAGCCACAAACAGCACACAGCGCAGTCAGTGATTTTCACACAGAGCGCTACGTGGCGTTACCAACATAAAAACCTAAACAGTCTACTTACAGTATCACACAATAAGTGCACTTCACAAATATGATAAAGTTCAGAAGTTAAAGGGTAAATATCTTCTTCAAAGAGCGATTATTGGCCCATATGTCGCGTTATGTTCTTCAAAGTAATAAATATCTTGTACTACATTCTTTATGGAAAATTTCAAAGTCGATTCTCTCGAAAAATTTTGAGAGCTAGATTCACTTGTTTTCGATGATTGGTAGACTCTAAGGAAAAAAAAAAGATAAAAAGGAAAATAAAAACGACGCACCACGAAGGAATCATCGGAGTGGGACGGAAATCAGAAGATGTGACGTACATGTGCAGACAAACAAATGATTGCAGTTTAACAGAATCGATGATTTATTCAAGAGAACAAGCTTCACAAACAGACCAAGTCAATAACGCGTTCAAATGGCCCTGAGCAGTATGGGACTTAACATCTGAGGTCATCAGTTCCCTAGAACTTAGCACTACTTAAACGTAACTAACCGAAGGACATCACACACATCCATGCCCGAAGCAGGATTCGAACCTGCGACCGTAGCGGTCGCGCTGTTCCATACTGAAGCGCCTAGAACCGCTCGGCCAACCCGGCTGGCTCAATAACTCGTTGTTCCACCTCTGGCCCTAACGTAAGTAGTTTTTCCTCTTGGCACTGACTGATGGAGTTGAAGGCTGTCCTCCTGAAGGATATCGTGCCAAATTCTGTCCAATCGGGGCGTTAAATCGTCAAAACCCTGAGGTGGTTCGAAGGCCCTGCGAATAATGCTCCAAAAGTTCTCAACTGGGAAGAGATCCTGGGAATTTCCTGGCCAGGGTAGGGTTAGGAAGCACGAAGGCAAGTAGTAGAAACTCTCACGTGTGCGGGCGGGCATTATCTTGCTGAAATGTAAGCCTAGTATAGATTGCCATGAAGGGTTGCCACCAAACAGTGCGTATAATAACGACGAAGTACACTTCATCAAGATAATACCCGTCCGCATACGACGAGAGTTTCTACTATCTTGGCCAGCTAGGTCGTCGGATCTCTCCCCAACCGAGAACGTTCGGAGCATTATGGGCAGGGCCCTCCAATCATCTCGGATTTTAGACGACCTAACACGCCAATTGGACAGACTATGGCACGTTATGCCTCAGGATGACATCATACAATTGTACCAGCCAGCACCAAGCAGAGTAACTGCTTGCATAAAGGCCAGAGGTGGAACAACACGTTATTGACTTAGTCGCTTTTTTCGTTTTGGGTTATGAACTTAAGGAGTGATCTAACCCAGATGACCGCTCGATGCCGACAGGCCGCCATGTTATCCTCTGCGACGTGGCGCCATTCGGATGCGGTATGAAGAAGCGTGGTGGCAGCCCACCATCCTTTCAATCATTGTCGGCTTCCCAGAGGCAGGAGGCTTTTTAGGATTCTGTTCCTGAAACGGTGCAAACAAAATTCTTATAAGATCACTTTTTTCCTTCTTTGTCTGTCTCCCCATTCGACTGTTAGGACCCGTTTTTCTCAGGATCGAGTAGCGGTATCAAATTGAAATTTACGTCACATACGAGAGTGAGTCAAATTAAAACCTTAAATTTGTAATAACAAATCGAAAGTTTGCGCCGTTATTCTGTAAGTTGGTAAGCATGTTACAAACAGCGTGCAGAATGGCCTGTAGGTGGCAAGATAGTGCAGATGCACACATACCGTCGCAGGATCAGTACAAAGATGGCCGTCCCACTTGCGACTTGCACCAGGGAAGAACAGCGTTCTGTTATTCGGCTTTTGCGTAGTGAAGGTGTGAAACCTACGGAAATTCATCGACGAATGAAGGTTCAGTATGGTGATGCATGTTTGTCACAGCAGCAAGTCTACGAATGGAGTAGGAAGTTCGCAAATGGTGTGACTTCAGTGGAAGATGCTCCTCGTCCAGGTCAGGCCCAACCAGTTGTGACTTCACAGAACATTGCAGCAGTTGAAGCCGTAGTGAAGGAAAACCGCCGAGTGACACTGAATGACACTGCAGCATGTTTACAGGTTAGTCATGGGTCAGCACACCACATTGTGCATGATGTGCCCCAGTCTCGCAAAGTGTCTGGAAGATAGGTGCAACGGCAGCTGACTTCTGAAATGAGAGAACGATGTGTTGATGCTTGTGCAGAACTTCTTCGGCCCTTTGAACAGGAAGGTGATGGCTTCGTTGCAAGAATCGTTACTGGGGACGAAACCTGGGTTCACTTCCACCAACCGGAAACGAAGAGAGCGAGCAAGGAATGGCGCCAGTCCTCATCACAAAAACCAAAGAAGTTTCGAACAGAACCATCAGCAGGGAAGGTTATGCTGCGTCTCTTTTGGGACGAAAAATGCGTCATTTTGGAGCATTAGATGCCTAGAGGGACCACAGTAACCAGTGCATCATACACAGATCTCTCTAAAAAATCATCTGAGAGCTGCAATCAAATCAAAGCGACGTGGATTTCTGTCAGCAGGTGTCCTTTTGCAACATGGCAACGCAAGGCCCCACACTGCCCGTACAACAGTTGCTATTCAATACCTCCTCATTAGTTATGTGATCTACCCATCTAATCTTCAACACTCTTCTGTAGCACCACATTTCAAAAGCTCATATTCTCTTCTTGTCCAAACTATTTATTGTCCATGTTTCACTTCCATACATGGCTACGCTCCATACAAATACTTTCAGAAACGACTTCCTGCAATTTGAGTGTCTTCCTCATCCACCATACTCGCCAGACCATGTCCCAAGTGATTTACATATGTTTCGACCACTCAAAGACGCAACTGGAGGAAAGAAGTTCTGTTCTGATGAAGAGGTACAGTCATGGACAAAATGAAGCGAGACCCCTCGCCTTTCCGTTATGCTGATCTGCACAGCTTTAAAGTCTGCTACACAGCATAACAGGCGAGGCGACGAAGTGCTACCAACATACCATGCACAGGCGTGAAACTGACAAACTATGTGAACTTTGTCAGACTGTTTTCAATCATGTGTAAGACTATGTTAATGCTGAATAGTGTGTTAAACACAACACGTAAATATAAGATATAAATGAAAGAAGAAACGCTAGTTAGTATGAACAGTACTAATAACAATGAATTTCAGCTTATCGAGATAACACAACTGTACTAGTAAGAAAAAGTACCCCAGATCGTTACGAATTAGCGAAATATTATGCGCATTCGGCCGCGAAACAGTTTGTGTCATCTTTCAGACCAGTCATAGTGGATTATCGTTGTTGACCTACCATGAGTGTGTGCAAATTTAGCAATGCGTGAAGATTAGTAACGACATTCAGATATTCAGTGCCACACGTAAGTCAATTCAATTATTGACAGAAACGGAAAAAGGAAGGCAGTAACAAGTATGAAATTCTACAAGAGTTTCATATTGACATCCACTGTGGGCCAGTACAGAATAAATGTAGCAATTAAACGTATTGGGGGGGGGGGGGGGGGCGAGAATTTCTTAAAATTGCTTTACTGCCTCCATCGAGATTAGTACCGAAAACAAACCAGACCTCCCTTGCAGTAGTAAACACCTTTCACTACGCTAGCAGACAACCCAGGCAAACAGCCCTCTATTGTTGCCCCAGACATGAATAAGACAGCAACGCAATGGAAATGGCAAAATGATCTGCAGTTTCTGTTGCATAGAGCTTTATGTACTCTAAAACATGAATTTTCTACCTTTATGTCACTACTTATGTGACAATCATTCGGGATGTTAATCGAGATAAGAAAATAGTGTTATTACCTAGTCACGGCAACTGGTTCTACACAAAGCTGGAGAGTACTCTGAAGGACAGTAACAGGTGCAAACATGTAACTCTTTTGTATAGGTTGTGAATAAATAGTTGCCACTATTGAAGATCCAATCCTCGTATCGTCTTACATATGATTGAAAACGATCTGACAAAGTTTGAATGGTTCGTCAATTTCACGCCTGTGCATAGTATGTTGGTATCACTTCGTCGCCTTGCCTGTTATACAGTGTAACAGACTATAAAGCTGTGCGGATCTGCATAACGAAAAGCCGAGGAGTCTCGATCGTTTTGCAGACGACTGTACGCCACACGGTGCATGAATGGTTGCGTGGACTACTAAAATAATTTATTTCTAAAGGAATTTATGCACTTTGTAAGCGATGGAGGACTTGCATTGAGTGTGGGGGAGATTATGTTGAAAATTGATGCAGCTTTGTACCACTTCTGCACAATAAATTATATTAAAAAAATATTGAAGGTTTTGATTTGATTCATCCTCGTACTCACGTCTACGGTCTCCGAGCCGTATAAAATATTTAATTTTGTACGTTAATGAAGTCAAAAGGTACCGCCATTTATGTCACGTGTTTTGATCCTCGCAAACTCACTCACTGAAACTTATAGATGAACTACCTGTCTGTAAATATATAATTCAAATAGTTCAAATGGCCCTGTGCACTATGGGACTTAAGTTCTGAGGTCATCAGTCCCCTAGAACTTAGAACTACTTAAACCTAACTAACCAAAGGACATCATACACATCCATGCCCGAGGCAGGATTCGAACCTACGACTGTAGTGGTCGCGCTGTTCCAGACTGTAGCACCTAGAACCGCCCTGCCACTTCGCCGGGTAACTATACAGGGTGTTACAAAAAGGTACGGCCAAACTTACAGGAGACATTCCACACACACAAATAAAGAAAAGATGTTATGCGGACATGTGTCCGGAAACGCTTAATTTCCATGTTCGAGCTCATTTTAGTTTCGTCGGTATGTACTGTACTTGCTCGATTCACCGCCAGTTGGCCCAATTGAAGGAAGGTAATGTTGACTTCGGTGCTTGTGTTGACATGCGACTCATTGCTCTACAGTACTAGCATCAAGCACATCAGTACGTAGCATCAACAGGTTAGTGTTCATCACGAACGTGGTTTTGCAGTCAGTGCACTGTTTACAGATGCGGAGTTGGCAGATGTCCATTTGATGTATGGATTAGCACGGGGCAATAGCCGTGGCGCGGTACGTTTGTATCGAGTCAGATTTCCAGAACGAAGGTGTCCCGACAGGAAGACGTTCGAAGCAATTGATCGGCGTCTTAGGGAGCTCGGAACATTCCAGCCTATGACTCGCGACTGGGGAAGACGTAGAACGACGAGGTCACCTGCAATGGACGAGGCAATTCTTCGTGCAGTTGACGATAACCCTAATTTCAGCGTCAGAGAAGTTGCTGCTGTACAAGGTAACTTGACCATGTCACTGTATGGAGAGTGCTACGGGAGAACCAGTTGTTTCCGTACCATGTACAGCGTATGCAGGCACTATCAGCAGCTGATTGGCCTCCACTGGTACACTTCTCATTTCACTGCAAATGTTCTCTTTACGGATGAGGCTTCATTCCAACGTGATCAAATTGTAAATTTTTGCAATCAACATGTGTGGGCTGACGAGAATCCGCACGCAATTGTGCAATCACGTCATCAACACAGATTTTCTGTGAACGTTTGGGCAGGCATTGTTGGCGATGTCTTGATTGGGCCCCATGTTCTTTCACCTACGCTCAATGGAGTACGTTATCATGATTTCATACGGGATACTCTATCTGTGCTGCTAGAACATGTGCCTTTACAAGTACGACACAACATGTGGTTCATGCACGATGGAGCTCCTGCACATTTCAGTCGAAGTGTTCGTACGCTTCTCAACAACAGATTCGGTGACCGATGGATTGGTAGAGGCGGACCAATTCCATGACCTCCACGCTCTCCTGTCCTCAGCCCTCTTGACTTTCATTTATGGGAGCATTTGAAATCTCTTGTCTACGCAACCCCGGTACCAAATGTAGAGACTCTTTGTGCTCGTATTGTGGACGGCTGTGATACAATACGCCATTCTCCAGGGCTGCATAAGCGCATCAGGAATCCCATGCGACGGAGAGTGGATGCACGTATTCTCGCTAACGGAGGACATTTTGAACATTTCCTGTGACAAAGTGTTTGAAGTCAGGCTGGTACGTTCTGTTGCTGTGTGTTTCCATTACATGATTAATGTGATTTGAAGAGAAGTAATAAAATGAGCTCTTAACATGGAAAGTAAGCGTTTCTGGACACATGTTCACATAACATATTTTCTTTCTTCGTGCGTGAGGAATGTTTCCTGAAAGTTTGGCCGTACCTTTTTGTAACACCCTGTATAATTATGTCTGTCCAGAGTGCTCAGGGCGTGAGTCCTATTCGAACTTGGCTGCTTTTTCTCGTTCAAGTAGCCCGTCAGCTGGCATCACCTGGGTCTGTTGCATGGCAGTCAGACGAGCTACCCCCTCAGCTTTGGAGGTGGTATAAATCCTCGCAGGCAACATAATTATCACTTTTGATAGCTGTTATGCGAAAGGCTCAGATTTTATTGCTGTAACAACGTGCGATACAATCGGTGTTAAGTCTGATTCGTTCTCAAGGCCTGTAGCAATGGAAATCTCGCGTGACGCGTTGTACGTTGTTACGTGTGCGCGTATTGTTTGTTACGAATGGCGTCACGAAGTGGTTGCGGGCTTACGATCCACGACCGAGTGCACGGTTGTGCGAACTTCTTTTAGGAACGAGCAAAGTGCCGCTCGTGCTACTCACGCCGTGTGCACGTCGCCGGCAGAACGGAGCTGCAGGCGGCTGTGGCGCCAGGGCTGGCAACACGCACACCGGAAGCGGCGCATCTGCCCGCCGCCTACAGTGTGTACAGCGGCAGCCCGGCGGCCGCGCGGGTCCGTGAGGCTGCAGCCGGCAGCCGCGAAACGTCCCACCCAGGTACGTAGCCCGACGTTTTTTTTTACGTTTAAGAGAGGCAAACCTACGTTTATAGCATTTGTAGACTTAGAGAAAGCTTTTGACAATGCTGACTGGAATACTCTCTTTCAAATTCTGAAGGTGGCAGGGGTAAAATACAGGGAGCGAATGGCTATTTACAATTTGTACAGAAACCAGATGGCAGTTATAAGAGTCGAGGGGTATGAAAGGGAAGCAGTGGTTGGGAATGGAGTAAGACAGGGCTGTAGCCTCTCCCCGATGTTATTCAATCTGTATATTGAGCAGGCAGTGAAGGAAACAAAAGAAAAAATCGGAGTAGGTATTAAAATCCATGGAGAAGAAATAAAAACTTTGAGGTTCGCCGATGACATTGAAATTCTGTTAGAGACAGTAAAGGTCCTGGAAGAGGAGCAGAATGGAATGCAGTGTCTTGAAAGGAGGATATAAGATGAAAATCAACAAAAGCAAAACGAGGATAATGGAATGTAGTCAAATTAAGTCGGGTGATGCTGAGGGAATTAGATTAGGAAATGAGACACTTAAAGTAGTAAACGAGTTTTGCTATTTGGGGAGCAAAATAACTGATGATGGTTGAAGTAGAGAGGATATAAAATGCAGACTGGCAATGGCAAGGAAAGCGTTTCTGAAGAAGAGAAATTTGTTAACATCGAGTATAGATTTAAGTGTCAGGAAGTCGTTTCTGAAAGTATTTGTATGGAGCGTAGCCATGTATGGAAGTGAAACATGGACAATAAATAGTTTGGACAAGAAGAGAATATGCGCTTTTGAAATGTGGTGCTACAGAAAAGTGCTGAAGATTAGATGGGTAGATCACATAACTAATGAGGAGGTATTGAATAGCATTGGGGGGAAGATAAATTTGTGGCACAACTTGACTAGAAGAAGGGATCGGTTGGTGGGACATGTTCTGAGCCATCAAGGAATCATCAATTTAGTATTGGAGGGCAGCGTGGAGGGTAAAAATCGTAGGGGGAGACCAAGAGATGAATACACTAAGCAGATTCAGAAGGATGCAGGTTGCAGTAGTTACTGGGAGATGAAGAAGCTTGCACAGGATAGGGTGGCATGGAGAGCTGCATCAAACCAGTCTCAGGATTGAAGATCACAACAACAACCGGGGCCCAGTATTTAGAAACTAAGCTCGCTGGACATAGTGTTAGTCTCCGCACTAAAAGAGAACACTGGTACATTTTGATCGCTGTACATCAGGAGTTTGCCGCAGTGGATACAGCGGTTCCCGTGAGATTACGGAAGTTAAGCGCTGTCGGGCGTGGTCGGCACTTGGATGGGTGACCATCCAGGCCGCCATGCGCTGTTCCATTTTTCGGGGTGCACTCAGCCTCGTGATGCCAATTGAGGAGTTACTCGAATAGTAGCGGCTTCGGTCAAGAATACCATCATAAATACCGGGAGAGCGGTGTGCTGACCCCACACCCCTCCTATCCACATCCTCCACTGACAAGGGAACCACCCCATCGCACCCCCCTCAGATTTAGTTATAAGTTGGCACAGTGGATAGGCCACGAAAAACAGAACACAGCTCAATCGAGAAAACATGAAAAAGTTGTATGGAACTATGAAAGAAATAAGGAGAAATATACAAACTGAGTAGTCCATGCGCAAGATAGGCAACATCAAGGATAATGTGAGATCTGGTGCGCCGTGGTCCCATGGTTAGCGTGAGCAGCTGCATAGCGAGAGGTCTTTGGTTCAAGTATTCCCTCAAGTAAAAAGGTTTAATTTTTTACTTTCAGACAATTATTATCTGTTCGTCCGTCCGCCCGATGCGAGGTAACTGCGCCGTAGTATGGGGACGCTACACCTAAACAAACATGGAAACACACGACGTCAGTCGACCACAGCGCACAGAAGAGAGAGTATTCCTGCTAACGAGGCTCCCTGGCTGGCAGTTGACTGTTCGCTACTTTGGACGAGAGTGCATTAAATACGTGAGATGTATTCGGTGGGCAATATGAGTCCAGCAAATGTAGCTCGCGACTTCAATAATAAGGTCAATGAATATTTTCCTGTGGAGGAATCGGTTGACCTATGACCTTGCGATCAAATGTTTTCGGTTCCCATTGGAGAGGCACGTCCTTTCGTCTACTAATCGCACGGTTTTGCAGTGCGGTCGCAAAACACAGACACTAAACTTATTACACTGAACAGAGACGTCAATGAACGAACGGGCAGATCATAACTTTGCGAAAATAAAGAAAGTAAACTTCTCACTCGAGGGAAGACTTGAACAAAGGACCTCTCGTTGCGCAGCTGCTCACGCTAACCACGGGACCACGGCGCTCCTGAGCTCACACTATCCTTGATGTTGCCTATGTTGCGCATGGACTACTCAGTTTGTATATATTGCTTATTTTTTCATAGTTCCACACAATTTCTTCCTGTTTTCTCGATTGATCTGTGTTCAGTTTTTCAAGGCCTATCCCCTGTGTCAACTTATAACTAAATCTGAGGGGGGTGCGATGGGGAGGTTTCCTCGTGAGGGTGACATTGCGGTCGATGGTACCGGTAGGCCTTTCGTGGCCTGAAGACGGGGTAGATTAGGAGTTCCCAACCCGCGGGCAGCATGCGGTCCGTAGCAATTACCAGTGCGAGTCAAGAAGAGGGCATCTATCACACGATGGGTAAAAAGAATTCCGTTTATGTAAGTTGTTTTCAATCTGGAACTCCTACCACACGATGCTATGCTATTCTCTCAATGGTCCATCCCATTCTATCTTTTCTCTGTAAAAAAGCGATAAAAACGCAGAACATTAACATGCGTAATATGGCGTATTGACTAGAAGAAGGGATCGGTTGGTAGGGGATATTATGAGGTATCAAGGGATCGGCAATTTAGTACTGGAGAGCAGCGTGGAGGGTAAAAATCGTAAAGGGGGACCAAGAGATGAATACACTAAACAGATTCAGAAGGATGAAGGTTGCAGTAGGTACTGGGAGATGAAGGAGCTTGCACTGGATAGGGTAGCATGGAGTGCTGCATCAAACCAGTCTCAGGACTGAAGACCACAACAAGAACAACAACAACAACAATTCGTAAACACTTGCTTATGATTTTTATTATGTGGTAAGAAGAGACTGGCAGATGCTCTCATGAATATAACAAACTCAGATGCTATTTTGGAAATGTATTTCGAGAAAATTCTGATTCTGTTATTATCATGAGAGCGGCTGTATGGGTTGTATGGTATCAAAAATGCTTCTCTGATTATTGCTGTTCGGATTCCAACGCGATGTATTATTTTTGTCCCAAGGGAAATGAGTCATGTTGTCCATATCAGCGTGTAGCGTCTGGAGGAACTGTTAATACTTATAGGTACAAAAACTCTTTACTTCGAGCAGTGACAGAAGCTATCAAGCCTGAGTTTAATAATCTAGTTACTCTTAAAAATGTTTTGCAGCTAATACACAAAAGCTTAATGTCACTCAACATGAAAATTTTGAAGCTTGCACAGGATAGAGTAGCATGGAGAGCTGCATCAAACCAGTCTCTGGACTGAACACCACAACATCAACAATATGGCGCAGGAAAACTGTTGGAATTCAAAACAGTTTCCAGCAGCCTCAGAAGGGAGAAGTACAGGTCCTGTATCGTTTTCCAGGGAATCTTATACCATTCTCCCTGCAACATTGTGGCAAGTTGATGTGACGAAGATGGAGATGGACAGCGACCGTGCACCCATCTCTCGAAAATACACTACAAAAGGGCTCAATAATATCGAGATCTGGTGCGACCAAGCAACGTAGGACAATTCAACCTCGTGCCCACCAAAACCAGTCCTCAATGGTACGAGTCGTGTAAGCAGCGGTCCCGTCGTCTTGGAAAACAGCGTCACCGCAGGGGAACAAACACAGTATCACGGGATGGACCTGATCACCCGACATTTCAAAGTGCCCATGGGACCCACGCGATACCACGATGTGGTTGCCCAAATCATCACCGAACCCCCGCCAGATTTCACTCCTGGGCCGTACACTCGGGGAGAAGTCCGAAGCAGCGTCCAATAAGATCCACCCGACTAATTGTCTTTCTTCCGTAGTTGCATACTCCAGGTTTTACGGCTTCCTCTTGTGGGTACTGCCATCGCTGATGAGTTGTTTCGCCGTCGAGTTCCCTGCTTCTGGAGTTCCCTTCGTGTTATTTCCTGCTAACGGAATACGCTAGTGCGAGATTCAGTCCGGAAGTGACTTTTGCAGCTGTCGTATTTTTCGTCACAGTTCTCTTCAACGACCGTTTGTCACGATAACACACACTTTCGTTCGTGTATGAGTTAGCGGATGGTGTTGTTCAGTTTGCTCTGTATGATGTATAAATCTTCGATACAGTACCATCTGAAAAACCAAACACTTCTGTTCCGGAGTTACTGAAGGACCCACTGTACGAGCACCAACAATTAGCCCACGGTTGATTTCACTTAGCTCCGAAGTAATGCAATCACAAACTATGCACTACACTACTCTGACCACGACACACACTTACTACGTACGAGGGAACACCCAAAAAACCCTGAATTATTTTTAAAAGGTATGTATTTTCATATTTCTTACAAAACAACTTCATCCCTTTCGAAATACTCTGCATTACGAGTAATACAATTGTCCCAGCGGTGCTTCCACTGTTCGAAACACTTTTGTAGTCATTTTTAGAATGGCTGATAGCTCCTCCTTCGATTTTTTCTTTTCTTCAGTGTTGTCAAATCGGTGTCCTTTAAGGCCCCTTTTCATGCGTGGAAATAACGAAAAGTGGCACGGAGCCAGGTCGGGCGGGTAAGGTGTGTGGGGCAGCGGAACCAGGCCATTTTTAGCCAAGAACTGTCTGAGGTGGCTGTCTGTTCAGGCGCGTTGTCGTGCTGGAAGAACCAGTCTCCTGTCTGTAACAAGTCGGGTCTTTCTTGACGAACACTGTTGCTCAATCTTCTTAAAACTTCCAAATAAAACGTTTGATTGACGGTCTGACCTGGGAGAACAAACTCTGAATGAACTACGCCCTTGGCATCAAGAATGCAAATCAGCGTTGTTTTAGTGTTTAATTTGACTTGACGACATTTATTTGGAAGGGGCGGCGATGATGTCTTCCATTGGCTTCACTGCTGCTTTGTGTCTGGAACGTACACTTAGCACCATGACTCATCACCAGTAATCACCCTTGACAAAAAATCTGAATCAGTTTCAAGCTGTTATTTCAAAGCACGACGTGTTTCATCTCGATGTTCCTTTTGATTGTCAGTCAGAACCTGAAGAACAAATTTGGCGGCAACTCTTTTCGTTTTCAAATCTTCCGTTAAAATTCTCTGAACTGAGCTCCAAGATAATCCACTAATTACTTTTGAATAATTGTGGGAGTGAGTGAACAGTGATCAATGTGTTACAAATATTTACTATCAAAACCAGTCTTGATCACAATTTATTTATTACAGTGACCGGTTTCGACCACTACTGTGGTCATCTTCAGACCAATGAGTAAGAACCTCCTTCTAGTGGTAAATCACTACCACCAGAAGGAGGTTCTTACTCATTGGTCTGAAGATGACCACAGTAGTGGTCGAAACCGGTCACTGTAATAAATAAATTGTGATCAAGACTGGTTTTGATAGTAAATATAATTCACTACTCTCTAACAGTTGGTCAGTTGTCTGTCAACGGTCTGTGAGCACAAGCTCTCCAGTTTTTTCAATATTTTCGTGGATTCGGGCAGTTGATGGACGTCCAGAACGAGATTCGTCATCAATCAACATGCCACCATTTTTAAATCGAGCAAACCGCTCGTAAACTTGAGCTTTTCCCATAGCGTCATCTTGGTCAGCTGTTTCCAACATCAAAACAGTTTGAGCAGCATTTTTGCCGAGAAAACAAAATTTCACAGTTGCACGTTGCTCGCTTAAGCTTGCCATCATAGAAAACGAAATAAGAACAAAGCATTACTAGCAAAAACAATCGCTGCAGATGAGCAGAACAAGCCAGGTCGACAACAAAGGTGGCAACAAACTGGCGATGACTTGCGCTACACACGCCTAGCGGTAGAAATGCGTATTATACAAGCTCCCCCATGGCAATGTTATTCCGGCTTATTTTCCCCCCTCGTATTGAGGACATTGCTCAGGTACAGTTCACGATCAAATACAGCAGCGCAATCTGCAGGCTTGGCCAGAATCTGCACTTATATTCAAGTATGAATTTATCGCGGTGTATCCATATTTTTGGGCAACAGCTAAAGGTCACGGTTGTGATGTGGTGCATATGTGTCAGTCGATAAATGGAATCAGAACAGAAGGATGGGTTCCAGAATCACCTTGACCTTTTTGCCGCATGGTGTAACCAGCGACTCCTGACAATCAATCCTTCCAAGACCCAGGCAATCATCGTAGGTCGTAGCACTCGCTAGTTCCGGCTCCTGGATTTCTCCCTTACCGTCTGCGCCCGTCCTGTCCGCCTCTCCCCCACCCTCACCTACCTTGGCCTCACCATTGACCGTCAACTCACCTGGATCCCTCATCTTCGCTCCATCCAATCCAAAGCCCACAACCGCCTCCGACTCCTCAAACTCCTCTCTGGCCAGACATGGGGGGTTGCACCCCTCTACCATCCTACACACATACAAATCCTTAATCTGTCCCATCCTCTGTTATGCCAGTCCCACCTGGATATCCGCCCCCCCCCCCCCAAATTCTATAAGTCCCTCCAGATCCTTGAGCGTCATGCACTCTGCCTCACATCCTGTATACGCCTCCCATCCCACACGCAGATCCTCTGTGACCTCATTCCTTTCCCCCATCTGCTCCTATTCCTCAAACATATCCGCATACTCTACCCCTCCCACCGCCTTGATCCCCCTCACCCCCTGGTTGCTCCTCTCCTCTCCTGCCCCCGCCCCCTGCCACGCCTTCACTGTTGTGCTCCCCTACCCTCCATCTCTACATCCTTCATCTCCTTTCCCAAGGTGGCTTCCATCAATGCCCCCTCCCAGATTATGCCCTCTCTCCCTCCATCTATCCCTCCTATCAACTCTGATCCTCACCCCCCTCCTTTCCTCTGTTCTTCCCCTGGGCTCCCACTTCCCCCCTTTCCATCCTGTTTTCTCCCCACCAAACCTCTCCCTACCTCCTTTCACCCCCCCATGTCCTTTTGTATTCCCCTCCTCTGCCTTCCCCACTCCCTGTCGCGTCTGCTTCTCTTATGGGTCCTCATCCTCCATCGGCTCCTTTCCCCCCTCCCCCTTCGCTTTTCCTCACCTTCCCCCCCTTTTTTACTTTCCTATCATCTGTCCAGTTTCCCCCCACCTGATCTCGGCTTTGGTATGTCACATTTGTCAACTTTTTAGTGCAATGTTCCAGTAAATGTTCAATGTTGTTCGTCTTTCAAGTGTTGCGAATAGAAACCATGCTGTCACTGGGTGTGACTTTTATGTCTCTTGCGAACAGAAACCAGGCTCTCGCCGTGTTTTTTAAATTGTCTATTATTTTATCTGTCTGCTTCGTATGTGTTTTATTAGCATTATCACCCCTTTGTTCTATGTTTTAAGTTCCACAATTTTTTATGCCTGTTACTATTTAAGTCTCTGATTTTATCGCCTGTTTTTATTATTTATTCTCTTCATCTTATTCAAACAAAGTCTGTAGGCTGAAGAGCGGCATAGTAAGCTGCTGCCAGCCCACTCCCTTCGGGGGGGATCGTGATTCAATAAAGGAAAAAAAAAAGGATGGGTCGACACGGAAATGTGGCCGAACAGCAGAAAGGATCTATCATGTTTGGAATACCCGTTACCACACCGGGAATGGCATTGTCCGATTTGTTGATGCCCAACGTTTCTACAACGAATGTTGCGCAGTGCAAGAACAATGCTTGTATTGGGTTGGTGCATTAAGTTCATCGCGTTTAGTCATAAGCTTAATAAAGTACAACAGATACACATAACAAGGACTTCAGTTATCAGTAATATATTCTCCTTCACTATTTACAAGAGTCTGCTACCGTTGGAATAACTTTTCGATTCTGCGACTATAGAAATCAGATGGTTTTGAGGCGAAGAACTCGTCAAGTCATATTTGGAGAGCATTTTCTTCTGGAAATGAAGATCCTCGAAGAGAGAGCAAAAAGAGGGAAAATCTGAGTGTGTAAGATCAGGTGAATAAAGCGGGCGCGGAATGACTCCCCGACTCAACTCCTGTACAGCGCTTTTTGTCAGTCCAGCACAATGCATCACTTCACGAAGTCTTCTTAGTCGCTGTTTGTCAATTGTGCCTGTAAGACACAAAAAATGTCAGCAGTGATGGTTACACCTCGGGGTAGTACATTACACCGACTCTGTTCCACCACGTGTTTAATATTCTACTGGCCTCACTGCTACACGAAGAAGAAATGCAGATGATAAACTGGTATTCACTGGACAACTATATTATACTAAAACTGACATGTAACTACATTTTCACGCAATTTGGGTGCATAAATCCTGAGAAATCAGTACCCAGACAACCACCTCTGGCCGTAATAACGGCCTTGATACGCCTGGGCATTGAGTCAAACAGAGCCTGGATAGCGTGTACAGGTACAGTTGCCCATGCTGCTTCAACACGATACCACAGTTCATCAAGTTCAGTTCATACTGGTGTATTGTGACGAGCCAGTTGATCGGCCACCACTAACCAGACGTTTTCAATTGGTGAGAGATCTGGAGAACGTGCTGGCCAGGGCAGCACTCGAACATTTTCTGTATCCAGAAAGGCCCATACAGTACCTGCAACATGCGGTCGTGCATTATCCTGCTGAAATGTTGGGTTTCGCAGGGATCGAATGAAGGGTAGAGCCACAGTTCGTAGCTCATCTGAAATGTAACGCCCACTGTTTAAAGTGCCGTCAATGCGAACAAGAGGTGACTTAAAACGTGTAACCAATGGCACCCCATACCATCACGCCGGGTGATACACCAGTATGGCGATGACGAATACATGCTTCCCATGTGCGTTCACCACGATGTCGCCAAACACGGATGCGACCTTGACGATGCTGTAAACAGAACCTGGATTGATCCGAAAAAATGACGTTTTGCTATTCGCGCACCCAGGTTCGTCGTCGAGTACACCATCACAGGCGCTCCTGTCTGTGATGCAGTGTCAAGGGTAACCGCAGCCATGGTCTCCTAGCTGATAGTCCATGCTGCTGCAAACGTCGTCGAACTGTTCGTGCAGATGGTTGTTGTCTTGCAAACGTCCCCATCTGTTGACTCAGGGATCGAGACGTGGCTGCACGATCCGTTACAGCCATGCGGATAAGATGCCTGTCATCTCGACTGCTAGTGATACGAGGCCGTTGGGATCCAGCACGGCGTTCCGTATTACCCTCCTGAATCCACCGATTCCATATTCTGCTAACAGTCATTGGATCCCGACCAACGCGAGCAGCAATGTTGCGATACGATAAACCGCAATCGCGATGGGCTACAATCCGACCTTTATTAAAGTCGGAAACGTGATGATACGCCTCCTTATACGAGGCATCACGACAACGTTTCACCAGGCAACGCCGGTCAACTGCTGTTTGTGTATGAGAAATCGGTTGGAAACGTTCCTCATGTCAGCACGTTGTATGTGTCGCCACCGGCGCCAACGTTGTGTGAATGCTCTAAAAAGCTAATCATTTGCATATCACAGCATCTTCTTCCTGTCTGTTAAATTTCAATTCTGTACCACGTCATCTTCGTGGTGTAGCAATTTTAATGGCGAATGGTGTATTATCTTTTGTGGGTGTGCGCAGCTGTTTGTGCCGGAAGTTGCTGCGTTGTTTGGGCTCAACTACTCCTTTCTTTTCCTTATGTCAGAATACAGACACCATTTATCGACACCAGCATAGGTATAGGTTAGGAATGGTCGGCGTTGTTCACGAGCCAGTTGGTGACGAACAAGCGTTGATTTTATGGTTTTGACTTAGACCGTGCGGTACCCATACACCCGATTTTTTAGCGTTCCCCGTTGCATGCAGACGTCGCAAGGTGATGGAATGATCAGAGTTTATCACATATGCCAGTTCTCTAGTACACTGACGTGGATGACTGTGTATTAATGCGTTTAAACGTTCTACATCAAACGCCGAATGTCTTCCTGAAGATGGAGAGTCCTTAATGTCGAAACGATCCTCCTTAAAACGAGAAAACCGTTTTCTTTCCGTGCTCTGTCCAGCGGCATCATTCCCATGCGCGGCGCAAATGTTTTTGGCTATCTGCGCTACTCTCACCTCTCTACTGAGCTCGAACAGATCAATATGTCGAAAATATTCCGTTTTCTGCACCAGGCACTCCATTTTCTGCCGTCAACAGCTCCACTCACTATCTCCGGACGACAAAATGAAAATATGTAAACTCAGACAGCAATAGCGAACTATAAACAAAAAATGATAATCGGTAAATAAACCCATAGCAACAGAAATACCAACATGCAAAACAAAAACTCCACGAACTTATGCACCAACCTAATAAATACGCCGCGCGGTATTAGCCGAGCGGTTTGAGGCGCTGCAGTCATAGATTGTGCAGCTGGCCCTGGCGGAGGTTCGAGTCCTCTCTCTGGCATGGGTGTGTGTGTTTGTCCTTAAGATAATTTAGGTTAAGTAGTGTATAAGCTTACGGACTGATGACCTTAGCAGTTAAGTCCCATACAAAAAATTAAAAAATACGATCCTAGACGACAGGTACCGGAGACGATTATCACTCATAGACAATGACAGTCGGTTTCAAACCAGACAGGAATTGCTGGCGACAGTGAATGCAAGTCCTCCTCAACAAGTTTTTGAGCGAACATGGCGAAGGTAACAACGCGCAATAGACATTTGGAGTCGGGTACATCGTAAAAGGCCACAAGAAACCGCGCGTCTTCAGTGGGCCTAAAAACACAGAAACTGAACAATAGCTGACTAGAAGCGGGTAGCGTGGTCCGACGAATAGTGGTTTTGCTCCTCGCAAATGATGTAAGGCATGGAATGCGCCGATGGCTCAACGAGACGTTCTATCAGCAGTGTGTGGAGGGTGTGACTAGGCCTGAGTTAGTTATACGATGTTTTGGAATTGCTTTTCGTACCACAACTTGGGCACACAGTGAACATGAACAAGGATGTTTGTTTCAACATTCTCTGCGGTCAAGCGTTGCCTTTTCATCCACATCCTTATGGTGAGTGTGCTTTGACACAGCCACATTGCAAGTCGACCACATTCATAGTTTAAAGAACCCTCAGGCACCCTTTCGCTTCTTGGCTGCTCCGCAGAATTAGCCTATCTGAATCGAAAAGAGAATATCTGGAACTATTTGGAACAACAAATGAAACATAGCAATCAGCGTCACCACAGTTTGGTAGCTCTACGGCCGGTCTACGATGTTCTCGACGTTGAGTGTTCACGTGGATTTTGCCAGGAGTGCCCCAGGGAACTGTGGTAGGGACGCACTTATTCTCTATATACATGAATGATCTGGCGGACAGGGTGAACAGCAATTTTCGGCTGTTTGTTGGTGGTTCTATGGTGTCAGGGAAGATGTCGTGGCTGTAGGAGGATACAAGATAACTTAGACAAAATTTCTATACTGTGTCACAAACAGCAGCTTGCTCTAAATGTACAAGAATGTAAGTTAATGTAGATAAGTAGGGAAACCAATCCTGTAATGTTCGAATACGGCATTAGTTGTGGAGTGCATTACTCAGACAGGTCGATTACATATCTGAGTGTGAAGATGGATAGCGGTAGGGAAGGCGATTGGTCGACTTCAGTTTATTGGGAGAGTTTTAGGAAAGTCTGGTTCATCTATGAAGGACATCGCATATAGAACACTAGTGCGCACGTTCTTGAGTACTGCCCTAGTGTTTGGGATCCCCACCAGGTATTAGAGGAAGATTCCGAAGCATTTCAGAGGCTGGCTGCTAGATTTCCTACTGGTAGGATCGAAAAATTCGCAAGTAATACGGAGATGTCTCGTGAAGTCAAGTGGAAATCCTTGGAGGGAAAGCGACGTTGTTTTCGAGAAAGACGCTTGAGAAAACTCAGAGAACCGGCATCTTAAGCTGGCTGCAGAACGATTGTACTGCCGCCAATGTACATTTCACGAAAGGATCGCGAAGGTAAGGTATAAGATATTAGAGGCTGCGCCGGAAGCATACAGACAGCCGTTTCTCCCTCGCTCTTTTGCGAGCGGAACAGGAAAGGAAGTAACTAGTAGTGGTACAAGGTACCCTCCTCCACGCATCATACGGTGGCTTGCGGAGTATGTATGTAGATGTAGCTGTAGGTGTACTGTAACACCCCACCCGTCACTTATCTGGTTTTGGCGTGTGTTCACCCCAGCTAATTGACTAACAGATCAACAGAGAGTGCAAAACTGCCGCAATATAAGTAATAAGGCACTGTGACTCCTGATTGAACTATGGTGGTAGTGTTGACATGAATTGATTGAGAATTGATACCTTTTAATTAAAGGGGGTGCACATTGATGTTATATTCTGCTATTGAACACCAGATGCAAATGTTGAACATAAAATTAATTAAGAAAGTAACTTGGGATTTCAACTACTTGATTGAAAACAGATGCAGTCGATTAGGACAAATTTATTTTAACTCACGACCTTCAATCATCACATTACATGACTCTCATAACAGGCAGTGGGAATAAATTGCGTTCGTGTGGAGTAAAGCGCGATAAATCAAAATTAATTCCTATCGACTGACCCAGACGCAATGCGAACTGCGAGAAGACTTCTACAATACACAACCCATGAAATCCTCGAGGAAACTTTGCCAACGTGATTCAATAAATTAATCAGTGGCCTAACTCAAGCCGGAGCGGGCGCAATATAACCGAATTCAGCATGGTGGGGTGGCATCATTGTGCAGACGTCGGCCGACCTCGTGGTGCTGCAAGGCTGCGCTCGTATATTCACTCCTAGCTATCGGGCTCAGTACATAGCTGAACGAAAAATTTCTATCTCCAAGCTCAATCGTTCCATTTGCTAAGTCCTAAACTGCAGAGATGCTCACTCTTTCTCAGGCAAGTTGAGTAAAGACCGCCATGTCTGCACTCTAGGCAAGCTGGGAACAGAGGGCTTCTATGGAGACTTCTGCCAGTCCACTCTTCGCATTAATTAGGCGTTGATTCCCAGTGCCGACCACTGCCTGCTCTGGGAAGTGAACAAATTCCCACAAAATTTCCCTTCCTCTCAACTTCTGCTATTTAGCTCCTCCCAGGCCACCTATCAAGTTTAGCATCTGCATTAAACACCAATTTTTCCGAGATTCTGACTCCCAGGAAAGTACTTCGAATTCCTTGGTCCTACGTTCCCATCGGAGGCCGGCGTATTTCGTTCTGTTGCTCTTCACCCGATTTACTTCAGACTCTGCGGACCCTGAATTTAGCATGAATTTGCTATAGTCACGAACACACATATTTCGGCCTCTGTTGACTGTTCCACCATCGCTTTGAGCGGCTTTCTCGCGTGTTTCACTGAAAATGGGAAGACGGACATTTATCAACAGGTGTACAAGTTCTCCATCTGTTTCCCAGTACACTAGCATGGGGTCAACCACCCCCTCACTGTGACTCATCTTAAGGCGGATGGAGGCCGCGCTCCGTTACCGGTTGCCCTAAGCTGCCTATTGTCGCTTAACCCTTCACCGCTCCCCAGCTGCGCGCTACCACCCGGCCACGGTCAACTCTGAATACTTCCCTGGGATAAACTAGCCTCCATTAGCCGTTTCCACAAAGTTTTCATGTCGCGTGAATTATTTTAAAACCATCACACAACATTAGTTATTCCATACTCTACCCTCTACAAGATGCATTGTGCCTTGTCAGTCATTTTTGTTCAGCCCTACTGTTCGCTCAACGTGGGTTTGGTGATTTTTAATGACTTCATGTAAGGGGCATAGTTCTGACAGTACTTGAAGAAGTTTGTGGAATCTCTTTTTTGCCATATTGGAGCCATTACGAAGAGGTAGTGTTACATGGTATTAGCATGTTGCCCAGAACTTTTTAGTCTGCCTTTAATCTAGCCTTTGCGTCTCAGCCAAGTGAGGAGTTGCTAGCAACGACACTGAGAGGATGTGAAATTTTCCGTGATTTTATCGGCAATAATTCTGGTTAAAGTTAATTGGTTGATTGAAAACTACGGTACTACAAGCTTTACGAATTTCACGTTACTGGGAAGCACTCTGTCTTCAGGCCACAAGTGGCCCATCAGTACCATCCGGCCGCCGTGTCATCCTCAGATAGGATGTGGATAAGAGGGTCGTGTGGTCAGCACACCGGTCTCCCAGTCGTTATGATGGTTTTCTGTGACCGGAGCCGCTACTGTTCGGTTGAGTAGCTCCTCAATTGGCATCACAAGGCTGAGTTCATCACGAAAAATGGCAACAGAACATGGCGACGCGGATAGTCATCCATGCAAGTGCCGGCCACGTCCGACAGTGCTTGACTTCGGTGACCTGACGGGAACTGGTGTATCCACTGCGGCAAGGCCATTGCCGCGTTACTGGGAAGATGGTTAGAAATTAGATAATTCGTCTTTTCGAGAATTAAAGTTATCTTTATTTGGTGTCAATGTTACATTCGAGCGCTTTCTGTTGTTGTTCTGTTTGCCTGTCTGAGACGTCCCTTTTGGGCTTCGTGCGGCGACTAGAGTACATGATCTTTGCCTGACTTTGTCATACCAATTAAATTCATGTTATTTGTAATGACATTCGTTTTATCAGTTATATGTTAGTCCATGTCACAGTCACTGTGTGTTAAGAGATCAATAAACCGTGCGTATGTCTTCAAGTTGCGCTGGGCTACTCCATTAGTGGGGTTGACAATTAAAGAATAACGAAGGAACATCCGGCGGGAGTTTCACGACTTCTGCTAAATACTGAAGTGTTTGGCAGTCGCGGACTCTAGGTCCCCGTTCCCCAGTTGGATAACTGGGGCAAATTAGAGACATGCGAGTCGCGGAAATGACGTCCATTCCAAATAATTGTTTGTACCTGGACACTGAGCCACACTAAATGTTGTATCCCCTGGGCGTGGGTCATTTTTTGTGTGCTAATTATTGTGTAGTTTGAAGGTGGAGTGGCGGGAAAGGAGAGGAAAGGGGAGAGGGGGGGGGGGGGGTGGCGAAACTGATGATATCAGCTACATTGGGACTCTTTGCAAAATCAGCAGCGATGAGTGGAAAATGTGTGCCAGGTTGGGACCCGAACCCGGGATCTCGTAGTTACTAAGCATTTGTGTTAACCTATGCACCGCCCGGACATAGTGTTTATTGCGATTGCGTGGACGATCTCGTCACTCCTCCCGGCCAACCGACATCACCACCCAGCGTCACCTGTCCGTAGCCCCGTCCGTGTACTCCATGCTCGCTACGAGGGGCGTTTGAAAAGTCCGTGCAAAGTCCGAGAGATGGCACCACCGGGGCGTATCGAGGTCACGTGTAGTTAGTAGCAACTGTTGTAAGAGCACACACCAAGTTTCAGCCATTTTGGTCTATTTCTTTGTGTTGGCATTCGCATGAATCAAGGAAGTCGAGTGATTGTCAAAAAATGGACGAAAAAGAATTTCGTGTGGTGATTAAACATAACTCTATGAAAGGCAAAACGCCTCAGGAGACTAAAGAGAAGCTTGATAAACATTACGGTGTCTCTGCACCTTCAATTAGAACAGATTATAAGTGCTTTCAAAAATTTGGGAGAGGGTATTTTGGGACAAGTGATGATGAACGTTTTAGACGCCCTGTGAAGGTTACGAGTCAGAAATCATTAATAAAATTCGTGTTATGGTGATGGATAACAGAAGAGTTAAGGTGTGTGAGATTGCTAGTGCTGTGGGCATCTCGAATGAATGGGTACATAATTTTTTGCACAAACATTTGGACATCTGAAAGCTATCCGCAAGATGGGTCCCGCGATTGCTCACGCTTGACCAAAAACGGAATCGTCTGAAGTGTTGCAAGGATGGTTTGTAGGTGTTCAAGAAGAACCTGCAGGACTTTAAGCGTTGTTTCGTCACTGTGGATGAAACATGGGTACATTACTATACTCCTGAGACAAAACAACAATTTAAAAATGCTTTAGCAAGGGAGAATCTGCACAAAAAAGGCGAAGACCATTCCTTCGCCGGAAGGGTTATGGCGACTGTCTTTTGGGATTCGCAAGGGATAATCCTCATCGACTATCTGGAAAAGGGTAAAAATATTACAGGTGCATATTATTCATCGTTACCGGACCGTTTGAAAACCGAGCTGCAAGAAAGACGCCAGCGATTGGACCTCAAAAATGCAGCAGCACACACCTCAGCAGTTGTGGTGGCAAAATCAATGGAAATAGGATTCCAAGTCATTTCACATATCCCCTATTCTCCAGACTTGGCTCCCTCGGACTACTATTTGTTCTCCAATTTGATGGAATGGCTTGCGGGACAAAGATTTTATTGAAACGAGGAGGTGATTGCAGTAACTTTTTGAAAACTTGGACAATTCCTATTATTTGGGAGGTAACAACAAATTAGAACAGCTTTGGATGGAGAGTATAAGTCTAAAAGAAGACTATGTGGAAAAATGAAAATGGTTTACCCCAAACACGTAAGTAGTTTTTATTTTTGTACAGACTTTTCAAATGACCCTCGTATTTTGAGAGTCCCGCAGGAAGTCGAACGCAATTGTGGATCTGTACTGAAGACTGTGGACTCATTGATTATGCCGGCGAATTGTTATTTGAATACGTGGTGTCCGCTCTTTCGAACAGCTGGAAAATAAACATTCATATTGTAGATGTGCTAACACGTTGCAGCAGAAGAGTACCTGTCACTCTTCGGAAAGGCTGGGAAAAAGACTTGCGGAATACAGTCACCTGACACTCCTGCTAAAGAAACATACCGCACGTTCACCTTTTTCGTAGACTGGAATCTCTAATGACGAACAAAGTGAACAGAGTTCCACGTCCGTGCTGAGTACCAGCAGGATGTGTCCAGTTGGCTGAGGCGACTGCTCTGGTGACTGGACAATGCGCTCACTTGCAGCGAGCGGCAGGCGCGACATCAGACGGAGCTGCAGCGCTGCCCAGCGAGCGGTAAGTGGCAGAGGGGGGGAAGGCGGAGCGGAAGGAAGCGGCTACTTCATTGAGGCGGCCCACTCTGCCCGCATCCTGTGTGCGGCCCGCCAGACACGAGACGTCACCTCACCGCGGCTCCCCGGCTGCGCCAAGGCGCAAGCCTCGTCTTTCTGCCGCGGCCAGCACCGCTGGGGCGAAAACCAGCGGAGGACTGACTTGTTGTTTACGTAAAAGAACCGATATCGACATCTACATCCACCGGATAACCTGGGTGTTGTGTGGCCCACGGTACCTCTTACCTGTCTATACAGGGTGAGGCAGCTAAGTCACAACACCCCTTGTATCTCCCCAACCGTAATAGATACAAAGAAGGTATTTGGACAGTGAATTGCAGGGACAGGGGATACTTGAATACATCACATTTCATGTTGTACTATTTTTTTATTACAGAGAAATGAGGCCATTTTTGGTATTTCTTTTAAATGGAACCTTATGTTAAAATTTAGCGTAAGATGATGGGCTTAAAAAGACGGTTTCAAATATGTGTATACCATAATATTTAGGCGAATAGTTTTTGAGACACAGATATGTTCTCGTATCGTGTTCGTCCTTTGAAGCGGCGCTGTCCAATGCGACCTTTCCTGTTGTGTAGAGTGCCTCGTGAACGTCGCGGGTCCGTTCTTACACAAACACGTCCATTTACCCGACAATAGTAATACATACTGCGATATTTTGCCCAAAAATTAACTGATGATGTCGCGCAAATATTCGACGACTGTGATACCAGAATAGTAGACAACATACAGTATTAAAATACTACAAGATGTTAAGTAACATAAATACAAATGTAAATGAGGAGGTCTTTATTGGTCACTATTTTTTCAAATGGTTCAATTGGCCCTGAGCACTATGGGACTTAAGTGCTGAGGTCATCAGTCCCCTAGAACTAAGAACTACTTAAACCTAACTGACCTAAGGACATCACACACATGCATGCCCGAGACAGGATTGGAACGTGCGACCGTAGCGGTCACGCGGTTCCAGACTGTAGCGCCTAGAACCGCTCGGCCATCCCGGCCGGCTCACTATTATTTCGTACGTATTTGTTTTTTATTTGAAAATATTTACTATTGATCACAACACGAAGCAAATACACACAAAGATGCCAAATACATACTGTACTTGATACAAAACTTTACTGAGGCATCTGCTGCAATGCACATTTGTAGTCGGCATCCGAATGATTTGTGAACGGCTGCGAGGGTGCGCCACGTGAGATAACAGCGCACGCTTCGATCATACCTTGCTTCATATCGTCTGGCGTAGTTGGTATTTGAGCATACACTTTATGTTTGATTGCTCCCCACAGAAAAAAAATAAATGAAGAGGGGTCGAATCACGAGAGCGGGCTGGCCACTTCACTTCAGCACGTCGTCCTATCCAACAATCCGGGAACTTTTCATTTAACAGCTCTGTAGCCACACGGGAAGAGTGAGCAGGACAGCCGTCATGCTGAAACCACATGCACTGACGCGTAGTTAGTAGTACAGCAAAACGGGCAGAACGTTTCGCAGCTACTGTGCGTGGTAATTTGCCATTTAGTATACCTGGAATGACGTACGACCCCACAATGACATTTCCAACGATGCCGCACCATACGTTAACACTCCACGGTTGCTGATGCTGTACCTGTCGAAGCCAATGAGAGCTCTCTATTAACCAGTAATGCATATTATGCAAATTCACATTACCGTAGTCGGTGAAAGTCGCTTCATCAGTAAAAAGCACCCGTTGAAAAAACGTTGGATCATCTCGTAGGCGCTGCAGAGCAAACCGTCAAAATTCCTGGCGCCGTATGAAATCCTGCTTGATGTAATGAGAGGTGAAACGGATGAAATGTACGACGGTGCACTGTGCGCAGAGCACTTCTCTGACTTACACCATACACTAGAAGCCTATCTAACTTTTCTTCGTTGGTGTACATGTCTACTCCAAGAAACTGTGACGAAAATGCGATGTTTCATTAGCCCAGCACACATTGATACCCTTCTCTCCAGCCACTTCGTGCGCTACCTTGCGCCGTTATCGAGAAGCAGGAAAACAACGCCTTCCATGTTAAGTTCCTCAGTGGTCAACAGGAAAGGTCGCATTGGACAACGCCGCTTCTAAGGACGAACAAGATATGAGAATATATGTGTCTCAAAAACTATTCGCCTAATATTATGATAAACACATACTTCAAACCGTCTTCTTAAGCCCATCATGTTACGCTAAAATTTAACATAGGGTTCCATTTAAAAAATACCGAAGATGGCCTCATACCTCTGTAATAAAAAATAGCACAAACATAAATCTGATGCATTCAAGTAGCCCTTGTCTCTGCAATTCACTGTCCATACGGGATCTTTGTATCTATTACGGTTGGGGAGATACAAGAGGTGCTGTGACTTAGCTGCCTCACCCTTTATAAAAGACAATGTCCTCACTGTCTGACTGATTCATCGTCGCCCAGCTCAAAGCGCTAAGTATAGAAACATGAAGTTAGGAGAAGGTGTGGATCTTATAATGTAGGCGCCGTTTAAGAAGGAATTTCATGGAATTCCAAACCTAAGGGGTGAAATAGGGGTGGAGGTCTTTTCTTTTTAATGTTGCTATTAAGGAAGTTTTGAAACTAAGCCACGAGAAGTGGTATTTGGTTTCTCGGACACAAATGAAGAAATATGTGTTTCACAATTTTGGAAATTTAACCCTATGGGGTTGAAATAGTGCGTGAAACCTAATCATTATTAAAGAACTACTCAAGTATTTTTATAGCTACGGATATAAACATTGTTATTTGACTTCTACGTTACAAAAAAGTTTTTCAGTATTTTTGAAAATTGAACTTCTAAGGGAGTGAAATAGGGATGAGATTTTTTATGAAAATGTTTTATTGTGAAAGCATTTTTAAAGCTAAATCTATTAGGACTCAAATTTGGTTTCTCAGTTATAAAAAAATACGTGTTTCACTATTTTTGGAAATTCAAACCCTATGGAGGTGAAAGGGAAGATAAAACTTTTTATGGAAATATTTCAGTGTGCAAAGATTTTGGTAGCTAAATCAATGAAAATTTGTATTTGGCTTCTCTGATAGAAATAAAACATATCCATACCATTGTTTTTTAAAATCCAACCACTAAGGCGTTGAGCGTTGAAATAGTGGGTGAAACGCTTTATGAAATTATTTCATTGCGAAAGCATTTATGAACCCATATTATTGAATGCTGGTGTTTGGCTTTTCGCTTAGAGACGAAAAAGATATGTGTTTCACGCTATTTGAAAATAGTAGATGAAATGTTTTTTCGAAATAAATTCTTACTAAAGAACTACTAAAGGATATTTGAGACTACGTATAAGAAAATAAGTATTTCACTTTTCGATTAGAAATTTTAAAAAAATAGGTGTTTGGGTGTTTCTGGAAATTAAGTCACTAAGGGAGAACAACAGGGGATGAAAATTAAAAAAAATATATATATCGTTACATTAAAAAAATGTAAAGCTAAATTTACGAAAACTGGTATATCTTTTTCGGTTAAATATAAAGTAATATTTGTTAGGGGTTGAAAGTTACTATCGAAATGTCTCCATAAGAACCCTTAAGGCATGATTAACAAAAACTTTGGACTCCAGCTACTAGAGTCGCTTTTTGGTCATAGGTAAATTTGGGAAAGACCATGCTGGTCTTAATTAGCATGAAAATCTAAGAAGGTGTTGCAATTTGTGAACAACACAAAATTCGATTAAATAAAAACAAAAAAATCTCCGCTGGCCTTACAATCTACGCGAGCTGTCCCCTATTCCATTTTCGCATTGAGAAAGCGAAAAATAACTGTCTACACTATCTGATAAAAGGTTTCCAGACGCTCCTAGGTAATGCGGAATTGGCCGCCAGATGTCAGGAGTGGCAGACTCGCCATATAAAGGAGCTGGAACAATTGCGTTGTCAGTAGAGAAGGAACAACAGCAGAATGGATCACACAAGAGAGGTCAGTGACTCCGGACGTGGACTGGTTACTGGATGACACCTGAGTAGCAAATCCATCAGGCACATTTTAACCCTTCTAAAGCTGCCCAACTCCACTGTTGACGATGTGATTGTGAAGTGGGAACGCGAGGAAACAACCACAGCTAAAGCAATAGCAGGCAGAAGTCATCTACTCACGCGCATTGTGGAATGTACGAGGGTCACCCCAAAAGAAATGCACACTATTTTTGTAAAAATGCAGTTTTCATTCTGCATGTGTGAAAGTTTTACAGTGTGTAGATACATCCTCCCCGCTTGTTTTCAAACTTAGTTCAATCTGTTCCTGGGAGTGGCGCCGTCAAAGAACATGTCTTCAAGATGGCTGCTGCACTTGACGTTCGTCAGAAGCAACGTGCTGTCATAGAATTCCTGTGCTGTGAAAATGAGACAGTGGGAAACATCCACAATGGGTTGATAAAGGTGTACAGAGATGCTGCTGTCGATCGCAGTACAGTCAGTAGGTGGGCAAGCAGCTTACGTGATGAAAGCGGGCACGGCGATATTGAGGATTATCCTCGCAGAGGCAGGCCTCGTACTGCACACACTCCAGACAATGTGCAGAGAGTTAACGAATTGGTGACTACTGACAGATGCATCACAGTGAACGAATTGTCACGCTACATTGGGACAGAGGAAGGAAGTGTTTGCAGAATACGGAATGTGTTGGATTTAAAAAATGTTTGTGCCAGGTGGGTTCCCAGGATGTTGACAGAGGCTCACAAAGAAACAAGAAAAACGGTATGCAGCGAACATTTGGAACAGTACGAGAATGGTGGAGATGAATTTCTTGGAAGAATTGTGACAGATGATGAAACATGGCTCCATCGTGTTTCACCACAGACGAAGAGGCAATCAATGGAGTGGCATCATGCAAATTCACTAAAAAAATAATAATCATAATAATAATTCTAAACCACACCTTCTGCTGGAAAAGTTATGGCTACGATTCCGACGGACTCTTGCTTGTGGACATCGTGCCAAGTGGAACCACCATAAATTCTGATGTATATGTAACGACACTGAAGAAACTTCAAGCTCGACTGAGTCGTGTTCGACCACATCGGCAAAAGCAGGATGTTTTGCTGTTGCACGAACATGCACGGCCACATGTCAGTCAAAAAACCATGGAAGCGATCACAAAACTCGGATGGACAACACTGAAACACTCCCTTTACAGTCCTGACCTGGCTCCATGTAACTATAATCTCTTTGGGAAACTGAAAGTTTCTCTTCGTGGAACAAGGTTTAAAGATGATGACTCCTTTGTCCACGTTGCCAAACAGTGACTCCAACTGGTTGGTCCAGAATTTTACCGTGCGGGTATACAGGCGCTGGTTCCAAGATGGCGTAAGGCAGTTGATAGGGATGGAAATTACATGGAGAAACGAAAATACTGTTCCTAAACGATGTATCTACACACTATAAAACTTTCAAACAGGTAGAATAAAAGATGGATTAAAAAACAGTGTGCATTTCTTTTGGAGTGACCCTCGTACATTTCGCGTAAAGACAGCGAGGACAAGAGAGAAATTACGGCTCGTACGAATGCATATAAACAGTCGTTTTTCCTCTCGTTCCATTTGCGTATGGAACAGGAAAGGGAATGACTAGTGGTGGTACAAAGTACCCTCCATTATGCAGCATATTGTGCCTTACATAGAATGTATGTAGATGTAGACTGCATGCATGTGTAATAGTGTCGTCACTGAATCGATCGGAAGCTTCTTTTCATTGTTAGTAATTCTCCGACTTTGTTGAAATGAAATTTTTCCTTTCTTATGACTACACAATGTTCACAAGTATTAATATCGCAAATATTCTGACAATAGAGATGTAACTTTAATATTGTATTTCTCGTCATATAGTTAGCATACTTTATTTAATTTTTCAAGTATGATGTTTTTAAAATTTTACCACGTTTTTACATGTTCTTGTTTCATGTACATTTAGGGTACAAAAAAATCGTTCTTTTAATGTTAGCAAGAACGTACAACGCATGTGCTTCTATGAAAAACGCAACAATATAGATCGAGAATGTATTCGGTCACGCTAAAAAATGAAATGCTGGTTCATTTCTTTATTATCGCTGTCCTGTCTTATTGTTGGTAACTGGCACCAGGCATGGGCACTGAAACAAATATAATGATATTTGCTGTCGATATTGTCCCGAAAGAAATCTGGATATGTGGAATATCGATATTCGTGTGTAGAATTTTGAGATTCGTTTTTGAAACTTGAAAATATCAAAACGTCAGCTCTAGTTGTTTCAGCAAATGTTGAACGATTCTGTGCCGTTAGCCACGTCTGTGAAGAGACGTCCGCGCGCTTTCGAGAACCTCTGCATGCTGACTGTCATACTGTACAAGAGCTCTGAGATGATTTTTTACAATTTTCGTAGATCTCCAGCGAATGAGATTTCTTGATGAAATATTTGGCATCTTAGGCTTTTTGTAACTTCAGCTCAAACCTCCTGTTACGTTTTCCATTGCTATAGTTACTTTTATACTTTGGACATGTTTTACATCATTTTTACGTAATTTTATCGACATTTTCAAGCCATTTTAGAATTTTTTTAGGTGTTGTAGGTCCTAAAAATCCAGGCCCTGCACAGTTACAGGTCATTTTTCATGTTCGTAAAGCAAATGAATTCTCGCTAGGGGCAACAGAGCCTTCACCTCCCTCTCCTGCTACCTGCAGGTGACCCTAGCTAGAGTATGACAATCGTAAGGAGGTTGGTCTCTCGTGGCCAGCCCAGCGAAGTGACTGTGGAGACTTGCGTAACAGAGTAATAAAGCAACACATGAACACCAGGTTTTCCCAGAAGTTGCAAACACGGTAATGGAGGCCCATGCGTTGTTAGTACAAAAATGTACGCAAAATGAGCCTGAGCTCAAAATATGTTTCCGACACAAGAAGGTCAATGATTATGTGTCACGTTCGGGGGAAGAAGCATGACTAACGATATAAGCACCAAATTCGGGACATAATCGGAGACTGACACCGGAAGAGCTGGATACTATCAACAACAGTATTAACGCCATCGTTAAAAAACAATACGTAAGCGGAAGGTCTGTTTCCGATTCATACGACTCTAATTGATTGACGTGCTGAAGGCAACACAGATGGTGATTGCTGGAGATTTAATAGACAACATCCATCTTTTCCGGAGACCATCACTGACCGGCCAGATTCTGGGTCGTCCTTATTAATTTAATAGAAATGTTATCTGCAATAGTCGACGTTATTTATTATAAATAATGTCCACTGAGGAAAAAAGACGCAACGCCAAGAAGGAGTTGTGCGACATAAACGAATGTTTGAGTGATAATTAACTGAAACCCTCAGCTGCCGACAGGTGTTGTTGGTATACCTCGATGGGGACCGCTGAAAATGTGTGCCCCGACCGGAACTCGAACCTCGGACCTTGTGCTTACATGACAGACGCTCTATCCATCTGAACCACCGAGGACACAGATGAATAGCGCGACTGCAGGGACTTATCCCTTGCACGCTTCCCGTGAGACTCACATTCCCAACTGTTCACAATCTACATATGTAATGTACCTAACAGATATTTGCCCATCCACTCATTACTCGCGTATACTAAGGTGAAGATTCCCTTAAGAATTCGGGCAAACTGTGCGCATTCGCACAGACGAAGGTCAATAGCTGGGGAGCCTTTAACTACATATATGAAGATAATAACTATTCTCGAAAGAACAGATACCATTGATGGCATTGCAGCTTCTCTAGAATAAATGATAATTCATTCAAACACTCAGCTGTCGACAGGTGTTGTTATCTCGATGGGGACAACTGAAAGTGTGTGCTCCGACCAGGACTCGAACCTGGGATCTCCTGCTTACGTGGCTTACAGGAAGCGTGCAAGGGATAAGTCCCTGCAGTCGCTCTATTCATCTGTGTCCTCGGTGTCTCAGATGGAAACCGGCACGGTAGCCGAGCGTGTTCGGTCAGAGGGTTAGCAGCCCTCTGTAAAAAAAAAAAAAAAAAAAAAAAAAAAAAAAAAAAAAAAAAAAAAAAAAAAAAAAAACTGAGTGAACGGATCAACAAAGAACCTGAACGGGTGTCATCGGACGTCCGCCCCGAACAAATCCAACGAACAATATAGAAGAAAATGAGAACATAAAAAAAATTAAATAAAATGATGGCTAGAGCGTCTGCCATGTAAGCAGGAGATCACGGGTTCGAGTCCCGGTAGGGCATACATTTTCAACTGTCCCCATCGAGGTATATCAACAATACCTGTTGGCAGCTAAAGGTTTCAGTTAATTAACATTTATACATTTATTCTAGAGACGCTGCACGGTCATAAATGGTACCTGTTCTCTCGAGAACAGTTACTATCTTCATATATACAAACGAAAGTTGTGTGGCGGAACCGGTTTATAGTATTTCGTGACTAATTACTTACAAATGATATTTCAGGTAGAAGAAAAAAGTGAAACCAGCTACCTATTGTCAGTGTAATAATTCGTTTGATTTCAAAAATGATTATCCCGGATAATATTATTCACTGTGCTACAGAAATCTCCACTTGACGCTGTGCACAAATGTTGTCTGTAAAGTCGTCTGATTGGCACTAAATTGCGTATCATTTATCAGATTTTACACAACTGTTACTTAAGATGGAAGAACTGTTCTCTAGCAAAGGGAACATTTAGTCACAAAATACTATCCGCACGCAACATTGACATATGTCTCCTATTAAAATATTTCATGTAAATAGTTCGAAATAATTAGGTTTCATACATCAGCAAATAAAAAATAGATATTACGTAACGCGCTGTGAGCACTGTATTTAAGGATTCAATCTGAGTTGAATTCTGTCCTTTAAAGTGCACATTTACTTCCTTTCATTTATATCTAACAACATTTACGCTTGTTAAAATTCTCGATTCCAAACTACTGCGGAGATATTTTTGCTAAGATGGTGTTAGACAAACGACAGTCTATTTGTCTATTGTTATTTTCCATTGATATATTTATATATAACTCTTTAAGCCTTTTATCTCTACTCTTTAGCATTTAAAATCATTTTCAATGATAAATACCGTCATATTTTTTATACCAGCTACTAGTAAACTCCGCTGTAAGTTACTAGCGCTAATGGCTGCGCTCCTAATTGCGGAGCTGAAAATTGACGCTTAAAACATTAATTAGATTGTATTACAATTGAAATAAATACAAATCCACATCTAGACAATAGCACCTCTATTTTTCAAATAATAATTAACAATATATAGTTACAGGTTTTCTCTCACACGTCACACGTCCGAATCTCACGTCCGAAGAGTTCATCGGTTAGCACAGGAAGAAAAATTGAACGACGACTATCACAGATAACAAAAAAAGAAAAAAAATATTATGATTGTCGTTGTCCATGAGTGTAGTTATCTGATAATAGTTTTAATTCACACAGAAATTAAATTATTAGAGAAATAATTATCGTCATTTTTACACGATACTGTCCTTTTATACGTAGTATCGATAATATTTGTTGAAGTTCGTTCACTTAGTTCCTTTTAACACCTTGTGGCTAGAACATAGTGTCGTGGATATTACAGTTGGTTGGCGTGTTTCTACATCTGAAAGATGATATCTGTTCAAGTTTCGCGCCAGTCACATAAGAGCGGCGCTAGGAGTGCCCCTATGAGGATGCAAATCAGGTTTGCTTTACGTACACGCTGTAACGGTGGTGAGCGTTGGTTAATTTTGAGACTGGACGTCATCAATTTGTTTTAGTCAAGAATGCCTTTAAGGCGACAAAGACGCTGTTATCAACACCTCACTGGATTTGAACCAGGTCGTGTAATAGGACTACGGGAAGCTCGATGTTCCTTGTGCGATACACCAGCAATATAGCCACTGTACATGATTTCCGGCAACAGTGGTTGCAGGAATGTACCGTCGCAAGAAGACCGGACACCGTGGCACAACCGACAGGGAAGACAATCGTGTTCGGCGTATGACTCTGGCGCATCGTACTGCATCTGCTGCAGCAATCTGAGCAGCAATTGGCACCACAGTGAGGCAACGAACTGTTACATATCGGTTACTTCAAGTACAGTTCCGAACCAGTCGCCCTGTAAGGTGAATTCCACTGACTCCGGACCACCACCATTTGCGACTTCACCGTACTCATTGGAGGACACGGTGGAACTCTGTTGTGTTTTCGGCCTCGGTGCTAGTGATCGTCGTGTGTTGGTTACACGGAGGCTAGTTGAGGACCCGCACCCAACCTGTCTGTGTGCCGGACACACTGGACCTACACCTGGAGTTACGTCCCAGTGTGACTTCGTACGGCAGCAGGAGCACTCCTGTGGTTTTACCACGCACCCTCACTGCAAATTCGTACGCACGTCAATCTGCTGATTCGACCTGTTGTGCTGCCATTCATGAGCAGCATGCCAGTGAGCATTTTCCAACAGGATAACGCTCGACTACATACCGCTGTTTTGTTTATTTTTTATTCACACGTCAAGTTCCGTAGGACCAAATTTAGGAGCAAATCTCCAAGGTCATGGAACGAAATTACAACATAAAAGTAATAATATACAAAAATAAATGTTTATGAACCCGAAAAATGTCAGTCCATAAGTTTAAGTAAACGCAATCAACAATACAATAAGAATCAGCTTAAATTTTCAAGGAACTCCTCGACAGAATAGAAGGAGTGACCCATGAGGAAACTCTTCAGTTTCGATTTGAAAGCGCGTGGGTTACTGCTAAGATTTTTGAATTCGAGTCATAGTTTACTGAAATTGGATGCACCAGTATACAGCACACCTTTTAAACACAAGAGTTAAGGAAGTACAGTCCAAATGCAGGTTTGATTTCTGCCGAGTATTAACCGAGTGAAATCTACTTATTAAAGGGAATAAGCTAATATTGTTAACAAGAAATGACAGTAAGGAATACATATATTGAGAGACCAATGTCAAAATACCCAGATTCGTGAACAGGGGTCGAGAAGAGGTTCGTGAACTTACACCACTTATTATCCGAACCGCCCGTTTCTGAGCCAAAAATATCCTTTTAGAATGGGAAGAGCTACACTAAAACATAATACTATACGACATAAGCGAATGAAAATAAGCGTTTCGTGTCGAACGATCACTCACTTCTGATACCGTTCGAATAGCAAAAAAGTCAGTATTAAGTCTTGAACAAGATCCTGAAAGTGGGCTTTCCATGACAGCTTACTATCTATCTGAACACCTAGAAATTTGAACTGTTCACTTTCAGTAATCCTATGCCCGTTCTGTGAAATTAAAGCGTCAGGTTTGGTTGAATTGTATGTTAGAAACCGTATAAACTGTCTTACTGTGATTTAGCATTAGTTTATTTTCTACAAGTCATGAACTTAGCTCATGTACTGCACTATTTGAAACCGAGCCAATGTTGCACACAACATCCTTTACTACCAAGCTAGTATCATCAGCAAACAGAAATATTTTAGAATTACCTGTAATACTAAACCAAAAAAATATGCCAAGCCTTTGAAACCTTTTGTTTAGCCCATCTAGTACCTCATAGCGAAAAGTTGAATATAGTATTTTCAGTTGTTAAACGGCTTCTAAAGCCGAACTGTTCATTTGATAGAAAATCGTGTGATATAAGATGATCAATTATCCTTACATAAACAGCCTTTTCAATAACTTTTGCAAACATTGATGGCATAGAAATAGGTCTAAAATAATCTAAATTATCACTTTCTCCCTTTTTATAAAGTGGCTTTACTACTGAGTACTTTAATCACTCAGGAAACTGACCATTCCTGAAGGAAAAATTAGAAATATGGCTAAATACAGGGCTAACATGTGCAGCACAGTACTTTAATATTGTGCTAGACACTCCATCATTACCATGAGAGTCCTTAGTCTTCATTGATTTAATTATTGACTCAATCTCCCTCTTGTCTGTATCACAGAGGAGTATTTCAGACATCAACCTCGGAAAGGCATTTGCCAAGAAAGTTGTATGATTTCTTGTTGTAGCCTAACATGCTCTACAAAGTTGTTGCTTTGGCGTACGCGAGCACCAGATCTTTCTTCAATCGGACACGTACGGGACGTCATCGGACGACAACTCCAGCGTCATCCAGAAGCAGAATTTGCCCTCCGTGTATTGACCGACCAAGTGTAACAGGCATCAACACCATTTCACAAACTACCCTTTGACGCATATACAACGCAGTGCATGTACGTTTGTTTGCTCGCGTTCAACAAACTGGCTATTACACCGGTTATTAATGTTCTAGCATTTCATATCTGCAATACACTGGATTCGCATTCGGGAAGACGACGGTTCAATCCCGCGTCCGGCCATCCTGATTTAGGTTTTCCGTGATTCTCCTACATCGCTCCAGGCAAATGCTGGGATGGTTAGTTTGAAAGGTCACGGCCGGCTTCCTTCTCCATCCTTCCCTAATCCGATGAGACCGATGACCTCGCTGTTTGGTTTCTTCCCCCAAACAACCCAACCCAACCCATATCTGCAATGACTTACCTCGTGCTTATATTAACCTGTGAACTTGAAATGTTAATCACTTAAATGTTGTAACATTCCTGTATAAAAATAATAAAAATGATAATTTTTTGTTGTTAATATAAGGAAAGCACCTGTTGACAGATGTGCAAATTATCGAACTAGCAGTTTAATAAGTCACAGCTGCAAAATACTAACGCGAATTCTTTGCAGACGAATGGAAAAACTGGTAGAAGCGGACGTCGGGGAAGATCAGTTTGGATTCCGTTGGAACACGTGAGGCAATGCTAACCTTATGACTTATCTTAGAAGAAAGATTAAGAAAAGGCAAATCTACGTTTCTAGCATTTGTAGTCTTAGAGAAAGCTTTTGACAATGTTAACTGGAATACTCTCTTTCAATTTCTGAAGGTGGCAGGGGTAAAATACAGGAGCGAAAGGCTATTTACAATTTGTACAGAAACCAGATTGCAGTTACAAGAGTCGAGGGGCATGAAAGGGAAGCAGTGGTTGGGAAGGGAGTGAGACGGGGTTGTAGCCTCTCCCCGATGTTATTCAATCTGTATATTGAGCAAGCAGTAAAGGAAACAAAAGAAAAATTCGGAGTAGGTATTAAAATTCATGGAGAAGAAATAAAAACTTTGAGGTTCGCCGATGACATTGTAATTCTGTCAGGTCTTGGAAGAGCAGTTGAACGGAATGGACAGTGTCTTGAAAGGAGGATATAAGATGAACATCAACAAAAGCAAAACGAGGATAATGGAATATAGCCAAATTAAATCGGGTGATGCTGAGTGAAGTAGATTAGGAAATGAGACACTTAAAGTAGTAAAGGAGTTTTACTATTTAGGGAGTATAATAGCTGATGATGGTCGAAGTAGAGAGGATATAGAATGTAGACTGGCAATGGCACGGAAATCGTTTCTGAAGAAGAGAAATTTGTTAACATCGAGTATAGATTTAAGTGTCAGGAAGTCGTTTCTGAAAGTATTTGTATCGAGTGTAGCCATGTATGGAAGTGCAAAATGGATGATAAATAGTTTGGACAAGAAGAGAACAGAAGCTTTCGAAATGTGCTTCAGAAGAATTCTAGATGGGTAGATCACATAACTAATGATGAGGTATTGAATAGAATTGGGGAGAAGAGGAGTTTGTGGCACAACTTGACAAAAAGAAGGGACCGGTTGGCAGGACATGTTTTGAGGCATCAAGGGATCACAAATTTAGCATTGGAGGGCAGCGTGGAGGGTAAAAATCGTAAAGGGAGACCAAGAGATGAATACACTAAGCAGATTCAGAAGGATGTAGGTTGCAGTAGGTACTGGGAGATGAAGTAGCTTGCACAGGATAGAGTAGCATGGAGAGCTGCATCAAACCAGTCTCAGAACTGAAGACCACAACAACAACAATATCTTAGCTCATGAAAACTGATTAATTTTGGCGTAAGCAGCGCTACGCCATGGCTCTGTGAAATCAATCTGAATAAACTGAAAAATTCTTACCTCATGATGGTGTTGCCAGATAACGCTGTCTATATATCTGCCCATAAATGGCACAGCTTAGTGCAATGCTGGCCTGTGCACAAATACTGGACAACATTTGTCTGAGATCTGAATGATTAGAAAAACTGACTTTGCTTATTGACATAGCTGCACAGCCTGTCGTCTGATTACTAAAGTACACATGACTATGATCTGCGAAAATTTCTGAAATATTAAAATTTAAATAAATGACTGGCTCGGGACTGGCAATGACTTAAGGCAAAATTATTATTTCTTTTTTTTGTAGTCTTGTAAAAAATAATATTCTGAAAATCCTTTACATTATTGATAGCCAATCCACTATATGAAAAATAGAATGTTACAAATCTGGGTCAACTGGTGATGACGAATCACAAATAGATTGAAACAAATTCATATTAACATCTCGGACAAGTGACTTAACTACGCGCATGGAGATAAAAGTAATAAAATTCACCTTTAATACATGGCTACGAACTGGGCTGTACCAGCGACAGACTTCAACTGCCCTGTAGCAGCGGGCGACTGCAACTGCCGAGACTTCTCTGACCTGTGACTCTATTGCAGCAAAGATATTTTTTGACGCAGGCAGCGCGTGAGTAATATGTCGAAATTACATTTGCTCCAGCAGGCTGGTGAACCCCTTACATAATTTGCTCCAGCAGGGTGGCGAACCCCTTACAGTGTGTTACCAAGACATATGTGTTGCGATGTTTTTTTCCGTGAGTGTAATGCCAAATCGAATGGCCGGGCCACTGCCTTATGTAGGCTGCTGAGTGTGAAACATAGGAGCTGGACGATTACGAATACTGAGGATTCTGCCCTAGTTAGACACGAATTTGCGTACAGGGAAGGACACATGGCGAAGGACAAAATGTGTTCGGTGCTATGTGTCTTTAACAACTTGCACCGCTGAAAATGGCATAACAGCGAGTCGGCACGCACGTGCTCCAAAGAATACAGGTGAGTAACAAACGCTTGCGTCGTTTCGAGTCCGCTGTGGGTGACGAGTTGGAGGAATGCGGAAAGTACCTCCCGAACAGGCACTAGTTCCGTGAGGGAAAGGCACGCAGCTAAAGAAATGATTCAGGCAGTAACGAAACGGGTTTTCGGATCACATGGAGTATTCGCACTGAGTAACGAATACATGCGTTATGAAGAAACTTGTAACAGCCAAGATCGCGTTCAGTACTATTTATTCCTGAAGACTGGATTCAACCGTTAATATTATTATCTTCTGTACTTCAAAAAACTTGTTGTTGGGTACGACCTGTTCTAGTATGGCTTTATCATACACTGCTGGCCATTAAAACTGCGACACAAAGAAGAAATGCAAATGATAAATGAGTATTCATTGGACAATTATATATTATACTAGAACTGACATGTGATTACATTTTCAAGCAATTTGATTGCATAGATCCTGAGAAATCAGTACCCAGAACAACCACCTCGATACGTCTGGGCATTGAGTCAAACAGAGCTTGGGTGGCGTGTACAGGTACAGCTGCCCATGCAGCTTCAACACGATACCACGGTTCATCAAGAGTAGTGAGTGGCGTATTGTGACGAGCCAGTTGCTCGGCTACCATTGACGAGACGTTTTCAATTGGTGAGAGATCTGGAGAATGTGCTGACCAGGGCAACAGCCGAACATTTCCTGTATCCAGAAAGGCCTGTACGGGACCTGCAACATGCTGAAATGTAGGGTTTTGCTGGAATCGAATGAAGGGTAGAGCTACCGGTCGTAATACATCTGAAATGTAACGTCCACTGTTCAAAGTGCCGTCAATACGAACAAGAGGTGACGGAGACGTGTAACCAATGGCACCCAATACCATCACGCCGGGTGATACGCCAGTATGGCGAAGACGAATACACGCTCCCAATGTGCGTTCACCGCGATGTCACCAAACACGGATGTGACCATCATGATACTGTAAACAGAACCTGGATTCATCCAAAAAAATGACGTTTTGCCATTCGTGCACCCAGGTTCGTCGTTGAGTACACTATTGCAGGCGTTCCTCTCTGTGAAGCAGTGTCAAGGGTAACCGCAGCCATGGTCTCCGAGCATATAGTCCATGCTGCTGCAAACGTCATCGAACTGCTCGTGCAGATGGTTGTTGTCTTGCAAATGTCCCCATCTGTTGACTCAGGGATTGAGACGTAGCTGCACGATCCGGATAAGATGCCTGTCATCTCGGCTGCTAGTGATACGAGGTCGTTGGGATCCAGCACGGCGTTCCGTATTACCCTCCTGAACCCACCGATTCCATGTTCTGCTAACAGTCATTGGATCTCGACCAAAGCGAGCAGCAATGTCGCTGTACGATAAACCGCAATCGCTATAGGCTATAATCCGACCTTTATGAAAGTCGGAAACGTGTTGGTACGCATTTCTCCTCCTTAGACGAGGCATCACAACAACGTTTCACCAGGTAACGCCGGTCAACTGCTGTTTGTGTATGAGAAATCGGTTGGAAACTTCCCTCATGTCAGCATGTCTTGATGAACTGTGGTATCGTGTTGAAGCTGCATGGGCGACTGTACCTGTACACGCCACCCAAGCTCTGTTTGACTTAATGCCCAGACGTATCTAGGCCGTTATTACGGCCAGAGGTGGTTGTTCTGGGTACTGATTTTTCAGGATTTATGCACCCAAATTGCTTGAAAATGTAACCACATATCAGTTCTAGTATAATATATTTATGCCGGCTGCTGACGGGGATATTTAATATCTGACATACAAAGTGATTAGCCTTGTACCTTCTTCATACTCATTGCAAATGCAAGCCACATTGGAAACTGAAATCGCTTTAAATCAAGATGTATATTTGAATGACTGTGTATTTATGGTACACGAGGAATGAATAAGTCGCCTGCTGCATATCCCGTGATGATGGTAGCCCCGGTTACTTTGACAGTAGGTTCTTCATGGCGAGCTTCGTTCTGTTGCATATGTAACGATGGCAACTATTCAATAAACAAGAGTTTGCAATCATGTTTCTGTCAAATTCTCCAGCTTTCGCCCCTGCGATCTAGTGACGTCTCATGCTAAGTCTCCAAGACGGGTACTGCCACCGTAATTTATTCTCGTGAAGGGAATTATTGTTAGTTTACCACAATATGTTTCGTTTGTTACGTATTTAATTTTTCCTAATAATAATTAACTGAAATCCTCTGCTGCCGACAGGTGTTGTTGATGTACTTCGATGGGGACAGCTGAAAATGTGTGGCCCGACCGGGACTCGAAACCGGGATCTCCTACTTACATCGCAGACGCTCCATCCATCTGAGCCACCGAGGACACAGATGGATAGCGCGAATGCAGGGACTTATCGCTTGCACGGTTCTCATGAGACCCACATCCCCAACTATTCACAGTATACATACGTAATGTTCCTTATAGATATTTGCCCATCCACTCATTACTCGCTCCCACTCAAGTGACGATTCCTGTTCAGAGTTCGGACAACCTGTGCGCATTCGCACAGATGAAGGTAAGCAGGAGATCCCGGGTTCAAGTCCCTGTCGGGGCACATATTTTCAGCTGTCCGCATCGAGGTATATGAACAACACCTGTCGGCAGCTGAGGGTTTCAATTAATTATCATTTAGTGAAGCTGCACCGTCATCAGTGGTATCTGTTCTTTAGGGAACAGTTACTATCATCATATTTAATTTTTCATTAATTTTGTTCGTTGTTTCATCTTGAATGTAAAAATTTGAAGTAAATGAGCCACGAACTTTCAGCTAAATCGGTCAAGCACTTTTAGAGATGTTTGGTGACAATATATATCCTCTGACCGCCCAAATGTTCGCCGCTCGGGGTAGCCGCGCCGTCTCAGAGCGTCGTGCCACGGTTCGGGCGGCTCCCCTTGTCGCAGGTTAGAGTCCTTCATCGGATATGGGTGTGTGTGTGTGTGTGTGTGTGTGTGTGTGTGTGTGTGTGTGTGTGTGTGTGTTGTCCTTAGCGTAAGTTAGATTAAGTAGCAGTTTAGTCCCATAAGAACTTACCACAAATTTCCAAAAAAATTTTCCAAGTGTTTATTAGAGAATTGAGTAGAAATTTGAAGTAAATCGCCCGAAAATTTTTAGAGATTTTTGGTAACAACCTTAACCCTTTATATGTTACATAAATATATGCTCTGAATGGGAAATCTTATGGAGACAGTAAGTTGCTCTTGTCGTGAGGGTAAAATGTGCACAATTTTATCAGTATGCTAATAAAATATAGATTTGTTTGACTTACAAACGGACACTTTTCTTTATACATACCCAGCGTATCACTCACAGGTTTGTTAAAAACTTTTGTATCCCGCCTGGAAGGCGGCATGTGGATGTGGGTCTGCTCCCGTAACTGAAGGGTAGGTCGAATGTACGCAGCTAGGAGGAGCAGGTGAGGTAGAACTCTCGGTACTGCAATTAAAAGTGGTTTTACTATATCACAACACAATAACTTGAATACATGAATTGTAACTTGTCTTTGGCTGAGATGAGCAAATAGGTGCGAAGCTGTCCATCAGCCAAATCTAACAACGGCTAGAAGTTACAAAGGCAAAATCTGTAGTGGCTCGCCCACTACGAAATAGAAACAATGTTGCTTGTTCGTCTGCTCGGCATCAAATGGGCTGAATCTGGAGCGGCGCTCGTAGAGCTGCACAGCGCCGGCTAGAGGGCGCTGTCGTCGGTGTTGGTGTCGTAGTGCCAACCTAGCAGAGCGCACCTACATTGTGCCATCGTAGCTATCGATACCACAAAAACAGAAACAAGTGTGTCAAAAATAAAAACACAGTTAAAAAGCACTTCGTGTAACTAGGAATGTCGACAAACATCACATTCCAGTGATGTTTTTCTAGATGCTGAATTGCATAACAGTGAAAATATGTACACATATTTACGTTTACGTGAGGACTTAAATACATCATGGTTCCAACCACTATGGGACTTAACATCTGAGGTCATCAGTCCCCTAGATTTAGATCTACTTAAACCATCACACACATCCATGCCCGAGGCAGGATTAGAACCTGCGACCGTAGCAGCAGCGCGGTTCTGGACTGAAGCGCCTAGAACCGCTGGGTCATAGAGGCATGCAAATACATCATGGATTCACATTCTTTGAAGTACACAGTTCAAGTACGCATACGATGTGCAGCAGCTGTACCGCTGAGTCTCGGACAGCTCCTGCCGCCAATTCAGCACCGCTCCGCGCCCTCTTACGTCACTTCCGGCGCAGCAGCTCGGCTGCTGTCGTGATTTGTAGCGACTGTGCGCCAGCAGGGGAGAGCTCCGCTTGCATGCGGGCCCGGCACACCGCCCCACCCCGCTGCCTCCCTTCCCTTCCCTCCTGGCTGGCTGGTATGACGGCATGGCCACTGCTACCTCTCTGACCCACTGGCCCCGTTAATTGCATACCGCAATTCGCCGAACTTGCTGACAGCTTCATACGCTGCGTGAACCTCATTTCAAGTTTGACTGACACGAATGCAGACCACATCGTTAGATTTTGTGTATGCAATCCGTCTCACGCATTTTTCATTAGGTTCCGTCGTTGAAGTCCTTGACGTCCCTGACATCTCCAGTTTTCCAACTGTTCTCAAACTTTCTAATGAGCCACAGACTTGAAATTTTAACCACAGCTGAGAACTGGATAATAATCCAATATTGAAAACCATTAGCAAGCCAAGATTGCATGAAATATTTATTTATTTAAAACAACCGGTTTCAACAGATTTTGCTGTCATCTTCAGGTCTTAAAAGTCTTTTTGTTGTAAAACATGTTCATTTTACACTGAACCTCACGCACAAGATGTCAAGTGCATAAAAGTCAGTACATTATAAAAGGTCTGTCATGTACTGATTTTTACCCACTTCACATCTTGTGTGTGAGGTTCAGCGTAAAATCAACATGTGTTACAACAAAAAGATTTTTAAGACTTGAAGATGACAGCAAAGTCTGTTGAAACCGGTTATCTTAAATAAAGAAATATATTATGCGACCTTGGCTGTTGGATGGCTTTTAACAATTAAGATAGATCCACCCTCAGTACTCTCAAAATGAGAAAATTCAGTCCAATATTGTTTTCTTGTCTCTCAAAATGAGAAAATGCAGTCCAATATTAACTCGTTTTCTTGCCAGTCTGTTTGACAGGGGTGGGGTGAGGGTGATAAAGGTGGTAATGTCTGACATCTCGACTGCCCTGCGGGACTGGTTTGTTGTCCAGGCAGTACTAGAATGCGTTCTAGGGGGTATGCGAGTGGAAGGACACAGCTGAGCAGAGAGATGGGGGAAGAGGAGAAGTGTACGATATACTCTGTTGAGTTAAAACATCATGACCATCTACTTTGGTCCATCTCTGAAACGCAATTAGCAGTGTTTCTGCGTGCCATGGATTCGACAAGTACTTAATAGGTACCCAGAGGTTCGTGGCACCAGATACCTACACACTACCCGTAATTTACGTGTGGTTGGTTTGTGGGCGCGGAGCTGGCACCAGATAGCGTTCCAGTTGGGTTTCATCTAATTCAGATAAGCTGAATCTGATGACCAAGACATCAACGTGAGTTCACTATCACGCTCCTCAAACTATGCAGCACTAGTATGGCCTTGTGACAGGGACGCTTATCCTATTGGAAGATGCCATCTTTCACTTATCCTGCTGGAAGATGCCATCTCTGTTGGGGAAGATATTAAACATAAGGAATTACAGGTGGTCCCTAATAACGTTCATATGCTCCACAGCTGTATTGGTGCCTTCGATTACAAGCGCAGGTCCACGGAAGCCCAGGTGAGTGTCCCTCATAACATATTCCTGCTCCCGCCGGCCTGCGTCTGTTACGTGCTGCATATTTCAAACAGCATGTTTCGAACCTGGATGACGGCGTATATAGACACGACCTGACTTAACAATAAACGGGGTTCATCCTACAAGGCGATACAATTCCACTGGTCTGTAGTCGTATCTCGATGATCCCGGGTCTACAGTAATCATAATTGCCGGTGTTGTTGGGTCAGCATGGGGACACTTAGGGGTCCTCTGCTGCGGAACACCATCTTCAACACTGTGCGCTGAACGGTGTGCACCAAAACACTGAACTTTGTTGTCAGATTCCCACAGATCGCCGCCTGCGGGTAAGTCTCCGATCCCTAGGTTCTGTGTTGAAGAATCGATGGCCAGCTTCTTCAGGCATTGAGCCACAACAGTCTAGCTTTTGTCAAAATCGCTTCAGTCTGCTGATTTCCGCATTTGCACCACTTAAAAGTCGCTAGGACGATTCCCCATTCATCCCTACACCGCCCATATACTTCTCTCACCGCGTCACGTGCCCACAGCCCCACCAGGCAGCGTACAACCTCGTGGTGGGCAGTCGTCAAAGTCTTTTGGCTCATCAGTCTATGTGGCGCATACGAGAACATTAACAGGTAAAACCTCAGGTAGAAAAATAATATATGTGTAGGGTGGTTCAGCTGCCCCTACACATGGGTTTTATGCAACACACAATGCCTTCAAATACTACAGATAAGATTTTCATATTCTCTCGCTCACTACGTGCAAACTATTAGTCCTACAGAAAAGAAATGAAGACTTTTTTTGTAGGAAATTTAAGGTAGTTAAATTTTGTATTGGGATACGTTTTTGCTAGAGGCAGTAATTTTCGAATTATTCAAGAGACATTACAAAAATGACCTTCAAACGCGTTTTCCTGAGTAACTCGATAAACGTGCCCGCCAGCGAAAAGGTATGTCATTAAGTTTAATTACATTACATTTCCCACCAAAAAGTTCTGTTCTTTTTTTCCTGTAGGACTAACAGCTTGCGTGCAGTGAGTGAGAGAATATGAAAATGTCGCACTTGGTTTTCGAAGGTGTTGCAGGTTGCATAAAACCTTTCGGTAAGGCCAGCTGAATGATCGTGTATAAATAATTATTTAAATACAAAATAAAAATGTGTGACATCAATTGAGAAATGTCACTCATGTCAGACTGCAGTACACATAATGAGTATTTAAATGAAAACAAATTTTTGATATTATAGTTTTTAAAAATTTGACTTAAAACTATAAAATAACTTCTACTAACTGCACACTCATTCCTAATCCCATACAGTTATTCCTGAAATTTTTTGCTTGTGAACTTTTGATACCTATGACGGTGCTAGTAAAATTTAGAACATTAAACTTGGGGCACATACAGTAGTGATAGTTAGGAGGTCAACTAGGCTCTGAGCACTATGAAACTTAACATCGATGGTCATCAGTCCCCTAGAACTTAGAACTACTTAAACCTAACTAACCTAAGGACAGCAGACAACACCCAGCCATCACGAGGCAGAGAAAAACCCTGACCCCGCCGGGAATCGAACCCGGGAACCCGGGCGTGGGAAGCGAGAACGCTACCGCACGACCACGAGATGCGGGGTAGGTAACTACTGATGCATCGATTATGTATTGCGTGCGTCCCATGTTTTTCGTTAAAAATCTCACAACAATTGTCATAGCTCTTAAAAATTCACAAGGACAAATTTTCAGGACTATCGACATGGGGTTAGGTGTTTTTTTTTTTTTTCTTTTAAGCGCCTGAGAGGAGGGTCGGGGGCAAAGAGGGCAGGGGTCGTTTGCCGAGACCTGGCCTCAGTGTCCCGTTCCTGCCTTCCCAGGGCCAAGGAAAGGGAAGAGGTTCGATAGGATCTAGAGAACTGTGTTTAATACAAACCATACAAAAATGCACGGAAGGGTGTTTTTTAACACAAACCTACGTTTTTTTAAATGGAACCCCGTTAGTTTTTTTAGCACATCTGAACATATAAACAAATACGTAATCAGTGCCGTTTGTTGCATCCGGAGATATTGTAACCTAAATTTGACGCTTGAGTACCACTCCTCCGCTGTTCGATCGTGTGTATCGGAGAGCACCGAATTACGTAGGGATACAAAGGGAATGGTGATGGACCTTAGGTACAGAAGAGACTGGAACAGCACATTACGTCCACATGCTAACACCATTTTATTGGTCTTTTTCACTGACGCACATGTACATTACCATGAGGGGTGAGGTACACGTACACACGTGGTTTCCGTTTTCAATTGCGGAGTGGAATAAAGTGTGTCCCGACATGTCAGGCCAATAGATGTTCAATGTGGTGGCCATCATTTGCTGCACACAATTGCAATCTCTGGCGTAATGAATGTCGTGCACGCCGCAGTACATCTGGTGTAATGTCGCCGCAGGCTGCCACAACACGTTGTTTCATATCCTCTGGGGTTGTAGGCACATCACGGCAAACATTCTCCTTTCACGTACCCCACAGAAACAAGTCTAGAGGTGTAAGATCAGGAGAACGCTCTGGCCAATTTATGCGTCCTCCACGTCCTATGAAACGCCCATCGAACATCCTGTCAAGGGTCAGCCTAGTGTTGATTGCGGAATGTGCAGGTGCACCATCATGCTGATACCACATACGTCGACGCGTTTCCAGTGGGACATTTTCGAGCAATGTTGGCAGATCATTCTGTAGAAACGCGAAGTATGTTGCAGCTGTTTGGGCCCCTGCAATGAAGTGAGGACCAATGATGTGGTCGCCGATGATTCCGCACCATACATTTACAGTCCACGGTCACTGTCGCTCTACTGTCTGAGCCAGCGAGGATTGTCCACGGACCAGTAATGCATGTTCCGTAGATTCACTGCCCCGTGGTTTGTGAAACCCGCTTCATCGGTAAACAGGTAGAACTGCAACGCATTCTCTGTTAATGCCCATTGACAGAATTGCACTCGATGATTAAAGTCATCACCATGTAATTGCTGATGTAGCGACACATGAAACGGGTGAAACCGGTGACGATGCAGTATGCGCATGACACTACTTTGACTCAGTCCATGTCCCATGTACTCATGTGTGGGTTCATGGCAACAGCAGCTAACACACCAACTGCACCCGCTTCTCCTGTGACGGGCCTGTTACGGACCCGTTTGCGTGCTACGACCATACCTGTTGGATACAATTGGCGGTAGATGTTTTGCAATGTGCGGCACGTTGGATGCTCTCTGTCCGGGTACCGTTCTGCATACACTCTGCAGGCTTCAGCTGCATTTCGTCGACACTCGCCATAGATGAATATCATCGCCTTTCAGAGTTTGAATACACCATGGTCACTGTTCCTACAACACTACACTATCACAGACATCTGGTAACACGGTGTACTACAGCTGGCCTGCGTGCAGAATAACAATAGCAGCAAGCGCTACATGCGGACACTGCGACAGCTAGACCAAACCACAACAGTGCACTACAGCCACATTCGTAAACACGGTCGTCATCGTAAACATGTCCCTGCAGATGCTGCTCGCCAACCGTGGCCCGTGTTTGTTACAACACGCAACTGAAGGTTTCAAGCGTCAACTTTAGGTTACAATATCTCCGGATCTAATTAACATTTTACAATGCAACAAACGGCACTGATTATGTATTTGTTTGTATGTTCAGATGTGCTAACAAAACTAACGTGGTTCCATTTAAAAAAACGTAGGTTTGTGTTAAAAAAAATACTTCCGTGCATTTTGCATGGTTTGTATTAAACAATTACACTAGCTCCTCTGCTCACGTTCGCTCTGTGGAATCGGTTCGTCAGTACTTGATGTGGTTTACGAAATATATCCATACGCGAAGACGACTCGGTAGATATATAATGGGATCCTACTACCGCCACCAGAAGCTTTCGAGTCGTCTTCGCATAATGAATGTAAGGGGGACTCCCTCTAAACCGTTTGCTCTGAGGATCAATAATGTGCCGTGAATCATTTTTAAGTGTGCCTTGTAGTACTCGGAACGCCCCAATGGGCAGGAGGATCGTCGAATAATGCGAATAAATAGTTTGATAGTCGTGTGCGGTACAGTGCATGGTGGCGGAACGCCTCATGTGTCGCTGTCAGGTGGACCCACAAGTCCAGAACGTTTTCGGGTGCGTCTTGCAAAATGTAATACAGCACCATGCCCTTCAACCAGTTGACGGCGTTCCTTCTTGTAGTGGGGGGAACGTAAGTGGTACCTGGGTGTAGGAGTTCGTCCGGCGTGATAAGACTCTGGCTGTCGTCGCAACAGGAGCGCCAGCATACGTTGTACAAGGTCCCTGCATCTGCCTGTCACAGTACATGTCAGGCGTTGCTTGTATGGGATTAAAATAATTATCCTTTTTATTATGATTTAAAGAACTTGTTGTATTAATAAGTTATCATCATTTAAATAAGTATTCTCAGATAAGCTGCTTCTGTACCAGAACTCTCCATTAGAAGGTGTCTTCCATCGTTGCATTTTTCACACTTGGATGCCAAATATTTCAGAATTCTTAGGAATCGACAGTGAAGCAATCCAGTCGTGTAACAAATCTGCCACCTCTTCGTTTGTGGGATACTCGTTACGTCAGAGAAATTCGACAAAAGTACGATGAACAACGTTCATTTAAATTAGTAAGTTTCTCTCTGACTAATACGTATCTTTATTCGGTGAATGAATCTTTGTTCTGCGATCCAAGTTTCGGTTCTCCGTACTCGTGCACTCATTCTCCGCACTGCACAGAGTGTAACACCATACGTCTTTGCTGTTGCAGTGATATTGATAAGTGGGCACGTACGGCCAGTTTCTTTGTTAATTTGTTTCCATTTTCTAATCACTGCCAGCCGTTGTGGCCGAGCGGTTCTAGGCGCTGCTGCTACGATCGCAGGTTCGAATCCTGCCTCGGGCATGGAAGTGTGTGATGTCCTTAGGGTAGCTAGGTTTAATTAGTTCTAAGTCTAGGGGACTGATGGCCTCAGATGTTAAGTCCCGTAGTGCTTAGAGTCATTTGAATCTTTTTTTGCTAATCACTGAAATAACGTCACATACCTTCTCCACTCGTGAGGTTTCACTTCGTTTCCTACTCCGCTACTGGGTGCTTTCCTTTTTTTATTCGACAGCTTATGTTCCGACTTTTTGCATCATGGTATCTTCCCTTTTTTCTACTAGTCACTATATATTCTGACTTTGGGTGTATCACAAATGTTACCTCATAATGTGTCTAATGTGTATGTGTGTGTGTGTGGGGGGGGGGGGGGGGGGGGGTGCGGGGTTCAAATGGTTCAAAAGACCATGAGCACTATGGGACTTAACATCTGAGGTCATCAGTCCCCTACAACTTAGAACTACTTAAACCTAACTAACCTAAGGACATCACACACATCCATGTCCGAGGCAGGATTCGAACTTGCGACCGTAGCGGTCGCGCGGTTCCAGACTGAAGCGCCTAGAACCGCTCGGCCACACACCGGCCGGCGGGGGGGTGTATGTTGCATGTTTCATTACTTCAAATTACACTGCATCACAATAAGAGTAAAGCACCTGGAAGAGGAAGACGAAACGAAATGAAGCTTTGCGGCTTTAGAGGGTATGTGAAGTTATTCCATTGTTATTGGCAGTATAAGCCCAGTAATCAGTACGACACTGCACAACCACTGGCTTGGATGAATGCGCTGCTTCGGTTGAGAAGCAGTGTATCCCAGAACTGTTGCTAATGGTTGTTGATATTCTGGTTATTGGCGCTAGGGTGGATTTTACATCTGAGCTGATCTCACAAGAGTTCTATTGGGAACAGATCCGCGGAATCTACATCACGCAGACAGTTTATAGATGTCTGTGCCGTCTGTGGACGAGCATAGAGCATTGTTCTGCCAAAAAATGGCAACGGCAGCACGATAGGTAACACGTGAGGACGCAGGATGTCCGTGGCATACCGTTGGGCCATCAGGGTTTCCTACTCACTACCAGCTGTGAACTGAAATCATCCTCCTCAAGGCGGAAGTCTGTGTCTCTCCAGAACATTGGGAGAATGGGAAAAACGGGACTGCTTCCCTGGTCATCTCCATACCAATGGTGGTCATCTAAGGTTGTGCAGAACCGCGACTCATCGTTGAACACAGTGTGGCGCCGTTATTGGGCAGTCCGTGCTTTCCACACACAGCACGACTTCAGACGTAGATTTTTGTGATGTGATGTTAACGGCAGCCTATGTACGGGACGCTAATTCTCCGGCTATTGCGGGATGACACAGAACGTTGCAGAGAGTCCATTATTTTTTTCGGATGCCAGGCGCAGATGCAAAGTGTGTGAGCGTGGGATTGATCTGAGATGTTATTCTGCGCAACTGATTAATCTGAGATGTACCCTTTACCCTGTGGCTAATGCAAGATGCAGTTTCCACCCCCACACTACTACAGAAGTCAGACAGACGCTCCTAACGTTCTAAAGAGAAATGCCTGAAAAACTTTCAGCAATAAATATGACACAAAAATTCACAAAATTTCTTACGTAACTAGTGGGATACCTGGGTACTGGAGTAGTGCTAGTTAGTATAAGAAAAACATGAAACTAACGAAAATTATTATTTATTTTGCAAGAATTCTGAGAAATCACAATGGCGCTTTTAGTTATGAAATGAACAAGTAATATCCCGGTCCTTTTCGGAATGTGAAGTTACCTCTCAAGGATAGGATTCGCTAATGAAATTTCTATACAAAGTTTAAGATTGTTATTGACTTGGCAGAATGGCTGAGAGCCGCGCCTACTCAACTTGAATAATTATCTGTTAGAACGTTGCTAGGTACGGTCGAGGCTGTCGCGTGTGAAATGCAGTGAAGTGTACTGTTGTGGAGGAAATATGGGGCTCGCAATAGCTGTAGCGCACAATACCATAAGCTGCGATGACTGCTGTCTGCGCCGCTCGCTGCTGACAAATAAGATAACTCCCGTTCTATCTGTATTGACCTTCGCCAATCAAACTTTCCCTACACCTTGATGAAGTCAAGGACTGCTATTCGCCCCTACTCTATTGGTGTGGTACACCGGTCAGATAACCAGTCCACCGCGATGCCACTCGAAATTCGCTCGCAGGCATTTAACTATAACTCTGTCCGTTCACACCACTCAATAAATGTGTTGGCCAACACAGTGAACAACGCTTAATCGCAAGGATTCAATATAGAGTATCACTTCGATTCGCTCTCGACAGAGGTGCTCTGCCAGTGAAGTACTGAGGAGAGACTTGTTCCTCACCCTTTGAGTACACGTACGAGCGCGTTTTCGCGCTCCAAGAGCGACAACAGAATGGCCCCTCTCCACGCCAGACATCAAGGGGTATATCTTTCGGTCTCTTCCATTACTCCTTCAGCTCAAGGCATCAGAAATATCGTCTGCCAATCAGCATTGCTCTTCTACAATGGGGAATGACGTTTCCAGAAATCCGTAGCATTGGCGTTTGGCGTTTGCTGTCTCCCTGTGAAAATTTCTGAAACTGAATGCTATGTGTATGGAATGCGTAGGCTGGCCACTCCCACACAGTGCAGCGGAATTTGCTGTTAAGTCGAACTCGGGGTCGTTCCCCCTTTTCACCCGGGCCAACACTGTCTGCGCCTCAGGCGGTCACCAGCCGACACAGATAGGCTGAAACGTCCTCTGAAGGGACCGGCCCCCTGGCGTGCGGTTTGCGTCTCCCGAAATAAAAACAAGCCCCTGTGATGACCATCGTGTCTTGAATGTGTGTATTTCAACCACGGTGCGCTTACTTGTTATTTGCATATCGTTTACATGAATTCATACAACATTGACTTTATCTTAACGCATTTGGGTTCGAATGAAGCGTCTTGATGTGCGGAATATGATTGTGAGGGCGGAATATGTAAGCAATGAAGGTCAGGAGACCACAACGTCTAACAAGTGGTTACGATGTTCTTGGTGTGCAATATGGCAATCCACAGTACTGCTCGGATATTGTCCACTGGAACCTTGATGACGAGTATGCCTGCTCTCAGGTCCCCACGCAGTCCATCATCGGGCCACTATCACATCCAAAGACCCCACCAATCATGATGTTGAACAAACTGACCAGCCGCCTAAACTAAAACCTACAATGAGGCCACTTTCAAATTCTGGTGCTGATAACTCTTTCTCACACCAATACACAGCGTCTCCATCTCTTTCAGAGCTATCAATCAACACATGATGCTGTACACTCTAGCTGCCCTAGTGACAACACTAAACACGAATAACACTAATGCACTCTGGTGGCCTTTCTGTCACTGAGAATTGCAACTAAAACCATTGACACACCTGCTGATGGTTTGTATGTGTACAAAAAAGTTACACTGACATCCGACTGTGTCTTCTGGCTACTCCACTTAGGCAGTGTACTCAGGGAATTTTCAGCATTAAAAAACCAAGTTCACAATTATCAAACTAGGAATGATTTTCATAGAGAAGTTTATAGAAAGATGCTATATCACTTATGTAATAAGCCTAAAATTATCATCATTTTCATAAAGAAGTTTATATAAAGATGCTATATCACTTATGTAATAAGCCTAAAATTATCATCAGCGTATGGTAAGCGGAAGTAAAGAATATAAAAATATGAAGTATATTCAAGAAAGATTTCTAAAAGTTGCTGTTTTCAAATAGTTTGTGTAAAACCGAGAAATACATAAATTATTCACACTGACAGCAACACTTTTCAGTAAAATGTGTGTTGTGTTTTTCTATGTCTTTTATTGAAAAAGAATATTTCTACTGCTGCTTCTCTCGAGAAACACAGGACAAATATGAGTGTGTGATAAGAATATCTTCTATGTTATATTCTTCACTTTCAGACAGCGGAATATAAGTGTAATACAGAATTTTACAGCCGGATTTTACATGTTGGTTTATGGCATGATGCTTCTTAGTTGGTACGATTTGTCGTGCATCTGGCTAATGATATCACATTATACCTGATGATGGTCTGTTTCTGTTCCATAACTAGATACTCAATAATGTGACGATACACTTGTGCGCAGACTATGAGTATCCAAAAATTTCTAGACACTGTAAATGGTCACCTCCTCAAAATAGTGTTAGTAATTTTAGTTTCTTTTTGTGGTGTATTTCATTGCATATTGCATTTAAATGGTGTATTAAAATTTTAGGTTAGTTCATTTTTGCGATGTTATTTGACCATCTAAAAATATTATATTCATGCAATGCTAGCAGAGTGTATTCTTGTTTCAGGGCTAAGTCCTCGCTTTAATCCTCATACACAATTTCTCTGTTTAAATGTAACTTCTGAATGGCTTATAATATGTGAGATAGGCTTATCTTACCATAATTTTTGTTGAAGTACCCCTTTCTGTTTATGTGCTAAATCACACTTTTGTAGTCTATGACGTACTTCTGAGTTTGTCGATTTATTACTCTTCTTTTTTCTATGATTTCTCTGTTCACTATTCTAGTGTCATTACAAGCGGTTACTAATTACTTTCACGAATAGCTTGTAAGATGTGTTTAAAAGATAGATTTTGACATAAATTGTGCATAAGTTTTTGTTTACCTTCATATTTAGTGGTATTACTTCCGCTGTGTCCCATTTATTGAAAATATCCAGTTTCCTCTGGATAATCTTTGTTTACACCGATGAGTTATCATCTTCTTGAAAGAAATATACCACATACAATTTCAGTTTGAGTCATTTTCGGCTTTGTTTCGCCATTTTCAAAGTAGTGTAAAACCAATAGGTATGTCATTTTAATTACTATAGTCGACACAGCGTAAGAAGATCCCTAACAGCTCGCAGCACTGTTGCAAGCTTTCGACTGCGAAGCGCTAACTGCTGTAGGTGGAAACAATAGCCGTCCACAGAGCTGTGGCAACAGTGACGCGTTGCGATAGAGACGTTTACAAAAACACATTACGTTATTGGTTGAGATTGGGGTGCGAAGCTTCACGTCCAGCCCACTACAACTGTTAGTGATCAAGTTACACTGACTAAACTACAGTATCGAATGAGGCGGTGCACTGGTTAGCACTTTGGACTTGCGTTCAGGAGCTCGTCAGTTCAAACACCCATCCAGATTTAATTTTTCCGTGATGTCCCTAAATCGCTCCAGGTAAATGCCGGGATGGTTCCTTTGCAAGGGTACGGCCAATTTTCTTCCCCATCCTAGGCACAATCCGAGCTTCTGCTCCGTCTCTAATGACAACAATGTCGACGGGACTTTGAACCCGATCTTGCTTCCTTTTTTAAACTATAGTGAACGCAGCTTCTGGTTTATGAAAACATAGCAGATAATCACTTATGACATATTGCACTATAGGTATATGACACGTTTGAAAGAATAGACACATTTTGATACTGCAGCCTTTAGGAATCAAGGCATGTTCGAAAGACCAGGTATATAATTGAGGTTAGTACGACCAACTTATCTTTTCAGCGCTGATGCACAGCACACTCGAAAGCGAATCAAGGAAATGCTTCTAGTAATGTGGGTAATGGGCAAGGGGCACTATATTAGTAGTGTGAGGATAGGTTGAGAAATTGAGTCTGATGCGAGGCGCGCTAGGATAGACCGTGCAGTTGCACTGAGTACTGTGTACAGATGGCGCAATGTCGGTGCATCTACCTCGTAAACAGGAGACCCACATTCGAATCCCAGTCCTGCACGTATTCTCAACTTTTCCAATTGATTTTAATCAATGCCCACTAGCAGCTAATGTCATTAATTATTGTATGTCCTGTAAGTGATAGTTGAGTTGTAGTTATCAGCAGAGTGTCTTAATTGCATTCGTTTATTGCTATCTCTCCAAGTGTTCTTAGTCTCCCAAATGTTTGTATGTTTCTTATTTTTGCGTTTACTTGGCGTCTTTTTTCTAAGTGGTCAGTCTTTGTTAGCTTGTTAATTTTTTGTGTTTCTCCAAAGAATATTTCAGTTTCCTCATTTTTAATTTAATAAGTATAGCAACAACCCATAAAGTGGCTTGTTGCTCAACAGCTATGGAGCTCAACAGCGAATTAAATGGATAAATTATTCTTCAATTTTTCCCTTCCTAGGGTGCATATGGCAAGAAAGTTAAATTTATTCACCACTCAAAGTTATGTTCGCTGCAGCGTTTTACAAGGGATAGTGCTGTTGGATGTGGTATCTGCTTGTCTTACTCTGGCCTATGAACTGATTTATCAGCCAGTTGTAAATGAGCCTATACTTTAACGTGTACTCCACACAATTCGCATCTTGCCCTTTTTCACATTTAAAAAGCACCGCAAGAGCTGAACGAAGAGATGGAAAAAAACCTTGTACTAACTGAAGGTTGAACAACGGACTTTTGTAATTGACAGCCAAGCAGTTATCTAACCTCCCTTGAATATACATGTTTGATAATTAAAAAGTATCGTCTCTTATTTACTCATGTTATTTCAGTTATATACTCCGTGTGCTTCTGTGTTTCATTTATCCAGCCATTATTGGTTTGTATTATTACGCCACATGGAGCGCTCTTTGTTAAATATATACCACTGTAAGTTAATATTTAGTTTAATTTACATTATGTCAGCTACATTTACGTTTGATTATTTTTAATTTTCTGTTCAGGTGTTATCTTATCAGAGTCCTTATGCGTCCGAAGCGGCTGTCTGTACTTTTTATTATGCCAAATCGTTTACCCTTAACTACTGAAATCTATCAGGTACTCCATAAAGCTTGTCGGCAATTTAAAATATCACGTAATTATATTATGATATTAAGTACGCCAGCGGAAAGACACAATCAATACCTTCATTGCGCTATAACAATGGCGATGTTACTGATGACAGTGCCACTAAAGCCGGGCTACTAAATACGGTTTACCGAAATTCCTTCACCATAGAAGACGAAATAAGTATTCCAGAATTCGAACCAAGATCCACTGTCAACAGGAGCAACTTAGAAGTAGATACCCTCTGTGTACCAAAGCAGCTTAGATCACTTAATGAAGGCAAGCCTCCGGTCCTGATTGCATAGCAGTAGGGTTCCTTTCAGAATATGCTGATACAATAGCTTCATATTTAGCAATCATATACAACCGATTGCTCGTTGAAAGATCCGTACTTAAAGACTGGGAAGTTGCACGAGTCACACAAATACTCAAGAAAGGAAATAGGAGTAACCCTCTGAATTACATACCCATATTGCTAATGTCAATTTGCAGTAAAACTTTCGAACATATATTGTGTTCGAGCATTATGAGTTATCTCCAAGAGAACGATTTATTGACTAACAGCCAACACGGGTCCAGAAAATACCACTCTTGTGAAACACAACTAACTCTTTATTCTCGCGAAGTAATGAGTGCTATCGGCAGGGGATGACCACTGATTCCATATTTTTAGATTTCCAGAAGGCTTGTCATCGTGCCTCAGAAACGACTTTTAACCAAACTGCGTGTCTTGGAATATATCATAGGGAGTTTGAATATGGCAAATCACTGCGCATGGGCGACTTCCGCGGCTGCGCATTCTTCGAGCGCGTGTTCTAAAAACGGGGCGTCGGTGTGTGGATACCGTCAGTCGTATCTAGCCACGAGCAAGGTCGAACCACCTGAAGATGTTGGACAGTTGCTCCGAGGAAGTACTGTGGAATTTGCACAACGTGATCCGGCGGCAAACCCGTGAAGACTATTTACAACACAATCCACCGGGAAAACTTGAAGAGTCACAGGAATCATTCCTTTCTGTACAGCTAGGCTATGCCGACATGCAAAGTATCCGCGCACGACAGAGTTCTTCACGCTATACAGTGAGCGACGCCAAGTTGTGCGAATGTATTTTAGCAAAGTGTTCAAATCTGAATCAGCTTCCGTATCCTGTGCAATTTTCCTAGAGTTCAGCGGAAAAAAATTAAAGCACTTCAGAATCCAGGATCGGTGTGACAACAGGATGCAGCAGAAGCGTCAAAGTCCGTATCAGGGCCAATCGGAAGACGTGAAAGCGTTGAGATGTCGGCCAATACACAATTTCGTGCTGGTATTGAGACAACAACAAAGCCCATCTTTGCAATCTTTGGGCAGTTCGTACAGGAACCGGTTTCGTCGGATAAGAAAAGGACTGCAAAGGCTTTTGATCCGTTACTAACTAGAATTTTCTGCCATACAAATAGTGGTGGAATTTGGTGACACCATACACAATAGCCAAAGCCTCTTTCTCAATTTGTCAACAGTTAAACTGTTCTTTGGACAACACTTTTGATGCGAAAGCGATAGGCCTGTCTTTATCACCAATTCTGTGCGAAAGCACTGCATCGATCCCGTAAGAGGAAGCGTCAACTTGCAATACAACTGGTTTGTCAGGATCAAAGTGAATTAAACATCGACCACTGAGCACCGCATCTTTAAGTTGTTGGAAAGCTACTCGGCACTCATCTGACCAAACAAAGGGGACATTCTTTAGACGCAAGCGATGAAATGGAGCCGCCATTTGCGCAGCATTCGGTATTAACCGAACACAATAGTTCATTTTCCCTAAGACTCACTGCAATTCTGTGACATTACGAGGAACTGGCAATTCGTGTATGGCTAACAAATGCGACTGAAGAGGATAGCACCTTGACTGTTCATGACATGACCAAGATAATGCAACACTGTAAAAAAATTACACTTCTGCAGCCTACACTTCAGTCCTGTGTCAGATAACACACGACACAAAGTATGCAAATTTGCAGTGTGTTCTTCAGGTGTACGACCTGTTATGATAATATCGTCCAAATACACACACGCTCATAAATTAAGGATAATTGCAGAATGTGGTGCCACACAACGTGGCACTACACAAAACTGGTGCTAATAGCATAAGCACATAGGGACACAGATCTGTAAGTCCACGGTATTGGTGACAAGTTGAGAAAACTGTCCCGAAACACATGTGCTGCAAACGGCCACTGTTTCCTGAGCATGTACCCCAACATCAGTATGGGATATGATCACCATGCACACGTACACAGGCCGCACAACGGGTTGGCATACTCTGGATCAGGTGGTCGAGCAGCTCCTGGGGTACAGACTCCCACTCTTGCACCAATGCGTGCCGGAGCTCCTGAAGTGCCGTAGGGGTTTGAATACTTGTAGCGATACGTCGACCGAGAGCATCCCAGACGTGCTCGATGGGGTTTAGGTCTGGAGAACAGGCAGGCCACTCCATTCCCCTGATATCTTTTGTTTCAAGGTACTCCTCCACGATGGCAGGTCGGTGGGGCCGTCCGTTATCATCTATCAGGAGGAAGGTGGGACCCGCTGCACCCCTGAAACGGCGGAAATACTGGTGCAAAATGACGTCTCCAGACACCTGACCTGTTACAGTTCCTCCGCCAAAGACATGCAGGGGTGTACATGCACCAATCATAATCCCACGCCACGACCGCCATACAGGTCCCTTTCAAGGACATTAAGAGGTTGGTATCTGGTTCCTGGTTCACGCCAGATGAAAACCCGGCAAGAATCACTGTTCAGACTACACTTGGACTCGTCCGTGAACATAACCTGGGACCACTGTTCCAATGACCATGTAATGTGTTCTTGACACCAGGCTTTACGGGCTCTCCTGTGACCGCCCGGATCTCGTGGTCGTGCGGTATCGTTCTCGCTTCCCACGCCCGGGTCCCCGCGTTCGATTCCCGGCGGGGTCAGGGATTTTCTCTGCCTCGTGATGGCTGGGTGTTGTGTGATGTCCTTAGGTTAGTTAGGTTTAAGTGGTTCTAAGTTCTAGGGGACTGATGACCATAGATGTTAAGTCCCATAGTGCTCAGAGCCATTTGAACCATTTTTTCTCCTGTGACCAGGGGTCAGTGGATAACTGTTCCAGTGGCTGCGGTAAGGTCCCGAACGAGACTTCCTGCAGTAATCTGTGGCCGCCTGCGGGCACTGATGGTGAGTGAGATATCGGTCTTCTTGTGATGTTGTACACTGTGGACGTCCCATACTGTAGCGCCTAGACACGTTTCCTGTCTGCTGGAATCGTTGCTATAACCTTGAGATCACACTTTGTGGCACACGGAGGGCCCGTATCACGACCTGCTGTGTTTGACCAGCCTCCAGTCGCCCTAGTATTCTACCCCTCATACCGTCATCAATATGTGTTCTTTGAGCCATTTTTAACACACAGTCACCGTTAGCACGTCTGAAAACGTCTGCACACTTACTCACTGCACCGTACTCTGATATGCACCAACACACGTCTTCGAATGTGGACTGCTGCCAGCGCAACCGTGCGACGACCGCAGGTCAAATGCACCTCATGGTCATACTCCGAGGTGATTTAAACCCGCAAACCTCCCACCAGAGCCTTGTTTCACCATGGATCAGCGCTACCCTTAATTTATGAACATGAGTGTAGTTTCAACAGTTTGGCACTTGTGCAGTTAGCTGTTCCAATCACCGTTGGAAAATGGCGAGTGCGGAAGCACTGCCAAAGTAACAACTCTACTAGTGTCTGCAAGTAACAGCTCTATTAGTGTCCCTCTTCTCCTACTGTGTCGGTCTACCGCTGTCCAGCTGAGGCCGGCAGGAGCGGCGCTTGTATTCTCTTCGGCAAGGCCCCTGCTGTCGTGGTGCGGTCCTAGTCAGCGAACTACTGGCTGACGTCACCTCACAGCCTTTCTTGCCCTTGCTTTCTTCATCTTCGTGCCGGCGCTTTCGTTACGCCGGAACAATGTACACAGTCTTCTCGCCTGACAGAGTTGTTAGCAGAGGTCAGTCTGGTGGCAGTTCTAGCTCGCCACCCAGCTCACCTGATCTGCAGCGTGCGATTACTTTGTGTGGGGAGCCCCCAAGTCTAACGTGTGTTTCAATAACCCCCACAGTCCTCAAGAACTGCAGCAGAACTCTTCGGACGAGATTGCAGCAATTCCAGTAGTTCAGCTTCGATCCGACTGCAGCAACTTGCTGACCAAAGCCCAGAAGTGCCAAGAGATGATGGTAGTCACTTTCAATATCAACTATAGTCAGGTTAGTACTGTATTTCCTTTCCTTTGCTGTGTTTTTTGTACCCTGGAACTCTGTTCTCCCGGCCATTTTTATTTGTTCCATCCTGTATTATAATTCCTCGTAACACAGCGAGAGGAAGAAGAAAGGCGACAAAGATTCGAATGATATGCGCGCGGCACTTCTGGATACTTCTATTACAGAGAGCAGAGATATTGCTATCGGAGATCACGAAATTATGCTAGCGAGGTACTGTACTAACTAGAACGTTTATTCTTTGAAAGTTTTATTGTTGGAGTAGGAAGGGAGTTAGCAGCGACGACTCTGGATGCTCCCATCAGCAGAAAGACACTCCAGCGAAGGGCTTTCGTTTTGTGACCGCTGTGTTGTGCATGTGTGGTCGTGGCTATGCTCACTGCAGCGTTCACTGCTCGAACACCTTCACTCGCCTGCGTACCGCCAGACAGCGCTGCAATCCAACCATCCAGCGAGGACGGCACGTCACTGCAGCAAAACGTATCTCTGGTGGAGCAAGTAATAAATGTCTCACGCTTAGATATAAGAAACAGTATTTTAATCATAATGTGCAGTACGTAACAGAAAATTATGATATGTACCAGTTGACGTCACATTATTTCAAGAATAATTTTGTTACAGTATTTTCCATGACAAAGGTTTTTATATAAAATTTGGAGCGTCTGTTATTATTGTGCAGCTTGTCTTGATATTCTACCGTTTAGAGTACAGACACATGTTCCTCTAAGTAAACTTTGGAACTAGTGGCTATTCACTCACATACCATAGATACTATGTGAAGAAAGTGTTAAAGGGGTACAAAGAGCCTAGATAACACTGCAATAACATTATGCTGCACTGATTAAGAATTCAACAAAAAATTGTATTGTAACAGAAAGTTTAGGAATATGTTTTGCTGTCCAGTCTTTTATCTCGATTTTACATGCAGTTGTAATGAAAAGGACTTTCTCATTTATCTTGTGTACAGGGTTATTCTGTATTCATTTGCCAGTTACGCAGACATGTATCCCCCCACCCCCATCACTCACAAGACTCATTACCTACATGCAGCTTGATGAGTCATTAACATTGTTGACAACATACTTCGTTGCTAATACCTTCCTATTGTAAAGATAATCAGATCTCCTCTTACAACCAACTTTAATTAAAACTTTGCTACTAAATTTTGATAAAAATATAAAATTGCAAAAGGTAATTTAAAGCAATCGTTATTGGAATGGAAAGACCTGACATTACTGTAGAAATTCACTACCATATCTCTCTACACGTATCCTAAAATTCGTGAAAAATGTAAATTTGAAAGAAATTGAATAATTCAGAAATTAGTTTAGGGCAAACATACATTGATTGGTCTGGTCACTAGAGTTAATGAAATAGTCGTACTAGCCAATTCATTCCCCTGAAACCCCTGACGCAAGACAAATTCGAGAAATAACACACTTCGAAATTAGTCACATAGTCAGATTCAAATATCTCGAGTTATTTACATCTTCCGCCAATGGGAAACAATCTAACATGTACTGAAGCATGATTGGCTCAATGCCAGGAGGATCAATGGTAAACGCACAGCACAATCTTATGGAACACAAATTACAAACATACCTTCCCAGAAGACAAGTGTATTTAAGACTTATGACTCAAAAGCACTGAAAAGGAAAAAAACAATAGAAAATTGGTCGCAAGAACACATACTCAAAATCGTGCTACTGCTTGTAGATCGCAAGACTCTCTGCATATCAACGAGGAAGAACAAAGTGCAATATATAAACGGAGAATAGGAAAAAAAGAAAGATATGCACAGCAGCACTGAACCAGAACAAAACAAAAAAATTTCTAGAAAACTCGTGATATATTCACTCTATGTATGTTTACTTTCAGCTACATTGTGTTGCTATGTTGACTATTATCTACTGATACTTGCAGTCAAATACATTTAGTTTTAATATTATGCCAGACCATTACATTATTTAATTTAATAGCGTAGATGTTGTTTGTTATAATACATTTTTATGTTTGTGTGTATCTGAAACGACGTTACTTAAATGGCGATGTAATATTTGTTCAAAACTGTTGTGAGTCTAAATGTCTGTCCTGTTGTTAGCCTCTTCTCGTCGGGAAATGGAACTCGGGATATACACTAAATTTTGTCTGAAATGCGCACATGTGTATAAAGATGGTTTCACTATCATTTCTTAATTTTTATGCTCCCTGTTCAAACACCTCATTAACAACTTTCGGAAAATCAGTCACAGTTGCTAATGTCATAGACACAAACCTGGAAATGGAACAATAAGCCGCAAAATAGCTAATACAGAATTTACATTAAACTGACACTAATTGTGGAGTAGAATTAATTGTTTTGCACTGCTAACTTTAGAACTGTTTGTAGATTTCAGAGGGAGAAACGAAGGGCTCATTAGAAAATACTATGAAATAACAAATCAACAAATGTCTTTCTTACGTTTTATACAGGGTGAGGAAGCTAAGGCAGGCCACCATAGGTATATTAAGGGGTGGTCCATTGATGGTGACCGGGCCAAATATCTCACGAAATAAGTGTCAAACGAAAACACTACAAAGAACTAAACTCATCTAGCTTGCAGGGGAAACCGATGGTTCGCCCGCTAGATGGCGCTGCCATAGGTCAAACCGATATCAACTGCGTATTTTTAAATAGGAACCCCCATTTTTATTACATATTCGTGTAGTACGTAAAGAAATATGAATGTTTCAGTCGGGCCACTTTTTTCGCTTTGTGATAGATGGCGCTGTAATAGTCACAAACGTGTAAGTACGTGGTATCACGTAACATTCCGCCAGTGTGGACGGTATTTGCTTCGTGATACATTACCCGTGTTAAAATGGACCGTTTACCAATTGCGGAAAAAGTCCATATCGTGTTGATGAATGGCTGTTGTGATCAAAATGTCCAACGGGCGTGTGCTATGTATGGTGCTCGGTATCCTGGACGACATCATCCAAGTGTCCAGACCGTTCGCCGGATAGTTACGTTATTTAAGGAAACAGTAAGTAAGTGTTCAGCCAAATGTGAAACGTCAACCACGACCTGCAACAAATAATGATGCCCAAGTAGGTGTTTTAGCTGCTGCCCGCACATCAGCAGCAGACAAATTGTTCGAGAATCGGGAATCTCATAAACGCCGGTGTTGAGAATGCTACATCAACATCGATTGCACCCGTACCATACTTCTATGCACCAGGAATTGCATGAAGACGATTTTGAATGTAGTGTACAGTTCTGCCACTGGGCACAAGAGAAATTCGGGAAGATGACAGATTTTTTGTACGCTTTCTATTTAGCAACGAAGCGCATTCACCAACAGTGGTAACGTAAACCGGCATAATATGCACTATTGGGCAACGGAAAATTCACGATGGCTGCGACAAGTGGAACATCAGCGACCTTGACGGGTTAATGTATGGTGCGGCATGATAGGAGGAAGGATAATTGGCCTCCATTTTATCGATGGCAATCTAAATGGTGGAATGTATGCTGATTTCCTAGGTAATGTTCTACCGATGTTACTACAAGATGTTTCACTCCATGACTGAATGGCGATGTACTTCCAACATGATGGATGTCCGGTACATACCTCGCGTGCGTTTGAAGCGGTATTGAATAGCATATTTCATGACAGGTGGATTGGTCGTCGAAGCACCATATCATGGCCCGCACGTTCACCGGATCTGACGTTCCCGTTCTTTGTGTGCAGAGAGTTGAAGGATATTTGCTATCGTGATCCACCGACAACGCCTGACAACATGCGTCAGCGCTTGTCAATGCATGTGCGAAAATTACACGTATTGCCAAATGCATTGAAGTTGACACACATCATTTTGAGCATTTATTGCATTAATGTTGTATTTACAGGTAATCACGCTGTAACAGCATGCGTTCTCAGATATGATACGTTCACAAAGGTACATGTATCACGTTGGAAAAACAGAAATAAAATGTTCAAACGACGGCGGCCGTTGTGGCAGAGCGGTTCTAGGCGCTTCCGTCTGGAACCGAGCGACCGCTACGGTCGCAGGTTCGAATCCTGCCCCGGACATGGATGTGTGTGATGTCTGTAGGTTAGTTAGGTTTAAGTAGTTCTAGGGGCATCATGACCTCAGATGTTAAGTCCCATAGTGCTCAGAGCCATTTGAACCATTTTCAAACGTACCTACGTTCTGTATTTTAATTTAAAAAACCTACCTGTTAGCAGCTGTTCGTCTAAGATTGTGAGCCGTATGTTTGTGACTATTACAGCGTCATCTATCACAAAGCGAAAAAAGTGGTACAACTGAAACATTCATATTTCTTTACGTACTACACGAATATGTAATAAAAATGAGGGTTACTTTTTAAAAGAACGCAGTTGATATCTGTTTGACCTATGGCTTCACCATCGTTCTTTGTAGTTTTTTCGTTTGACGCTTATTTCGTGAGAGATTTGGCCGGGTCACGATCAATGGACCACCCTGTAGACGTGCGGTTTTCGCTAAACTGGAAGGGAAAACGTGGAGAATTTTCTGATACAGACTAGTAATTTTTAATGTTTATAGCTGCCAAATTATGCCATCGACTTTTTAAATGAAATTATATACTTTTTCTGTGGTTAGAAAGAGCTCTAGAAGAGATCTGTTGCGTCAGATGGCCAACTTCCATTTCCCATCATCCTCTCCTTTCGATATAATACTTACATTTATCCCAAAAACCTCACTGGTATCCAGAGGCGAATCCAGTTGAGGGAGGTCCTGTGGGGCTGCAGTCCCATTCCCAGATCTTGCAATATAGCTATCAGGATTAACAGTATTGGAATTTTCTCGCTGTTGTATTTGGTGCTACAATAGATTCGTTCACTTTTAAGTATTTGATGGTGGGGTGCTAATACAAAACTTCATGAGCCTCCCCCCCCCCCCTCCTCCTCAAGCCCCTCCCCTCCAATCCTGGGTTCGACTCTGCTGCCGTCAATTTCTTGTTATAGTCGGTTTTATATCCATAATATATTGTGAGCTCCACTGTTTATTAGAAGTGATTCAAAGTCTAGCACTTTGTTGTTTCGCTAGTTCATCACTAGGATTCAACGGACGCGTCTGTTACGGGCATTTTTTTGGATCTTAAAGTAATTTTTTTGTATCTGCTTCAGCTGTCGTCATCTTGAGAGGATGGAGAATTCCCAAATCGAAAAAAACCTTTGTGTGCAATCGACACACAGCTACCTGGGTAACAGCCTCTGATGCGAAGTGCATCCCTCCCATTTCGGGAGACCCTGCAGATTTCAATGCTGTCAGGCAAGCCGAGGAAATGAGAACCTCTAAAGTCTGTGGTTCAAGCCTTCCTATCGACTCAGAACGAGGGGGTCACAATCAGTTTTGGGCAGTGCTGTACACTGTGATCATTGTCGAAATTCCGTGAACTGGCCGGATCTTCTTAACCTCCTCTGACAGTCATTGGAATGATCTAAGTATGACTTTAGAGTCAAGACGGAAGGTATCATTCCGTACAACGTGCTTCACAAGTTGCAGTAGGTTGCATAAGTGTTGAAAGAGGCGTACAGGCCCACATAGTGCACAAAGCGTTCCTCCCCATCACTTGCTGCTATTTCCCTAGGAGCTAGCTTTATTCGCCGTACTTGCCAATTTCTGACTATAGTAGACATCTGTCCTCTGGTAGTTATCTGCTTATGAGACGGGATACATCGCGTTTACCAGCAGGTGAAGTGTGTTTCAATAGCTCAGTTTCAGTTTAAGTGCGAAAAACACCTCAAACTTATTAGTTAGAGGACTGGATTAAATACCCAGAGTTATCCCTGGCCTTGCCTTCCGTGTACGGAGCTCCTAGACCTAAAGCTGGCATTTCACTCGCACCCAAATGGATGAGTAAAGGTAGATGCTGTACTTCGTGTAGAGTAGACAGTATCCACAGGAGATGATAGTACTTGAGGCACCTTTTGTACCTCTGTTGTATGGCTCCCAGCAGATCTCCCAACGCACGAATTCGAAGAAGCTTCCAATCAAAGCATTTCTAGCTAGCTACAGGCAGCAACTAACTCATTCTGTGCCCGAAGATAGTATTCACAATGTGTCAGATTTGTGGCTGCTGCAATGTTTTACAGAACAGTAAAAAATTAACTTTCAAGTAAACTTACTCATCACTTTTAATTTATGGATGTGTTATGCTAGAAAGAAGGCAAATTCACTTTAAGAACTGAAGCGATTAACATCTAATGAAGTGGTTTCTGTTATAACAAGACTTTTTTGAGTCTACTTGGATGTGAATAACAAGCATTTTCCCGAGATTGTAATAACTAAGAAACTCCTGTAACAGACTCCAAAACAACAGAAATTCACAAGTGCAGAAAATATACATTTTCTTACAAAAAAGAGGAGTATTGTACGAATTACGGAAGTAGCTGCAGTGGAATTCAGGGTAAATGATTTTCCAAACCAAAAATTGGTGCTGAAATTTGAAGTGCTCAGCTGCATGTCTCAGCTGCAGATTTCCAGGAGTATGTTATGCTCGATAGGTGTAAACTTTTGAAAATTCTCAAAATATATCTTAATTCATGTAGATATACACTGGTATCAGTACGAATGTGTGCTAAAACTGTATAAAGCAAAAGTACAGATTAACACTGATTTTGTAGTACAAGATACGTTTTGCAACATTTATGTTCAAAAATACGTAACATATGTCAATGTGCACACGAGTTTAATGCAGTTTACACAGAAAGCGCATTTAATTTTATGTAAAATTTTAATATGTACATTTTTAAAGAAAATTTATCCTACGCGAACATAAAGAAAATATATGTGGAATACATGTGAGATATATACGAATTTTGGCCTTTGCTGGTTTTGAGACACTCTTTGCATCATTAGAGGACGAAAGGTGGACGCTGAGCGTCAAAATATCCTATTAAAAGTAGCGAAAATTGTTGAGCACAACGAAGCATGTATTGCACTTGGGGCTGCAAACCAATATTTTGTGGCGAATGTCGGCAAACTGTTAGAGCAGTGGGTATACTGTAAGGTATCCTGATCGTGCCGAACCCGTATGGTCTGTCATTGCAACAATTATTTGAAAAATTCAAAAAACAGAAAGGGTGACGAATAAAGTATGCCAACGTAAAAGAATAGCACCTGATGAGACAAATACAAATAACATTTTAGTAGCGGTAACACACAGCCCATTTGTCGGTACGAATCATCTTCAATATATGAGTAGAACCACTCAGAGACCTGTTCTGCAAATATTACATTCCAACGCATTTAATCCTTTCTGCATTTTGTTCCATCAACAGTTTTAGGACAATGACTTTCAAAATCTATCAGTTTTCCGAATGGCGTCTACAAAAACTGAAAATTGATTAAGTATCTTTTACAAATCATAGACAAATCAATTTTACAACATGCGCTACTAGTCACTTGAAAATCCACGCTGGCTAAACAGATCCATTGTCTGACCACACGCTTATGGCGTGGGCTTTTCAAGAACTGCATCACTGGTCCTGTCCGCCTCGGTAGCTGCGTAGTCAGCGCGACAGACTGTCAATCCAAAGGGCCCGGGTTTGATTACCGGCTGGGTCGGAGATTTTCTCCACTTAGAGACTGGGTGTTGTGTTGTCCTAATCATCATCATTTCATCCCCATCGACGCGCAAGTCGCCAAAGTGGCGTCAAATCGAAAGACTTGCACCAGGCGAACGGTCTACCCGACGGGAGGCCCTCGTCACACGACATTTCATTTCATTTCACTGGTCCTGTTTCTCTGATGCAAGTCGAAGTAACAATATGTCCTAACAGATTTGCTGCCCTAGTTATGCAGGCATGCCGCTGGACATATGGCGGTCAATGTGGTAACAACGTGACGATGTTCCTCCCATTCCACAAAGATAATTATACGGGGACTATTCATGAAGTAGATTGCATTTAGTTTTTAAAAACACGTGAATGAAGTTACAGAATTTGTTTTCCAATATTGTGAAAGGACTAATTTATTTTTCCACGACGTTTCCAGCCACGTTGAGAAATTTTCCGTAGTGAGTGACGAGCTTTGAAATTCCACAATCGTAGAATTCTGGCGCCTGCCACTATAGCCAATCTACGACGCTGGTTTTCATCTGTTTATCATCATTAAAGCGCTTCGAACCAAGTCACTTCTTCATGTGCATGAAGGAATGATAGTCGCTGGGTGCCAAAGTAGGGTCGTAGGGTGGATGACACAGTATTTTCCAGTTAAACTCTAGCAGTTGGTCGCATTGTACGTATATGAGTGAGTATTGTCATGCAGGAACATCTGGCCAGAACTCAGTGTGCTACGAAGTTGGTCTCGAGCTGTCCTCTTCAAGTTTGTTGCTGTGTTACAGTAACTTTCAGCGTTAACAGCGTTAATTGTGACGTTTATCTCCAAGAACTCGACTATCAAATTCCTTTTCTGTCCTAGAAGACTGCTGCCATGAATTTCCTGCTGGAAAGTGTTTGATGACACTTTGTGGGTTTTTTTCCGGTGGCCCAGTATGGCTCTGCTGCATTGATTGAAATTTTGTTTCTTAATTCACGTATCGCATCCACGTTTCATGTCGTGTCACAATCTGGTGAAAAAATATTTCACTTTCTCTTTCGTAACGTACAAGAAAGGACAGCGCTGCTGCCATTTGCTAAACATTTTTTCTTCAGAAAGGAGTGTGGTCATCTATCGTCATTAAATTTCCGGTAGCCCTAATCTCTGGTAGTAACTTTGTAGAGAAGAGTATGACAAATCTTTTTAAAATGAACTCAAAAAGCTCCGAGATGGTGAACCTGCGTTTTTCTGTAACCCTTTCGTTAAACATTTCTCACCATGATACTGGTTCGCCCATTTTTGAATATATATGAGGTGCATTCAAGTTTTTTTTCTCTGGACTGGAAAGAAACATGCGCATTGTTTTAAAATGAGGCCGCGTTCATTGTCAATACGTCCCAGAGATGGCAGCACCGTACGGCAGCGGCGAGAATGAGTACTGTTTTAAATACTTAAAATTGCTACGTTTTCCTTACTTGAACAGTGTGCAATCATTCGTTTTCTGAATTTGCGTGGTGTGAAACCAATTGAAATTCATCGACAGTTGAAGGAGACATGTGGTGATGGAGTTATGGATGTGTCGAAAGTGCGTTCGTGGGTGCGACAGTTTAATGAAGGCAGAACATCGTGTGACAACAAACTGAAACAACCTCGGGCTCGCACAAGCCGGTCTGACGACATTATCGAGAAAGTGGAGAGAATTGTTTTGGGGAATCGCCGAATGACTGTTGAACAGATAGCCTCCAGAGTTGGCATTTCTGTGGGTTCTGTGCACACAATCCTGCATGACGATCTGAAAATGCGAAAAGTGTCATCCAGGTGTGTGCCACGAATGCTGACGGACGACCACACGGCTGCCCGTGTGGCATGTTGCCAAGCAATGTTGACGCGCAACGACAGCATGAGTGGGACTTCCTTTTCGTCGGTTGTGACAATGGATGAGACGTGGATGCCATTTTTCAATCTAGAAACAAAGCGCCAGTCAGCTCAACGGAAGTACACAGATTCACTGCCACCAAAAAAATTTCGGGTAACCGCCAGTGCTGAAAAAATGATGGTGTCCATGTTCTGGGACAGCGAGGACGTAATCCTTACCCATTGCGTTCCAAAGGGCACTACGGTAGCAGGTGCATCCTACGAAAATGTTTTGAAGAACGAATTCCTTCTTGCACTGCAACAAAAACGTCCGGGAAGGGCTGCGCGTGTGCTGTTTCACCAAGACAACGCACCCGCACATCGAGCTAACGTTACGCAACGGTTTCTTCGTGATAACAACTTTGAAGTGATTCCTCTTGCTCCCTACTCACCTGACCTGGCTCCTAGTCACTTTTGGCTTTTTCCAACAATGAAAGACACTCTCCGGGGCCGGACATTCACCAGCCGTGCTGCTATTGCCTCAGCGATTTTCCAGTGGTCAAAAGAGACTCCTAAAGAAGCCTTCACCGCTGCCATGGAATCATGGCGTCAGCGTCGTGAAAATTGTGTACGTCTGCAGGGCGATTACGTCGAGAAGTAAAGCCAGTTTCATCGATTTCGGGTGAGTAGTTAATTAGAAAAAAAAATCGGAGGCCTTAGAACTTGAATGCACCTCGTAGTACCATTGTCCTACAGAAACAGAAGAACACTCTCCGAACAGGCCTTAAAGACCTAACGGTTCCGACCGGCCGCCGTGTCATCCTCATACTTAAGATATCACCAGATGGAGACATGGAGGGGCATGTGGTCAGCACACCACTCTCCTAGCCGTCAGTTTTCATGACCGGTGCTGCTACTTTTCAGTCAAGCACCTCCTGAAGTGGTCTCGCAAGGGCTGGGTGCACCCAGCTTGTCAACAGCACTTGGCAGACCCAGAGCGTGAGCCATGCAAGTGCTACCCAAGCCTGACAGCGCTTAAATTCGGTGACCTGACGGGAATCGGTGTTATCACTGCGGCAAGGCTGTTGGCATCATTGTCTTACACCACCTTCATTATTTTTGGCTCATAAACTTCACAAAGTTCGTGATGAATTTCATTAGCTTTTCAGTTTTTTGCCACAATAAACCTTATAAAACGTAACTCGCAATTGGTGGGGCTTGTGATTGCAGCACACATTTTGAAGGGACGTGGCTCAGAGAGGAACAAAGACACTATTTGATTCCCCGCTAGTCACAGCGTACTGGTTCAATGTGTAAACCACTCCAACAGCTGCACCAATATTTCTACTATAACGTAAGCTACACTATGTGTTCAAAAGTACCCACACACCTCCAAAAACATACGTTTTCATATTAGGTGCATTGTGCTGTGCTGCCACCTACTGCCAGGTACTCCATATCAGAGACATCGGTAGTCATTAGACATCGTCAGCAGAATGGGGTGTTCTGCGGAACTCACGAACTTCGAACGCGGCCAGGCGATTGGGTGTCACTTGTGTCATACGTCTGTACGCGAGATTCCCACACTCCTAAACATGCCTAGGTCCACTGTTTCCGCTGTGATAGTGAAGCGGAAACGTGAAGGCACACGTGCAGCACAAAAGCGTACAGGCCGATCTCGTCTGTCGACTGACAGATACAGCCGACAGTTGAAGAGGGTCGGATGTGTAATAGGCAGACATCTATACATACCATTACACAGGAAATCCAAACTTTATCAGGATCCACTGCAAGTACTATGACAGTTAGGCGGGAGGTGGGATAACTTGGATTTCATGGTCTAGCGGCTGCTCATAAGCCACACATCACACCGGTAAATACCAAACGACGCCTCGCTTGGTGTAAAGAGCGTAGACATTGGACAATCGAACAGTGGAAAAACATTGTGTGGAGTGACGAATCCCGGTACACAATGTGACGATTCGATTGCAGGGTGCGGGTATGGCGAATGCCATGTGAACGTCATCTGCCAGCCTTTGTAGTGCCAACAGTAAAATTCGGAGTCGATGGTGTCACGGTGCGGTCGTATTTTTCATGGAGGGGGCTTGCACCCTCGTTGTTTTGCGTGACACTATCACAGCACAGGTCTACATTGATGTTTTAAGCACCTTGTTGCTTCCCACTGTCGAAGAGCAATTGGGGGATGGCGATTAGATGTTTCAAGACGATCGAGCACCTGTACATAATGCACGGCCTGTGGCGGAGTGGTTACACAACGCCGGCCGCGGTGGCCGAGAAGTTCTAGGCGCTGCGTCCGGAACCTCGTGACTGGTACGGTGGCAGATTCGAATCCTGCCTCGTGCCTGGATGTGTGCGATGTCCTTAGGTTAGTTAGGTTTAAGTAGTAAGTTCTAGGGGACTGATGACCTCAGGTGTTAAGTCCCATAGTGCTCAGAGCCATTTGAACCATTTCTTGTTATACAACAATAACATCCCTGCAATGGACTGTCCTGCAGAGAGCCCTGACCTGAATCCTACAGAACACCGACATCGATACCTCTCCTCGTTGCAACAGTCCGTGAAGAATGGACAGCCATTCTCCAAGAAACCTTCCAGCACATGATTGAACGCGTGCCTGCGAGAGTGGAAGCTATCATCAAGTCTAAGAGTGGGCCAACACCATATCGAATTCCAGCATTACCGATGGAGGGGGCCATGAACTTGTAAGTCATTTTCAGCCAAGTGTCCGGATACGTTTGATCACATAGTGTATATGGAAACGGGAGCAGACCTTCTGAGATCGTTAAACGGGTCCTATGGGAAACACAAAATGGTCTGTACGCTCACTAGACGTAACGTATATTTATCTTATCTGTGGTAAATATTCATACAAGAGATCTGCAAGGAAGCACAGATGACTCCTGAACACATGCAATGGTACATATAATCGTGTTGCAGTTTTTATCACCAGCAGTATACATTATTATATAATCATTCTTTACAGTCAACAACCAACGCCATGGAGCCACTTGCGCAGTGGAGTTCAGTTCACGTGACTCGCAGCTCGGCGCTAGTTTCGGCATTTGCAGGACGAGCAGAGCACTCCACAGGAGTGGGGACGAGTCTGGCTGGGGTGAGACGGTGCGCCGTGCGATAAGTAGTAGTGCCGTAGGTGCGTGTCGCAGCGCTGGCCACCTACGCATTCACTGCTTACCGCACTGCCGCGCTGCCCGCGTCGCCACGCACCCTCCCATCCGACAGCGCTCCGAGCACCGGCTCTACTGCTGCGTGACCAGGTACTGCTTAAACTTCTCTTGCTTGACTCCCCCCTCTCTTTCTCTCTTTCCCTCTCTATTGCCACATATGTTTATCAATCAGTCGGCAGTGGCAGACGTTCACAGCAGCTCAGCGCCGCCGTGCCTGTCCTGCGAGGACGGAAAAAGCCTTACTTACAAGAGCGACTTTCTGTATCTCACCTTACTACTTGTGGTAAGTAAATCCGTCGGCACGCGGGACGGAGCAGCTATAGTCTGTCGGTAAACTGAAGAGCGAGTGGGCGAGTCTCCACTCTGCCAACCCAGCTACGTCTCGAGGCGCCTCTACAGGCTGTTTCACAACGTAGTACTGGTCGTGCCGCGGCGTGCCCTTCAAATCTGTAGCGAAGCCGTGTACAGATACGTCTCGTCTGCGTTTATATTTAGACAAATGCATTAAGACCATAAGCAATATAAAAAACGATAGCTTCTTCCGAAACACAACATTACAGAGTAAATAATATTAACATACGGACGAAAGTCAGTATTCTACTACAGACATAGAACCAAATGCCTGTTCATGTGAATGTATGTTCCTCTATTGCTATTCGTAAAACGAACCCCATATAGTGCAATCAGTCAGTACAATTTAAGGCTTGTTCTTACTTTTTGTTTCTACTAAAAGGTAGAAGTTTTCTTTGAAGGACTGCATTGAAACTTAACAATTCTTGCAACACAAAGTGTTTTTAAAAAGTAAGCAGAAATTTATAATTTGGTGTGTTGCATTAGTCCGATTTGCACTACCTTTTTGTCACTGTCTTCGTAAACATGCCTTAAAAGTATGTGTCCAATGTTATGCATATTGGGTATTTACTCTGTTGTCAGCTGTCAGAAAGGTTACATGTGTTTTGGTAGCATCAACGATTATTTGTTTTGTATAAAAATTAATTAGAGAATCTGTATTAAATTTTGTTATAAGAATGCAATAAAGTGAATGAAAATTTTATAAATGGTAAATATTGCTTTTGGTGAGCCTGTTATGAGTATACCGAGGGCAGACAAGTGGTATAAACATTTCTAAGCAGGCCTTAAAGGACAGTGGTTTTACAAGCATGGTTGAGATTTAAAATGCACAGTTAAGAGACCTATAAACTATCCCGAGGAAACAGTTCGTAAAGTGTTTCAGCAATTGGATAAAGTACTGGCGTAAGTGTGTAATATGTAATGGGGAATATTTTGAAGAGGATAACATTGCTGTAGATTAACAAAGTTCTTACCAAAAAATAAAAATTAATATGTCAATGCATTTCGTATGTCAAGCTTTTTGCTTAGAAGTCCAGATAAGCGTACATGTTTCGGGATAAATTTCAGCAGTGTGTAGAATAGCTATTACGCACATGTTTTAAGCAATATGTCTTAGAATCAGGTGAATAGTGAGCGAGATAGAGACTTAGTGTTCGACAAGCATCAAAGGTCCTACGTGGTTTTGAAACTCCCAAAACTATTAGCTTTCCTTCGTGGCGATTCCAGTGAACCATGCAGCTTATTTTTAGATTCCTTACTTACGCGTCCTACTAGGTGAGGCTGACGTTAGCATAAATTGCAGCCCTTTGATTGGGACTGGTTATGTTAGCCAACAGTTGTTTTTGGGTCGCTCCTTTAATACACGCTGTAATAACATTAGAGACGATCGAACTCTCCTTACTCCCCAAATACCTCCTCTTCTTCGTATTCTGCACATTTTCTTGCAAATGCTAGACGATTATCCATCACTTCCGGATATCGAAGTACATCAGCAAGTATACAAAGTTAACTCACTGACGCTGGCAACCGAGATCCCGCACACAGAAACGATGTATATCACTGCACGCCCACCCACACTGCTAGACAGATAACGGGCAACAGATTTTGGGTGCCCCTGTCGGCCGGTGGCACCATTCTTCCGGGAAAGGCCACTTCCCCCATTTCGCTCTTGAGTTTATAGACAGACTATAACATAGTCGTGCATGCAGACACGGCGCCGTCGCCCACGGGAGAGCTGGGTAACGTGGTTTTGTGCTCTCAGGACTCTCCAACGGAACTATCGGTTTTTTTAGATTCGCAAACAATAACAGTTTGTTCACGAAATCAGACACGCATAAAATTTCTACGTTAGCGCTATTTTCTCCCTTCTGCATAAGCTAGTCGTGTTGTTCTCTCTGTTGTACACATAAATAAAAACTTCAGTATCCCTGAACAAGTAATAACACAAAAAGGAAAGATACATGTCGTTATCAGTGAAAACATCAGCTTATACAAATTCACCAAATCAAGCAAACTTACTTCAGACAGGGAACGCACTTATATTAACATAACATTACCTATTACAGAAATTATTTCTGTTAATTTAGTATGGAAGTCCCACAAACTGTTGGAAAACATGAAAACGAAGAAAGAAAATTAGATATTTCTTAAGATATTAATTTAGCTTTTAACAGTTTCATATAATAACAGATAACAAATTCTTTTTTAAAAATAATTGTACACATTTCTACACATTCACATTTGAGTCTTTTGTATGGAAATATGCAAGAAATTGTCCAGTGAATTACTTCTTAGATGACACAACTTGTAAAATTCATATTACATTCCTTTCTTTACACGAGATTTCATATCAAAACATATTATGATAAGCTCGACATATTTGAATCTTGAGAAAATTCACATACGTAAGCTTGTATTTAGGATCGTGGGTTAGTTTCTCGTGTTCATCCCATAAGGATGTCAGATACTGTAAGTTGGCCGTTAATGTAAGTTAAAAAATTATGTGAATTGTGTGTGCCACGATCCAAGTGGTTGCGTGCCGCTTTTCTTTGGGAAACGGTTTCCATTCGATTATCATGGCATTAGAATCCTGTATATTGCGTACTTCCGTTCTATTGATCAGTCCAATCATGTCCCTTCCTGTGTTTCATATCGCTACAAATTTCGGATACTCAAAACGATGTTCGATTACTCTGAATTACAATTTCCACATGCGGCTGACTGTTTTAACTGGATGGAGTAAAGTCTGAAGTTGGTCGCTATTTTCCGGTTTATCACTTTGTACCAAGTCGATCTGGCGCCTTCTTGTATTATTTTCATTGTTAAATTTTCCGATACGATTTTCCAGTTACGGCTTTGGTATCGAAAGGGGGAAGTGTCACTCAGCAGTAGTTTTGAGATATGTTGAAAAAAAAAACTATACAATATTGAATAGTATTATTCCCAAACCTTATAGTTACTTCCACTTGTTCATCAGGAAGAATACAATCTTATATAAAATCTATAACCATGAATAAAGGCAATGTTAATAGAAAATACTGACATACCCCTTTTTGATTTAATTAACGTGCATTTTATCATAAACATCTTGCAACTAAAAAATAGTATATTTTAAAGCAAAATATTCTTTTTAATCATTCCAACATCTTCATACACGTTCCTGTTACTGGTATAAACATTCATAAATAAACAATACATATCAATATAGACAATGCAATGAAAGTCAGTATCCTTATTAGTGCCTTGGCTTGTAACGTGGAAGAGTTAATGTCAATTTTCTACTTATTAAACAACATTGTTTATTTTTACAGAGACACATGTTCATAAAATTGCCACTCTTGACCACTGTCCCAGACTTCACTTACAGATTCCTTATCTTCCTTTCCACCAGTCGCTTTATTAACGGTACATATCTTTAGCGTATTATTAAAATGTTCACGAAACTGCAAAGGCATAACGTTAGTCATGCGTGAAACATCCTTCAGTTTCTCAGGTTTCAGAGGAATGACTCCATGATTGCTTTCGGCTTCTTAGAAAATGATGGACTATACCAGTCTTGACCATAGAAAATTCGTATTTCACTATTCCGCTGCTGGTGGGTGAAACAGAGATGCATTTTGACTTAACAGTGTACTCAAATATTTTGTAGTGTCTGATAGCCCAATTAATAATGACATTTCAGTATAATGTTCTGTCCAACTTGCTTCTGTTATTGTATTACGTACAGAGAACGCAAACAACGAACATTGCATGACGATTTACGTGCAGTCTGCATCTCTTTCCTTTTTAGGAACAATGTTTCCTTTCCAGCTGGTATGCTCCAAAACCATGACCTTCTTTTGTTTAATCACATTTTTCTTCCACAGTTCAAGGCCTCATTTCTTCCTTCTAAATTCATGCAAATTGTCTCTGGACTCGTCTGGCCGTTTCATTACCGAAGCCATTTTGAAATCTCACAGCTGTTTATTGCATCCCACCACAGTGCTGCCATCACGATTCAAGTTCTTACGTGCAATACAAGGACTTGTCTCTGTGACAAGCCCTCTTCCTGCACTAAACTAGATTTGGGCGCTGGTTTCGAAAGGGAAAAAATCCCTGAACGAGATGCTGAATCATGTAAAAATAACAGCTGCAGTACTAACTCTTATAGCCCAAAAATAATGACAACTCCCGTTTTTGATATCCACGCCTCAATTGTGCTGCGGCAGTCCCACCTCCATTTATTAGGAACTATTCCTTTGAGAGCTATGGCCACCATACGAACTTTGCATTGTTTTGTCTGTTGGTACGTAGCTTTTTTTTTGATATAATAATTTAGGACAAAGTTTAATGAATGTGGGATATTGATGGGATATTGACAATTCTAAGCGACGCTACCTCAAATGTTGGTTTATAGTTGTGAATCAGTAGAGCATTTGACGAGGGTGGCCCATTACACACTTAGTTCTGTTGACGAGTAATGCAGCGCATATTACGTACAAGTCCGTTAGTCACTGTCCACCCTAAATGAAACTGAGGATGTAGGCCTGCAGAGAAACAAATATTCCACCCCTCCATATAAAGCATTATATGACCCTCCCTGTTTTTTTTAGCATAGGGTAGACTAGAGCTAAGTAACACACTTTTGCGTGTGTTTGGGTATTGAACCACTTGACTTTTTCTGTCATAGCTAAATTTCCAGCTGCATGGATTTTTACTACGCCCATATTTCATGTAATGTCGTGCGCCAGTTGAGAGCCTCCAATTTTTGCGGGTTATTTGTCATAATGACGCCTGACACTTGGCGTTGTTTTTTGGCAATAAACCAATTCCACTGCATATTCCACTTATTATTTGCACTTCGCGATATCATAGTCTTTGCATATGAGCCGTTCATGTCCTATTGAAATTACTTCATACTCACAACATATGGCAGGGAGGAAATGATCTAAAGCTATTGCATGTAACGGCATACAGAACGGAAAACCGTGTCTGACTGATCTGTTGGTAGGAATATTCTTACTTAATCTACCATTAATAATGACTTGTGACACAGCATTGCCCAAATTATTCTAAATTGCATTTGTGAACTTGTGTCAAAACCCATTTTAATCATAAATTTTTCTACGTATTTGTGACTAACCCTATCGAAAGCTATTAATAAGACCGCTGCTTTCTTCGATACGCCAGTTTTTGTGTACGAAGTACGATCTATACATACAAGTGAGGCGTCATGTACGTTTCTGTCTACAACAAAACACTTTTGACACGGACTAACCACTTCCTTCATTGTTTGCTTTAATCTCACAACAGAGCACTGTGCGATTAGTTTATAGTCAACGTTGAGTAAAATGATCTGACGTAGATTCTGTAAATCTGGTGTCCCTTCAGTTTTTGGTATCAATGCGATGCATCCTTTTAGAAGTTCTTCCAGTATGTCGACACCGTTACGGATATCATTAGCAATATCTAGTAAAACTTCCCCTAAAATATTAAAGTATTTCAGATAAAATTCCACAGCAATTCCACCCACTCCTTTAGAACTCGTTTTTATTGCTTCTTAATTTCGTCTAAAGTGAAAGGCTCGTTAGGCTCCGTCCGATCATTTTCCGTAAGCATGAGAGGTGTTTTCTGAAAACAATTATTGCGGATGGGTTGACGTCGCTTTCTTTGAATAGGTTTGTAAAGTGGGTGGTGACTTCAGTTTTGATTTCATTCTCATAGGTAGTTTCTGCACATTATATTTTTTTCCATTCTGTTATAAAACAATTCTTGCATCTCCTCCATTTCCTCTCTAAGTGATATTTAGAAATAGGCTCTTCTGCGTTGCCTCCTGCCTGTTGACTCCTTATAAAAGTACCTTCAGTTTTCTTTTGGAGGCCACATAAAAGATTTGCCTTATTCGCCTCACTCAACCTTGGTAGTAAGGCCGGCTCAACAAGCTTCTGCAAACAACTCCGATAGAATTGTTAGGTTGATCGGAGCCAATAAGCTTCCTCGGCACGATAACTGAAAGACGAAAGTAATGAGAAGTAACAGAAATGAGAACAGCGAGAATCTTAACATAAGGATTGATGGTCACGAAGCAGATGAAGTTAAGGAATTCTTTTACCTGGGTAGCAAAATAACCAGTGACGGTCGGAGCAAGGGGGACACAAAAAGAAGACTAGCAGTGGCAAAAAGGCCATTCCTGACGAAGGAAAGTCTACTAGTATCTAACATAGGTCCTAAATTGAGGAAGAAATTTCTGAAAATGTACGTTTGGAGTACAGCATTGTATGGTAGTGAAATATGGACTGTGAGAAAACCGAAACAGGAGAGACTCGAAGCATTTGAGATGTTGTGCTACAGACGAATGCGGAAAATTTGGTGGACTGAAAAGGTAAGGAATGAAGATGTTCCGCCAGAACCGGAGAGGAATGGAATATGTGGAAAACACTGATAAGGAGAAGGGACAGGATGATAGGACATTTGTTAAGACATCAGGGAATGAGTTCCATAGTACTAGAGGGAGCTGTAGAGGGCAAAAACTGTAGAGGAAGAAGCAGACTGGAATACATCCTGCAAATAATTAAAGACGTTGGTTGCAAGATGAAGAGATTGGCACAGGGCTTAGGAGAAGAATTCTTGGCGGGCAGCAACAAAAACCAGTTAGAAGACTGACGACAAAAAAATGGATGGAAGATGACACGTGTATCCTATCAAGTCTGTTATGTCCATTTACTATAAAAATAATTATACTCGATTTTGTTGGTGATCAAAATTCGCCAAGTGTCTTCAAAATGGTAACTGTAAATCAGTTCTTTAAGTTCATTATACTTGTTTGGAACACGTTTCTGGTAATCATTACTAATTGTACAGTTAAAATCGTCACCGATGACACATTGATAATTATCTCTATGAAGTAATGGCGAAGAACTTGATGAAAGAAACGGTTTCTGTTTCCACTGCCGGATGGAGCATAAACAATCACAAGGGACACATCATCAATGGAACAAGTGTTTCCACGTCCACTCGATAGAAATTCTAAATTTTTTATTTCAATGTCACGATGTATTATAATTGCGGTACCAGTTTTAGTCTCTAGGTTGGTGTTAGAACTTACTGTGAAGTGAACAGTTTGGTTAACTGTTTCCCTCGTGACTTCTTGTGCTAAAGCTATATGACATTTAGCCTCCCTTATATAGTTGATAAGAGCAACTTACTTACAAGGGAACCTCCCCATCGCACCCCCCTCACATTTAGTTATAAGTTGGCACAGTGGATAGGCCTTGAAAACCTGAACACAGATCAATCGAGCAAACAGGAATAAGTTGTGTGGTACTATGAAAAAAATAAGCAAAATATACAAACTGAGTGGTCCATGAGCAACATATGCAACATCTAGGATAGCGTGAGTTGAGCAGCGTGGTGGTCACCTGGTTAGCGTGAGCGACATCGGAACGAGAGCTCCTTGGTTCAAGTGTTCCCTCTAGCGCAAAATTTTAATTTTTTATTTTCAGACAATTATTATCTGTCCGTCCAATACGATCACTTTTTTGGGAGTGATTATCACATCCACAAGAAAACCTAAATCGGGCAATGTAGAAGAATGTTTTTACCCATTCGCCAAGTGTACAAGTTAGGCGGATCGACGACATATTGCTGTCATGTGACGCACATGCCGTCACCAGAGTCGTATAGAATATATCAGACGTGTTTTCCTGTGGAGGAACCGGTTGACCTATGACCTTGCGATCAAATAGTTTCCGTTCCCATTGGAGAGGCACGTCCTTTCGTCTACTAATCGCACGGTTTTGCGGTGCGGTCCCAAACAACAGACACTAAACTTATTACAGTGAACAGAGACGTCAATGAACGAACGTGCAGATCATAACTTTGCGAAAATAAACTTTCCACTCGATGGAAGATTTGAACCAAGAACCTCTGGGTCCGCAGCTGCTCACGCTAACCACGGGACCACGGCGCTCCAGAGTTCACAGTAGCCTTGATGTTGCCTATCTTGCACATAGACTACTCAGTTTGTATGTTTTGCTTATTTTTTTCATAGTTCCACACAACTTCTTCCTGTTTTCTCGATTGATTTGTGTTCAGTTTTTCAAGGCCTATCCACTGTGCCAACTTATAACTAAATCTGAGGGGGGTGCGATGGGGAGGTTCCCTTGTAAGTAATCGTGAATATCTTATTTGTGTTAACAGAGAGAATATGCATCACTTATTGTTAGCCTATGCGGACACTTCATCGTCTGCCCAAGCCATTGATTTAACAATTCCTTCCTCACTCGAACTGTATGAGTGAATAATATCGATATCAGACGCTTCTACAGATTTATTAACCTGTAGGTCTTCAGATTTTCTTTTCCTTTTTTTCCTGATTGGGATCTTGATTCTTTCGTTTGCCTGATATAATTTGCCATGACTCTTTATCAGGCTCTTCGCAGGTGACATGTTTAATCTGACATGGTTCTGTAACAGGCTGTCCAGGGGTATCATCTTTAACTTCAGAGGCCACAGGGCTTTTGACCACCCCTTTCTGCGCAGTTAGTCTGCTGTACTTTCGGTTGAAGTAGTCGTCTGGGAGACCTCAGTTTCGGAAGTAGTGCTACCTTGCATCAGTGGTACCGATTTGTCACATGTCTTAGTTTCCTCAGTTTTTACTTTTTTTAACTTTCTAATTCTTCAAAAAGGTGAGAACTTAAGGAGATGGGAGCTGGATAAACTGACAGAACAAGATGTTGTAGATAGTTTCAGGAAGAGCATAAGGGAACGATTGACAGTAATGGGGGAAAGAAATACAGTAAAAGAAGTAGCTTTGAGGGATGAAATAGTGAAGGCAGCAGAGTATCAAGTAGGTAAAAAGACGAGGGCTAGTAGAAATCCTTGGGTAACAGAAGAAATATTGAATTTAATTGATGAAAGGAGAAAATATAAAATTTTCAGTAAATGAAGCAGGCAAAAAGGAATAAAATTTTCTAAAAAATGAGATCGACAGGAACTGCTAAATGGCTAAGCAGGGGTCGCTATAGGATAAATGTAAGGACATAGGAGCATATATCACTAGGGGTAAGATAGATACTGCGTACAGGAAAATTAAAGAGACCTTTGGAGAAAAGAGAACCGCTTGCATGAATATCAAGAGCTACGATGGAAACTCAGTTATAAGCATGCAGAAAGGTGGAAGGAGTATATAGAGGGTCTATACAAGGGCGATGTACTTGAGCAGCCTTGGGAGAGCTAGCCCTGACAAAACACTACCATCTTGTGAGCAAGATGTATGAGACAGGCGAAATGCCCTCAGACTTCAAGAAGAATATAATAATTCCAATCCCAAAGAAAGCTGGTGTTGACATATGTGAAAATTACCGAACTATCAGTTTAATAAGCCACTGCTGCAAAATAATAACACGAATTCTTTACAGACGAATGGAAAAACTTGTAGAAGCCAACCTCGGGTATGATCACTATGGATTCCGTAGAAATGTTGGAAACGTGAAGCAATACTGACCCTACGACTTACCTTAGAAAACAGATTAAGGAACGGCAAACCTACGTTTCTAGCATTTGTAGGCTTAGAGAAATGCTTTTGACAATGTTGACTGGAATACTCTCTTTCAAATTCTGGAGGTGGCAGTAAAGGATACAAAAGAAATATTCAGTGTAGGTATTAAAATCCATGGAGAAGAAATAAAAACTTTGAGGTTCGCCGATGACATTGTAATTCTGTCAAAGACTGCAAAGGAGCTGGAAAAGCAGGGAGCGAAAGGCTATTTGCAATTTGTAGAGAACCAGATGGCAGTTATAGGAGTCGAGGGGTACGAAACGGAAGCAGTGGTTGGGAAGGGAGTGAGACAAGGTTGTAGCCTCTCCCCGATGCTATTCAATCTGTATATTGAGCAAGCAGTAAAGGATACAAAATAAATATTCAGAGGAGGTATTAAAATCCATGGAGAAGAAATAAAAACTTTGAGGTTCGCCGATGACATTGTAATTCTGTCAAAGACTGCTAAGGACCTGGAAAAGTAGCTGAACGGAATGGACAGTGTGTTGAAAGATGAAATATGAAAGACAAACATAAACGAAAGCAAAACGAGGATAATGGAGTGTAGTCGAATTAAATCGGGTGATGCTGCGGAAATTAGATTGGGAAATGAAACACTTAAAGTAGTAAAGGAGTTTTGCTATTTGGGGAGCAAAATAACTGATGATGGTCGAAGTAGAGAGGATATAAAATGTACACTGGCAATGGCAAGGAAAGCGTTGCTGTAGAAGAGAAGTTTGTTAACATCGAGTATAGATTTAAGTGACAGGAAGTTGTTTTTGAAAGTATTTGTATGGAGCGTAGCCACGTAAGGAAGCGGAATATGGACGATAAACAGTTTGGACAAGAAGAGAATAGAAGCTTTCGAAATGTGGTGCTACAGAAGAATGCTCAAGATTAGATGGGTAGATTACATAACTAATGAGGAGGTATTGAATAGAATTGGGGAGAGGAGAAATTTGTGGCACGACTTGACTAGAAGAAGGGACCGGTTGGTAGGACATTTTGTGAGGCACCAAGGGATTACCCATTTAGTATTGGAGAGCAGTGTGGAGGGTAAAAATCGTGTGGGAGACCAAGAGATGAATACACTAAGCAGATTCAAAAGGGTGTAGGTTGCAGTAGAGATGAAGAAGCTTGTACAGGATAGAGTAGCATGGAGAGCTGCATCAAACCAGTCTCTGGACTGAAAACCACAACAACAACAACAACAGCGATTTGATTTTGTTTCATCGGGCGTATCTTCATCGGCTTTGGGGCTAGCTTCTGCAACGACTGCAGCCATTGATGGGCTCTTTATTAAGAGTCGTGTGATGTGTTCGTCTTCTGCTACTGATTTGTGAATACCCGTTACCATTTCGTGTGCAGGTTTAGGTGTATCATGCACTGCAGAAACAGTCCTCGTAACTGGCATCAGAGAAGTGTGCCCCTCTATCTTGTTCGCGACTGGAGGTGTCGCTTGTATCCATTAAAGTATCGTTTCTTTCTGTGGCGACCTGCATCGGTACTTTTCTAATACTATTAGTACTCCGGTGGTCAGAGTAATGTCAAATGGAACATGTGTGCGAGTGCACACTATATGTTGTAGACGCTCTGTTTCCCACAATTAGTGCGTAAGAAGGAATGTGTCTTTTTAATTCCAATCGAACGTTTCGTACGCCACTGTCGATTTGATATCGGAAAAGTGCGAGACCATATATGATTTTCAATTTTCAAAATGGTGGCGTATTGTTTAAGGTATCGCGCTGTCATCTTATTTTGGCATTCAGAACATACGTTACAAACTTTTATATTACGGATTCCATAACCTGCATGCACTCCAGCAACGCTACTAACAGATACGTCAAGGTGCTTGAATTTTCTAGGTTTGTCACTTTCAGTCACGAGCTTGACACAATTTTCAGCATCTTTAAACTTGAATGACACGTAACTCCGAATGAAATCCAGTTGGAAACCTAATGTAGCACATCCTACAATTCCGATTTCAAAAATCCATACATGAATTTCAAATTTGGAGGAAAAAAATGGTTCAAATGGCTCTGAGCGCTGTGGGACTTAGCATCTCAGGTCATCAGTCCCCTAGAACTTAGAACTACTCACACGTAACTAACCTAAGGTCACCACACATATCCATGTCCGAGGCAGGATTCGAACCTTCGACCGTAGCGGTCGCGCGGTTCCTTACTGAAGCGCCTAGAACCGCTCCGTCACACCGGAATTTGGAGGACCTAACAGAATTCGTATCAAAAATATGCTGTACTGTATTTACTCTGCTGATCGTTGTAATTTTACTCGCAGTTTTTCTTCAAAAGTTTTTAAAAAAGATGAGAGTGCGATCGGCTGCCCGCAGGCACCCGCGCTGCCGCCCCACTCCCTTGCCTGAGCGTTGCACACGGACATGTTGACGCGCCAACTACACGGAAACACAATTTATTGTTGAACTGATACTAAATGAGCTACTTTTGTAAACTGAAGCGGAGGGGGAAGAAAGGAAAGGAAAGAAGCTATCGATGTCAGCTGTCTCGAGACTTAACGCGGAATCAGCGGCGACGAGTGAAAACGTGTACCGGACCGGGGTGCGAACCCGGGACCTCCTGTTTACTGGCTATATATAAATCACTTATAAACTCTCGTGGGAAGTATTTTATTTTATTTTTTTAATAATCTATACAGGTTGGAAATGTTAAAATTTTAACGCGCATTAGTTCAACATTTAAGATCTAATAAAATCGGTAATTTTTTTATATAGAAGGCTGTGGATTGCTGTGTTATAAAGGTTAAATTACTTGTTTGTATTGGTAGCACTGTCAAAAACAGTACCGTATCGCTAAATAGTATAAACACGTGTTGCATGTCGAAGCGCTAACGTTTTTCCGAGGAAAGGTGACGAACAGATTGGTAAATCTCTCAAAAAGTTAAGTATTAGAAATAATGCTGAGCATTTGTTGAAAATGAAGCAGGCAATATGGGCTACCTTCTTCCACAGACTATCAATTGATAAAAAACCAGTACACACCTGGACCTGATTCATGGTGCAATTACTGCTATGCCCAGTACTCAAACAGTTCGTACAGCCGTAAACATTCCTTCCCAGCAGCAGTCATGGATATCATAAAACCTATTTACAGAGATCTGGCAAATCCTGAATTTCTGCATGGTCAGGCTCAAAATCCCAATGAGCCACTGAATAGTCTTATATGGACTCAATTACCAAAAAATGTTTTCGTTGGAATGAAGACACTTAAGTGTGGGGGGGGGGGGGGGGTCAGTGATCTGTTATTGCTTTTAATGATGGCAACATTGGTAGGGTGAAAGTGCTACAGCATATGCGAATTGATCCTGGAGCAAACTGAATCAGAAAACGTGAACGGATGGACAAGGTTCGCATTGATAAAGCAGAGTATGCAGCACAGTTGGCCACTACGGGGTCCAGAAAGAAGAAAAGAAAAAAAACTTGGAAAAAGATCAAGAGGATGATATACGGTATGGCGCAGAGTGCTTCTGAGTCACAAAAAATAAAAAGTTAAGCATATGTTAAGTGAGTTACAGTCTTTTCAAACTTTAGAAGCCGTTCCTGAAAGTTTGCATTTTCTGTTGCATCTTTCCCTAATCTCAGAAACCAGTTCGAGTAGAGTATTCAAATTTTCAGGGAGCAATATCATGCTTATCTTGGGTCTACTGAACTACAAGAAGAACATAATGTTATGTATAATGAAAATTATTTAGGATAACGTACAAAAAAATACACACAATTTTAACCGTGTAATTAAAAATTGTATTTCCGAAAGCAATGGCTGAAATGCAGTTATTGTAGTTCAGTAGACTCAGAACATATAGTTTAATGTCCTGTAAAACTTTCATGTCAATGGCCTCAGTGGTTCTTGAAATACAGGGAAGCCAAGTCACTAAATTTAACATTGTCGGGATAGGGCGTTCCAAATTCCCTTAAACACTGCGCCACCCACAGTTTACTGGAACTGCGCGGACGAAGTCGGCATGCCTCTAGGGTAGGGTGACAAAATTATTTTCGGTGAAAACCGGGACACATTCGCCCTGGTGCCAATGGACACCTCATTCCACAGGTACCCAGGTTCCTTAATTTTAGATATTAATGTTTTGTTGATACATTTTGTTAACCCGATGATTATAACTAATAAGAGGATACAAAAGATTGATATAATCTAGATTATCTGTATAATTAATGACATTTAATAAACGTATACAGTAATAAAGAAATGTATTACGATTTTACAAAATTGTACAGCCATTCAACTTTTAATCAATTAATATTAACATGAGCTTTAATATTAATGAGCACTTGTAGATGGAATTGACTGTCCTTGGAGAAAAGGGTATTTTTCACTGCCTCCAGCCTTCTTGATCATATCTTTGTTCTTCGAGACACAGTGATAAAACTCGGCACAACCCATTTTGTAGTTGTACAGGATCTGCAGGATTGCTTCAAGAGAGTCCACCTCCATTCTGTTTCTTTCGTCAGTCCACTGGATATTCGTGAACGAAAATATTCTTTCTACATAGGCATTATGGGCTAAGATTGCAAATAAATAGCTTCCAATTATTACCAACTCAGAGTAATGCTGAAGACAGTCACAGCTTTTAAAAAACTCACCCACTTCTCATGACATTCCAATGGTGTTTTTTTTTTTCATCATTGCACTTGTGAACACTTCCTTCAACAAAATTTGTCAGTATGCCGAACTGATCAAAGAGAATGGAATCATCGATTTCATCTCTTGAGTTAAGAAACTGTATCTTCAACAGTTTCCCATTTTGGCACTCTCTTCAGTAACATCCAATCAAACACCGGCGATGAGGGTAAATATGAGGTGCTCCACTTACTGAGATATTCTACACAAGTGTAATGAAAGTTGTTAACTTCTTCTCTAAAACTCCTTTTCGCTACTTCTGATACTTCTGCTCTTTTAAGGACAGATTTAACTTTAAAAGAAATGAACTGCTGTTCCCTCCTCTTAGTAACAATTTCCCGATTTTTTTTCAAAACATCATTTACCTCTATTACACTTTTCGTGCTTCCCTCCTTTATCCCATGCTGCGAAGTGCTAAGCTGACTGAATGAACCATAAGTAGGCTTCACTTAAAGGGTTACGGAAAAACTGAACCAATATTTTGGGGGCATTGTCCTCATTTATGAAAAAATCTTTTAACGGTTTAAACAGGTGGATTACTCTTTCAGTTGCTGGAAACAGTGATAACCAGCGAGTTTTCGAGTGACACATTATATTCATATATTCAGTTCCCACATAATCACAGAACTCCTTAAGCCTCTCTGTTCTTAAAAGTATATTTGTGAAAGTGTGAGTATACCTTCATGACGATAGTTTCAACATCACAGCTTAAACTGTCAGCAGATGTCTGCACGCTGTTGCGTAAAACATGTGCAGGGCACCCCATGCCTTCAATGTTTTCATGCAATGTTGCGTTTAATTTGGTGAATACTTTGCATTTGCCTTGTCTTTTTTAAACCAACAAAGTTTGTGTTGGTGCTGTCTCCACAAAATGCCACACATTTATTTTTCTCAAGATCAACCATTTCGATAGTATTTATACAAAATCTTGAAATGTCGTCAGATGTTTCATTAGGTGGGGAACTCACCTTCAAAAGTTTGGTCTGAATTCCCTGATTAATATCGAAAAACTGAACAACAAATGGAAATATTTTAGTGGCTTTATGATTGCTGGCTTCAGTGGATATCCCGTAGGAAGAAGGCTTTTTGATGTATTCAAGGCTTTCTTTTACACTCTGGGGAGCAATAACTCTTTTCACTAAGGCTGACACTTTAGTTCTTGCTGAACTAAACTTTTTTTGCAATGGAAGAATCATTAAACATAATGCTGCTAAGCTTATTAGTACAATAACTAGGTCTATAAGTTTGGTGATGTTTTACCGTGTGGTAAGCTAGTGTAAGCTCGGTTGCTCGACATTTCGTCTCTTCACTTGACTGATATTTCAGAAAATAATTTTGTAGAGTTTTACTGCAGCTCGGTGCAGTGTATCTGTTAATGTGTTTCTTTGACCTGATGTGATCAACTATGTCGGAACGTCCACCATGACGTAAACTAATAAAATAGTTACATACGAACATTCTGCTTCGTAATCAAAACGACCTTTCTTAATGAAATTCCACTCCTTGGAATAACAGTCACTGAACTTGCAGGCACGTTTCGGCATTGCGTTGCAGCAATAATACCACTAATATGAGGAAAAACTATTGCAGTTTGTCTGACAAAACATCAACTACTACACTGTTCTGTCAATGAGTGTGTGAGAAGCGTGGCGCGACAATCGGACGGTTTCATAGCTCTGTTACAATAATACAACTTACTACTTGTTGGCCAAAGTACCGCTCAAAGTAAATTATTGCCTGAGTGTATCAATACTGATACTGTGATTACTAGTATGGGACAATGGAGGTTTTAGACAAATAAGCTAAAATATATTAATTTCTTGTGTTGTATTTCATTCAGTATAGCGAAATCCCAAAAATTTGAGAAAGTTTCATGAAATGTATTTAGAAACTGAATTCCGGGACATATGAGCGTTCCGAAACAAATTTTCGGGTGTCAGACCCAATTGAACATCCGCACTGAAGAAGTTTGGATTCGTTGCCCATAAAGGCGAATCGGTTATATGAACGCTTGGTGTCTATTCTTTCTGATAGCGACTTGTGTATTCCTTCTGACATGACGAGAAGAACAGATACCACGGTTTCATTTTAGCTATGTTTTTCAATATTTTTCGGGAACTACACAAAACTGTTGGGTTTTGACTATGCTAACCAGAGATACAGCAGCACTCGAACCGTATACCGATCTAATCTCTGCCCTGTAACATGGTGCCTTTCGACGCTACGCTATAGCTTTGTTATAGGAGATTTTTGATTTCATGTTATAGTCTTCTGCAGGCTTTAATCGCCGATCTGTCACTGATTTACATTTAATTATAACAAATCCAAACAAGAACGGCTCGTTTTTTCATGAATCTTTAATCTGTCGTTGCCTTATAACAGCTTACTCTGGTAACTAAATACGAAAATTCTTTAACCGCCAATAACACGTTTCCCGTAGTTTTATTACAACAAATCGCACCAATAACGATTCGTTCCCGAGACATTCAATGTGTTGATGCTTCGAAACAGCGCAAATTCATGGGATGCAAGGTATCACACAAAACGGACCGAAAATTGGCTTCTACTGAACATGACAATATGGCGTCTTGCTTTTTGCGTGCCTCAGGCTTTCTGCTTGTGACGTAAGGAGCATTCCAGCTTCCTATTGGTTCTACTTTACGTGACACGTCGCCGAAATATCGCTGCACTTACTTTATGTTACATGTGACGAGATGTCTCCTCACCTTGAAATAGCAGGAATTGACTGCACAAAACTTATAGAACGCCACGTCAACATTAGCTAACTCGTCCTGTGTGCCGTCGGCTTTAGTCTACTCTGGTGTTCCTGGCTTATCATTTCTCCAGGCCTGTCACGAGTGACTGTCAAAAATTCCACGTGTTGTCAGGGTTGTCTGCTATGCAATTTGGCATTCGAACGGTGGAAGTCGGGTTGTGAGAGAACCATTTTTTTAAAGAAAAAACCGAAATATAGTAACACGATGTAGGAAGAAGAATGATTTGATTGAAGTTTACTAATTTCAAAAGCAAAATTCGTAATGGATGATCTTGCCAAAGTCTACGCGGTAAATTGTCTATGCTCCTGAGAGTTCAAGGAGTAGGAAGAGTCTAGATTCTGATTGACAGTATACAGGGGGAAGTCAGTTCAATTGGCTAACCGTGGTATTGGTTAATGGAATTGGTTAAGGAACTGTGGAACTCACGCAATGAAATATAAACGAATGAAGAAGGCAGCAATCGATTAACAGCATTTGCTGCTCGCTTGAGCGCATACTCGAAAGTACACAATGCTTCTCAATGCAATCTACAAATTGCCCCTGGAAGCAGATATGCACTAGTAGTGAGCGGCAAGAGCCAAGGCAAATTCTGAGGCTAACTGAACTCTCGTGTGTGGTAAGTCGCCTTATATCGCTCACAGTGGCCACATCTCATGGGCCACGTCTCATGTCCATCAGAACCAAGCAGCAACAGCTCATGTGAGGCCATCTGTAGCCACATTCCACATACAACCAACACCCTTCCGGCGGTGTTTCTTTCGTATTCCATTCGCAGGTTTTACACTGCATGCATATGTGACTATTGATTGTTACCCAATTACGAAACAGTAAATACTTATATCTACATTAATTGGCAGTGTATAGTTTGCAAAACTTGATTTCAAAGAGGTCTGTTTGCAAAAACCTTTGGATTAATATACAAAGAGATTTTTAGTCATAAATATTCCAATTGGACGTTACAGATACAAAAGATTACCATTTGGAATTGCTAGTGCATCGTATGTGTTCCACCGATACTTAAAACAATTAATTAGGACTACTCCTAACATTACGAATTGCCACAATGTTATTGTCTCAGGAAAATCTCCCGAAGTACTCTTACCAATTTGGGAATCTGTACTTAAAATTTTACAAGCAGAGAATTTGAAGTACAACGAAGAAAAGTGCTTATTCTTCCAACGTGAGATTCAATACATAGGGCGTATTTTGTCTCAACACGGTATCAGGCGGACACCACAACAAACAGAATGAGTAAAAAACTTACATGCTCCAAAAGACCTCAGACAATTACGTGCCATACTAGGCTAAATTAATTATTGCAGGAAGCCCATTCTACATGCAACATCCATTAGCAAACCGCTTCACACTATCTTAAGCAAGGACACAAAATGGATATGGAACAGTGATCGCCAGTGTGTACTTGACAAAGTAAAACAAAGTTTGTTGGATACCGGAATAAAATGTTAACAATAACAGCAGGTGAGTCCGAATACGGTATCAGCGCCATCTTGGCGCATATAGAAAACATGGTTTTGAACAGCTGATAGAATTCATTTCCATAACATAGACAGTTGCTCCAGAAAACCACAGTAAAATTGAGAAGGAAGCTCTTGACATCATCTTCGCTGTTAGAAACTTCCACGCACAAATTTATGGACGAGGATTCTTTCTTCTTATGGATCACAAGCCATTGGTAGGTATATTTGGACTAAACAATAGTGTTCCTTCCAAAAACAGTTCATAGCTTCTAGTGTTGGGCACTGATTTTATTAAACTATGACTATGAAATAATTTTCGAGTCCACAGCTCAACACATGAACTTAGCTACGATAATGATTGGAGCAGAAGAAATAAAATAAAATTTGTGCTGTGACTGGGACTGGAAACCAGGTCTTCTTGGTTGCTAGGCAGAAAAGCTAATTATTACGCCAGCACAACGTAACAGTTCGTGTCTTACCGACGAGCGTGTGATAAATGCGTTCCAACATGACTAATGTGCTCTTATTGTTTTCTTGGCTGCCGAAGGACCAACATCGGTAGACATCCACTGGAGAATGAAGAATACACTACTGGTCATTAAAATTGCTACACCACGAATATGACGTGCTACAGACGCGAAATTTAACGGACAGGAAGAAGATGCAGTGATATGCAAACGATTAGCTCTTCAGAGCATTGACACAAGGTTGGCACCGGTGGCGACACCTACAACGTCCTGACATGAGGAAAGTTTCCAACCGATTTCTCATACACAAACAGCAGTTGACCGGCGTTGCCTGGTGAAACGTTGTTGTGATGCCTCATATAACGAGGAGAAATGCTTACCATCACGTTTCCGACTTTGATAAAAGTCGGATTGTAGCCTATCACGATTGCGGTTTATCGTAGGAGATGATAGTATCATTTTCTCCTACCCCCGTTTTCTATGTTTCTTCTTGCTGTAGTTAAATTGTGCTCTGTTACATTCTCACCTAATTCTCACTTAAATATTTCTAGTCAGGCACCAGTTATGTGTAGTTAGGATGTGCCACCAAATACTTAGATACAATAATAATCTACGTGAAAGATAAATTCTGTGATATTGATCTTACCCACTTACTCCGATTTCCAATCCTGACTTGATCAAGTTGCTTCATGCACGACATGGAGTGCTATTTATCTGGCTACTTAAAGAAATTTGCATACTTGTAATTAAATTATTAAAGTAATAAAAGTAATAATTTTCCAACTTCGTTTTTTTTCTCTAAATGGTTAGGAAGGGCTTGGGATGGTGGCGACCCTGAATTTCTGAATTTTTATCATTATTTGTGTGAGAGAAGCAGCTAGAAATGCGAGATAACGTATATGGCTCGATAAGAAACGTCGTAAATATAGTAATACGTAACTTTCTCACGACGATTTTGCCTAATTGGAATACCGATTCTGGGCTGTACAGCCTGCGAATGGAAGCTTTTTGATCGCCCGTTATAATAATGTCAACCCTTATACAAAAAGAAATAAATAAAATATAGGGTGGGGCAGGTCATGACCCGCAGCTGGTTCTGCGCTTGCTCTCGTAGGGGTGGAGATGGTTAAGTATCTCTGTAAAACGCTCTTGCTCTTACTGAACAATCCCATGACCAAAGGTGCTGTCCTTCATTGGATTTTCTCTGTCTTTACTGTTATCCCGTTTTTGTAGGGGCCTCAAGTTTATCGGAAATACTGAATAATCTATCGAATGAGTATTTGGTAAACCAGTTCTTTCGTAAATAATTTATGTTTCCTTACGATTCTTGCAGTGAATGTCAGTGCGGTATCTGCATTTCCTACTAGTTTGATGTGGGCATTCTATTTTAGGTCGCTGCGGCAGTTACAAGTGGGTATTTTACCTCTGTTCACGGTTCCAATGATACGTCGCCAGTAATGTAATAGAACAGTAATGGACCTCTTGGGTTATTTATACGCATTAAGTTTCATCCTCTTGAGGTCCATCCTCTTCAGGTCTTCCTGCATTTCGCTACAGTCTTCTCGTATTGCAGTCTTCATACAGACAACAGTATCGTCCACGAACAACGTCCGACTAAGACTAGGTTATTTATATATATTGTACGAGTAAACAGTACCTATAATGGATGTACTAACGAAGTTTCCTCTGTATCTGCCGTTTTCGTCCCGTTAAATGGGGACGTTCATGAAACTGACCAAAAATGCCAATTTTCAATTCATGTTTTATTTATTGTTTTTCAAGTTTGTAATTTTTAGTAACTGTAATATATTTTCACAATAAATTTTATTATCTTTAGCGCTTTCGACAAATTAATTTGTAATCTTCAAAAGCTTAGTTTAGCAGACAGACAAGCTTTTATATGTTCCTTACTGCTAGCGCAACAGACACATAGATGTGATTCAGTTATTGCAAATTGTCACACAGTGTTTAAAATCATCACATACAATATATATATTTCTGAACGTACCATGGCATTACCCTTCTACTAAACTCAGCTTCTGAAGAAGACAAATTAATTACTCGAAAGCTCTAAATATAATAAAATTTATATTTTCAACTGATGACTGAAATTTAACCTGAAAAAGAAAAAAAAATATTAGTAGAATTCATGGACGATAAGTTCTCAATATATTCAAAGAGGAAATGGCAGCCGAAGTGTCTGAAAAATACTTATATGTGTGATTCGACCTTCCTGTTTCGCACATTTTTTAAGCAACAGTTCAATACTCAATCGCTAAACGATTCGGTGGATTACTTTCAAGCAAACTTGCACGACAAACATCTTTAAGGCTAATTCCGTGGATTAGTTTCAAACACCCTTGCAGGGGAAACATTTAGAATGCTATGATACATACTCTTTGGTTTTATAGGTCATCGGTAACTCTGTTCTGTATCTTGGAACCAATAACAAACGAGAGACTTTGTTTATGAAGAAGCAGTTCTTGTTTTGCCTTGTGCTGCTGGCTGAGATTTATGCAAGTGTTCGATTCTTTCATTATTCAATAAAACTACGGCTACGAAGAGTGTATAGAAAACTGGATAAGCTGCACTTGCAGAAGTTAATAAATGCAAGATGTAATAAACAGTAACAAACCAGCAATGAGGATAGAACTGAACTGACAACATCTGCTGAAAATGTGAATACGACTCCTAGCAGTTCCAGGCGGAAAGCTAGTGAGATGAACAGTGGATACTGCAGCGATGAATTTCAGTACACTACATTTAGATTAGCTGACCTTGAATTATCTAACCATCATCATCATCATCATCATTTAAGACTGATTATGCCTTTCAGCGTTTAGTCTGGAGCATAGCCCCCTTATAAAATTCCTCCATGATCCCCTATTCAGTGCTAACATTGGTGCCTCTTCTGATGTTAAACCTATTACTTCAAAATCATTCTTAACCGAATCCAGGTACCTTCTCCTTGGTCTGCCCCGACTCCTCCTACCCTCTACTGCTGAACCCATGAGTCTCTTGGGTAACCTTGCTTCTCCCATGCGTGTAACATGACCCCACCATCTAAACCTGTTCGCCCTGACTGCTACATCTATACAGTTCATTCCCAGTTTTTATTTGATTTCCTCATTGTGGACACCCTCCTGCTAATGTTCCCATCTACTAGTACCTGCAATCATCCTAGCTACTTGCATATCTGTAACCTCAATCTTGTTGATAAGATAACCTGAATCCACCCAGCTTTCGCTCCCATACAACAAAGTTGGTCGAAAGATTGAACGGTGCACAGATAACTTAGTCTTGGTACTGACTTCCTTCTTGTAGAAGAGAGTAGATCGTAGCTGAGCGCTCACTGCATTAGCTTTGCTACACCTCGCTTCCAGTTCTTTCACTATGTTGCCATCATGTGAGAATATGCATCCTAAGTACTTGAAACTGTCCACCTGTTCTAACTTTGTTTGTCCTATTTGGCACTCAATGCGTTTATATTTCTTTCCCACTGACATTACTTTCGTTTTGGAGATGCTAATCTTCATACCATAGTCCTTACATTTCTGATCTAGCTCTGAAATACTACTTTGCAAACTTTCAATCGAATCTGCCATCACATCTAAGTCTTCCGCATATGCAAGACTGCTTATTTTGTGTTCACATATCTTAATCTCACCCATCCAGTCTATTGTTTTCAGCATAAGATCCATAAATAATATGAACAACAGTGGAGACAGGTTGCAGCCTTGTCTTACCGCTGAAACTACTCTGAACCATAAACTCAATTTACCGTCAACTCTAACGGCTGCCTGACTTTCCGTGTAAAGGCCTTTAATTGCTTGCAAAAGTTTGCCTCCTGTTCCATAATCTCGTAAAACAGACAATAACTTCCTCCTAGGAACCCGGTAATATGCCTTTTCTAGATCTATAAAGCATAGATACCATTCCCTGTTCCACTCATAACACTTCTCCATTATTTGCCGTAAGTTAAAGATCTGCCCCTGACAACCTCTAAGAGGCCTAAACCCACACTGATTTTCATCCAATTGGTCCTCAACTAATACTCGCACTTTCCTTTCAACAATACCTGAGAAGATTTTACCCACAACGCTAAATAAAGAGTTACCTCTGTAGTTGTTACAATCTTTTCTGTTTCCATGTTTGAAGATTGGTGTGATTATTGCTTTTGTCCAGTCTGATGGAACCTTTCCCGACTCCCACGCCATTTCAACTATCCTGTGTAGCCATTTAAGACCTGGCATTCCACTGTATTTGATGAGTTCCGACTTAATTTCATCCACCCCAGCTGCTTTATTGCACTGCAATCTATTGACCATTTTCTCCACTTCCTTAAATGTGATCCTATTTCCATCGTCATTCCTATCCCATTCTACCTCGAAATCTGAAACATTATTGATCGTATTTTCACCTACATTGAGCAACTCTTCAAAATATTCCCTCCATCTGCCCAAGGCATCCACAGGATTCACCAGCAGTTTTCCTGACCTGTCCAGAATACTTGTCATTTCCTTCTTACCTCCCTTTCGAAGACTGCTAATTACACTCCAGAATGGTTTTCCAGCAGCTTGACCCATAGTCTCCAACCTGTTTCCAAAGTCTTCCCAAGATTTCTTCTTGGATGCTGCAATTACCTGTTTGGCTTTGTTTCTTTCTTCTACATAACTTTCTGTGTCTACCTGAGTTCTAGCATGTAACCATTTTTGATTCGCCTTCTTTTTCCTTTTACAGGCTGTCTTGACTGTGTCATTCCACCAAGCTGTTTGCTTCATCCTACTTTTAAACACAGCTGTTCCAAGACATTCTTTAGCCACTTCTAGTACTGTATCCCTGTACCTTGTCCATTCCTTTTCCAATGACTGTAATTGACTACATTCAACTTAAAGGTACCTTTCTGAGATCGCTGTTGTGTACTTGTGTCTGATTTCCTTATCCTAAAGTTTCTCCACTCTTATCCTTCTACATGGACCTGACCTCCTGCACTTTCGGCCTCACAGTCCCAATGTCACTGCAGATTAAATAATGATCAGTCTCATCAAAGAATCCCCTGAATACACGTGTGTCCCTCACAGCCTTCCTGAAATCCTGATCTGTTATTATATAGTCAATGACAGATCTGGTTCCCCTGCCTTCCGAAGTATACCGGCGAATGTTCTTATGTTTAAAAAAGGAGTTTGTGATTACTAAGCCCATACTGGCACAGAACTCCAAGAGTTGTTTCCCGTTCCTGTTGGCCTCCATATCCTCTCCAAATTTACCCATAACCTTTTCATACCCTTCTGTTCGATTTCCAATCCTGGCATTAAAATCACCCATGAGCAGAACACTGTCCTTGTCCTTTACTCTAACAACTACATCACTGAGTGCCTCATAAAAACTATCCATCTTATCTTGATCTGTCCCTTCACAATGCGAATATACTGATACAATCCTAATTTTCTTGCTAGACACTGTCAAATCTATCCACATCAGTCGTTCGTTTACATACCTTATTGCAACTTCTCTGGGTTCCATTTCTTTCCTGGTGTAAAGCCCTACACCCCATTGTGCTATTCCTGCTTTGACTCCTGACAGTGAAGCAGTTAAATTTTCTTGTGTTTGCAAGACGTGTTGTAGTGATAACATTCAATTTACAGATGATGGTAGGACAGTGGACTTCGTGACCAATCTGCATATTGTATGCAAAGACTGTGATCTGACAGTTCATTCAAAACTTCTAAGTGTAAACGCTGGCACTATGAAGCTAATATGAGGTTTTTCCATGTCTTTGGGAGAGAAGGGAGAAATTTATTGTGTGGTAAAATGAATATGCTAGCGCCACGTCTGACTGAGATTTACAAAAATAAACTGTGACCTGGAAAACATAATTTTTGACGTTAGTGAGGACAGTATTATGGCAGCTACAGTAGAAGCTGTTACAGAATATGAACATTTAGATGAGAAAGATTCTAGTCATATTACAGCAGACATTGTTGTGTCATGTAATGGTACTCTCATGAAAAGAAGATATACATTTTTATATGGTGCGTCAAGTGTCATAAATATTGGCACAGGTAAAGTATTTCCTGTCCAAGTTATGTACAAGCTATCCCATAACTGTGCACTTACTGGAGAAAGTGAAGAAAAGATAAAAGGTCATAACTGCAGTAAAACGTACTCTGATTATAGTGGTGGAAAGGACGGAGCTGGTATGTAGATCATTTCTGAAAGGTCAAGAAATGTGGTGTCAGATATTTGAAATATCTCGACGATGGTGACTGCAGTGCATTCACGATTGTGAATGAGAACAAACCTTGTGGAGAAGTTTCAGTCGAAAAACTTGGTTCTATTGGACACTTCGAGAGGAGAGTGGGCTCTGGATTGAGGGAACTTGTTAATGATATGAAGAGCAAAATGTTTGAAGACGAAAACGGCGCTGGTAGACACAACAGACTCACAAAGAAGATGATAGACAATCTTTAAGTGTATTATGGCAAGGATATGGGACAGAAATTATCCAGCTTAAGTGACATGAAATGTGCAGTCTGGGCTACATATTTCAACGTGGTGTCAACAGATGAACGTCCCATTCATCGTCTGTTCCACATTAGATGTGTAAATATCTACTGGCTCAGAGGGATAACAGTTCCTACATTCTCAATGAGAGTCTTCGGATTATATCCTAGATGTTGTCAAGCTCACTTGCAGGTTTCTGGCCGATACTGAACTTCTAAAAAAATGTGTTCATGGCAAAACCCAGAATCCAAATGAGTTTCTAAACTCACTCATATGGAAACGATGCCCTAAAACAACATTTTCATCTATTATGATTGTCAGAATTGCAACTTATGATGCAGTTCTTGTATTTAATGATAGATACGTTGGGAGGATGAAGGTATTACAGAGAATGGGCTTCAAGATAGGAAATGTCGCTCAACACATCTTGTGAAAAATAGATTTACAGCGCCCGTCTGCAGCTGAAAAGTCGGTTGAAGATCTCGTAGAGGAAAGAAGGCAGAAAACAAGAAACCAGAAGAGAAGCATTGACGGACCCTGAGCACAAATCTGGAGGCTACTGAAGAGTTGACATAAGAAAAAATCATTATGTTGAACTTGAAACTACATTTCGTGAAAAGTATGTTTTTAAAGTTCATGTACGTCTTTCTCAGAAGCTATGAAGGCTAGAATTATGAAATTTTGCGCATTTACTTCTATAAACCCAATAAATGCCTGAAGAGTAAATTTTGAAATTCTGAGTGTAAGCTGCGGTATGGGGCAAAGTGCTTGGAATTTTGCATGGATTTTATATTATACTTACAGAAGTAATATTAAAAAATATTAAAATTCACCTATTCGAAATATTCAAAAGAAAAACAAAACCATCAGACAAGCTTTCTATATGCAAAGAGATTAACCAGAGAAAATTTTGTGAAATCTCTTGAATTGTTTCTGAGAAAAAGATACATATATTATTTCTTGAATAAAAGATTTTTAAGTTCTATAAAGAAAGTTAAATGTATATAATCCAAAGAATAGCAGTAAATGTGTTAATTTCATGTAAATCGTGGTACAAAAGTTTATTGCCGTGTTCTCAAAATTGTGGATTTGGTGCCTCTTTTAAATAATGTGCGTTTTTAGTGAACGTCCTGTGAGGAGGACCTGAATTCAGTGACAAATCTGGTCCGATGCTCGGTGAGCTACCATTTTGTTCGTTGAACGACAGTGCGTGACTGCATCCGAATGTCTCTACCAGACTGATATTGTAAAATAGTTTGTTATCCTGTCTCTCCCAGTTATTTCAACCTCCCCATCGGTCAGCAAAATAACTGCAGTGGAAGAGATTTGTTCCACACTATCAAAGATGAAGAAGTGCTCCTAGCTGTAAAGGTATGCATTTAGAACCCATATTTACCAGAGGTTTTTGCTCTGAATGATCGTTCCTGTGATATACATATCGGTTATTAAATCGTTTTCATATTAAATGTCCACAACTTGCTGCTGTACATTACAACTGAAAAACGCACGCCATAAGCTTTGCCCTTAGACATATGGTTAGTTTTGAAAACACAGTTTTGTCTACCAAAAGTGCCACAGCTCATTTTTACTTATGTGGCGCTCCAGTTTATGTCTCTAACCGCACTAAATCCGAAAACTCATCGACTGTTTCTGCAACGTCATTTTTAAACTATACAGTTTCATTGCCTGGTTTGTACATAACTTCAGGACTAATATCAAACTTGCTGCACTAAATTTTTCGCTTTGTTGCTGATGCTTATCAACACTAGAGACAAACATTATAATGTCATCAGCAAAACGAATTGGTTTAGTTTTCGGAATTCCTTCACCTGAGAACACGAAGTAAAAATTCCAAAATTCGAATTTAGAACAACTAGTATATATCCTCGGTGTAGCGAAGCAACTTGAAACAATGTAGTTCATATGAAACCCCTCGCTCGGCGTAAGATCCGTGATTAAGGACTATAAAGTTTCTCAGGAGGAGGAGATTAGTGTTTAACGTCCCGTCGACAACTAGGTCATTAGAGACGGAGCGCAAGCTCGGGTGAGGGAAGGATGGGGAAGGAAATCGGCCGTGCCCTTTCAAAGGAACCATCCCGGCATTTGCCTGAAGTGATTTAGGGAAATCACGGAAAACCTAAATCAAGATGGCCGGAGACGGGATTGAACCGTCGTCCTCCCGAATGCGAGTCCAGTGTGCTAACCACTGCGCCACTTCGCTCGGTTGAAAGTTTCTCAGGTCACATCAGTATTCAAGAAAGGAAACAGTAGTAATCTGATGATTTACAGATCCATATCACTGACGTCAATTTGCAATAGGATTTAGGAACATATGCTTTGGTAGATGATTATGAATTACCTCGAAGATAACTGTCTATTGACACACAGCCAGCATGGCTTTGAAACATATCATACTTGTGAAACACAACACGAACACAGTAATAAGAGCTATCGATAGGGAATCTCAAAATGATTCCATATTTCTAGATTTCCAGACGAGATTTATAATAAAATTGCGTGTCTATGTAGTATCGCTTCAGTTGTCTGACTAGATTCGTGATTTCCTATCAGAAGGGTCGCTGTAGTTAACAGTCAACGGAAAATCATCGAGTAAAGCAGAAGCGATTCCGGTGTTCCCCAAAGAAGTGTTATATGCCCTCTGCTATTCCTGATCTACATAAACGATTTAGGAGATAATCTGGGCAACTCCCTTAGACTGGCAGATGATGCTGTCGTTGACAGTCTAGTAAAGTCATCAAATGATCAGAAACAGTTTCAAATTGACTTAGACACATATCGGTACGGTGCGAAAAGTGGCAACTGTCTGTCAATAAAGAAAATTCTGAGGTCATTCCATGAGAACAAAAAGAAACCCGTCAAATGCTGGCTACCCGGTAAGTCACACAAATTTAAAGGGTGTCAGTTCAACTAAATGCTGCGCTGTGTGGGATCCTTACCAGACAGGCTGACGGAGGGCATCGAAGAAGTTCAAAGAAGGGCAGCTCGTTTTGTAATATCGAAAAATGGGGGAGAGGGAGTCACGGATATGATAAGCGAGTTAGGATGGCAATCCATAAAACAAATGAGTTTTTCGTTGCAGCGAGATCTTTTCACGAAATTTCTATTACCAACTTTCTCGTCTGAACGTGAAAATATTTTACTGTGCAAGCCTACATAGAGAGAAATTAACATCTTAATAAAATAAGAGAAATAAAAGCTCATATTAATAGACTGAAGTGTTTATTTTTCCCACGAGCTGTTACAGAGTAGAACGATATAGTCTCAAGGTGGTTAGAAGAACATTCTGCAAGTCACTTAAACGTGAATTGCAGAGTAGTCATATAGATGATGATGTAACACAAACTGATTTGCTGTTTCTTGGATACAGAGTCAGCGCATTATAAAGTTTTATTGGTGAGAAAATTCCGACTAAAAACTTAGTTTGGTGACCTCAGAACTCTTACGATGACCCCAGGATCCTTGCCATTTGTTCACTACGTCAGTTAAAACTACATTTACACCTCAAACCTTGTATTACGTCATACTTTACGTGTATAAATACAGTGAATTTGAACTTCTGGATCTCGGTAACAGATAATGATATCGAAAAAAGTTGCAACGTTCCACGAGAATATCATATTAAGAACATACGAGAGAAATTTTGACGATTTACCATGAATTTAAATTATAGAAGTGGCCATTCCCTTCAACTGGTACTTTTGGTACCCAAACATCACAGTTTTTCTGGTGTATCTTGATAATGGATAAATGTTTCCGTAAACGGGAAAATAGTGTTTCTAGACAAATACCGAAAGATACGGTGAAAATTTGAGCCATTTGCTTTCGGTAGTTAATTAGACAATGGCGGCCCACGGTGCAACAAATCGGTTTTTGTGGCTTTCAAAGGAACTGTCCATGAAAAAAAGGTGCTTTTATGAGCCGAGTACGGCCCGCCGTGGATTACACCAAAAGCAAAAGAACAAACCGATTTGCTCACTTTGCCTGGGCAGGGGAAAGTGTGTGGTGTTTATAGTTTGACCCTGTACTGCAGAATAGCTACAGTAAGTCCGTTCTTCCTATAGGCATACAAATGGTCGCTATGGCAAGGGCTATTCAAAACGATTGATCATTTATCTCTGTGATCCACAGAACACAAGATATGAGCCCCTGAAAAATGGCGTTTTTGCACGCGGCTTTGTGAAACATATTGACAACCTGTAACGCATGGACCGATACCGGTTGTAGTTATTACGTACACTGACTACTTGAGACGATGAACTTTGTTCTGATATTTGCAATGAATTGGAGTGGATGCTTGAGCAATATGGTTTTCATGGAAGATGGTTTTCAGTGCGAAGCACGTCTGATGTGTCTGGAACATGTCTGTTTCAGGCAGAGATCATTCATACGAGATTTTGGAACACATTCATGATTTGATTAAGGTTAACGTCTTTTGTGTCAAGAGCTCTTCAAAAGTTAAGACAGTGTCACACTTTTGTTCAGCTGCAGTACCTCAGCGTTGGGTTGGAGTTCCTTCTCATCATGACATTCCTCTCCTTCAGTGGCCCCCATCGTCATCTGGCTTAATTCTCTGTGATTTCTTGTTGCGGAGTTATTTCAAAGATCCTGTGGTCCTGCCTCCGCTGCCACTTAACTTGGAAGAGTTCCAAGGAAGAAAAATTAAAAGCGGTCGCTGATATAGATGGGATGGTATGTCAAGACTTTGGCTGTAGTATTGACGTTTCTCGCATCGCAAACAGCACCCTGTAAAAGAAGTTAAAGTGGAGATATGCTGTACCCTTTGATACGTGTCTATTTTCTGCCTGTCTTGTTGTTTTCGCACAGTTAGTTGTCCTCTGATACTAGGAGGTATTTAGGGAGAGTTCTGTACTTAGATTCCGAGTATTCTGATGGAGTCGATTGGAAGATGCACCATTAAAGTACAGTATATTATCTTTAGTTTATTGACACAGATCGATCAATGCGTTTTCGGTAATCTTAAGGATAGGCCAAACCTAGATAGGATGTATATCCACTCCCTCGGCATAAGAATCTTGCGAAGAAACTTTATGTGCGCAGGAACTGCAAGAATACCACCATAGGCGCCCGCAAGGAAGAGGGTGAGGGTGAGAGGGATGGGAGGGCAACAGGAGGAACTTGTCCACACCCGAATCTGAGGATACAGACTCGTAGATACTTACTACAAAACTTTACGCGTTTCTAGCAAACACTGCCTGCGATTCCGCAGATTAACATAGCAGCAAACAATGGGAGATACTGTGATTTTCTACAGTTGGAAGAATAATAAATTGAGATTTTTTTCCCTGATATTTTTTGTTGCTGTCTAACAGTATTTCTTGGATCGTTGTGATTATCTCACATCACTGGTACATTAACAAAATAGTTCTGAATAACGCGTTGACTACTACGGATGTAATCATAAGACAGGCGTAATTTCATATCGTTGTATTAAAATACTGGCGTTCATATTGAAATTAATAATATAATAAATAATTACTTTGCTTATTATAATGAAAAATGCTTAACATTTCGTTATCAGAGTAATGTACGTAAAATACTGGGCGGATACTTACTTCAAGAAGAATGTAATAGTTCCAATTTCAACGAAAGCAGCTGCTGACAGGTGTGAATATTGCTGAACTATCAGTTTAATAAGTCGTGGTTGCAAAATACTAACACGAATACTGTACAGAAGCATGAAAAAAAAACCTGGTAGGAGTTGACTCTGGGAAAGATCAGTTTGCATTATGGAGAAATATGGGAAAACGCGGGAGAATACTGACTGTACGATGTATCTTAAGGAGAGGCAAACCTACGTTTAAAGCACTTCCAAACTCAGAGATAGCGTTTAAGATTGTTGACTGGAACAATCTCTTAGAAATTATGAAAATAGCAGGGGTAACATATAGGAAGCGAGATGCTACACACACGTGTACAGAAACCAAACAGCAGTTATAAGAATCGAGGGGCATCAAAGGAAAGTAGTGGCTGAGAATGGAGTGACACCGGATTGTAGCCTATACCCGATGTCATTAAATTTGTGCAGTGAGCAAGCAGTAAAGGAAAGCAAAGAAAAGTTTGGAATAGAATTTAAAGTACAGGGAGAAGAAATAAAAAGTTTGAGGTTTGGCTATGACATTGTAATTCTGTCAGAGACAGCAAAGAACATGGAAGAGTAATTGAGTGGAATGGACAGCGACTTGAAAGGAGGATATAAGATGAACATCAACAAAAGCAAAACGAAGATAATGGAACATAGTCGAATTAAATCAGGTGATGTTGAGGAATTACATTAGGAAATGAGACACTTAAAGTAATAAATGAGTTTCGCTATTTGGGGAGCTAAATAACTGATGATGGTCTGGTCGAAGTAGGGAGGATATAAAATGTAGACCGGCAATAGCAAAAAAGAGGATTTCTGAAGAAGAGAAATTTGTTAACATTGAACATAGACTTAAGTATAAGAGTCTTTTCTGGAGGTATATGTCTGGAGTAGCCTTGTACGGAAATGAAACATAGACGCTAAGCATTTTAGACAAGAAGAGAATAAAGGCTTTTGAAATGTGGTGTTACAGAAGAATGCTAAAGATTAGATGGGTAGTTCATTTAACCAATGAGGAAGTACTGAACAGAATGGGGGAGAAAAGAAATTTGTGGCATAACCTGACTAGAAGAATGGATCGGTTGAAAGAACACATTCTGAGACAACAAGGGACCACCAATTTCGAACCGGATGGGTGTGAGACGGGTAAAAATCGTAGAGGGAGACCGAAAGATTAATACAGTACCAGATTCAGAAGGATGTGGGTTACAGGATTTGGGAGACGATGAGGCGTGCTTAGAATAGAGTAGAATGGAGAGCTACAACCTGTGTTGGCAAATGGAGGGTAATTACCCGCTTTTCCGGTAAAATCTTACTCGGTGAGTATTTTAGGGGATAGTATGAAACGTGGGTATTTTCCGTGTGATTTGATAAACTTGACACAAAAAATTTTTTTTTTGAATTCAGATCGTTCTTTAACTCTTTAAAATGGAGGTACAAACGTGGCATGAGAATATTAGAATTGTGACACATGTTATATTGTGCAAAGGGCCTGGGAATTCCCCAGTGTCTCTGCTCTTTTGCTCCGCTGTTTGTTTGAACTTGTATGTGTAGTAATTCGTCAGTTTGTTGTCCTTGTGATAGCAGTATCTCACAGTTTTCGCGGACTATTTGATTGAATGGTGCGGGCTATACTTGCGGTCACTAATAATACTGTTATTAAACTATAGTTCTTTTATTTCACTAAAATGGATGTAGTTGCAAAAGCAAGTGTTAGTGCGAAATCTGCAGACAGTCTGGATGCTCCTCCTAAATTTCCTTTCTCACCTAATTTGTCTGAACCTCCTAATGTACAAAGTGAGCATATTGAAAAGGAACTTAATTCTTCCTCTACCTTGGCATCGTATTCTTCCAATAGGAAATCAAAGAAATCCAAAATAAATAGATTTTGTGATTACTTGTTAAGCTTGCCTGAGAGCACAGGTTTATTACAGAAGAGCAACAAAATGAGGCACGGACATGATTTGGAATACTGCAAGGTATGTGATAGTGTTTTAATAGTGCATAAATCTGAGATTGTGAGGCACACAGAGTCTTCCAAACTTATTAATCAAGTGAGAACTGTTGCATCTATTTCTAATATATCTTCAGTGCCAAATAGGAATGCCAACGACGTAAAAAGAACTACTGATATAACTGTTACTAAACTATGTCCATTAACAACCGTGTATTTTGATACGGATTCAGGCCACATTAATACTAGTTTCTTTGATATGTTTGAAGTTTCATCGGGTATTGCTGACATCTTACACAAGGCAATTATAAACTTTTTTAAATCAAAGAGCAATAATCTTGATAATCTAGTTTGTTTTAGTTCTGACACAGAAAATGCTGTGGTTGGAGAGCATCATTCAGTCTTTTCGAGCCTAAAAAGCGAGTTATCACACGTAACATTTATTAGATATTCATGTCATATGATTCATCTCTGTAATTCAAAAGCATGCTTAAAACTTCTAAGCACCATCGAGGATTTTCTGAGGAATTTAGGTTCCTATTTCCGTAGAAGTTTTGGCTGGAGGGAGAGATATTTAAAGTATTCCAAGTGGTTTTTCGTACTGAAATACACGATACTCTGTATCCTTGTGCAATTCGATGGTTTTTTGTCAAATCGAGTGTGGATGGAATACTGCAACAGTATAACACAATTAATGCCTTCATGAGAAATGTTCTCATGGGAGATCCATCTTCAAAAACGGAATATATGCTTTCGACCGTGGAAAATGCATTTACTTTGGAATATTAGAAATTCACGTCGTATGTTTTAGGCATACCTGCAGATTTTAATTCTTTTTTTGCAAAATGAAGTCCGTCTCCTTCACAAACAGAAGCCAGAAGTACAAAAAATGAGATCTGTGTTCTAATTTTATTAATTTTAATGTTATTAAGACAACTCCCGTTTTTCTGTTAGATCATACTAATCCAAGGCACTTCGTTGGATTAGTTACGAGGTACTTGAGTACTGCACCACAGGAAGCATTTGATGGATTCAAAGCTAACACTAAAATACAGCAAAAAGACATAAATTGTTTTTAAAAAAGTTATTTGAATTACTGTGTAGAGCTTGTATCGCAGATCAAAAGAGGATTTGACTTTGTCAGATCCGATTTTTGAAATAATTTCCTGTGGAACCTAATGCAACCCAATCATGCACGGTTAAAACCTAGCTCCATGTCGCAAAGAGATTTTCTTTTCCTCAAAAATTAATAAACTGTGAATAGTTGGGTTCCGAATGGAAAAATCATGTTACGACGGAGCGTGAGAAACTTGGATTAGATGTATCTAAATCTGCTACTGTACGAGACGTGATTTTTTAAGTAAGTACCGTTTTGAAATTTAAAAAAAGACGTGCTACGATATCTCAATAATTTTATTTTTACATGGAAGCCAGTACCTGAATCAACGCACTGACGCCATTACAGTCTGATTCTTCATTGTTTACGTTGTGTACTGAGTGTTTAAGATGCCTCCAATAATCGTGAGTCCCGCCGACTGTGAAGTACGGGCTGTTATAAGATTTCTTAGTGCTAAAGGCCTAAATGCGATCGATATTCATCGTGAGATCTGTGCACTTTACGGAGAAAACATGAGTGATGGAATGGTAAGAAAGTGGGTGAGAGCATTTAAAGATGGCCGCACAAATGTGCATGATGAACAATGGAGTGGGCGTCCTTCAGTCGTGAATGCAAGTTTGGTGCTGGAAGTGGACAATAAGGTGAGAGAAATCAGACGCTTTACGATTTCCTCCTTGCGGGATGACTTTGCTAATGTTTCTCGTAGTGTTTTTACCACAACGACGGTGATGATTTCTTAAGTCAAATTGTTACGGGCAATGAAACATGGGTGGCCTACGTCACACGAGAATCAAAGTGTCCATGGAAGTTGAGCAAAGGCATCGTTTTGCTGCAAGACAATGCCCGTTCGCATGTGGCGAATCAGACCAAAGATCTCATCACATGGGAAACTCTAGATCATCCTCCGCACAGCTCCGATGTTGCGCCCAGTGGCTACCATCTGTTCCTGCAATTGAAGAAACACCTGGGCGGTCAGCGTCTTCAAGACGATGACGAAGTCAAAACAGTGGTGATGCAGTGGTTAACAAGTCAGGCGGCAGACTTCTATGAGGAGTTGTATTCAAAAACTGGTAAAAAGTTATGACAAGTGCCTCAATATTGACGGAAATTATGTAGAAAAGTAGATTAAAGTACAGACTTTCATGTAAAAATAAAATTATTGAGATATGTTAGCGCGTCTTTTTTTATTTCAGAACGGTACTTACTTAAAAAACACGCCTCGTATATTGGAAGAAAGTTTTTGATATGAAATCTGCAGCTACAACTGCAAATGTCCCAAATTTACAAGAAGTAATCTTCCTTGTCCTCTGTCTTCCCTTTTTCAATGCTTCGGTGGATCGAGTGCTTAGTAACCTTAAAAATTGAAAACGGCTCATACGAACAAACTGAAAAATGAAACAATAGTAGCATTGGTGGGTGCAAAGGAGGGGGATAGGAGGCAAAGGAGGATCTGTTTCTTTCGAACCGACGAGAGAAACGATGAGAAGGAATGTGTGGCATCGCTCAGCGCCATAAAATTCAGATTAGGTAAGTGCAATGTTTAATATTTAATTTTTCATGCAATTTATGGTGACTTTTCTTGTATGTAAGCATTTCTGCAACTATTTTTGGAACGGAGGGTATTTCGTGGCAAGAGTGGGTAATTTGACGATCCTGGGTGGGTAATTTAAGCATTGGCAACACTGGCTGTATCAAACTGCAATAACAACACCTTTCAGTCCCGCGGGATACAATAAGTTTTCCGTAATATCTAACAAATTGAACTTTTGGTGCGCTAGACATAGGGTGACCTGACGTCCGAATTAATCCGGACATATCCTCCTTTTTAGCTCTTTGTCCGGGGTCCGGGCGGATTTTTACAGTGGTCGGCTTTTTCGCGAAGTTGAGAATAATACAGTTAAATTTACAATTCGTCTCGTTCTCAGAATGAGATTTTCACTCTGCAGCGGAGTGTGCGCTGATATGAAATTACCTGGCAGATTAAAACTGTGTGCCCGACCGAGACCCGAACCTTTGCCTTTCGCGGGCAAGCGCTCTACCATCTGAGCTACCGAAGCAAAAATCAAAACTCATGCCCGGTACTCACAGCTTTACTTCAGCCAGTATCTCGTTTCCTACCTTCCAAACTTTACAGAAGCTCGCAGGAGAGCTGTGCGGTCGCAAAACACAGACCTATTACAGTGAACAAGGACGTCAATGAACGAACGGACAGACCATAACTTTGCGAAAATAAAGAAAGTACAATTTTCAGTCGAGGCTAGACTTCAACCAAGGACCTCTCGTTCCGCAGCTACTCAACCTATCCACGGGACCACGGCGCTCCTGAGCTCACATTCTCCTTGATGTTGGCTATCTTGCACATGGACTACTCAGTTTGTATATTTTACTAATTTTTTTCGTAGTTCCACACAACTTCTTCCTGTTTTCTCGATTGCTCTGTGTTCAGTTTTTCAAGGCCTATCCACTGTGCCAACCTATGACTAAATCTGAGGGGGGTGCGATGGGGAGGTTCCCTTGTTCGATAATTTAGGTTAAGTAGTGTGTAAGCATAGGGACTGATGACCTTAGCAGTTTAAGTCCCATAAGATTTGACACACATTTGAACATTTTTGAATTGATGCCACACTGTCGCCACAATCAATGTTTTCAATTTAAAATAAAAAATATTGTTCCGGGAATCACCAACTGACCACCAGTAACAATTAACTACTGGTTTTACCGGTAATTCCGGACAGTCACGTGAGCTGTCCGAAGCTGACGGGTGATACCCTAATCTGGAGTTGACTCGTTTGATGTGTCCTTTTTTTTCTTCCTTTTTGAAGCTGTTTGTCCTCCTTTTTAAACAAACGCACCTGGTCACCCTAACTTGACATTCTCAGTCTCACCGAATCAGTTACATCAAGAACGTAAATTTTAGAATGTCGCCCCCTCTTGGATAAACGTCTGCGGACGTCCAAGAACACAGCTACGCTCCTTTGGGCGGCCTCAGCCTCGACGCGGACGGAGTCGCGTGTCGCAGGCGGCCTCGCGGTCTCAGTGACTGGTGCACCGGCGGGTCGGGCGCTGCAGTCCCCTACCCCGTGCCGGCTACCCCGGTCAATGGAGCCGGAGTGGCGGTTATTGTGATTTGGCGCGCCAATTGGGCGGCCATTACTTCGTTGTGGTCGTTAAGGTTGCGCCCGGCAATGGGCCCGGTGTCTGCACATCCACTTAGCCGCATGAGTTTAACCTCGGCCAAGATCAAACCTCTCAGCTGGCACTGCGCACCAGCCGTCCCACGGCAGCCGATTTTGACACCCAAAACTAATCACTCTGAAGTTTTCTCCCAAAAAATTTTTCCCCTTGAAACTTAGCGAATTTGAAAGTAAAACTGTGTCTGATTACCACTGGATCGAAGCTATAACTCACGGATACTACACTACTGCCCATTAAAATTGCTACACCAATAAGAAATGCAGATGATAAACGGGTATTCATTGGACAAATATATTATGCTAGAATTGACATGTTATTACATTTTCACGCAATTTGGGTACATAGATCCTGAGAAATGAGTACCAAGAACAACCACCTCTGGCCGTAATAACAGCCTTGATACGCCTGGGCATTGAGTCAAACAGAGCTTGGATGGCGTGTACAGGTACAGCTGCCCATGCAGCTTCAACACCATACCACAGTTCATCAAGAGTAGTCACTGGCGTATTGTGACGAGCCAGTTGCTTGGCCACCATTGACCAGACGTTTTCAGTTGGTGAGAGATCTGGAGAATGTGCTGGCCAGGGAAGCAGTCGAACATTTCCTGTATTCAGAAAGGCCCGTACAGGACCTCCAACAAGTGGTCGTGCATCATCCTGCTGAAATGTAGGTTTTCGCAGGGATCGAATGAAGGGTAGCGCCACGGGGCATACCACATCTCAAATTTTACGTCCACTGTTCAAAGTGCCGTCAATGCGAACAAGAGGTGACCGAGACGTGTAACCAGTGGCACCCCATACCATCACGCCGGGTGATACGTCAGTATGGCGATGACGAATACACGCTTCCAATGTGCGTTCACAGCGATGTTGCCAAACACGGATGCGACCATCATGATGCTGTAAACAGAACCTGGATTCATCCGAAAAAACGACGTTTTGCCATTCGTGAACCCACGTTCGTCGTTGAGTACACTATCGCAGGCCTGTGATGCAGCGTCAAGGGTAACCGCAGCCGCGGTCTCCGAGCTGATAGCCCATGTTGCTGCAAACGTCGTCGAACTGTTCGTGCAGACGATTGTTGTCTCGCAAACGTCCCCATCTGTTGACTCAGGGATCGAGACGTGGCTTCACGATCCGTTACAGACGATTGTTGTCTCGCAAACGTCCCCATCTGTTGACTCAGGGATCGAGACGTGGCTTCACGATCCGTTACAGCCATGCGGATAAGATGCCTGTCATCTCGACTGCTTGTGATACGAGGCCGTTGGAATCCAGCACGGCGTTCCGTATTACCCTCCTGAATCCACCGATTCCATATTCTGCTAACACTCATTGGATCTTTACCAACGCGAGCAGCAATGTCGTGATACGATAAACCGCAATCGCGATAGGCTACAATCCGACTTTTATGAAAGTCGGAAACGTGATGTTATGCATTTGTTCTCCTTACACGAGGCATCACAACAACGTTTGACAAGGCAACGCCAATCAACTGCTGTTTGTGTATGAGAAGTCGGTTGGAAACTTTCCTCATGTCAGCACGTTGTAGGCGTTACCACCGGCGACAACCTTGTGTGAATGCCCTGAAAAGCTAATCATTTGCATATCACAGCATCTTCTTCCTGTCGGTTAAATTTCGCGTCTGTAGCTCGTCATCTTCGTGGTGTAGCAATTTGAATGGCCAGTGTTGTATAACTCCCATATACTAGAATACACGCTTGAGAGCACGTGGTTTATACGCAGTAGCATGCCGCGTCGCTGACGTCAGAGTGAACCCAACCAGTGCCCGGTAACCCGCAACGTATTATGTCGTAATTCTGTTTGCGAGCGAAAACAAATGCCCTTTTGGCATATTTATTATATTATAAATGACATATAAGTACTGCCAGTCTTTCACGACGATTCCGTACTTACATTCCATCATAAGTTTTTAGTCACAATTCTGTGACCATGTTATAGAATGAAGACCATTCTTTGATTAAAAATTCTGAGGAAGACACGCCTTGCAGTGTCGAAACCAGGTTAATTTGTTAAAAATAGTGACCGAGGGCTGATTTTCTTTCAATAGTAACTACTCACGGTCTCTGAACGTGCAGCCATGTACAAGATTTTGCGACTAAACATTTGCTCATGTGACCGGGTGGAGTTTGTTTACACAGGGGAATATCTACTTTTGTGCAATGACAGATCCATTAAAGTTGCAAAGTTTTGGAGGAAGAAAGTTTAGATGTTATCGCCAGTACACGGAAAGTAAAGTGAAGTGTGTACCATAACTATTGCACCCAAGCTTAACCCTGCTGATTCACCTGCGCTAATAGAGTTTTTAAAAGCAAAATTCGTCCATGGAATAGGGGGAGTAGTGCAGCAGAAATGATATTTGGTTAAATTTGAAATTTACTTTGTTACCTGTCAGACATTGTATGTTACCGGACAAAAGATTTTTGTTGCTACGTAATAAAGTCCTTCCTGAGCAGTGACAGATTTAATAATGCGTAATAAAGATAATTATACCCTGTAGTGTTGTTAGTGTGACCCCCACAGTTCTTCTTAAATTGCGATGGATTATTTATGACGAATTTCATTAGCGAACATAAGTATTGTGATAGCGCAGTTAAAGTGCCTAGCTCCTTGAAGATGCACCTATGTGACATTCATGCGTGATCACCAAAAATTATTCTTACTGCTCGCTATTGTGCAATCGATACTTTTTAAGTGATGAGTTGTTCCAGAAAATTATTCCATAGGATACTGTTGAATATGAAAAATTTCCAGGACCGGAAGATACAGGTATCGTAGGTGCTTCTGGGATCCAAGAGTTTCACAGCACAAATGTCGAAGTAAAAGAAATACAAACGTTACAAAATTTCCGAAACCCTCAAAAGCCGTAGTGGTGACGTGAGAAGGATAAATTCATTAGATGCTTACCTCAGTTGGGAATGAAAGTGAATAAGCATAGGCTTCCTATTCGTTTTCATTAAAAAAAGACACAGTTCAATAAATATACGTGAAAGCAACTAAATACTACTATCTATCTATTATGATGATCAAAATTAAAAACATACGAAAGATCTTATCATTCTAGTTGCTTTTGTTCATGTCAGCTACAATTAGATCGTTGATGTATCACTGTGGAAATTGTTGTGATAGAAAAATGAGTTGTACGGGTTAACGCTCATTGCTCTGTATAGCAGATTTATCTAGGAAGCTACGTGTCAGATAGTATGTACACACATCGAAAAAAGTTTTGCATCACCCCGGTTCCCAGAACTCCTAAAGATAGACGTTGACTGTGGATGTTGTGTCACAGATACTGACTGTTCAGAGATGTCAATAAACCTACCCAAAGATGTAAACAACCATGCATGAGCAGCGCCTATTAGACCGAGGGGGTCCGACAGCCGATCAGTTCCAGTCATTCCGCCAGGAAGGAGGTACACGGCTCGTGTTGTCAGTAGTTCATCCATGACTAGACGGTCAATGGTGTTCCACATTGTTACTTGTGACAGGAAGGGCTCTCAACAAGGGAAGTGTCCTAACATCTCGGAGTGAGGTCATCAGTTCCCTAGAACTTAGAACTACTTAAACCTAACTAACCTAAGGACACCACACACCCCATGCCCGAGACAGGATTCGAACCTGCGACCGTAGGGGTCGCGCAGTTCCAGACTGTAGCGCCTGGAACCGCTCGGCCACCCCTACCGGCTCTTGTTTGGTTAATGTTTTTAGCGCTGGTATCAATGGAGATACCGAGGGCCAAAGTGGCCGTGCGGTTCTAGGCGCTGCAGTCTGGAACCGCGAGACCGCTGCGGTCGCAGGTTCGAATCCTGCCTCGGACATGGATGTGTGTGACGTCCTTAGGTTAGTTAGGTTTAACTAGTTCTAAGTTCTAGGGGACTAATGACCTCGGAAGTTGAGTCCCATAGTGCTCAGAGCCATTTTTAAATGGAGATACCAAAGCAAGTACGTCTTTTTAAATGGAACTGCATACGTTTTATAAGTCAAGTCGATAGCTCTTGACAAGACAGTTACAGTGATATAGCGTTCGTTAATGTTGACGTTGAAACCTGTCGTAAGAAATTCGAGAAACGTCCTAGTATATAACAGCATGGTGGTCGGAATCAGTATGAGCGGTGCAAACACCGCCAAGCAGAGCTCTCGTGCTACGCTGTCAGAATGTCAACACGTTTGTCTGTTTACATGTTTGCACTGCAGGGCGCTCATTTCTGCTTCAACAGTCGTTACGTGCAGACGCATACACCAATGAGGAGAAGTTGGTATATACTACTTTCATATAGTGAATGTAAAAGGAATGCCTTAAAAAAGCACAGCGATATAGGACTACCTATCGGGATTGCCAATGTTCGACGCGTCAGGCAACCGCACAGAATTATTAAGCTCCTAGTGCGGACAGGATGTTTGAACGTCAGAAAGAGGACAAGAAAGAAGACTGCAACGGACAGAGAAAACTAAGAGGCTGTTCTGGCTATGAATCTGCGCTGTGGGACGAGACATATTGCCAAGGAATGTGGAATCAGCAAGACATCATACACATCCTGCATAGACAGAATTTTCATCCATATTATCTGTCACTACATCAGGCAATCGATGTCGCGATTTCGAACGTCGAACAGAATTTTTTCGATTTTCCCTTCAGCAACTGTCAGACGAGGCTACGTTTTTGCAACATGTGCTCCTCACCGACGAAGCAACGTTTACTAACCACGCTAATGTAAATTCGCATAACATGCTCTACTGGGAAGTCGAAAATCCATACTGGCCATCTGCAACATCAACGGCCGTGGAGCCTAAACGTATGGTGCGGTATCATAGCAAATTATATTTTGGGGTCCTACTTCGTCTCAGGCGTTATAAATAGACATTCGTAAGCACACTTTTGAAGAACATCTTACCGGTTCTTCTAGAAGAGGTACACTGGATATTCGACAGTGTATTTGGCTGCAACACGACGGTTGTCCAGTTCACTGGGCCCGTGTTGCAACCCAATACTGAGTGAGAACTTTCCTGGACATTGGACGCGGCGAAGTTCTGTTGTCACATGACCTGCGAGGTCTACCGATTTCACTCCTCTTGATTTCTTTCTTTGGGAAGCACTCGAAGATGCAGTACGAGGGGTGTTTGAAAAGTCGGTGCAAAAGTGAAAAGTACTTACGTGTTTGGGGTAAACCTTTTTTTATTTTTCGACATAATCTCCTTTTAGACTTGTACACTTCGCCCAACGCTGTTCTAATTTGTTGATCCCTTCCGAATAATAGGAAGTGTCCTAGTCTGCCTAATAGCTATTAATTGCTGCAATCACCTCCTCGTTTGCATAAAATCTTTATACCTCCAGCCATTTCTTCAAATTGGGGAACAAATAGTAGTCCAAGGGAGCCAAGTCTGGAAAATAGGGGGGATGTGAAACGAGTTGGAATCCTATTTCCATTCATTTTGCGACCACTACTGCTGAAGTGTTTGCTGGTGCATTTTCGTGATGGAAAAGGACTTTTTTGGGGTTCAATCGCCGTCGTTTTTCTTGCAGCTCGGTTTTCAAATAGTCCAATAACCATGACTAATATGCACCTGTAATAGTTTTACCATTTTCCAGATAGTCGATGATGATTATCCCTTGCGAATCCCAAAAGACAGTTGCCATAACCTTTCCACGTGACGGACTAGTCTTCCTCTTTTTTGGTGGAGATTCTCCCTTGGTAACCCATTGTTTAGATTGTTGTTTGGTCTCAGGAGTATAGTAATGTATCCATGTTACATCCACAGTGACGAAACGACGCTTAAAATCCTGCGGATTCTTCCTGAACAGCTGCAAATCATCCTTGCAACACCACACACTATTCCGTTTTTGGTCAAGTGGGAGCAATCGCGGAATCAATCTTGCGGATAACATTCTCATGTCCAAATGTTTATGCAAAATGTTATGTACTCGTTCATTCGAGATGCCCACAGGACTAGCAATCTCACGCATCTCAATTCTGTCATCCATCATGGATTTTATCAATGATTTCTGGAGTCGTAACATCCACAGGGCGTCCAGAACGTTCAGCATCACTTGTGCCCACATGGCCACTCCGAAAATTTTGAAACTATTTATAAACTGTTCAATCGAAGGTGTAGAGTCACCGTAATGTTTATCTAGCTTCTATTTAGTCTCCTGGGGCGTTTTGTCTTTCATAAAGTAATATTTAATCGCCACATGAAATTCTTCTTCGTCCATTTTTTGACAATCACTCGATTTCCTTGATTCACACGAATTCCAAACACAAAGAAGTAGACCAATATGGCTAAACTTGGTGTGCGTTCTTTCCAAAGATGCTACTAACTAAACATGACCTCGCACGGGCCGGTGGTACCATCTCTCGAACTTTGCACGGACTTTTCAAACCTCCCTCCAACTACGCCAGATACGTGTCGTCTACTTGCCAGTGCGTGCTCTACCATATCATCCACTGTAATTACATCTGTTCATTGTGCTTTCGCACGCCGATTGCAAATGTTCTTTTCAGACAGCGTTCAACAGTTTGAAACACGTGCTTGAACAAAGGATAAAGCATGTAGCAGGTAGCACTGTCATTACACGCTTACGTTCAGCAAGAAACGACGTTTCGTTAAGAAGAATATTTTTACCATGAAACGAAGTATCTATTTTACGGCGTACAGGTTGAGATCAAAGTATTGCATGTGTCCCACATGATATAGTTTAGAGCAGTGTAGGTAGAGACAGTTGTCCAACAGCAAATATTTTATCTCTAAGAAGCACGCAGCCAAGTACAGGAAAAGATAGGTCAAATCTTCCTTCTAACATTTAGATATTTAACACAGTAGTTGCTTTTTGTAGCGTATAAGACCCCCTTATTTTTGAAGAATTAACAGCTCATTTCTCTGTTTTAGGTCACGTAAATCTGGGAGAATACACAAATAGAAACTGTTTTCAAATGGTTCAAATGGCTCTGAGCACTATGGGACTTAACTCCTGAGGTCATCAGTCCCACAGAACATAGAACTAATTAAAACTAACCTAAGGACATTACATACATCCATGCTCGAGGCAGGATTCGAACCTGCGACCCTAGTGGTCGCGCGATTCCAAACTGAAGCGCCTATAACCGCGCAGCCACTCTGGCCGGCGTCTTTTTTGCGAAGTTCCTTTAATGTGGTAAATAGTGTGCCCTATCAGAGTGTAGTATATTCATTAATGACCTGTTTTCCCTCTGCTATTTCCTTCTGTTTGTGGAAGGTTTCCTCAATGGTCAGTTTGCTGTATAGGCTGTGGCTTTTAGTATTCTTAAGTCTGTTTCTATTGTAGTTCGGTGGTCATTGTGGGCTATAGAATTGCTTTGTACTCCTTCTAGGCGCTACCGTCTGGAGCTGAGCGACCTCTACGATCGCAGGTTCGTATCCTGCCTCGGGCATGGATGTGTGTGGTGTCCTTAGGTTAGTTAGGTTTAATTAGTTCTAAGTTCTAGGTGACTGATGACCTCAGAAGTTAAGTCGCACAGTGCTCAGAGCAGTTTGTTCTCCTTTTGCCTGTCCGAATGTTAAAAACACTTTTTCACAGGGACAGGTAGACGTGTCAAGCTGAAATCTCACATACTGAGGTCTATGGTCCCTTGGCGATGTAAAACATCGAAGCGTCTAAGACAATGCAGTCAAAACATACAACCAGTTATGCCACATATTTTATTACTCGCAAGCCCACTCATCAAAATCTATAGCGTACTTTCCTTTGACCCAGAATCATGACATTTGGAAAAAAGAAGGTTTCACAGCACAACCAAACGAAAAAATCGAAAAACTGTAAATTCGTAATTATAAGATCCGAAAAATCTTTTCTGTCATTTGTTATGTGACCGTCTGTATGTCCATCCGTCGGTTAAGACCTCTTTTTCTGAGGAACGGGTTGATGGATTAAATTGGAATTTATATGAAATACTAAGGCCTTTGTGCCTTGGCAGCATAATAAACGTTAGCGTTTAAGTCAATGCAATCAAAAGGTACGGCCATTTATTTCACATGTGTTGATGCAGACTCGCCCATCAAAACCTATAGTGTAATACTTCTTGACGGAAAAGGAAGGATTCAAAGTACAAGTAAAGAAAAAAATTCAAATTATTAATATGTAGTTATATCACACGAAAATAATGTTTCTTTCGTCATTTGTTATCCGACGTTAAATTTGAAATTAAAACAATCAGTAGTTTTGCATTCACGCTGACTGGATCGCTGTGGTAAAAGTCGAAAACAAGGCAAGGAATGACTTTACTGCTTATCCAATGAAGCGCCAAACTGGTATAGGCATGCATATTCAAATAGAGAGATGTGTAAACAGGCAGAATAAGGCGCTGCGGGTGGCAACGCCTATAGGCGAAAAGTGTCTGGCGCAGTCGATAGATTGGTTACTGCTGCTACAGATGAAGGTTATCAAGATTTTAAGTGCGTTCGAAAGTGAAGTTATAGTTGGCGCACGAGCGATGGGTTACAGCATCTCCGAGGTAGCGATCAAGTGGGGTTTCCCGTACGACCGTTTCACGAGTGTACCGTAAATATCAGTAATCCGGTAAAACATCAAATCTTCGGCATCGCTGCGGCCGGAGGAAGATCCTGCAAAAACGGGACCAACGACGACTGAAGAGAATCGTTCAACGTCACAGAAGTGCAACCCTTCCGCATATTGTTGCGGATTTCACAGCTGGGCCATCAACAAGTGTCAGCGTGAACCAATCAACGAAACATCGACATAGGCTTTCAGAGCCGAAGTCTCACTCTTGTAACTTGGATAACTGCACGACTCAAAGCTTTGGCTGTTGATGACTGGAAAGATGTTGTCTGGTCGGACGAGTCTCGTTTCAAATTGCACGGAGCGGATGGACGTCTGGAGACAAACTCATGAATCGATGGACCCCGCATGTCGGCAGGGAAGTGTTCAAGCTGGTGGAGGCTCTGTAATGATGGGCGTGTGCAGTTGGAGTGACACTCCTCTCGCACAGGCCATGAAGGCCACGGCACCTCTGATACTTCTAGATACGACTCTGGCAGGTGACACGTACGTAAGCGTCATGTCTAATCATCTGCATCCATTCATTTCCACTGTGTAGTTCGACGGACTTGGGCAATTCCATCAGGACAAAACGACACCCCACACGTTCAGAATTGCTACAGAGTTTGAGGCGTTATGTCACGGACTGCGCAACCCCTCCCGCGGAGATTCGAGGGGTGTGTGTGTTGTTCTTAGCATAAGTTAGTTTAAGTGTAAGTCTATGGACCGATGACCTAAGCAGTTTGGTCCCTTCCGAATTATTTAGCATAGAATTTAGCCAATCGGGGTGTCACACGCTCACACTCAAGCGGCCTGCCAGAGGCGGTGTTCCCCAACGAGTGCTTTGTCTCGTTAACTGAAACTTGAATTTACGCACGCGACGATCTGATTGGCTAGCTTCAATGTTAAATAACTCGGAAACGGAGCAACGTATCGATTTTTTTTAACATTCATATCTCAGTACAACCTACCCTGCAACATCCCTACAAGCGTTTCAGACATTTTCTGACCACACTATATATATATATATATATATATATATATATATATATATATATATATATATATATATATATATATATATATATATATGCTATAATTGAAATAAGAACACCGTGAATTCATGGTCCCAGGAAGGGGACACTTTATTGACACATTCCTGGGGTCAGATACATCACATGATCACACTGACAGAACCACAGGCACGTAGACACAGGCAACAGAGCATGCACAATGTAGGCACTAGTACAGTGTATATCCACCTTTCGCAGCAATGCAGGCTGCTATTCTCCCATGGAGACGATCGTAGAGTTGCTGGATGTAGTCCTGTGGAACGGCTTGTCATGCCATTTTCACCTGGCGCCTCAGTTGGACCAGCGTTCGTGCTGGACGTGCAGACCGCGTGACACGACGCTTCATCCAGTCCCAAACATGCTCAATGGGGGACAGATCCGGAGATCTTGCTGGCCAGGGTAGTTGACTTACACCTTCTAGAGCACGTTGGGTGGCACGGGATACATGCGGACGTGCATTGTCCTGTTGGAACAGCAAGTTCCCTTGCCGGTCTAGGAATGGTAGAACGATGGGTTCGATGACGGTTTGGATGTACCGTGCACTATTCAGTGTCCCCTCGACGATCACCAGAGGTGTGTGGCCAGTGTAGGAGATCGCTCCCCACACCATGATGCCGGGTGTTGGCCCTGTGTGCCTCGGTCGTATGCAGTCCTGATTGTGGTGCTCACCTGCACGGCGCCAAACACGCATACGACCATCATTGGCACCAAAGCAGAAGCGACTCTCATCGCTGAAGACGACACGTCTCCATTCGTCCCTCCATTCACGCCTGTCGCGACACCACTGGAGGCGGGCTGCACGATGTTGGGGCGTGAGCGGAAGACGGCCTAACGGTGTGCGGGACCGTAGCCCAGCTTCATGGAGACGGTTACGAATGGTCCTCGCCGATACCCCAGGAGCAACAGTGTCCCTAATTTTCTGGGAAGTGGCGGTGCGGTCCCCTACGGCACTGCGTAGGATCCTACGGTCTTGGCGTGCATCCGTGCGTCGCTGCGTTCCGGTCCCAGGTCGACGGGCACGTGCACCTTCCGCCGACCACTGGCGACAACACGCCCCACGTGTTGAGCAATTCGGCGGTACGTCCACCCGGCCTCCCGCCTGCCCACTATACGCCCTCGCTCAAAGTCCGTCAACTGCACATACGGTTCACGTCCACGCTGTCGCGGCATGCTGCAAGTGTTAAAGACTGCGATGGAGCTCCGTATGCCACGGCAAACTGGCTGACACTGACGGCGGCGGTGCACAAATGCTGCGCAGCTAGCGCCATTCGACGGCCAACACCGCGGTTCCTGGTTGTGTCCGCTGTGCCGTGCGTGTGATCATTGCTTGTACAGCCCTCTCGCAGTGTCCGGAGCAAGTATGGTGGTTCTGACACACCGGTGTCAATGTGTTCCTTTTACCATTTCCAGGAGTGTATATAACAGCACCACATGCAGGCTTGGCTTGCGTCTGTATTTATGTCCACGTCTTGTTCCCATATTTTGGTCCAACCCATGTACTTCAGTGCCCGCTTATAATTACACATTCGAATTATATCGGAAACGGCTCATGTCTTCTGTAAATTTTTTGCTTACATTATTGTATACTTTCACTTGGATCAAAGTTCCCTGTTGTTGTTGTGATCCTCAGTGCAGAGACTGGTTTGATGCAGCTCTCCATGCTACTCTCTCCGGTGCAAGCTTTTTCATCTCCCAGTACCTACTGCAACCTAAATCGGTCTGAATCTGTTTAGTGTATTTATCTCTTGGTCTCCCTCTACGATTTTTACGCTGCCCTCCAATACTAAATTAGTGATACTTTGATGCCTCAGAATATTTCTTACCAACCTATCCTTTCTAGTTAAGTTATGCCACAAATTTCTCTTCTCCCCAATTCTGTTCAATACCTCCCCATTAGTTATGTGATCTACCCATCTAATCTTCAGCATTCTTCTGTAGCATCACATTTCGAAAGCTTCTATTCTCTTTTTGTCTGAACTATTTCTCGTCCACGTTTCACTTCAATATATGGCTACAGTCCATACAAATACTTTCAGAAAAGACTTGCTTACACTTAAATATATACCCGATGTTAACAAATTTCTCTTCTTCAGAAACGCTTTCCTTGCCATTGCCAGTCTACATTTTATGTCCTCTCTACTTCGAACATCATCAGTTACTTTGATCCCCAAATAGCCAAACTCCTTTACTACTTTAAGTGTCTTATTTCCTAATCTAATTCCCTCAGCATCACCCGATTTAATTCTACCACATTCCATTATCCTTGTTTTGCTTTTGTTGATGTTCCTCTTATATCTTCCTTTCAAGACACTGTCCATTCCGTTCAGCTGCTCTTCCAGTTCCTTTGCTGTCTCTGACACAATTACAATGTCACCGGCGAACCTCAACCCTATTAAATATCATATTCCCTGTATACAAACGTTGCCCTCAGGCGCCGTCCCCTTGTGGCCACTTTTGTGGCTTGGGTCTTTAATGGGCCCTGAGCGTGGGTGCACGAAGCGAATACTGGCACTTGCTGCCCACGCGGAGGCTCAAGAGATCAGTCACACGCGCCTGAGCGGCTTCCAGCAAACCCACATACCGTCGGCAGCTGCCGACATTCCGTAGGTCTCGCGCCGTTTCCAGTGACAGATGAGCCAGTGTTCCCCTACAGCTTCCACAGACATTTATAATAAAGTTGAGGACGTTATCTGCAACCAACTTTTTCAATGTTAAAGGTTGATGATCTCTCATTCCTGGCACTTACTATCGATTTTGGACGTTGCAAGATCCCCTCGCTTCTAAAGCGATACTGCCTTTACTCAGCTTAGCCGCGAGTCCTTAGAGGGTGGTATATATGACGTACAGTATAATTGGTCAGCATTTCCACCAGGAATTTGTGAGTGTAAGTCGGACCTTCCTTGATCCGCCTTGGTGGGTCGTGTCGTCGGATTTGCTCCTACCTGTGCGCGGTGCAGCTCTCGTAAATGTCGTCCCGCGCAGATTCTTCATTGGCGCATTGGATGTCTCTGTCGGTGGAGGCTAATTATCTGAAACTGCTGTCGAACCACTTTGGGGTATCTATTTACTCGAAATTAACATTCAGAATGCCATAATAGCACTTTTATTCCTATTAGATCAATAATGAAACACTCTTGTCACAAACTACTCGCAACCGAGGGCATGGCTACCATCAAACAAGACAGGAAGAGCTCTTAACGCCGATTGCCGACTTTGGCGCACTGTCCGTATCTTTTACTAGTTTCGTCACAGTTCGTGGATTTCCGATCAAGTTCTTACTTACTAAGATATGCAAGATGTGAATTTTAATGAGACAAAATTATGAAAAAGTAGTTTTAAACATCCAGAGGCTCCTCCTAGTATTCATGTTGTCATAAATGACTTTAATTATTAAATATAAATAAACAAAATCGGTGACTTTGGCGCCAAGATGGCGGTACTTCCCCTCGAGTACATTTCCCAGGCTGCCGCTTGTTGCTATGGTCCAGCGCCGAGCCCCACCCCACCACGCGCGACATATGGTCGCTTCGTCACCTAGCCAGCCAGCGTGGGAAATGCTCTCCGACTCATGTCCGGCTAAGGACTACAGCACTTCCTAACTATCGTAAATACATCAGTAAGAGACAATAATTTATTAAAACTGGTAAAAATGTCTTCCTCACGTGAGAGGTACCTTACAAAGTGCATTCTCTAATACAGTTTCTTAAAAAGAACAGTTGACATTTGATGTTAAACGAGCCTAAGTAATTGTTTTCTGAACACATATTGCGGTACATGAACGATCTGCTCGTTCAGCTTGGCGCGCCGCACTCTGGCTTACGACTTGGTGAGGTCAGACGTCGGTCGAATCTGTGTGGTGTATTAACCGACCGTTGTGCTGGTTAGCCGGCCTGCCTGAGTGAGGCTTTTAGGCTGTTTACCACGCCCAGGCAGGCAAATAATGGACTACTTCCCAGTCTCCACCTCTGAAAATATGATACACAAACTGTTAAAGTACGATAACATACAGCAAAAATTTTGCTCACAAACAGATGCCCAAATGACTTCCATTCCTCAGGTTTAAAAGCTCAATTGTTAAGAATAAAATTTTGGACAGAATTAACATTTTAAAAATATGTCGTTACTATAGATATGTGTGAAAAAATCGACGTATCTGAATAAAGAATCATATTCGATGTAAGCGAAATATTTTATTCACGCGATTTTAGTGGAACTCTACTGAACAATTTCTCGCTTAACATTGTTTTCAACCGAGGTCCTCAATTAAGCCGAACCGTTGTATGGGAAGGTTCAAAGCTAAACGTGAACTGTTAGCTAACGTAGGAGAGCATAAACTCTGTCACAAGAAGAATTACGACATCCGCAGTTAGGCTGCAGTTACAGGACCCGTGGTTCGCCTGTTCTCAGTACGCTCGCACAACGCTGGCAGCCAGTTTCATGCCGTACAGGGCTGAGGGAACGTCCGGGGGAGCCTTTGGCTAGGGCGGCTGCACTGTACTGTCCCCCGTTGCACAATAGCTTCATTTCCGCCCGCGCACCGCCTCAATGGCCCGATTAAGGAATGCGGCACGTGCTGTGCCCGGGGTCGGGCTGACACAACTGAACTTCTAATGCCACTGCTTGTTCACTTAAAGCTGTGAGCACACTAGCGTCGAGAGTTCTTAAGTGTCTGAACAACCTGTACACTCAGAATAAGCGAAAAAGATTTCGTTTGAGATTCCGTTCCCAAGTTTCTATGCAATGTGATTTTTTTCCGTTTCTCATAGCATTTAAAGGACGCAACAACATCTTGTTAATGAAATTATTAAGACTAGTTTCTAAGTAATTTCCAGTCATAAGATTCGGCGTCTATACAGGGTGGTCTATTGATAGTGACCGGGCCAAATACACTCCTGGAAATGGAAAAAAGAACACATTGACACCGGTGTGTCAGACCCACCATACTTGCTCCGGACACTGCGAGAGGGCTCTACAAGCAATGATCACACGCACGGCACAGCGGACACAACCAGGAACCGCGGTGTTGGCCGTCGAATGGCGCTAGCTGCGCAGCATTTGTGCACCGCCGCCGTCAGTGTCAGCCAGTTTGCCGTGGCATACGGAGCTCCATCGCAGTCTTTAACACTGGTAGCATGCCGCGACAGCGTGGACGTGAACCGTATGTGCAGTTGACGGACTTTGAGCGAGGGCGTATAGTGGGCATGCGGGAGGCCGGGTGGACGTACCGTCGAATTGCTCAACACGTGGGGCGTGAGGTCTCCACAGTACATCGATGTTGTCGCCAGTGGTCGGCGGAAGGTGCACGTGCCCGTCGACCTGGGACCGGACCGCAGCGACGTACGGATCCACGCCAAGACCGTAGGATCCTACGCAGTGCCGTAGGGGACCGCACCGCCACTTCCCAGCAAATTAGGGACACTGTTGCTGCTGGGGTATCGGCGAGGACCATTCGCAACCGTCTCCATGAAGCTGGGCTACGGTCCCGCACACCGTTAGGCTGTCTTCCTCTCACGCCCCAACATCGTGCACCCCGCCTCCAGTGGTGTCGCGACAGGCGTGAATGGAGGGACGAATGGAGACGTGTCGTCTTCAGCGATGAGAGTCGCTTCTGCCTTGGTGCCAATGATGGTCGTATGCGTGTTTGGGGCCGTGCAGGTGAGCGCCACAATCAGGACTGCATACGACTGAGGCACACAGGGCCAACACGCGGCATCATGGTGTGGGGAGCGATCTCCTACACTGGCCGTACACCTCTGGTGATCGTTGAGGGGACACTGAATAGTGCACGGTACATCCAAACCGTCATCGAACCCATCGTTCTACCATTCCTAGACCGGCAAGGGAACTTGCTGTTCCAACAGGACAATGCACGTCCGCATGTATCCCGTGCCACCCAACGTGCTCTAGAAGGTGTAAGTCAACTACCCTGGCCAGCAAGATCTCCGGATCTGTCCCCCATTGAGCATGTTTGGGACTGGATGAAGCGTCGTGTCACGCGGTCTGCACGTCCAGCACGAACGCTGGTCCAACTGAGGCGCCAGGTGAAAATGGCATGGCAAGCCGTTCCACAGGACTACATCCAGCATCTCTACGATCGTCTCCATGGGAGAATAGCAGCCTGCATTGCTGCGAAAGGTGGATATACACTGTACTAGTGCCGACATTGTGCATGCTCTGTTGCCTGTGTCTATGTGCCTGTGGTTCTGTCAGTGTGATCATGTGATGTATCTGACCCCAGGAATGTGTCAATAAAGTTTCCCCTTCCTGGGACAATGAATTAACGGTGTTCTTATTTCAATTTCCAGGAGTGTATATCACGAAATAAGCGTCAAACGAAAAACTACAAAGAACTAAACTTGTCTGGCTTGAAGGGGGAAACCAGATGGCGCTATGGTTGGTCCACTAGATGGCTCTGCCATAGGTCAAACGGCTAATCCACTGCGTTTTTTTTTTTAAACAGGAACCCCCACTTTCTACTACATATTCGTGTAGTACGTAAAGAAATACCTGTATGAATGTTTTAGTTGGACCACTTTTTCGCTTTGTGATAGATGGCGCTGTAATAGTCACAAACATATGGCTCACAATTTTAGACGAACGATTGGTACCAGGTAGGTTTTTTGAATTAAAATACAGAACGTAGGTACGTTTCAACGTTTTATTTCGGTTGTTCCAATGTGATACATGTACCTTTGTGAACGTATCATTTCTGAGAACGCATGCTGTTACAGCGTGATTACCTGTAAATACCACATTAATGCAAAAAATGCTCGAAATGATGTCCGTCAACCTCAATGCATTTGGCAATACGTGTAACGACATTCCTCTCAACAGCGAGTAGTTCGCTCTCCGTAATGTTCACACATGCATTGACAATGCGCTTACGCATGTTGTCAGGCGTTGTCGGTGGATCAGGATAGTAAATATACTTCAACTTTCCCCACAGAAAGAAATCCGGGGACATCAGATCCGGTGAACGTGCGGGCCATGGTATCGTCCTTCGACGAACAATCCACCTGTCATGAAATATGCTATTCAATACCGCTTCAACAACACGCGAGCTATGTGCCGGACATCATTCATGTTGGAAGTACATCGCCATTCTGTCATGCAGTGAAACATCTTGTAGTAACATCGGTATAACATTACGTAGGAAATCAGCATACATTGCACCATTTAGATTGCCGTCAATAAAATGGGGGCCAATTATGCCTACTCCCATAATGCCACACCATAAGTTAACCCGCCAAGGTAGCTGATGTTACACCTGTCGCAGCCATCGTGGATTTTCCGTTCCCCAATAGTGCATATTACGCCGGTTGACGTTACCGCTGTTGGTGAATGACGCTTCGTCGCTAAATAGTACGAGTGCAAAAAATCTGTGAACGTGCCGTAATTTCTCTTGTGCCCAGTGGCAGAACGGTACACGACGTTCAAAGTCGCGCCATGCAATTCATAGTGCATAGAAATATGCATCTATGTTGATGTAGCATTCTCAACACCGACGTTTTTGAGATTCCCGATTCTCGCGCAATTTGTCCGCTTCTGATGTGCGGATTAGACGCGACAGCAGCAAAAACACCTACTTGGGCATCACCATTTGTTGCAGATCGTGGTTGACGTTTCACATGTGGCTGAACACTTCCTGTTTCCTTAAATAACGTAACTATCTGGCGAACGGTCCGGATACTTGGATAATGTCGTCCAGGATACCGAGCAGCATCCATAGCACACGCTATTTTAATCACAATAGCCATTCATCAAGACGATATCGACCTTTTCCGCAATTGGTAAACGGTCCATTTTAACACGGGTAATGTATCACGAAGCAAATACCGTCCGCACTGGCGGAATGTTACGTGATACCACGTACTTATACGTTTGTGACTATTATAGCGCCATCTATCACAAAGCGAAAAAAATGATTTAAACTAAAACATTCATATTTCTTTACGTACTACATGAATATGTAATAAAAAATGGGGGTTCCTATTTTTAAAAATCGCAGTTGATATCCGTTTGACCTATGGCAGCGTCATCTAGCTGGCCTACCATAGCGCCATCTGGTTTCCCCCTTCAAGCTAGACGAGTTTCGTTGTATGTAGTATTTTTGTTTAATGCTTATTTCGTGAGATATTTGGACCACCCTGTATAATGTGTAAGTCAGTCAGTAAGGTAGACTCCAAACTTGGAATAATCAGCAGGTGTACGTGAGGACAGAATGTCAGGAACTGTGTAACTAGCAGTGGCATAGTTCTTAGACGTTCGTCGGATGAGGGGATGTTACAGGGAAGAGAGAATGCCCGGTAATCGAACCCAATCTTTGCGTTACAAACAGAAATGTCGGCAAAGGAGGCTATATATCAGTAGCACTCGCGCTTTGGGCGTTCCGTACAAACTTAATTAAATACATGGGTAGTTCAGATTTAGATTTTTATGAATGAGTTTGTGAGTACGAAAATATGTCACATGAGTGGCCGTAAGTTTAGACTTCATTGACGTAGAAGCTTAAACTTCTTACTCCGCTAAGGGACTGTAGAGCGTAGTATTTGACATAAATTTCAACTCGGTACCTGTACCAATTCCTGAAAACAAGGGGTCTTAACAGACGGACTGACGGACAGTCGAACAACAAAGTGATTCTATAAAGGTTCCATTTTTACCGACTGAGGTATGGAACCGTAAAAATGTAGTTTAAATATTAATGCCTGTCTAAATCGATGCTCCATGTTTCTTATGTCTGTGCTAAAAAAAAAAAAATAAGGTCGCTGACTCACATCTCACACAAAGTGCGAAAACAAAAATACACATCACTAAACGACCAATTCGCTTTGTATTTTGCCCTTCTAACTGGTTCCAAAGATTTAATTTTTTCAGTTATTTCAGACAGTTATTTACAGAATTTATAGATCCGCAAGGACAGCTGCTCACGTTAGAACACTGCTTCCGTGATTCCGGTAGAAGCTCCGCCCCGGATCGAATCCGCCACGTGAATTAACGATGAGGATCGGTGTGTCGACCACCCTGGATGTGGTTTTTAGGTGGTTTTCCACACATCCGACTAGGTGAATACTGTGCTGGCACCCGCATCTCCTCTCTTTTACACGATTCACAAGCATTCGCACACTTTCACATGGGATAACATTAGGCACAGATAGCTGGAGTTCATAAATTCCGTTCCTTCCATGCGAGAACGCGGGACGTTGAGGGGGGGGGGGGGGGTGAGGGGGCATCTCAGGGAGGCATGAGGTCACGTCCTTCCACTAACAATTCAATAATTCAAATTCAATAATTAACGTGCCGATCCCGTGAATACACGTACAAAGACAGGGAAAAGAAGATTGAAGCAGTTAAAAAATCTAAAATTGTATTATAATTTACTCGTTAGTCATACGGTAAAGCTTTAACATAATATGTCAGGTATTGAAGTTAGATACTGTGTGTATGTCTTCAGGTAGTACAACTCACAGCTCGCAAATTACCCACACCATATCCATCCAGTATTTGAGAATGACTGCATGTAGTGACTCCCAACAAACCTTATACATAATTTCATACCTCTACGCCACCCCCCCCCCCCCCCCCCCCCCCGCCCTCTGCTTCGCCCAGACACAACCACACACACATACACAAACCCACGAACACACCCACACATCCACCCACCCACCCACCCACACACACACACACACACACACACACACACACAAGATAATGAAAGGAAAAAAGAAAGCGTTGCATTTTCGCTGTTCATGCAGTAAAACTTGAGCATCAAGCATTTAATTTATTAATCCTTTACTACTAAGGATCCCGTACACATTTTACAGACGGTATCCACATATACCACTCTAAAAATATGTACTTGTAAGACACATAATTCAGGACATATGACGCCATAAAATTTTGACAAGCGTCAAAAATTTAGCTTTTCAGGAAGGGATGACGAACAGATGTGCAGAACTATAGACCGATATCTCTAACGTCGATCAGTTGTAGAATTCTGGAACACGTATTATGTTCGAGTATAATAACTTTTCTGGAGACTAGAAATCTACCATGTAGGAATGAACATGGGTTTCGAAAAAGACGATGGTGTGAAATCCATCTCGCGCTATACGTCCAAGAGACTCAGAGGGCCATAGACACGGGTTCCCAGGTAGATGCCGTGTTTCTTAACTTCCGCAAGGCGTTTGATACAGTTCCCCACAGTCGTTTAATGAACAAAGTAACAGCATATGGACTATCAGACTAACTGTGTGATTGAATTGAAGAGTTCCTAGATAACAGAACGGAGCACGTCATTCTCAATGGAGAGAAGTCTTCTGAAGTAAGAGTGATTTCAGGGGTGCCGCAGGGGAGTGTCGCAGGACCGTTGCTATTCACAATATACATAAATGACCTTGTGGATAACATCGGAAGTTCACTGAGGCTTTTTGCGCATGATGCTGTAGTATATCGATAGGTTGTAACAACGGAAAATTGTACTGAAATGCAGGATGATCTGCAACGAATTGACGCATGGTGCAGGGAATGGCAATTGAATCTCAATGTAGATAAGTGTAATGTGCTGCGAATACATAGAAAGAAAGATCCTTTATCATTTAGCTACAATACAGCAGGTCAGCAACTGGAAGCAGTTAATTCCTTAAATTATCTGGGAGCGATTATCAGGAGCGATTTAAAATGGAATGACCATATAAAATTAATCGTCGGTAAAGCAGATGCCAGACAGATTCATTAGAAGATTCCTAAGGAAATGTAGTCCGAAAACAAAGGAAGTTGGCTACAGTACACTTGTTCGCCCACTGCTTGAATACTGCTCACCGGTGTGGGATCCGTACCAGACACGGCTGATAGAAGAGATAGAGAAGATCTAATGGAGAGCAGCGCGCTTCGTTACAGGATCATTTAGTAATCGCGAAAGCGTTACGAACATGATAAATAAACTCCAGTGGAAGACTCTGAAAGAGAGACGCTCAGTAGGTCGGTACGGGCTTTTGTTGAAGTTTCGAGAACATACCTTCACCGAGGAGTCAAGCAGTATATTGCTCCCTCCTACGTATATCTCGCGATGAGACCATTAGAATAAAATCAGATTAGAGTCCATACAGAGGCATACCGACAATCTCTCTTTCCACGAACAATACGAAATTGGAATAAAACGGAGAACCGATAGAGGCACTGAAGGTACCCTCCGCCACACACCGTCAGGTGGCTTGCGGAGTATGGATGTAGATGTAGATGTAGATTACCCAAACCATATCCACCCATTTTAGGGTTCTCTTATACACCGGAGTCTGATTCTTTATGGAATTGGGGATGAGGGTACTGATTTGTACCAAATGCAAATGAAGTAGTAATTAAAAAGACCTCATTTTCTGTAATAAAACAAAGGCCTCACTTTCGTCAGATTCTAAACAGTCGTCGCAGTTTTACACCGTTGTGAACAAATACACCTGCCTCACTTCATCCTAGATACAAGACTGAGTTAAAATTAGTTAAACCAGGACTGAAATTACGAATAAAACCTTAAAAGTGTGACTGGGAAACAAATATATCTTCTCTGTAAATAAAAATGTGGGCGCCACAGCTTGGAAGAACTAATCGTAAATGAATAATAGATGGAGGAAAATGTTCGACTATTTAAGAAATAGAGCAATGATAAATAAACTTCTGCGCTGCATTAAACATGCTGCTTTTTGAGGTCCACATATACGTATAAATTGCATTATTTGGACTTTCAAAGCATGTTCCGTGGGACCCTTAGATTCAGAACAAGAATCATTCACGTTTCAAGAGCTAGTCATTGCATTTATTGTCAGAGTAACATTCTTTAGTGTGGGAGCAGAAATAGAATTGTGCTGTCGTGTGTTGATGTAGTTTGATGATGATGATGTCTGGTTTTGTTGGGCGCTCAACTGCGCCGTCATCAGCGCCCACGAGCTGATGGCGTTGATCAAGTCATCTGCTGCTTTGATTGCAATAAGTAAAATTCGCAGATAAAAAGACGGATCTGGTACAAAACCTGTTTATCAAAAACTGAGATGTCCCCTTCGCTAGCTTGATGGATAGGGTTAATTTATGAGCCTATGGGGCTGAGCTGCACTATGCATACAGAATTCATACTGTAATGAGTCGTCACTGGAGTGATTTTGTGCGGTCTTTCACATACCACATGACTGCCTGACGTACATGAGAAATAATTAGGAAATTTTTCTTGGAAATGTGGTGCATTTATGCAACTAAATGAAAACCTGTTTGTTTTTGCCGTACGCGTTTCGCTTCTTTAGCATCTTCAGTGGCGATTTTGCGGTTTTAGTTGAACACTTAATTTTCGCTGTGAATTGGTTGTGTGTGTTTGCCGTATACAGTGTTGCCAAGTAAACGGCGACCGACGACTTCCGTCGTAAGAAGTCACCCTTGTTCTGCCAATGGCCTTGTCAAAGAGGGCGAAGGAACAGACAGAGATTCGGGGCCCTTGAGGTGGGAAACTGCCCCAAAAAGTCGGAAGAATCAGCAATGATCAACGGCATGAGGATGCAGAAGGCAGTGAAAACGAATACATTAAAGACACGTAATGTGTATTCATAGAGCATGTGGCCTGTAATTGAAAAAAATATCATAATGATCGCTCCACTCACAAAAGATTGCGGAATAATTCTTCATTCGGATCTTTGGGAGGAAACTGCCATAGAGGAGGTGATCATGGAAAAAAAACACCTGAATCACCAACCAAAGAATGACGCTCTACAAGTTGGGGCATGGAATATCAGAAGTTCGAAAGCTGGAAGGAAGCTAGAAAATCTGTAAAGGCAACGCTAAACCTCATAAACCTCAATCTAGATATGACGGGAGTCAGTGAAGTAAAATGGAAAGACGACAAGGATTTCTGGTCAGACAGGATGGAGTAATATCAACAGCAGAAAGTGGTATAACGGGAGTAGGATTCGGTATGAATAGGGAGGTAGGGGCAGAGAGAGAGTTACTGTGAACAGTTCAGTGATAGGATTGTTCCCATCACAGTCGACAGCAAACCAACATCGAGAACAATAATTCAGATATACTTGGTGACGTCGGCAGTAGAAGATGAATAGATAGAGAAAGTATACGAGAATACTGAACGGATTGGTCAGAACGTAAAGGGAGATGAAAATCTAATAGTCATGGCAGATTGGAATGTGGTTGTAGGGGAGGGAAAAGAAGGGGTTACGGGAGAATATGGGCTCGGTGGTAGGAACAAAAAAGGAGAAACACTGATACGGGAAGATTTCAGCAGTTAGGTTACATCATGGTTAGGCACAGATTCCAAAATCAGATACTGGATTTTAAGGCTTACCCGGGATCAGATATAGACTCAGATCACAGTGTATCAGTGATGAAGAGTAGGCCTAAGTTTAAGAGACTAGTCGGGAAGAATTAATGCGGTTTGATTTCAAAGACGTACCCGACTCATGTGATAATAGTTGGTGGTGACTTTAACTTACCCTCGATATGTTGGCGAAAATACGTGTTTAATTCCGGAGGTACGCATAAAATATCATCCGAAATTGTGCTAAATGCATTCTCTGAAAATTATTTCGAGCAGTTGGTTCACGAACCCAAGCGAATAGTAAACGGTTGTGAAAACACACTTGACCTCTTAGCAACAAAACATCCTGAGTTAATGACGAGCATCAAAACCGATTCAGGGATTAGTGAACACAGAGTTGTCGTAGCGAGACTGAATATTGTAATCCCCAAATAGGCAAAAAATAAGCGAAAAATATACCTATTAAAAAAAGCAGATAAAAATTCACTTGAAGCCTTCTGAGAGACAATCTCCACTCATTTAAAATTAATAATATAAGTGTAGACCAGATGTGGCTTGATTTCAAAGAAATAGTATCGGCTGCAATTGAGAGATTTATACCAAATAAATTAACAAACGACGGAGCTGATCCTCCTTAGTACACAAAACGGATTAGAACATTGTTGTAGAAACAACGAAACAAACATGCCAAATTTAAACAGACACAAAATCCCCAAGATTGGTCATCTTTTACAGAAGCTCGAAATTTAGCGTGGACTTCAATGCGAGATGCTTATAACAGTTTCCACAAAGAAACTTTATCTCGAAACCTGGCAGAAAATCCAAAGAGATTCTGGCAGTATGTGAAGTATGTTAGCGGCAAGAAACAATCAATGCCTTCTCTGCGTGATAACAATGGAGATACTATCGAAGACAGTGCTGTCAAAGCAGAGTTACCAAACACAGCCTATCGAAATGCCTTCACAAAAGAAGACGAAGTAAATATTCCAGAATGCGAATCGAGAACAGCTGCCAACATGAGTAACGTAGAAGTCAATGTCTTCGGAGTAGTGAAGCAACTTCAATAACTTAATAAAAGCAAGTCTTCTGGTCCAGAATGTATACCAATTAGGTTCCATTCACAGTATGCTGATGCATTAGCACCATACTTAACAATCATATACAACAGTTAGCTCGTCGAAAGATCCGTGCTCGAAGACTGGAAAGCTACACAGGTCACACCAATATTCAAGAAAGGTGGTAGGAGTAATCCACAAAATTACAGGCCCATATCGTTAACGTCGATATGCACGAAAGATCCGTGCCAGAAGACTGGAAAGCTACACAGGTCACACCAATATTCAAGAAAGGTGGTAGGAGTAATCCACAAAATTACAGGCCCATATCGTTAACGTCGATATGCAGCAGGATTTTGGAACATATATTCTGTTCGGACATTATGAATCACCTCGAAGGAAACGGTCTCTTGACACATAGCCAACATGAGTTTAGAAAACATCGTTCCTGTGAAACACAACACATGAAGTGTTGAGTGCAATTGACAAGGGATTTCAGATCGATTCCGTATTTCTGGATTTCTGGAACGCTTTTGACACTGTACCACACAAGCGGCATGCAGTGAAATGGCATGCTTCTGGAATATCGTGTCGGTGAACTGGTCAAGTTGGTTTTGAAGGGTGTGTTGGGACCATTGAAAGGTAGGATAAAGTGCCAGGAAGACGATGCCATCAAGAAATTGGAAGAGACGAACTGGCGGGGGTGGCTTTTGCATATCGGCAGTATACAGGAGAGAGGAGAGAGGAAATGATGGAGCCTTGGAGCATGCCAGTAGTGGGACAGAAAGGACAGGAGGTAGTATTGTGGATAGGGACAATGGGAGAGGAAGGAAGCAACGAGATGGACGAAATGGATGGGGAGAGCATTGGTTTGAAGAGGAGCTCGGGATGCCAGACACGGTAAAAGGCGTTCTGGAGATCGAGGGAAACAAAAATAGCCGAGTGACGTAAGATAATTTGGAGGGACAGGAGATTAGTAAGGTTAAGGAGCTGGTCGTCACCTGAGAAGTAGGGCTGTAAGGTGGTGATGAATATGGCAGGAGAGGATGGACTCAAAGACCTTACTGAACACGGAAGTGAGGCAGATGGAACGATAGGAAAATGTGTCAAAGAGGGGTTTGGTTTAGGGAACTACAGGACACAGGGAAGTCTTCCACAGGTAAGGGTAAAAGCTGGTGGAAAGGAGGACATTATACAGGGTATCAGGAGAATTCAGGAAGGAAAAGGGGAATTCATTGAGGTGACAGTAGGTGACACCATTGTGACAAGGAGCGATGTTGCCTTTGGAATGGAGGATGAGTTTGATGTCATCTGTGGTAATGGGAATGTTTATGTCGCAAGGGGGTGACTGATAGAAGTACCAGAAACTAGGGGCAAGTGGTGGGACAGAGGTAGTGCATTCAAGGACGGTGGAGAAGAGGGAGTAATCAAAATGTGGATAATCACGAATGGATGATACCTCAGAGAAGTGGGAAGCAAAATGGTTAGCCTTACTGGGGTTGTCAGGGAAGGGACGATTGTTGTGGAGAAGTGGATAATGTGGGGTGGGATGGCTAGCAGTAAGGTTGTGGAAAGCAGACCAGTACTAGGAGGAGCTGACAGGGAGGGTGGAGTTGAGACATGTATATGTCTGGCGCCAGCCCCAGGGTTTCTTTGCTGTGAGTAGGCTGTGGATGAGTCTTTGTAGGAGTGTATCCCAGTCATGGGTGTGTAGGAAGGAGCAGTGGAGCCTGTGGGATTCATGGAGAAGAACGATGGCCTGTGGAGGGATGCAGGGCAGTGAGGGCAGATGAGTTTGGTAGGAATGTGGGCCTCCACAGTGTCAGTCATGGTCTTCTGAAGGAAGGAAGAGGCATGAGTGACGTCAGTGGGATGGTGAAATGTAATGGATTCCCAGCAGGCATCTCAGTTCGTGTGGTGGTAGTCATGGCCAGACTTTGGAGAGGCAGCAGGGAGGGGTTCAAATGGTTCAAATGGCTCTGACCACTATGGGACTTAACATCTATGGTCATCAGTCCCCTAGAACTTAGAACTACTTAAACCTAACTAACCTAACAACAGCACACAACACCCAGTCATCACGAGGCAGAGGGAGGGGGCCAGGAGGGTGGCCTTGCGTGAAGGAGATGGTGAGAATGATAGGGAGGTGGTCACTACTAATGGGATCGAGGATGTCCACAGCAATGTGACCCAGGAGGTTGAAGAAAGCGAGGATGACATTCAGGGTGGAGCTACCTTCAGGATAGGTGAGCTGTGGGAGAGGAACACGGTCACTGTAGAGGGTGGGAAGGAACTACCACTGCCGAAGGGTGTCAGAGTCATGGCTATGAGTACTGAGGTCAGCGGCAATCACATAGGTGCAGAAGGTATGGTCAACATGGGAAATGAAATTGTAGGAGAAATCATCTGCAGGACGGACATAGATAGTGGCACATGTGACAGTGAGGGAGGGAAAAAAGATGCAGAAGAGAAGGGTTATTGAGCAGGAGCTGTGGCCACACAGGGAGATGCTTGAGATAACCAATAATGACCACACCTCATGCAAGGGGAAGGGGGTTGTTGGTGTGGTGAAGGAGATAGGGAGAGATGTGGACAACATGGTGAGGTTGGAGTAAGGTTTCATTAACGATGATGGAGTCCACCTGGTGCTGGGACAAGGTGTGCAAGAAAAAGTATTTGTTGGCAGGGAGACAGCGAATGTTTAGGTATAGGAGATGATACTGTTGATGGCCAGGAGGTAGGAGGGGGGAAGGGAGTGGGGGGAGGAGCAGGGAGTGGCTTAAACGACAGCATCTGGGTGGGTGATGGTGAAGTGGGGCTGGTTGTGGGAGTAGGTGGAGTAGATATTCAAATGGAAGACAGAGCAAGTGACAAGGGAGATCTGCTGGAGGGTGTGGGGCCTTGGAAGGGTGGATATTCTGCAGGACGATGGTCAGGAACCATCTCTACCTGAGCATTGTATTACCACAGGTCAGTCTATGGATTTTTTTCCACGAAAATCTTGGCCCCAGCGAGAACGTTTCAGGAGTCGGTAATTAAAGAATCTGTGAAAATACTACTAGCACAAAATCTTATAAAGCGTGACGGTAGCTTTCAACTTGGCAAGGCTTCGGACCTGTTAATCTCTCTGAGAGAAAAGAGTTTATTCATCATGACATGTCTGGCGACATCTGACTTACGGTTTTAGCGATGCGAGCGCGCATTCTTCCAGCGAGCGGGCATATAGTTCCAGCTTTATGCAGGTACTCGTAGAACAGTATTTGCAGAGGATGCGCATTTCGATACAGGATGCTCGAGTGACAGCCACCAATACACCTGCGTTTCCGCGCCAGTTTTTGCTATAAAGCCGATGCCAGGAACTGGCAGTCTCCGACCCAATTCCCCCCACCCCCTGGTATTTTCTGTTCTCTCTACCCCCCTGCCCATTGCCACGCCTTTATCGTGGTGTCCCGCCCTCTCCACACTCTCCACCTCCTTTCCCAACACAACTTCCAGCATCAGCCCCTCCAGTATGATGATCTTCACCCTGGTATCTACCCCTCCTTCCAACTCTAACCCCACCTGCTCCCTTCCTCTTCTCAGGTCTCCGTCTCCTCTGGTGTTCCCTTCCCCTGAGTGGTTTTTTACTCCTTCCCCCGCCTCCCTCCCTTTCCAGTGCATCCCTTCTGTGTCTCTGCACTTTCTCCTGACTTGCTTTCCATCTCCATCTCTCACCCCGCCTGTCTCCCGACCCATGCTGCGCCCACCGACCCTCTTTATTTTCATCCCTCCCCTCCAGCCCACCTTCCCCCACTGCCTTTTCCTCTCTCCTCTTTTTCTCTTCTCTCAGGCGTCCCCTCCCTCAGCAGTTCCTCCTGGCAGTTTTTATTCTTTGTCATGGTGCTCTGTCTCGTGCAATGATTTTAAAGTGTCTTCATTCTCAAATGTTTTAATACTGTGGCCAACTTCTAACTTGTGCATGTACCTTCGGTGAATTTTACATCCTCCACAAATTGCCAACTGTGTTTTTTGTCTTTATGTCTGAAACGCCTGTTTATCTCCGCAGGACAGAACAGGTAGTTGGAATTGTGGAAAGGAGCCAAAAATGAGCAGCTGTCCGTAACACTCGAACACATATAACGTTATTTAGTTGCCCAAACATTACATAGCAAATTTCCGAGCTATCGACTGAATATGTCACACAATCTTATGGCTTAAGGTCACAGCCCCTTTAATTTTTAAAACATGATTTGAAAACACAACTACAACAAAATTTCAAAGGCAGAAGGCCGAAAACTTTATCCTTAAATAATTTTAAAAAAAGGAGGTTGAAGGCCCAAACAATCTAAGACCTAGCAATAAGGATTTTTACTTTTAAGATGGCTGTGATTCAAAACACAACGACAATAAATTTTTACAAGGCAGGAAGCCCAAGGTATTATCCTTAAATAATTTTTTATATGAATCTGAAGGCCCAAAAAATCTAAGATTTAACAAGCAAGGAATATGAATTTTAATACGCCTGAAGGCCCATGATTGAAAAACACAACTACAATAAATTTTCAAAAGGCAGAAGGCCCAAAGCTTTAGCAAAAAAAATTTTAAGTAAGGCTGAAGGCCCATACAATCTAAAACTTAACAAGCAAGGAATTTTAATTTTAAGACGACTGAAGGCCCATTATTTAAAAGCCAACTACACTACTGGCCATTAAAATTGCTACACCAAGACGGAATGCAAATGATAAACGGGTATTCATTGGACAAATATATTATACTAGAACTGACATTACATTTTCACCCTATTTGGGTGCATAGATTCTGAGAAATCAGTAGCCAGAACAACCACCTCCACCGTAATAACGGACTTGATACGCCTGGGCATTGAGTGAAACAGAGCTTGGATGGCGTGGATAGGTACATCTGCCCATGCAGGTTCAACACGATACCACAGTTCATCAAGAGTAGTGACTGGCGTATTGTGACGAGCCAGTTGCTCGGCCACCATTGGCCAGTCGTTTTCAGTTGGCGAGAGACCTGGAGAATGTGCTGGCCAGGCCAGCAGTCGAACATTTTCTGTATCCAGAAAGGCCTGCACAGGACCAGCAACATGCAGTCGTGAATTATCCTGCTGAAATGTAGGGTTCCGTATGGATCGAATGAAGGGTAGAGCTACGGGGCATACCACATCTGAAATGTATCGTCCACTGTTCAGAGTGCCCTCAATGCTCAACAAGAGGTGACAGACGTGTCACCAATGGCACCCCATACCATCACGCCGGGTTATACGCCAGTATGGCGATAACGAATACACGCTTCCAATGTGCGTTCACTGCGATGTCGCCAAACACGGATGTGACCATCATGATGCTGTAAACAGAACCTGGATTCATCCGAAAAAATGACGTTTTGCCGTTCGTGCACCCAGGTACGTCGTTGAGTACACCATTGCAGGCACTCTTGTTTGCGATGCAGCGTCAATTGTAACCGCAGCCATGGTCTCCTAGCTGATAGTCCACGCTGCTGCAAACGTATCGAACTGTTCATGCAGATGGTTGTTGTCTTGCAAACGTCCCCATCTGTTGACTCAGGGATCGAGATCTTGAGCAGGTACATCAAGCCAACGCGTAATGGAAATATTTTAGATACTGGTAGCGACGAACCGACCAGACCTCATCCACGGTGTCAGTGTTGAGACAGGGATTAGTGATCATGATGTTGTCATTACGACTATGGTTACGAAAGTTAAAAAGTCGGTCAAGAAGACCTAAGAGAGTATTCTTACTAGAGAGAGGAGATAAGCAGTTGTTAGGATCCCACTTAGTAAATGAATCGACTTCATTTACTTCCGGTACGATGAACGTGGAAGAATTACTGGCAAATTTTTTTACACATTGTAAATCACGCATTGGAGAAGTATGTGCCGAAAAAGTGGTTTGCGGACGGAAAAGACCCACTGTGGTTTAACAGCGCAATTCGGAGAATGCTCAGGAAGCAAAGACAGTTAGTTGCACTCGCGGGCAAGAAAGATCGGGACCATGAGGACAGGCAAAAGTTAGTAGAGATTCGTGCTGCTGTAAAAAGAGCGATGCGCGAAGCGTACAACCACTACCACCGTCATACCTTAGCAAAAGATCTTGCTGAAAACCCAAAAAAATTCTTGTCTCACGTAATATCGGTAAGGGGGTCGAAGGCTTCCATCCAGCCACTCACTGATCAGTCTGGCTGAAATTTTAAATTTAGCATTTGAGAAACCTCTCACGCAGGAGGATCGTACAAACATACCGCCGTTTTAGTCTCGTACAGATTCCCGTATGGAGGACATAATGATAGACATCTAGACACCCCTGGGGTTGTTAAGCAGATGAATGGGTTGGAAATAAATAAATCACCAGTTCCTGATGGGATTCCAATTCGGTTTTACAGAGAGTACTCTACTGCATTGGCTCCTTACTTAGCTTGCATTTATCGCGAATCTCTTGCCCAACGGAAAATCCCGAGCGTCTGGAAAAAAGCTCAGGTGACGCCTGCATATAAGAAGGGTAGAAGGACGGATCCTCAAAATTACAGAACAATATCCTTAACATCGGTTTGTCGCCGGATTCTCGAACATATTCTCAGAATATAATGAATTTCCTTGAGACAGAGAAGTTTCTGTCCATGCATCAGCACGGCTTTAGAAAGCATCGCTCCTGCGAAACGCAACTCGCCCTTTTTTCACATGATATCTTGCGAACCATGGAGGAAGGATAGCAGACGGATGCCATATTCCTTGACTTCCGGAAAGCGTTTTACTCGGTGCCCCACTGCAGACTCCTAATGTAAGAGCATATGGGACTGGTTCCCAAGTATGTCAGTGGCTCGAAGACTCCTTAAGTAATAGAATCCAGTACGTTGTCCTCGATGGTGAGTGTTCATCGGAGGTGAGGGTATCATCTGGAGTGCCCCAGGGAAGTGTGGTAGGTCTGCTGTTGTTTTCTATCTACATAAATGATCTTTTGGATAGGGTGGATAGCAATGTGCAGGTGTTTGTTGATGATGCTGTGGTGTACGGGAAGGTGTCGTCGTTGAGTGACTGTAGGAGGATACAAGATGACTTGGACAGGATTTGTGATTGGTGTAAAGAATGGTAGCTGACTCTAAATGTAGATAAATGTAAATTAATGCAGATGAATAGGAAAAAGAATCCCGTAATGTTTGAATACTCCATTAGTAGTGTAGTGCTTGACACAGTCACGTCGATTAAGTATTTGGGCGTAACATTGCAGAGCGATATGAAGTGGGACAAGCATGTAATGGAAGTTGTGGGCAAGGCGGATAGTCGTCTTCGGTACATTGATAGAATTTTGGGAAGATGTGGTTCATCTGTAAAGGAGACCGTCTATAAAACACTAATACGACCTATTCTTGAGTCCTGCTCGAGCGTTTGGGATCCCTATCAGGTCGGATTGAGGGAGGACATAGAAACAATTAAGAGGTGGGCTGCTAGATTTGTTACTGGTAGGTTTGATCATCACGCGAGTGTTGCGGGAATGCTTCAGGAACCCGGGTGGGAGTCTCTGGAGGAAAGGAGGCGTTCTTTTCGTGAATCGCTACTGAGGACATTTAGAGAACCAGAGTTTGAGGCTGACTGCAGTACAATATTACTCCCGCCAACTTATATTTCGCGGAAAGACCACAAAGTAAGATAAGAAAGATTAGGGTCCGTACAGAGGCATATAGGCAGTCATTTGTCCCTCGTTCTGTTTGGGAGTGGAACAGGGACAGAAGATGCTAGTTGTGGTACGAGGTACCCTCCGCCACGCACCGTGTGACGGATTGCGGAGTATGTATGTAAATGTAGATGTAGATCGAGACGTGGCTGCACGATCCATTACAGCCATGCCGATAAGATGCCTGTCATCTCGACTGTTAGTGATTCGAGGCCGTTGGGATCCAGCACGGCGGTCCTTATTACCCTACTGAACCCACCGATTCCATATTCTGATAACAGATCTCGACCAACGAGAGCAGCAATTTGGCGATACGATAAACCGCAATCGCGATCGGCTACAATCCGACCTTTATCAAAGTCTGAAACGTGATGGGACGCATTTCTCCTCCTTACACGAGGCTTCACAACAACGTTTCACCAGGTATGAGAAATTAGTTGGAAACTTTCCTCATATCAGCACGTTGTAGTTATTGCCACCGGCGGCAACTTTGTGTGAATGCTCTGAAAAGCTATTCATTTGCGTATCACAGCGTCTTCTTCCTGTCGGTTAAATTTCGCGTCTATAGCACACCATCTTCGTGGTGTAACAATTTTAATGGCCAGTAGTGTAAAAGCATAGAAATTCAAGCCATCGACTACTAACCATTAAAATACACACTCAAACACGAACATGAAAAGACAGTGCAGCCAGCAGCGCTCAGAAGTTTCCGTAGGTTGGTCTGCACTTGAAATATTAACGTTTGCGTAGGGGAGACAGGTAGTCGGACCAACTACATCTGATCTGCCGGAAACCCAAAAAAGGAACAGTGAACGGGCCCACCCACAACACGAGCTGCTTTTCACCCGACCAGTACACAAGGAACTCCAAAGCCAAAACGTAAAAGGCCTAGCAGCCCACAACCAAGTATGCATAAGCTGTCAAAACTACACACACGTATTGGACAGCGACAACACGGTGCGGAAAGGACGCTGCCTGAATTTTACATCAGCGGCCAGGGCAGGTAACCGGAATGCTAACGGCCACAAGGCAGAAAATTCCACTGGTGCACTTGGACTTGTAATAACTGAAATACAGTTAAACTCCACCAGATGGTGGCCAAACTATAGCCAACTCGAACACTTGCTGTTGCTCACGGGAATATCCCCAACAGCCAACCATGAAAACCAACGGCACAATGTGAACAGACTGGCTTCGGTAATTAAATCACCACTCAACTCTGATGTACTGGGTCGGTGAGCCACGAACCCCGTAGTAATCGGAACAGCCCCCACACACTCCGACAATGCGTAGAGACCGCCGGCGGGCCCGGCCCGCTGCGCGCAAGGTTTCCTGGCTGATCCACACCAACTGACCGACTCCACAGAGCCAGTTCGCCGACCACTTGTCAGTCAAAATCACACACACTACCCACAGCTTCACAAACACTTGCACGAAGAACCAATGTCAACGGCAGTGACTGTACAAAAACAGGGACGAATCATGAGTCGGCACACACAGCCAACCCATAAGCGATCGCCGGCTAAATACACATCGCCCAGCAAGATGACCGTCTGACGACCAACCAGAGTCGCCCCCACTCCATTAATGTGTGTCGGCAACCGTCGGGCGAGTCATGGCGGTCCGGACCTCAGTGCTGCCGTGCCCCGACTGAAATTGTGCCGCGTGCCAACTCGAACACTGCCAGGTCCGAACAACCTGCTGGCCTGTTCCAACCGACTGGTCGACACAAAACGACCGGGAAGTAACAGCAGCCCAACAAAAATAATACGGCAGGGCTTATATCGATAAGCGCTGCTGCTGCCGCTCATGGGCAGGCAAAGCAGCAACTCAGTGACACAAGTAATTGAAACTAACATAATGAGATAGCAGTACTGCAAAAAAAATAGTTTGTTAAAAAAGAGATGGCACAAACACAAGTCACACACGGCTCAATGTCGACTTTTTCAACTGTCTGGCAATAAACGTCTCCATGTAAGTGTGTATTTTAGCCCTCACTGTCTCCCCTTATTATGTTCTTATGTCCCCCATTTTATTGCATTTTATATGTATCGGTTTCACCTTCTCTTCACTGGGCTGAAGACCAGCGGATTGTGCCGCTGCCAGCCCTCCCCTTCCCGTATGGGGTAGGCTAATGAATTCACAGCAAAGAAAAAAAATTGCAGTCTCCAGTGGCGGACACCCATCTGAAGATAGCTGGAGATTGCCAGCCAACACATTGTAGCAAGACGTCAACATGATCTGGCTGCAATCCTGAAACGTCATCGAATAAGACAATTTGAATTTAAAGCACATTTACCTAGTACATGTAGGAATTGATATGTCGTTCAGTGAATTTGCAAAGATAAGTGCAGTTTGCTGGCATCACACACAGTATGGATTTCTTGTTATTGAATGAATTAGAAAACTGAATGATGACAGGCACACCCGAAACTTGCAAGAGTTTCCAGATATTTAGCTCTAACGAGAGGCGACTACATCAGTTAACATGACACCATGGACAAGTTCGCATGCATGTTGAGCACTCAACCTGAAATGATGAGTAAACATAGACAGGACATTTACTTGTGCATGGAGGGAAAAATTCAAGCTGTCAAACATAAAGTTGGTAAGCTACATTAGGAACTACTGACGTATTGACAGACTCCTATGAGATCGATAAATACATTAAATGATGTAACTGGGAAGAAATCTAAACGTCGATGCAATAGAAAAGAATGTATATAAGGTTTACTTTGAACAGAACCCTGCTTAGTATACAATAAGATGTCGACTAACCATAAAGTCATCAAAGCACAGAAGGCCTGCTGAGGGAGGGCGTTTGGAGAGGTATCAAACACTAAAAGAAACCTTTAAGCCAGTTACTGCATCTCTCAGACAAGTCTCGGTAAGATTACATGACAATATGATGATGCTATTGCCAGTTTTATTAAACGTCAGAGTGATGCTAAGATAGACATAATATTCGGCGTCAGCAGGATACAACCATACATGCCGGACATACAGCCTATCAGTTTAACTAATAACATAAATTGGTGATAGGGAACTTCAGAGAACATCAATTCTGCTTACTTACATTTTCCTAACACCTGTGAAAACCCTATGTTATTCAGTAAAAGGTCTGGAAATTCATGGTGAAATACTGCATTTGACTGATCTACATAAGAAAGCAAATGGAATGCCAAAAAGCCAAAGCAGTGTGAAATACAAAACCATTATAAAATCTATGTTAGATGGTGAAAATAGCAGCGGTGATTGTGCTGATATAAAAGAGTGAATTCCTACAGAATATTTATTATTGTGATCCCAATGAGCTGATAAATTAGCTACAATTTCTCAAGACATCAGCTACTACTGATAATACAGCGCATTCTAAAGAAGTTGTTTCGGTAACGTCAGTGCTTAGAGAGAGACGTATAATCGAATGAGTATGAAGACAGGAATTCGAGAAGTACACAAAACAGCACGCAGAACGTGTCCTGATAGACAAGTTACGATTAAATATTTGGCGCTCCCACAAACAATTGCACAATATAATCGAACTAAACATAGCACAATAAAATAAGACCGATTGATGTTAGTGGTAATGGATCCTAGATATGGTATACGATCGCTTGAAAGTGCTGTATCGACTAAAACAAAAATTTAATGTGGGTGATTTAACATGTATTTCAAAACACAAGGCGGCGTTTCTACATCTACATCTACATCCATACTCCGCAAGCCACCTGACGGTGTGTGGCGGAGGGTACCCTGAGTACCTCTATCGATTCTCCCTTCTATTCCAGTCTCGTAATGTACGTGGAAAGAAGGATTGTCGGTATGCTTCTGTGTGGGCTCTAATCTCTCTGATTTTATCCTCATGGTCTCTTCGCGAGATATACGTAGGAGGGAGCAATATACTGCTTGACTCTTCGGTGAAGGTATGTTCTCGAAACTTTAACAAAAGCCCGTACCGAGCTACTGAGCGTCTCTCCTGCAGAGTTTTCCACTGGAGTTTATCTATCATTTCCGTAACGCTTTCGCGATTACTAAATGATCCTGTAACGAAGCGCGCTGCTCTCCGTTGGATCTTCTCTATCTCTTCCATCAACCCTATCTGGTGCGGATCCCACACTGCTGAGCAGTATTCAAGCAGTGGGCGAACAAGCGTACTGTAACCTACTTCCTTTGTTTTCGGATTGCATTTACTTAGGATTCTTCCAATGAATCTCAATCTGGCATCTGCTTTACCGACGATCAACTTTATATGATCATTCTATTTTAAATCACTCCTAATGCGTACTCCCAGATAATTTAAGGAATTAACTGCTTCCAGTTGCTGACCTGCTATTTCGTAGCTAAATGATGAGGGATCTATCTTTCTATGTATTCGCATCACATTACACTTGTCTACATTGAGATTCAATTGCCATTCCCTGCACCATGCGTCAATTCGTTGCAGATCCTCCTGCATTTCAGTACAATTTTCCATTGCAGCAACCTCTGGATACACCACAGCATCATTTGCAAAAAGCCTCAATGAACTTCCGATGTCATCCACCAGGTCATTTATGTATATTGTGAATAGCAACGGTCCTATGACACTCCCCTGCGGCACACCTGAAATCACTCTTACTTCGGTATACTTCTCTCCATTGAGAATGACATGCTGTGTTCTGTTATCTAGGAACTCCTCAATCCAATCAGACAATTGATCTGATAGTCCGTATGCTCTTACTTTGTTCATTAAACGACTGTGGGGAACTGCGTGAAACGCCTTGCAGAAGTCAAGAAACACGGCATCTACCTGTGAACCCGTGTCTAAGGCCCCCTGAGTCTCGTGGACTATTAGCGCGAGCTGGGTTTCACACGACGTCTCTTTCGAAACCCATGCTGATTCCTACAGAGTAGATTTCTAGTCTCCAGAAAAGACATTATACTCGAACATAATACGTGTTCCAAAATTCTACAATTGATCGACGTTAGAGATATAGGTCTATAGCTCTGCACATCTGTTCGACGTCCCTTCTTGAAAACGGGGATGACCTGTGCCCTTTTCCAATCCTTTGGAACGCTTCGCTCTTCTAGAGACCTACGGTACACCGCTGCAAGAAGGGGGGCAAGTTCCTTCGCGTACTTTGTGTAAAATCGAACTGGTATCCCATCAGGACCAGCGGCCTTTCCTCTTTTGAGCGATTTTAATTGTTTCTCTATCCCTCTGTCATCTATTTCGATATCTACCATTTTGTCAACTGTGCGACAATCTAGAGAAGGAAGCACAGTGCAGTCTTCCTCTGTGAAACAGCTTTGGAAGAAGACATTTAGTATTTCGGCCTTGAGTCTGTCATCCTCTGTTTCAGTACCATTTTGGTCACAGAGTGTCTGGACATTTTGTTTTGATCCACCTACCGCTTTGACATAGGACCAAAATTTCTTAGGATTTTCTGCCAGGTCAGTACATAGAACTTTACTTTCGAATTCATTGAAAGCCTCTCGCATAGCCCTCCTCACACTACATTTAGCTTCGCGTAATGTTTGTTTGTCTGCAAGGCCTTGGCTATGTTTATGTTTGCTGTGAAGTTCCCTTTGCTTCCGCAGCAGTTTTCTAACTCGGTTGTTGTACCACGGTGGCTCTTTCCTATCTCTTATGATCTTGCTTGGCACATACTCATCTAACGCATATTGTACGACGGTTTTGAACTTTGTCCAATGCTCCTCAACACTATCTGTACTTGAGACAAAACTTTTGTGTTGAGCCGTCAGGTACTCTGTAATCTGCTTTTTGTCACTTTTGCTAAACAGAAAAATCTTCCTACCTTTTTTAATATTTCTATTTACGGCTGAAATCATCTATGCAATAACCGCTTTATGATCGCTGATTCCCTGTTCTGCATTAACTGATTCAAATAGTTCGGGTCTGTTTGTCACCAGAAGGTCTAATATGCTATAGCCACGAGTCGGTTCTCTGTTTAACTGCTCAAGGTAGTTTTCAGATAAAGCACTTAAAAATATTTCACTGGATTCTTTGTACCTGCCACCCGTTATGAACGTTTGAGTCTCCCAGTCTATATCCGGCAAATTAAAATCTCCACCCAGAACTATAACATGGTGGGGAAATCTACTCGAAATATTTTCCAAATTATTCTTCAGGTGCTGAGCCACAACAGCTGCTGAGAATTCATACCTACCAAACTGGTCAACTGAGATATTTACAGTTTCCAAGGTGCAAAGAGCAAATTCTAGAACTTATATCTTAAAGGATAGCAGTGGTACTGAAATTCCAGGCTGCTTTTACTCAGAGGAAAGCTCAGAAGCGGATGTGTTTCTCGTAGAGAGGGTAATAAGACATCGAAACAATACAGCGCTTATTAAATGGCTTGGTTTTCCTGCAACACAAAACAGCTTGATTGACGCTGACGATTTGCTGTATAATGGCGTGGACAGACCAAACCCACCACAGCAGTATAGCGTGCTTGGTAGGAGACGCATTAGAGAAGGTTGTGGTCGAATTACATGTTCCTAACTACTGTGACCCTGCAACTAAGTTTCAAAGGCGGTTGGCACGCGGTGTTAATCCGCTTGAAGTGGCGTGTATGGAACCCGATGTTGCCTATGCGACACATAAATATCTCACAGAAGTCATGCTGCGGATCGAATTTTAGCTGTTAAAGCCAGGGAAATGCGAGCAAGAAGGGATACTGGTATAGGTCAGCGTATTGCGGTACTTGTAGTTGAAAAATTCATCTTGCTAAAAGTAAAGTAAGTTGGGTTTGAGAATGAATTTCATGCAAGGAATAAAGGCAGCACGTTGCGCAATAAAGAAGAAGAAGAAGATGATCATGATGATGATGATGGAGCAAGAGTTTTTAGAGGACCGTATCCTGACAGCGATGTATGGAGCTAAAAGTAGTCTGAAGCATAACGTGCAGTTAAAGCACCCGGGATTTTCCCAGTACCCAAGACATCAGGTGGGATTATTCCCATCCTCTTTCTGGCCCTCGACATCTCTCAGCAGTGGTTTCTCTGACTGGGTGATACTGCAGCTGTTGCCAGGAAAGTCAAGAACGCACAGAACTCCCAGGATCAGCCACAGGAAGCAAGAAGTCATAAACACATGACGGAAGCAGCAGCCATTGGGAAACGAACATACCTGAAACCAGAAAGAGCAAAATCTCTTCATAAATAGAAAAAGCCCCTTAGCCAACCTACCAGATAGAGAGCTTACAAATGCAGAGGTGCTTTAGTATGTTAGAAAAAAATTCAACATTCCAAATTCAACAGTGTGTTTATGCATCATACATTACCGAATACTATGCGGAATTCCAGAGAATGTGGAAATGTGAAATTAGATGTTGCTGTAGGACCTGAAACCCACTAGGTGGCTTATGTTCAAAAAAATACAAATAACGTTTACTATTTCGATTCATTTCGTGACCTGAACCTCTGAAAGAATTACAAGGATCCTTCACCAGCAGAAGACAAGTGTTCTACAATTTTCAACACTACCAAGACTTTAATACTTTAAGTTTCCTTTAATTTGCGTCTATGGTCACAAACTTTTTGTTAACAGATTACCAGTTTCGGTCTATAATGACCACCATCAGATCTGCAGCAAAAAAATGGGAAAAAAACATAAATACACTCGCAGATTGTCTACAGCTTAAAAACAATACATAGACGATACTGCAAAGTACTACCGACAAATATATGCATTTGTGAGCTTTAACTATGAGGAGGCATACCTGTTTTATAAAAACGAAGTCCTAATGTACTGCAGCTATAGTAGTATCGTCAAATTTAAATGCAGAATCAGCACCAACATCGTCATGTATATATAAATAACATCATATGGACGAGTCATGTTGTCGATAACACTACTGTTCAAAACAAGCTGCCGTACAGTAGTCACAAGATGTTTGTGTTGTAAGTTCACCAGATGTCGCTAATGTCGTCAGTATTATGTGCGAATTACTTCCCACCCATTGATTTAAGAATTGGAGAATGGACTATTGTGCTGATTGGGCAGGAGATATAGAACAGTATCCCCAATATAACAAAGGCCAACAGTAAACTGAGTCTGGAAATAAACGGTAGAGAGGGTGGAAAAGAGATTGTGGAAATATAACCTGGTGCGTACGTTACTGACGTTTTAAACGAAGTTTTAAAATAAACTGGGAAAGGTATCAAGCTATGTGCAAACATCGATACACTTAAATCTAACGAATGCAACAATTGACTTTAACCAGAAATGTTCAGTAGGACAACTACTGGGTTTCACAAACGGACAGATTTTGAAGAAGGCTTCTACCAAATTTTACATATTTGATCAGACTGTGGATACACTCCCTGTCAGTACAATCCATGTCGAGTGTAACAGAGCAGCGAACTCCTATCTCAACGATAGATTGACTCATACAGTGTACGGATTCTTCCTGTTGTTTGGATAAGGGTATAAAATTGTTGAGACTCCCACCAGCGATGTATACCTTATAGTGACAGTCCAGACACTGGACAACTTGGGCCGGTCGGGGTGGCCGAGCGGTTCTAGGCGCTACAGTCTGGAACCGCGCGACCGCTACGGTTGCAGGTTTGAATCCTGTCTCGGGCATGGATGTGTGTGATGTCCTTAGGTTAGTTAGTTTTAAGTAGTTCTAAGTTCTAGGGGACTGACGACCTCAGAAGTTAAGCCCCATAGTGCTCAGAGTCATTTGAAACGTTTGCTGGAGCCGCGTATTGTGGACCAGAATAATCAACTTACCGACTTTTGTGGTGAGGAGATCATTGTGCTACTACATCTACGACAGGATGGGAGCATGGTTGAAATCAGCGCGCACAACCTGCAGCACAGCACTTTGAAGCAGAACAGCAAGAAGATGACATGTGTGATCTATGAGTTTCTTAAATCAGTAGGTTTGAAACAATGTAATGACGTTGCTCAGTATAACGATCCCAGTGGAATGTCATGAGCGACATATACACTAGGAATACCTCTCACATAAATCTTACGCTTCAACCACATTTAACAAGAACGACGAGATTAGGATTTTCTTCCATCAGCAAGGCGCTTTAACCTTCCCATCAAAGAGTTTCATGTATCTGGGTGAGGTAATTAGGAAAAAGCTTGGTTCTGCTGCTGTGGGTTTGAATCTTACATGTAACGCTTTAGCTTCCTGTTTCAGGAGGTATGATATGAACTTAACGTGGTTGAGGTTGCCTGTACGCTTAATTTGTAAGTAGGCTGTTTAGGTTTTTATGTTGGTAACGCCACGTAGCGCTCTGTATAAAAATCACTGACTGTGCTGTGTGCAGTCTGTGGCTGGTTGGCATTGTTGGAATATTTGCTATTGTAGTGTTGGCCAGTTGGATGTGAACAGCGCGTAGCGTTGTGCAGTTGGAGGTGAGCCTCCAGCAGTGGTGGATGTGGGTTGAGAGATGGCAGAATTTTGAGAGCGGACGATCAGGATGTGTGTCCATCAGAAAGAGTAAATTTGTAATACTGAATAACATGAACTGATATTTTTGAACACTATTACGGTGAATGCATTGTTCGTTCTCTATCAAAATCTTTCATTTGCTAACTATGCCGATCAGCAGTTAGTGCCTTCAGTAGTTGGAATCTTTTATTAAGCTGACAGTGTTGGCACTCGCTGTATTGCAGTAGTTCGAGTAACGAAGATTTTTGTGAGGTAAGTGATTCATGAAAGATATATATTATTGTTAGTCAGGAGCATTATTTTGTAGGGATTATTGAAAGTCAGATTGCGTTGCGCTAAAAATATTGTGTGTCAGTTTAGTGTTGATCAGAATAAGTAAAGAGAGAAATGTCTGAGTACGTTCAGTTCTGCTCATCTGCTTGAAAATCAAATAACGTAAGAGGTTTATCAGCACAGTAATTCATTAATTTTTCAAAGGGGATGTTTCAAATTTAAGGATAGCATCAACCCATGAAACATATGTCTCTGCCTCGCACTCAGCTTTGAGAGGTTTAGAAAACGTAGGATGGTTGATAGCTGTACCAATGGGTAGAAAATTGGAATAATACATGAGATTAACTCCGTGCATACCTCTAAAACTACTTATAGGGTACTTTGAGGACATATGCCGAATTATTATGCTAAAACTCATACGCTGAAGGACCCCCAAGAAGAGGACGGCAGCCTCATCAATAAAAGAATATGGAAAATGACTCACATGATAGTAGTGGACAAGGAGTGTTTAAGGCTTTTAAAAGTTCTTAATGCTGGAGGGTATCTGCCAATAAGTTCCCATTCACGGGAGTTTTTTAAATACCCAGTGCTACCGATGGCAACCAGACAAACGTTGGCTATTAAAACCTCTGTTCAACTGGAGACACCCAGATTCGTCATACTTGCATTTCAGACCGATAGAAGGGGAAATATGGGAAGTGATTCTAATGTATTTGACAATTGCACGTTAACTACTGTCAGAGTCTACTTTAATTTGGAACCCTATCCATATGACAATTTACTGCTACAGTGGGATTAAAATGTATACAGTCTAGCATTTGATATGTATGTGAAGTTCCATACTTCTTACTATGAGAGTGTTGAAGAAGAAGGAGGTCTAATAAGCCCATGGAGATTCAAGCAGCTGGCACCAATCATCGTAATAGACTGCAGAAAACGGACCGAGATAGTTAAATCAGGACCGACAGATGAACAAATTGAATATAAATCTTCAGAAGATTTCCCAGAATGCACTGTGGCGTATGCTCTACTTCTACATGAATATGTGACTAACTATTACCCACTCACTGGTGTTGTGCAGCGAGCTGTTTAAATGGACAGGTGCTGTGGAATATCCAGAGAATTTCACAGAGGCATCTCAAGGTGTGAACATTATTGTACACGTTCAAGATTTCTATGTCAATGAACGCAGACGTTTCATATTTAAAGATATTGCATTCATAACATTCACAGACGATACTGGTCTTATAGAGACATTCTCAGCAATCATTCCGTCATTGAGGTCTTTCAAGGATGTAAAGTGTGCTAAAACATGGAGGAGTGTAAAGTGGTTAACATATTTCTTCCATGGAATTCACTGGTATGATCTTGCTATAACATGTAAAGATATGGTGACATCGCTTCACTTAGTTGATTACGCATCATCTACCATCATCTACATCAAAGGCAAGGAGAAGATCACATGGATACTTCGGATCTCCAAGTGTGTAGCTATTCAAGAGCCGGAATTATTAGGATGTCCTAGTCTCCAGCGGGTCAAGAAGTGGAAGATGTGTCAAAATAGTGTAGTGTCTGATTATGAAAATGTAAAAGTAATTTTTAGTTGCATGAGAAATAAAAGAATTTTTATCGTACATATTGTGTACTGTTTTTCTGATTTCACCCTGTTCACACACTGATAGTTATATAGTATGCAACTTTTTCCAGGTGCCATATCTGTGGTTTTCCCCAAGCACAGCTGTTATTATGAAATGTCTGCAACATGTGTCTGGAAGTGGACATGGTGTCGTGCCACCTGCTCCCATAACCCAATTTGTACAGCACAATAGGCAAAATCCCATGCAACCAATATATATTTTTTGTCACTCTCCATCTTAAACTTCCCTTTTATGTTGAAAGTTAATGCAAGATATGTGTCTTGCACGTTCTATATATATATATATATGGGGATAGCTTTCAGGTAAATAACAAGAGCAAAGATACATGGCAACGAAATTTGTTTATTCAGTTCTCACAAACATATAGATACAATTTTGTTCTTGAGACCCAATTTGACTATTTTCACTACACCAATACAATTTGCTTCTTGAGATAAGATTTGATTCTGTTTCACACAATATTTTTCAGTGCAGCGATACTTCTTTCATTAACAAACTATTACTGATACTAATAACTATGGCTCAAAAAAAAAAAAAAAAGAAACTCCCAGTCCACCAAACAGTAGTACTGGTGGTGCATGAACACTTTTCAGTACGTACAACCAATGGCTGCAAATATTAGCAATTTTTTCAATGGTTAACACTGGTTGAAAATAATAACAATTTTTTATGGACTGAGGGTTCAATATATCTAGACTAAAAACTAATTGGACTTGGATGACTAGCAGCAGATGAAACTTAAAAACTATTCTATCTGCATGATGTGCAGTGATATTCACAAGTGTACACATTTTAAAGGGTTTTGCAAGCATGCACCCTGTCAGCACAAATGGTGTACACATATATTTTGCACGATTTTTGGTCTACTTACAGTATCACTGCACACATAGAGTGCATACATTTACAAGTGCACACCTGTGTCGGCACACACGTGCATATATTTTACACGATTTTTTTATCTGTTTATTCCTGTTGACAAGTGCACAAATATATCAGCACAAGTAGTGCCCTCTTGTCTGAATGCTAGTCTGCTGTGCCATGTGCTGCAGCTGCTGTGGAGCTCCACGCGTACTGCTCTACAGGCATCACAAGTAACCTTCAATCTTGAGGGCTCTTGATGCTAAAATAAATGTAAATGTCGTGTGACTAGGGCCTCCCCTTGGGTAGAATGTTCACCGGGTGCAAGTCTTTCGATTGGACGCCAGTTCAGCGTCTTGGCGTCGATGGGGATGGGATGATGATGATTAGGACAGCTCAACACCCATTACCTGAGCGCAGAAAATCTCTGACCCAGCCGGGAATCGAACCTGGGCCCTTAGGATTGACATTCTGTCATGCTGACCACTCAGCTTCTGGGGTCGGACCTCTTGATGCTGCATTGTGCACACCCTTTGACTGCCTCTGGGTGACACCTCTAAATGTGCGATATGCTTACATTTTCGATCTAAGACCAGTAAACTCCTTGTTCTGTGGAACAATACTTTAAGGATTATCAGCTGTGTAGAAAAATGTGCCAAATACATTAGCATGGCACCTCATTACTTCATATGGATCGTGTGCCTTCGCCCAGTAGATGATGCTGTATGTATCTATATAAAGTATCTTTTCATCAGCGAAATGAATTTTCGCAGACTCATAATGAAATTGGTACATGTGGAGTTTAGACAAATCTGATATGCACATTCCCACATAGACAGGTTTCATGAACTCCGCTGCAGTCTTCGCCATCTCCACAGCCATAAAGTTATTATTGAAAATAGTTTAAAGTTTGGTTTGGCCATACATTTCGTTACACCCAAACGCTCAACCCAATGTGTCCTAATAGGAATTTGGCGGTATTTCCTCAAATTTTCCATTATCTTGCCGAAAATTGGGTTAATCACATGTTTTAAAAATTCTTTGTCTAAATAATTCTTCATGGACGCCCTCTTCTCGGTATTTAAATCAATATACTCCTTCAGCCAGTGTGACTGCTTGAAGGAGACAGCATAAGTGATTCTAACCAGCTCCATCCCCGAGCTGAGACACAGCTGGAGGTTTCTGTACTGCATGATACATCTATGCTTGCTCCTCAGTGTTTTCAGTTTGGGGATGGAGCCTCCTGGTGGAACTAGTTGCTCTGACACAGCGGCAAATCGCTGTACAACCTAATAATGATTTGAGATCTGCTCCACACAATGAATATTTCCACCAGTTATGACGAATTCTGTTTGGACAACCATGGAAACCGTGGGTTGTTTGCCTTGGCATGTGTATGGATACATTGGCAAAGTCTACCATGGATCCCTCACTCGAAGAAGAAAAGCATGTTAACATCAGTGAATAGTTCGATGTCGATTTTCGTTTTTTTGACCATAGGGCCCCAAGACCACCCAGGGGTTGTGTAATAAAAGGCAATATCCAGAGCATATGTGGACACGCATACATTCTAACATTTCTCAAAAACATCTGTAAGCAGACGCACATCAAACTTTTCCATACCATATCAAATTTGGGATGTTAAACTTCTGCCAAACATTCACAGCACGCTCATACCCTGCATCTCATATGATATCACCTATAAGATTACTAGAGAATGCAGCTATGTTGGGTAGCCTGGTTTCGTCAAATTTCCTCATATAATCCAGATACTCGTATGGGAATCCCCGTTCCTTGTCATAAGCTGAAACTTTGTTTCATCAGGACATGTACCTTGGGTGATGTGGATATCCTCTTGAGGCAGGGTTTCAACATGTTTCTAGAGTGGTGCCTGCATTAAGCGTAGCGAGTCCAGGAATTCTGGGCTTCATTGTTTGGAGAATGAAACATATTTCTCAACGCTCTCAGACAGGACACTGACCTGATCTTTCTAGATGTTGAAATTAGCCAAGTGCTCAACAAGAAAGTGAGCATCATAACCGCTCAAATTGTGGAGAAAGACAGTTAGGTGTTGTAATGTGTGCTTCAAGTTGCATGTGTTATGGGTGGCATAGTGGAACTTTCCTATTAGATGACAATGGTTCCTATGAGGAGTTTCTGCTTTCCAATCTAACGGCTACCCACAGATATGACGGTCAACCACCTTCTTGTACAAATCGCTGTTGTCCTTTGACTCGGCCATGGGAATGTTGGAACTGTTAAGTTAATCAGCGGGATTATAGCCAACATATGATTTGTGATTTCGGCCATGGGAATGTTGGAACTGTTAAGTTAATCAGCGGGATTATAGCCAACATATGATTTGTGATTGCTAAGACTAGACTTATATGAAAATACAGCCTGGTACACTACCACATATGGTACATGTTTTTCTGTGAAGGTTGTATGTGAGGCTGTAGCGTCGCCTTCACAGCGTGTCACAGGGGCAAGGAGGCACTCAGAATCAGCATACTCTACAAGAGGGTAATGCTCCAGATGGTGGACAATCTTAAACTGTAAAAATTTGTTTCCCTCAATAGGCATAACAACATGTACTTGTTTCCTGGTGAAACGATACACAATATGCTTTGCTCATACGTAACTTGTGGAAAGTAGATTGAGGCATGTTCAGCAAATATCCTTTTTAAACTTGTGTTTACTCAGTTGGGATAAAAGGAGTTGGGACATATCTTTGATCCAAATGTACTGGTAATCGCCCCTTTGGGGAACAGCAACTTGTTTACATGTGGCTTATGCTGACCAGCAAATTCAGAGAAAAGAAGGGGTCTGACAACTTTGTTTGTAACTTTACCACCTTTATTCGGCTTGTTCTTCTTCAGCCTATAAACATGAACCGATATACCAGTGTTCTGTACCTCACATTTAGGAATGCCCTGGATCGTAATGGGGAACTCGATACTGTCAAAGTTATAGTACCCACAAATATTAATATCGCTGCCATATAGAGATGCGGATCTTCCTTGTAACTTCTTTAACAAACCAGGATTGACTATGCAAAACAATAGTTGTCGTTTTTCTTCTTTTTGACATAAATACATGCATTTCTATCAGCTAAATCATTAGGAAGCTCGATATAGCTGGACTCTCCACTTATCGGATCAAAGACATGTTTATGGATGTTGAGGAGTAGTTGCCGGCTGAGAGCTTTACCTGAGCATCTAAATTACATCTCAGAAAACTTGGTGTGCCGAGTACTCAAAGTGGAATAACGAAGCAACTTAGCAATTGAGGTGCTCCGCAATGCCATGTCATTTTTCCTCCAAATATGGGTGATACTCTTCTTCTCAATAGCTGAGTCCTATTTTGGGAGGATGTGTGAGTTCACAACATATCACCACTCGGAACTTTAGGTGAGGGTACCACGGATCATTAATGGTTTTGAGGAGCTCTGTTTCAAGAATAGGAAAGTACACTTTCAGAAAGATGATTGGGTCCCTCCTGCTGGGAGATCTTCAATCACCTCGTAGTTTAGCTGTGTCATCGCATTACGGTCAGGGTGTCTGCCTACAACAGGACGGGAGAAGGAACTGCTGCTAGCCATGGGATCGCTATTGCTAGTAGCCAAGGACTGCCACCGTCCTGTGGAAAAGGCCAGCTATGGGGTGGAGCGATGAGGTAAGTGAACCATGAATTTAGTTTCAAAACCTTTTCTTAAGAATTTACTTTATTTACTAGCGATTCATCAAGAACTTTAACACATTTAATCACACTATGTGAGCGTGGAAGTAGTTGCCAGTGGGTAGCTGATGAAAACAAATTTAATTTCTTTCAACAAATGGAAATTTTATTCCTAAAAGCCCTTTTTTAAAAACAGATTTAAAGTTATAATCAGAAAGCACCCTTTAAATATCAAGTTACAATTTATTCAGAGGCAGAAAGAACAAATATTGACAGTATGTGCTTTCGGGCTGACAACCTTGCCGCTCCCTTTTGACATGGCCGTAGTGACGACCGCTCACAGGAACCTCTGAAAGACGACACTGGTGTAAATCTGCAACACACCAGATTACTTTAAACTAAAAGTTTTAACAACTCATACAAGCACATAAACTGTGCACCCCTTAGGAGGGATGGAAATTGTACAAAACATTAACATTTTACATAAAAATAACTTGCCACCGTAGGTGCAACTTGATTTAAAGACGCTTTTACAGTGGAAGAGTGGCAACTTTTATATCCTATAATGACCATTTAAATAAAATCCACGAAAGGCAGTCTTACATAAAATATACAAACATGTTCTACATTACACATGTACCGCCTCTCAAGATGATAGGCAAGATAAAAACATATATCAGGAATTCGGCCATTACACTTCAAGGAATAAATTCGTTAACACCGAATCCGAGAAACACGACAGAGGCAGCTATTAACGTACGGCAGACCGACAGACAGACAGACAGACACTAACTGCCTAACAAATGCGGATGGGAGACAGACGAGCAAGCTGGGGACGAGAGACTGACGAAGAAAACAAGTATAATTTAACAAGTAAATGAAACAACATATCACGAATCACTTAACTTCTAAAAAACTACGATGTCTAGCGAAGACTGTCGCAGGACACCCAAAACGCTCTCCCGAACCGCCCGCTGCCAGCCGCTTCAACGGACGCAGGAAGGTGCGCTGATCTCCCGCCTCATGGCGTCGCAGCTCGCACCGGCCAGACCGATGTCGTGGGTTGAGTCCTGTTGCTCTCGTGTCGGCCACGAAGCCACTACCCCTCGCTATACGCCGCGGTCCACTGGTCTCACGTGGCGACCTCACATGCGCCGACGCTCAAGGCGCACAATCATCTTGTGTCTCAGTGCGCGACCGACCAACCGATCGATCCAACCGCCAATGACCATTGCCTGAACTAACTCTAGCAGACTGGCGGCCTAACACATGCTAGCACTCCGAACGACAGACACTGACTGCCCCACACTGACCCGGTTGACCAACTGACCAGACCCCCCCCCCCCCCCCAATAACGAGCTCATAGCGCCCCTTAAATGCACGTGAACAGGCTACCTTTCCCCTTTCCCACCAGAGGGAGACACCAAAGCTGCGACTGCCACAGAGGCGCCACCGCCAGAAACGGAGGGCGACTGCTTCACACTACGCTCTGCGGTGCGCTCTTCAAAACAGCAATTCTTTTTTTTTTTTTTTTTTTTTTTTTTTTTTTTTTTTTTTTTTTTTTACCACGGCTCAGTACGTGACTTGGCGGCACATACCTATGAGGCTGCTGGCAGTGGGGTGCAGCTGTGTCAGGCCAGCGTGAGCATCCAGGCTGTGGGGATGGCCCACAGGACCACTGGCAGCTCCCAGCCCTGACCTGGTGGCAGGAAGGGTGGAAGCCCGTGGTTGCTGGAATGGCGCTGTGCAGTGGAGGGAGCGACAGCAACAGGGGGCGGTGGTGGCTGAGGCGACGACCCTTACAGCAACGAGCCTCATTCTGGTGGGTGAAGCGTGTCTGACAGGACTGCGTTCTGGCGAAGCCTTCGTCACTCCTAGCACCCGTGCCACAGCGTAGTGCTGTAAAGGAGTAGCTGTAGGGAGAGAGGGAGAAAGTACAAACACATTATACACTCGCCTGCTGCTGCAAACGAAGATAGAACACTACAGAAATAATAAAGATGTGTACTGTGACGTCCCCTCTCCCCTTTTGTTGTCGCTGTTGATGTTGAGCCGCTACCGCTGCAGCTCGGTCGGTGGAATGGAGGCGCGACGCGCAGTGATGGTGGTCCCCGTCGGATGACGTGGAACGGCACCTGAAACTCTCTAAAGAAAATTATTCCTCGCGTAATGTATGGAAGTCCGTTTGCGAGTCCGCACAGTCTTCCCAGCGATGCGAACTGCCGATTTTAATTGTCTGTTATGGTTTTATGATGATTTGCTATGTCCGGTTAGTTAGTAACTGCAGTATTGAGTGAATCATTCATCACCGGTGCCATTTCACACCACTGAAGCGAGGAAAAATTCACTTGCGGTTCAGTAGTTGTTGTTCCGTTGCTAGTCAGAATTGTTTACTACGGCACGACGCAAATCCAGAGATAATCTATAATGCTATCTTGCTTTCGTGCGTCGTAATACTATTTCGGCAAAACACTCCTTTCAATGCTCAGTGTTAATCAAGTCACTCTTTCAATTAAAATGTTCACAGTTAATTAATTTTGATCATCAACTATCACACAGTTCAATTAACGATGGAGCCAACACGTGCGATTTCAATTACTGACGAACAATTTTTTATTGTTCCTTCTTAACAGTTTATGATCATCACACCACACGCACACCGATGGATCAGATCAATTACGATTCTTGTCAGTTCGGTGATCGTGGCAATTACGACAACTTTTACAATCGGTATATTTGCATTATCTTCATGTGGTCGTATTAATGTATCCTACTCAAGGCTAATCAGGTATTGCAGTCTTTGATACTATGTCCGTTCTTCGTTGTAACTGTTCACTTTGATGAAGACTGAGTCCAACAATAATATCTCCAATAATTAAAGCTCATTAACTCGTCGTACACTATCAGAATATCATTTCAGTTCAAGTTCTCAAATCAGAATAACTGAGAACAAAGTCCGCGCATCTCAATCACGCAATAGTACTTTTTTTTTAATAGAAACAATCTCGTAGCGTTCCGTTTGTAGTACTGTAACAAACGGTGCTCTTCACGACTTCATAGCAAGCAAGCTAGCAAGCGACTACCATTTCCATCATTGAGCATTGTAGATGCATTGAATTTCCTTTTGTCCGCGTTTACAACTCTCTTTCACAATAAATGTTATCTCTGACCGACATATTACTTTGGACTTAACTTTCGTCGTACTGATTTGCAGTCGTCACTGAGATGTTTGATAGCTAATTAAAAATAACCTTTCTTTCTTTCTACCTTTATATCATACATACTCAGTAATTATTGAAATTGGTGTTCATCAAAACTTTAAGGTGTTATATTATTGTCAAAGTTGTTGTACCGGTCAGGATAACACTGTTCCCTATTTTAAATTACCATGACATTCGTATTTGGGTTTTCGGGTTTCTTGGGGTGTTACAGTAAGGAAATTACCGAAATCCCCCTGCCTCCTCGATGATATCGTATCCAAAGCTCTGCGTTCCTAACCACCTCCACCCACTGAGGCATAGGTGTTTCGTTACCATGTGACCGCAACTGTCGCTTCATCTCTTCCATCCTCTCTGGTAACACAGTGTTAGTGTTGCTATGGATCCTGTTACGAAGCTCCTCACAATACATAGCAATACAGAGAGAAAACAACTGATTTAGCAATAATCCCCTATACAGTGGAGGGAAACACATAAAATTTACTACAAAAGTATAATATGTAGTTACATGACTCCAGCTATGACAGAAAATCATCTATCACAGGAGCAGGTCTCTGGGATGGCCTGCTGCTGCTATCTCTGCTGGTCAAGCTCAGCCAGCATCTGGGGTACATGCGCTTCAACAGCAAGAAGGAGTTGCCTCAAGCTATGAAATGTAAACACAAACTGCGAAATTATACTACGAAATCTGAGCACAAACTACGAAAATGTCCTACAAAATCTGATCACAAACTACGAATATACACTCCTGGAAATGGAAAAAAGAACACATTGACACCGGTGTGTCAGACCCACCATACTTGCTCCGGACACTGCGAGAGGGCTGTACAAGCAATGATCACACGCACGGCACAGCGGACACAACCAGGAACCGCGGTGTTGGCCGTCGAATGGCGCTAGCTGCGCAGCATTTGTGCACCGCCGCCGTCAGTGTCAGCCAGTTTGCCGTGGCATTCGGAGCACCATCGCAGTCTTTAACACTGGTAGCATGCCGCGACAGCATGGACGTGAACCGTATGTGCAGTTGACGGACTTTGAGCGAGGGCGTATAGTGGGCATGCGGGAGGCCGGGTGGACGTACCGCCGAATTGCTCAACACGTGGGGCGTGAGGTGTCCACAGTACATCGATGTTGTCGCCAGTGGTCGGCGGAAGGTGCACGTGCCCGTCGACCTGGGACCGGACCGCAGCGACGCACGGATGCACGCCAAGACCGTAGGATCCTACGCAGTGCCGTAGGGGACCGCACCGCCACTTCCCAGCAAATTAGGAGCACTGTTGCTCCTGGGGTATCGGCGAGGACCATTCGCAACCGTCTCCATGAAGCTGGGCTACGGTCCCGCACACCGTTATGCCGTCTTCCGCTCACGCCCCAACATCGTGCAGCCCGCCTCCAGTGGTGTCGCGACAGGCGTGAATGGAGGGATGAATGGAGACGTGTCGTCTTCAGCGATGAGAGTCGCTTGTGCCTTGGTGCCAATGATGGTCGTATGCGTGTTTGGCGCCGTGCAGGTGAGCGCCACTATCAGGACTGCATACGACTGAGGTACACAAGGCCAACACCCGGCATCATGGTGAGGGGAGCGATCTCCTACACTGGCCGTACACCTCTGGTGATCGTCGAGGGGACACTGAATAGTGCACGGTACATCCAAACCGTCATCGAACCCATCGTTCTACCATTCCTAGACCGGCAAGGAAATTGCTGTTCCAACAGGACAATGCACGTCCGCATGTATCCCGTGCCACCCAACGTGCTCTAGAAGGTGTAAGTCAACTACCCTGGCCAGCAAGATCTCCGGATCTGTCCTCCATTGAGCATGTTTGGGACTGGATGAAGCGTCGTCTCACGCGGTCTGCACGTCCAGCACGAACGCTGGTCCAACTGAGGCGCCAGGTGGAAATGGCATGGCAAGCCGTTCCACAGGACTACATCCAGCATCTCTACGATCGTCTCCATGGGAGAATAGCAGCCTGCATTGCTGCGAAAGGTGGATATACACTGTACTAGTGCCGACATTGTGCATGCTCTGTTGCCTGTGTCTATGTGCCTGTGGTTCTGTCAGTGTGATCATGTGATGTATCTGACCCCAGGAATGTGTCAATAAAGTTTCCCCTTCCTAGGACAATGAATTCACGGTGTTCTTATTTCAATTTCCAGGAGTGTATCTACAAAATCTGATAAATCTAATCACATACATATACATACAAGGTGCAATACGACTGGGCAGCAAACTATCACTGAATGTAGCCTCTTATCAATCTACAAGTGAAATAATTGCTGAGGAACTTCCACACACACACATACATTGAAAGTTCTCTTTAAATAATACTGAGAGGGCAAGCTTTTAAGACTGGTAAAGTGAATTATCTGATGGAAGAATTTTGAACAGTATAAACTGCTTGGATAATGAACCTTGACATAAAACCTACAGTAATTATTTCTGCAACACTGATCCCAGTCCCCAGAAATAAAACTGATACACAACAAAGAAAAATCTAACTGCCTCTGAATGACATAGATTGGCCCTGATTGAATAAAAAAATCGTCAAAATATTTAGCCCTTACCTCTATTCTGTGCAAATGTGGATAACGCATTGCAGGCAGTACTACTCTGTCTTACGCGCCACTATGCTGAAGCTGCAAATTACTGTATCTACACGGAGACACTCGTGAGGTGCAATGAGTTCTCTGGTACTTGCAAATCAAAGTATTTTCGGGACACATTTGGTTCCTTTTCTACTTTTGAAGAAAACATGACCAATTAAAAATTGTAAGAGAAAGGTAGGTAAAGAGAGAAGTATGGGCATAAATGACAACACTAAGTTATTTTGTATACTGTGAAAAAGTGCTCAAGGCTGATTTTAAATTTAATGAACATCTTAACATCCAAACAATACAGTTTCTTCTCTTTCAAATCTAGCTACTCTCAGTACAATAACCAAGTTAGTCTGACAGCGCAGCAATAGTAAAAAAAAAAAAAAAAAAGATAACATCTATGTAATATTTACCTCTGACATTCCACTTCTGGTATACACATAGTTCCATTAAACTTCCTACTTCACAAATAAATTACTGTTACGATATTGATATACTCATGTTCATTAAACACAATGATAAATTGAGACTTTACATTTGAAACATAACATTACAATTGCTTCCTCAATCTAACATAGCTTAATACTATCTGCTACTGCTTACATGCACACCAAAGATGATAACCTAACCCTGCAATGCAGCTTACAACATCGCTGCTCGCTCACATGTAACAGCTAGAGAGCAAAGATATGACATTAGTGTACAATCGATTGATATTCAAATGACATATATCAACATACATGGTGTGAAGAGACAGCACGGCAAACTATATATGAAGTTCAGGAAGAGCAAGCTGCTACCTATCTACAAGCGAATAGATGCTGTGGAAATTGTATACACACATACATACATAATATGATGTGGTAGGGGAGCAAACTATTAATGAGGTCCAGAATGAGTTTTTCGCTCTGCAGCGGAGTGTGCGCTGATATGAAACTTCCTGGCAGATTAAAATTGTGTGCCCGACCGAGACTCGAACTCGGGACCTTTGCCTTTCGCGGACAAGTGCTCTACCATCTGAGCTACCGAAGCACGACTCACGCCCGGTACTCACAGCTTTACTTCTGCCAGTATCTCGTCTCCTACCTTCCAAACTTTACAGAAGCTCTCCTGCGAACCATGCAGAACTAGCACTCCCGAAAGAAAGGATATAGTGGAAGTTTCATATCAGCGCACACTCCGCTGCAGAGTGAAAATCTCATTCTGGAAACATCCCCCAGGCTGTGGCTAAGCCATGTCTCCACTATATCCTTTCTTTCGGGAGTGCTAGTTCTGCAAGGTTCGCAGGAGAGCTTCTGTAAAGTTTGGAAGGTAGGAGACGAGATACTGGCAGAAGTAAAGCTGTGAGTACCGGGCGTGAGTCGTGCTTCGGTAGCTCTTATGGTAGAGCACTTGCCCGCGAAAGGCAAAGGTCCCGACTTCGAGTCTCGGTCGGGCACACAGCTTTAATCTGCCAGGAAGTTTCATAACAATGAGGTGTAGGGAGAGTCACTTCTTACCAATCTAAAAACGAATAGATGCTGTGGATCTTACACACACACATGCACACCTGGCATTAAAGGCTAGGACAGCAAACTGCCACTGAAGTGTAGGAAGAGCTGTCTTCTAGCAAACTACGAGTGAAATAGTTGGGTGTTACAAAAAGGTACGGCCAAACTTTCAGGAAACATTCCTCACACACAAATAAAGAAAAGATGTTATGTGGACATGTGTCCGGAAACGCTTAATTTCCATGTTCGAGCTCATTTTAGTTTCGCCAGTATGTAATGTACTTCCTCGATTCACCGCCAGTTGGCCCAATTGAAGGAAGGTAATGTTGACTTTGGTGCTTGTGTTGACATGCTACTCATTGCTCTACAGTACTAGCATAAAGGACATCACTACGTAGCATCAACAGATTAGTGTTCATCACGAACGTGGTTTTGCAGTCAGTGCAATGTTTACAAATGCGGAGTTGGCAGATGCCCATTTGGTGTATGGATTAGCACGGGGCAATAGCCGTGGCGCGGTACGTTTGTATCGAGACAGATTTACAGAACGAAGGTGTCCCGACAGGAAGACGTTCGAAGCAATTGATCGGCGTCTTAGGGAGCACGGAACATTCCAGCCTATGACTCGCGACTGGGGAAGACCTAGAACTACGAGGACACCTGCAATGGACGAGGCAATTCTTCGTGCAGTTGACGATAACCCTAATGTCAGCGTCAGAGAAGTTGCTGCTGTACAAGGTAACGTTGACCACGTCACTGTATGGAGAGTGCTACGGGAAAAACAGTTGTTTCCGTACTATGTACAGCGTGTGCAGGCACTATCAGCAGCTGATTGGCCTCCACGGGTACATTTCTGCGAATGGTTCATCCAAAAATGTGTCAATCCTCATTTCAGTGCAAATGCTTGAAGTCACACTGGTACGTTCTGTTGCTCTGTGTTTCCATTCCATGATTAATGTGATTTGAAGAGAACTAATAAAATGAGCTCTAACATGGAAAGTTAGCATTTTCCGACACATAACATATTTTCTTTCTTTGTGTGTAAGGAATGTTTCCGGAAAGTTTGGCCATACCTTTTTCTAACACCCTATATATATGGAAAGGATAGGGCAGAAAACTATCATTGAAGTGTAGGAAGAGTTAACGTCTTACCAGTGAAATAGGATCTGAGGAACTTGTTCACACACACACACACACACACACACACACACACACACACACACATATATATATATATATATATATATATATATATATATATATATAATGTTCAGGACACATACTATGAAAGTATGTACTTACATGGCAATTCCTCCAAGCACTGCCTCAGGCGTTTGGCGCTGCCACCGCTGCTGCTGCTGCTGTTGCTTCTGCTAATTGCTGTTCGCTTCAATGCATTGGATGAGATCACTAACAACTATGAGGATACAACCACAGGCTAAAGTGGAATGAGGATGATTATGGAGGGGGTAAAGCTTACACAGCCTCACCCACTGATGTGGTGGGAACCAATAGTAACGCTTGTACCAGAGGGAAAAGCCCATTCTGCGTTTGGTGGGGGTGGGAAGGGACAGGGAGGCATTGGGGAAAATCAGTGATGTCACAATTTTGATCGACTTCTAGTTGCAGTGTTGTGATCTAGTCTCCCTGCAGGTTCAGACCCGTTGGTTGTTGTTTACATATTTCAGAACCACCCACACACAGAACGCAGGTGGAAAACTGGGCATGCTTTTATCAGCATTCACCAGCCCTTCCCGAAAAACCAGATGCCACCTACATCAGAACAGGTGTAAATTCCCTGGGAGATGTATTGTTCACATTCTTCAGGACCACCCACATACAGAAGGCAAGCGGGAAGACAGGAAACGCCTCTACCAGCATTCAGCAATCCTCCTCAGAGAGAGCGCAAACGTTTCTGCTTCGTCAATAGCGTTTAAGAATAGACAAGCTGTTGAAATGGTTCCGCACCGAGTTGTTTACGGGGGTAGCAGCAGCCAGTGGGCGATGACAATAAGAGATCTAGGCTAGGGGTGACGGCTACCGCTGCTAGGACAAAGGCAATGCCGCGCTTAGTTGTTGTATGTACGCCCCGTGGCATGACCTTAACCAGAAGCCGGCCGCCGCAGCTCTGAGCGACTGCTTACAAAGGTACAAAGGAACCTCCCCATTGCAGCCCCCCTCAGATTTAGTTATGTTGGCACGGAGGATAGGCCTTGAAAAACCGAACACAGATTAATCGAGAATACAGGAAGAAGTTGTGTGGAACTATCAAAAAAATAAGCAAAATATGAAAACTGAGTAGTCCATGCGCAAGATAGGCAACAACTAGAACAGCACAAGCCTTGGAGCGCCATGGTCCCGTGGTTAGCGTGATCAGCTGTTGAGCAAGAGGTCCTTGGTTCAAGTTTTCCCCTCGAGTGAAACTTTTTGTTTTCAGACAATTATCAAAGTTCAGGTACTCACACATAATCAACTTCGCTCTCCAAAATTCCAGGACATTTTAAGATTTGCTTGGACATATGCAGGATTTGACGGTCAACACACGGAAAAATTTGAAAACGTTAAAAACATATGTTTTGACAGGGCACAGGGAAAATTGTGTGACTGTGAAACTGTTGCATCCATTTGTTGCAGTTTATGTGACAAACTCTTATGTTTTCATCACTTTTTTGGGAGTGATTATCACATCAACAAGAAAACCTAAATCGCGCAAGGTAGAAGAATCTTTTTACCCATTCCCCAAGTGTGGGTTCACAACATATTCCTGTCATGTGGCGCACATGGTGTCTTTTTACCCATTCCCCAAGTATGGGTTCACAACATATTCCTGTCATGTGGCGCACATGGTGTCACCAGTGTCATATAGAATATATCAGACGTGTTTTCCTGTAGAGGAATCCGTTGACCTATGACCTTGCGATCAAATGTTTTCGATTCCAATCGGAGAGGCACGTCCTTTCGTCAACTAATCGAACCGTTTTGCGGCGCGGTCGCAAAACACAGACACTCAACTTATTACAGTGAACAGAGACGTCAATGAACGAACGGACAGATCATAACTTTCCGAAAATAAACTTTTCACTCAAGGGAGGACTTGAACCAAGGACCTCTCGTTCTGCATCTGCTCACGCTAATCACGGGACCACGGTGTCCTAAGCTATCGCTTTCCTTAATGTTGCCTATCTTGCACATGGACTACTCAGCTTCTATATTTTGCTTATTTTTTTTTCATAATTCCACACAACGTCTTCCTGTTTTCTCGATTGATCTGTGTTCAGTTTTTCAAGGCCTATCTACAGTGCCAACTTATAACTAAATCTGAGGGGGGTGCGATGGGGAGGTTCCCGTGTTAGTAACTTAGCGCGCCAGCAGGTGCGAGAGAGTGTAGTCAGCCGCTGACCGCCACACAAGTTAGCTCAATAAACCTGCGAATGCGGGCGCGGATGCAGTAAGGGGTTAATGCACGCCAGCGCCCACTGCGTGTGCGATTACTCATGCGTCTGCCGTCATGCAATCACTAGACCACATTCGCGGCACGTAGGGGTGTCTAAACGATCGATAGCTAACATATTTTTGTGATATTTCAGAAAGTGACGTGTTTTTTGCGATCTTTGAGAGGGTAACGTACTTTTTATCGGGTCGTTATACGACTCGCACGCAGTGATTTTTCGCGATCTTTGTATGCTCGTTCTTTGCGATGTCTCGCATGCTACCTTTTCTACCATCAATAGTTGTACCCCGGGCGCACTCTTTATAGGGTCTTTGTATGTTTGATCGATGTGTTTGGGAGGGTGACACATTTCTTATTGGATCTTTATATGACTCAATTCCAATCCCAAAGAAAGCAGGTGTTGACAGGTGTGAAAATTACCGAAATTACAGTTTAATAAGCCACTGCTGCGAAATACTAACACGAATTCATTACAGGCGAATGGAAAAACTGGTCGAAGCCGACCTTGGGGAAGATCAGTTTGGATTCCGTAGAAATGTTGGAACACGTGAGGCAATATTGACCCTAAGACTTATCTTAGAAAATAAATTAAGGAAAGACATACCCACTTTCTAGCATTTGTAGACTTAGAGAAAGCTATTGACAATGCTGACTGGAATACTCTCTTTCAAATTCTGAAGGTGGCAGGGGTAAAATACAGGGAGCGAAAGGCTATTTTCAATTTGTACAGAAACCAGATGGCAGCTATAAACGTCGAGGGGCATGAAAGGGAAGCAGTGGTTGGGAAGGGAGTGAGACAGGGTTGTAGCCTCTCCCCAATGTTATTCAATCTGTATATTGAGCAACCAGTAAAGGAAACAAAAGAAAAAATTCGGAGTAGGAATTAAAATCTACGGAGAAGAAATAAAACTTTGAGGTTCGCTGATGACATTGTAATTCTGTCAGTGACAGCAAAGAACTTGGAAGAACAGCTGAACGGAATGGACAGGGTCTTGAAAGGAGGATATAAGATAAAGATCAACAAAAGCAAAACGAGAATAATGGAATGTAGTCGAATTAAACCGGCTGATGCTGAGGGAATTAGAATAGGAAATAAGACACTTAAAGTAGTAAAGGAGTTTTGCTATTTGGGGAGCAAAATAACTGATGATGGTCGAAGTAGAGAGGATATAAAATTTAGACTGGCAATGGCAAGGAAAGCATTTCTGAAGAAGAGAAATTTGTTAACATCGAGTATAGATTTAAGTGTCAGGAAGTCGTTTCTGAAAGTATTTGTGTGGAGTTGAGCCATGTATGGAAGTCAAACGTGGACGATAAATAGTTTAAACAGGAAGAGAATAGAAGCTTTCGAAATGTGGTGCTACAGAAGAATGCTGAAGATTAGATGGGTAGATCACATAACTAATGAGGAGGTATTGAATAGAATTGGAGAGAAGAGAAATTTGTGGCACCACTTGACTAGAAGAAATGATCGGTTGGTAGGGCATATTCTGAGGCATCAAGGGATCACAAATTTAGCATTGGAGGACAGCGTGGAGAGTAAAAATAGTAGAGGGAGACCAAGAGATGAATATACTAAGCAGATTCAGAAGGATGTATGTTGCAGTAAGTACTGGGAGATGAAGAAGCTTGCACAGGATAGAGTAGCTTGGGGAGCTGCATCAAACCAGTCTCTGGACTGAAGACCACAGCAACAACATATATGACTCGTAGATAAAGTTTTTTAATTATCAGTTGTCAGTAGACGCAATATTTCGTGTACTGCGTACCACTGTTGCTATATCTATTTCCTCCAACTCTGGCACCATCCAAATGACAGCGTTCAGGTCTTTCAGTGCCTCTGCCCGAACTCTCCTAGATATGTTGGGCAGCAGGCCCCTTTATTCCCAGCTGCTGGAGAGTAACGCTATTCGCTTCATCTCTTACCGTTAATTCGTAAGTATGTACCATACATTGACTTTCCTTATCCTATTAACGAAGCTTTCCTGTGACTCATTTGCGCTACTCTGACATTGTACCCACTTGCTCCCGGAAAAGCCTCGACTTTCTGCTTCTCACAGCATTGATGGAGACCTTGTTTTAATTGCTCATAAGTTAGTGCACACCTCAACTCATTATATCTAAAAAAAAAAAACTCTTTCATCTCAGAGGTCAAACATAACCTAATTATCTGCAGTAACTGATCATCCAAGCCCAGTCTTTCCTGCTGCTTCTAGATCGTCCTTGAAAGATGATGTATCCTCAGTTTGGCAACAAGAGTAAATAAGCCAGTGGCGGCTTGATACCCAACGAATTAACCAAACTGGGTATTACGCTATCTTCCCTCATAACAATCTTTTGTCAATGTATCTCTGCCTTATCTGGTGTAAAAGAATAAACTTATACCAGAACTTGGAGCAAAAGCTGGAGCTCAGAGCTGTAATCAGGCCACAGGGACAGCCAGCCAGCGCTGGTCGTTGAACTGCACGATCATTGAAAGCAACTGCCTACGTATTGTGAGACCTCCATAGAGTCTACACCAAGACAGCCTTGAGGAGGTTTCTACAGCCCGACTTGCTGCTGATTACGACAGCCGTCCAGAGTATTGCCTCTGTTCTATGTCATTCTGTGTAACGTACAAACACAGCTACTACGGCGAAGTCAGCAAGCTGCAGCAGAAGAATTAGAGATGATAAATGGAATGCTGGCTGCTAAAAATGTTCAGTCTGAGGCGAAGTTACAGCCTCAGGCAGACAGGCTGGCTTTTGCTAGTGACATCGCACGCTTCCAACTGTGCAGTAATTTCACTGTGCTGAAAGCAGAAGTGGAAAGAAGGCAAAAAAGAAGAATAGTCACTGGAGGTGCCGAAAATTGACTGCAATTATTATTCAGTGTCAGTGACTGACTACTTCATAAGGGAAATGAGAGTAAAAGTATTCTGAAATATGTTTCCTGACAGTTTCAGAGCCGGCCACGGTGGCCGAGCTGTTCTAGGCGCTTCAGTCCGGAACCGCGAGACTGCTACGGTCACAGGTTCGAATCCTGCCTCGGGCATGGATGTGTGTGATGTTCTTAGATTAGTTAGGGTTAAGTAGGTATAAGTTCTAGGGGACTGATGACCTCAGGAGTTAAGTCCCATAGTGCTCAGAGCCATTTGAACCATTCTAACCATTTTGACAGTTTCAGAGAAAACTGGCGAACTACCAAAGTGCGGCAAGACAGACAGAGAAAATTATCACCAAGCAGTATTTGTAATACAACTTAAGTAATAAAACTTAAAAACAACTTCTTACTCTCAATGAATACATCAGCAGAACATTTAATCTCCTTTATGTACGAGAGCTAGAACTGAAATAGTGGCAACTATTTATTCACAACCGATAGAAAAGAGTTAAATATTTTCACCTGTTACTGTCCTTCAAAGTAGTCACCAGCGTTGTGTAGAACCCGTTGCCAGCGATGTGGAAGGCGTAGTATACCGTTAGCAGAGCCTGTTCTGTTGATAGTACGAATGGAGCGGTCTACTGCCTGTCGAATCACTGGAACAGTTATGAAGCAAATGCCACGAAGTGGTTCCTTCATCTTCAAATGGTTGAAATGGCTCTAAGCACTACAGGACTTAACAGCTGAGGTCATCGGTCCCCCAGACTTAGAACTACTTAAACCTAACTAACCTAAGGACATCACACACATCCATGCACGAGGAAGGCCACAGCGGCCGGCGGTTCAACTTCGGAATCAAATCAAAGTCACAAGGACTTGAGTCCGGGGAGTATAGTATATGGTACAGTACTTCACAGTCCCATCGACCGAACAGAACAGCCACAGACTGAGCTGTATGCGCTCGTGCCTTGTCGTGCAAAATGATGGGTGGGTTGCGCAGAAAGTGTCGCCGCTTCTTTCGCAAATCTGATCGCAGGTGATGCTCCAAAAACGAACAGACGGTCTGCCGTGGAAGAACGTAATGCGTTAGGATAACACCATCACAGTCGAACACGAGAATCACCATAACTTTAGACCGCTCCATTCGCACCATCAGAAGAACAGGCTCTGCTAACGGTGTACTATGCCTGGCAACGGTTTCTGCACAACATTGATGACTGCTTTGAAGGACAGTAACAGGTGCAAACATGTAACTCTTTTGTATCCGTTGTGAATAAATAGTTGCCACTATTTAAGTTCCAACCCTCAGGTCGGATAAAAAGTAGTGGCAACACTGTTAGAATTCATACGTTTTCCGTATTAAATACCCTCAAAATAGTCGCCTCCTACCTCGATAACCTTCCGCCAGAGAGATTTAAGGCTTCGTAACCCGCCAGAGCATCCATCTCTGTCGATGTCTCGGAAGGACCGCCCTGTGGCACAGGTGACGTCTTTGTAGTGCGTGCCACGAAGATGTTCCTTCTTTTTAGCTAATATGTCATAATCGCACAGACTCATGTAGGACGAGTACCGTGGATGATCCGGGCTCTCCCACTCCCACCTACGCAGGGGCACCTACACGGGTTTCGCTGTGTGGCATCGTGCACTGTCATGAAGGATGGTGGGATGCAGGGTCAGAAGGAAGATTGTTGTGCGCCCCGACCAAGTGCCACTCCAGTCTTGATCCACGCCCGTTGTTCCTGTTACCTAAACATATTGTTAGGGCGCTTGAAGTGGCCTCGCCCACTTTCAGACAGTACACAAATGATTCAAACACAACCGTCGCCGATCACTGCACTACTTCAAACTGACCTTCACCTATCAGCTACAGTCATCGGGCATGCCATGTGACGCACAGCCTTCCTGTTACGGTAGAGTTGCCACTACTTTTTATGCATTTACTGTACTTGGCAAGGTAGCAGCCTTCCAATTAGTCTTACATGTAACAAGGCATCCACAGAGATTTTGTTGATGGTGTGGTCTTCAGTCCAAAGACTGGTTTCATGCAGCTCCCCATGCTAGTCTATACTGTGCAATCCTCTTCATCTCCGAGTAAGTCCTGCAACCAACGTCCTTCTGAATCTGCATACTGTATTCACCCCATATACGATTTTTATCCCCCCCGCGCTTCCCTCCAGTACTAAATTGCTGATCTCTTGATGCCACAGAATGTATCCTACCTTCCGATCCCTTCTTTTAGTCAGGTCATGCCACAAGTTTCTCTTCTCCCCAATTCTATTCAGTACCTCGCCAGTAGTTACGTGATCTACCCGAGTAATTTTCAGCATTCTTCTGTAGCACCACATTTCAAAAGCTTCGTGTCTTAACTGCCTATCGTCCATGTTTCACTTCCATACACGGCTACACTCCATACAAATACTTTCAGAAAAACTTCGTGACACTTAAATCCTTATTCGATGTTAACAAATTTCTCTTCTTCAGAAATTCCTTTCCTGCCACTCCTGTCTATATTTTATATCTTCTCTACTTCGAACATCATCAGTTACTTAGAGATACAGCCTACAATTAACATATCAATGTGCATTGTACTTGAGTTACACATAATAATAATAAAAATAATAAAAATAATAACAGCTATACAAGCATATACAGGTGTTAGTGTAATGCCATACTTATGAGTTAAGTTCATTTCTCATCACAGACTGACTGAAAAAAACCGCAGCGCCAAAAAATAATTAATGTAGATGTGAATGTATGCTTTCCCGGCGTATTCAGCTGGCGAAGAGTTCTCAGGCTTCCAGCGGGGTGGCGGTGTCTTCAAACTGCGACGTTTCGACCAGTGACATTTGATGAGTATGTCACTCGTCGAAACGTCGCAGTTTGAAGACACCGCCACCCGGCTGGAAGCCCGAGAACTCATCGCCAATTAATGTAGAGTTATAAAATTTCGGGAATACTTTTGCCTAGGTAATGTACCGGGTGATCAAAAAGTCAGTAAATATTTAAAAATTTAATAAACCACTGAATAATTTAGAGAGAGAGGTAGAAATTGACAAACATGCTTGGAATGACATGGGGTTTTATTAGAACAAAAAAAAAAGTATTGCTAGACGCGTGAAAGATCTCTTGCGCGCGTCGTTTGGTGATAATCGTGTGCTCAGCCGTCACTTTCGTCATGCTTCACCTCCCAGGTCCACAGATCTCTGTCCGTGCGATTATTGGCTTTGAGGTTACCTGAAGTCGTAAGTTTATCGTGATCGACCGACATCTCTAGGGATGCAGAAATGCAACATCCGACGCCAATGCCTTACCATAACTCCGGACATGCATTACAGTGCTGTTCACAACATTATTCCTCGACTACAGCTATAGTCGAGGAATGATGGTGGACATATTGAGTATTTACTGTAAAGAACACCATCTTTGCTTTGTCTTACTTTGTTATGCTAATTATTGCTATTCTGATCAGATGATCTGTCGGACATTTTTTGAATTTTTGTATTTTTTTTTTTTTTGTTATAATAAATCCCCATGTCATTCTATGCATGTGTGTCAATTTGTACCTCTCTATTTACATTATTCTGTGATTTATTCAGTTTTCAAATTTATATTGACTTTTTGATCATCCGGTATTTAAGTTATCATCGTTGCAAGATCACAGTACATCCAGTCTTGACGGAAGTGGACTGCATATTAACTGTCGGGGCTGAATTGAATGAAATCTCTTTACTTCTTTAAGCCGTTCCGAATAGTAAAAAGATCAAGCTATCCAGGATGGCTGGCACCCATTGGATGATGGGCAGATGGAAGGCGCCCTCTCGGTCCTGCTGGTGGAATTTTGAATCTCGGTCGAATATCTGGGAGGCGCCTCGAGGGACCAGCTGGTGAGGCTTAACACTGGCTGAAACTGCAACGCTCTGCAGCAGCACACCTGAAACTACCACCTCAGCTACTACTCTGTCCAGCAAGTGACTTGGCACAGAGTGAATATTTGGCGCCAACAACGACAACAACAACATAACTTATAATTCATTCAACATAAACACAAGGGCTTACAGTTCAGTAAACAGATAACGTTGTTCAAACTGCCCCCCCCCCCCCACTTTAAACAGGCACATAAAAAACGTTTTGCATCACCCCGGTTCCCAGAACTCCTCACGATAGACGTTGACAGTGGATATTGTATCATAGACACAGTGACTTTGACTGTTCAGAGATGTCACCAAACCTACCCAAAAATGTAAACAACCACGTATGAGCAGTGCCTATTAGACGGAGGGGTCCGACAGCCGATCAATCCCAGTCATTCCGCCAGGAAGGAAACACACGGCTCGTGTTGTCTAAGTTCAACCATGACTAGATGGTCAATACCGTGTTCAGTGGTGTCCACATTGTTACTTTGTGACAGGAAGGGCTCCCAACAAGGGAAGTGTACAGGCGTCTCGTAGTGAACGAAAGCAATATTGTTCAGACATGGAGGAGATACAGAGAGACAGGAACTGTCGATGACATGCCACTCTCAGGCCGTCCAAGGGCTACTACTTCAGTGGAGACCGCTACCTGCGAATCATGGCTCATAGAAACCCTGACAACAACGTCACCATGTTGACTAATACTTTTTGTACAACTACAGGACGTAGTGTTACGACTCAAACTCTGCGCAATAGGCTGTATGATGTGCAACTTCACTCCCGACGTCCATTGCCAGGTCCATCTTTGTATCCACGATACAATGCAGCACGGTGCAGATGGGCCCAACAACATGCCGAATGGACCGCTCAGGACTGGCATCACGTTCACTTCACCGATGAGTGACGCATAAGCCTTCAACGAGACAATCGTCGGAGACGTGTTTGGAGGCAACTTGGTCAGGCCTAAGACACTGTCCAGCGAGCGCAGAAAGGTGGAGGTTCCCTGCTGTTTTGGGGTGGCATTATTTTGTGCCAACGTACGCCGCTGATGGTCATGGAAGGCGACGTAACGCCTGTACGATACGTGAATATCATCCTCCGACCGATAGTGCAACCATATCTGCAGCATATTGGCGAGGCATTCGTCTTCATGGACGACAATTCGCGTCCCCATCGTGCATATCTTGTGAATGACTTCCTTCAGGATAACGATATCGCTCGACTAGAGTGGCCAATGTGTTCTCCAGACATGAACCCTTTCGGACATGCTATCTACGCCGAATCGACGTTGAGGAGTGGAACAATCTGGACCAACAGTGCCTTGATGAACTTGTGGATAATATGCCACGACGAATACAGCAATGCATCAATGCAAGAGGACGTGCTACTGGGTATTAGAGGTACCGGTGTGTGCAGCAATCTGGATTACCACCTCTGAAGGTTTCGCTGTATGGTGGTACAACATGCAATGTGTGGTTTTCATGAGCAATAGAAATGTTGGCTATGATGTTTATGTTGATCTCTATTCCAATTTTCTGTACAGATTGCGGTACTATCGGAACAGAGGTGAGGCAATTTTTTTTATGTATGTAGTAGGAGTGTGCCCCTAAAGGACTCTTGTGTGTGATGCCAACGCAAAAAAGCCAAAAACTTAACACTACTATATGTTTATGTAGTACAGACCTCAAGGACGGGAAACAACTTAAATGCCAGGGCTTTGTTTTATCAATCAAACAACTTAAATGGCAAGTGAAGCGAAGCTAAAACTCTAGGAACAGAAATTTTACTACTTAATATATTTTTTAAAAAACTTACGCCTGGCCAAGCTCATAACTACTCCGCCAACTGCCTCACAGGGGGCCCGGTACGCCCACAGAATCAAAAGCTCTGCTACAGAAGCCGATAAACATAAGGACAGACGTATGGTAAAATTCATTCTTGTCCTTAATTATATATATATCTCCAAAAATATTACAGATTATGTAGTAAAACTCGAAACTATTATGTACAAAATAATTCTTGATGTCCTGTGCAAGTTTTGTTTGGAAATGCGCATCGACATACATTTTAGAAGCATTTGAAATTTTAATTAGCATTGTTTCTATAATGCACCTTTTCTCGTAAACTAGTGAAGCAATGAAACTGGAATTACACAGTTTACATCTACATAACAGGGAATAAAACGTGTGGAACAGATTTTTGTTTAAGTTCGTAGTTGCACTATTTTTCTCAAATTTTAAATGAAAACTTTCCTCAGAGAAAAGATAACGGAAAAGTGCTGCATGGGATTATTCAGTAAATAATACTTAAGAATTATGCCAAATTTCAGGATGCTAGCTTTTATAAAAAAGATACGTTATGGCTCAAAAAAGTCAGCTTACGGCAATTTAAAGTGACTAAAGCTCCATAAAGATCCGTAATCTTTATTATCTTCCTCGTCTTCCTGGAGTAATTTCTTCCCTTGCCTCCTTCGATTAGCCAACTTTTGCATTTTTTTTATCTGCTGATTGAACTTTGTTCAGTAGCACTTCATCGATGCTCTTGAGTATCTTCAGGGTGAATGCACCTGGTCTCTGCAGACACTTAATCGCACCTTCACTTCCACTACTGAACACTAGGCAGGGATCGCATTACAGTTATCTTCCCAACAACTGAGGACACAAATACTGTCTTTGGAGAATGCATCCATGTAAGGTGATTGTAGCTCTCATTTGTATTCTGTGTTTCCCCATGTACACATTATGTGAACAGTTCAGGACTGGCTAGGTACCTGAAAGTGGTTTTATAACATCTAAAACACCAAGTGTCAAATCTTGATTGTGGGTGTATGGCTTTCCACTGGCTTCTGCGATATGTCACGTAGGAAATGTTGGGGATTCACAGTTAGGAGTAATATCTGTAACACTGTTATTTAAATTTCCTGTGCCTTCTACACGTGGAATTCGACATTTCCTCATTTTTTTAAATATGCGTACAGTGTTATGACCCATTTCGACAAAACAGGTTGATATATGCAAAATTGAAAAGTGAAGTAAGTTTGTAGTATGTATTAAACTGGAGAGCTATAAGCGATGGAGAGGCTTCGTCCCGCCGTAGCCCTCAGTGGTCCACAACCCCACAACAGTCCGCAGCAGTTCACCCACCCCAGCGCCGCCCCCACACCCAACCCAGGGTTATTGTGCGGTTCGGCTCGCAGTGGATGCCCCCGGGAACGTCTCACACGAGTGTAGCTCCAAGTGTTTGCGTGGTAGAATAATTATGGTGTACGCGTTCGTGGAAATGGCGTTTGTGCAGCAATCGCCGACACAGTGAAACTGAGGCAGAATAAGGGGAGTCAACACGCATTCGCCGGGGTAGATGGAAACCTGGCTTAAAAACTACCCACAGGCTGGCCGACACACCAGACCTCATCACTAATCCATTGGGCGGATTCGTGCTGGGGACCGGCTCGCCTTCCCACTCGGGAAGCAGCGCGTGTAAAAAAAATAAAAAAAAAAAATAAAAAAAAAAATTACACCTTTGTGAACGAAGAAGAAGCAAAGAAAGATAATCTTTCTCACAGCCTTCTAGACTCATCTCAGTTCTTTTCGATTGTGTGAACGAAAAATTAACGCACAAATATTACTAGCATAGAGAAGGTGTGGACCGCAGCATAAAAAGAGGGGATGTGGTAGGCGCAGACGTTCAAACTAACTTTTTTAAAACATATTTCTCTCCAGAATTCGATTCTGAAACTTTCCAATGTTATTCTTAAAGACTCAGTCCAATAAATTACTCAATAGACAATCGAACTTTCTCGCAATTTTGCCCTACATCTGCCCTGAACATAACTGGGCGTGGAGCGCAAAGTAGGGCAAACAGTGGGCAGGCTTTAGCACAGCTGATCCCAGGGCGCTGTACAGAACAAGTCAAGTGAGACAGTGCGACCGTACACGGATCAGTACTTATGGTCAAGCACCCTCAACTAAAATAACCAAATGCTGTGGTGCATCACTACATTATTCTACACAAGAGTGCTCTGTAATAACAACGACCACAAACATTTAAAATCATCTCATCAAAACCAGCACCATTGATAAACTAGACAACTGATCTCACAACGCCCTACACTCTCGGGAACAATCTGACAAAGCCACAACAGACAACACGGACGCGTCGATGTTCCACACTCCAAGTTTCACCGTTTTGGAAACGTACTAATGCAGTGGCCCACCAGTTCTTCCCTTTTTAATTAATCCGATAACAACAAACAGACAGAGAAAAACGGCCCGACCACTTTTTTAACCCAATAACGGTCGTTTCTGTCAGTTTACGACAATAGGTACGCATTATAACACTCCTTAACAAATAATAGACTTAAAAAGCCCACGTTGCTGCTATAGCCAGTCCTCACAGTAATCCACAATGGCAGCGCCACACAGCTTCTTGACGGTGCTGTGCTATATCGGCGTTTCCTTCTTACAACTTGAAGTAAACGTTTTCGAGTCGTCTTTCACCTCTTTAAGGCACTTTGATAACAACGGTGAAGCTACATACAACAGAGAGCGACCGACCACTGGATAACTAGCACTCTTACTACAAATTACGCGAGTCTGTACCATGACTGTGGCGAGTGCACTAACCAGACACAGCGAACGACAACATTAGGACTCTATATACACTCCTGGAAATTGAAATAAGAACACCGTGAATTCATTGTCTCAGGAAGGGGAAACTTTATTGACACACATTCCTGGGGTCAGATACATCACATGATCACACTGACAGAACCACAGGCACATAGACACAGGCAACAGAGCATGCACAATGTCGGCACTAGTACAGTGTATATCCACCTTTCGCGGCAATGCAGGCTGCTATTCACCCATAGAGACGATCGTAGAGATGCTGAATGTAGTCCTGTGGAACGGCTTGCCATGCCATTTCCACCTGGCGCCTCAGTTGGACCAGCGTTCGTGCTGGACGTGCAGACCGCGTGACACGACGCTTCATCCAGTCACAAACATGCTCAATGGGGGACAGATCCGGAGATCTTGCTGGCTAGGGTAGTTGACTTACACCTTCTAGAGCACGTTGGGTGGCACGGGATACATGCGGATGTGCATTGTCCTGTTGGAACAGCAAGTTCCCTTGCCGGTCTAGGAATGGTAGAACGATGGGTTCGATGACGGTTTGGATGTACCGTGCACTATTCAGTGTCCCCTCGAGAGGTGTACGGCCAGTGTAGGAGATCGCTCCCCACACCATGATGCCGGGTGTTGGCCCTGTGTGCCTCGGTCGTATGCAGTCCTGATTGTGGCGTTCACCTGCACGGCGCCAAACACGCATACGACCATCATTGGCACCAAGGCAGAAGCGACTCTCATAGCTGAAGACGACACGTCTCCATTCGTCCCTCCATTCACGCCTGTCGCGACACCACTGGAGGAGGGCTGCACGATGTTGGGGCGTGAGCGGAAGACGGCCTAACAGTGTGCGGGACCGTAGCCCAGCTTCATGGAGACGGTTGCGAATGGTCCTCGCCGATATCCCAGGACCAACAGTGTCCCTAATTTGCTGGGAAATGGCGGTGCGGTCCCCTACGACACTGCGTAGGATCCTACGGTCTTGGCGTGCATCCGTGCGTCGCTGCGGTCCGGTCCCAGGTCGACGGGCACGTGCACCTTCCGCCGACCACTGGCGACAACATCGATGTACTGTGGAGACCTCACGCCCCACGTGTTGAGCAATTCGGCGGTACGTCCACCCAGGCCTCCCGCATGCCCACTATACGCCCTCGCTCAAAGTCCGTCAACTGCACATATGGTTCACGTCCACGCTGTCGCGGCATGCTACCAGTGTTAAAGACTGCGATGGAGCTCCGTATGCCACGGCAAACTGGCTGACACTGACGGCGGCGGTGAACAAATGCTGCGCAGCTAGCGCCATTCGACGGCCAACACCGCGGTTCCTGGTGTGTCTGCTGAGCCGTGCGTGTGATCATTGCTTGTGCAGCCCTCTCGCAGTGTCCGGAGCAAGTATGGTGGGTCTGACACACCGGTGTCAATGTGTTCTTTTTTCCATTTCCAGGAGTGTACAACGACGTGCTTCATAATACCAGACAACAGAGCTTATCACCAGACTACAGTCGAGCAATCGAAACCCACAACTCTGGCCAACACCTGCTCTGCCACGTTGCCATAGTGCCCCTGTCTAAAGCCGCGTACACACTGAGCCTGAAACATGTTTTCAAAACATGTTTCCGGTTGCTTGATGTGGTCACTGTGGTGTCACCGCCAGACACTACACTTGCTAGGTGGTAGCCTTCAAATCGGCCGCGGTCCGTTAGTACACGTCGGACCCGCGTGTCGCCACTATCAGTGATTGCAGACCGAGCGCCGCCACACGGCAGGTCTAGAGAGACTTCCTAGCATTCGCCCCACTTCTACAGCCGACTTTGCTAGTGATGGTTCACTGACTTCTACGCTCTCATTTGCCGAGACGATAGTTAGCATAGCCTTCAGCTACGTTATTTGCTACGACCTAGCAAGACGCCAGTATCCTTACTATTGATATTGTGAATCATGTACCATAAAGAGCAACGTTCTCCATTAATGGATTAAAGTTAAGTATTCCACCAGCTACGTCCGTTTTTCTAAATTCTAATTCCCTTGTCATGTTCCAGACCTCACGCCAGCCTGCGTGAGCTAAAACGCGTGCATTTCGGCCTCCTTTAAACATACGGTTGGCTCTCCTGCCAACCACAACTTTGGCGACGAGGCAAAACCGCGTTCGTATCGATATTGCCCTGATTTACTTGTGTAATGGCTTCTCCACAATCTCCAGATGTACTGTCCGTATTTTATCGCTTACAGAATCAGCAGACGCAGGCCTTACTGGATGCCCTTGGACAGCTCATCCAGAGTCAACGTGCGATGCAAAACTATGCGGCAGCAGCCGCTTTACCGCTAACGCAGCCAAAACACGCTGTTGCACCAACTTTTCGACCTTTTGATGCTGCACTGGAAAGCTGGACGGAGTGGTCACGCCAATTTAGATTCCATCTCGCCGCCTACAGAATTCAAGGTAACGAGCGGCAGCCTTTCCTCCTTACCTCCGTAGGGGTACAAACTTACCGTGTGATAGTCAAATTATTTCCCCGACGCGACGTAGCAACTCTGTCCTACGAAGAAATTTTGTCTGCATTAGATGCATATTTCAAAGAATCAGTCAGTGTAGTTGCCAAACGGTATACCTACTTTCGTACAAAACGTACGGCAGGTCACACTAATCGGGAGTGGGTTGCAACTTTGCAAGGCCTCACTAGGGATTGTGCTTTTGAGTGTCAATGTGGCCTCCCTTATTCAGATACTATGGTACGTGATGCAATTGCACATAACGTTTCTGATGTTCGTATAAGGGAAAAGATTTTGAAACTAGTCAATCCCTCCCTTCAACAAGTGATGGACATATTGCATCGGCAGGACACACTTGACTTTGCTCAGGAATCATTTGAAACTTCGCCAGCAGTGTGTCAGGTTAACCGGCCCGCCGGGCGAGCTGCACGGAGCAGTAAACAGCCCTCGCGCCCGGCCGCGCCGCTGCCGCCAGGCTCTCAGCCACGTGTGCCGCGCCGGCATGCAAATGCAATGATCAAATCATGCCCGCGGTGTGCTACTAAACATTCGCGTGAGAATTGCCCGTCACGCCAAGCTACTTGCTTTTATTGTAATAAAAAAGGACATGTTCAGAGTGTTTGCCAGAAAAAGCTCAGATTGGAAGCTCAAAACCGTTCCAAGCCCTTTGATTCGCGCCGGAATCGGAATCGAACCACGGATACTCAGGCTCGCGAAACTTTGCCCATGGAAATTCATGTAGTTCATTCCACTCCGCCCAGTGCCACTCTCTCTAACAGTTCCTGTGTTCGTCCCAAAAATAGTGTGCGTCGACTTCGCCGGAACTCCCGTCAAGTCGAAAGTGATTCTGTACCAGTGTCAGTTCACGTTGCACGAGACAGTCGCTCTTGTCGTCAGCAGGACAATAAACTTTTTGTGGACTTGGGCATTAACGGCAAAGTGATACCATTCCAGCTCGATACCGGAGCTGCAGTTTCACTAATCAATCAAGACACTTACAAACTGCTGGGCACACCTCCGTTGCGTGCCGCAAAGGTTAATTTAAGTAGTTATTCGGGTCAAGCTATCCCTGTGTTAGGACAGTGCAGCCTTCTTGCAACATACAGAGGACAAACAAAACTTGGGTCATTTTACGTCCTTCGTTCTTCTTCTGCAGTGAACTTGTTTGGTTTCGATTTATTTCAGTTGTTTAACTTGTCTATAGTAAATCAGGTCCTATCAGTGAACCAGACTGTGCCTTCAGACAGTGTTTCTCGTCTATGTGCTGAATTTGCAGACATTTTTGCACCAGGCCTTGGTTGCGCTAAGAACTATAAAGCACATTTGGAACTGAAAGTAAACGCGGAACGGAAATTTTTCAGAGCGCGCAATGTTCCCCACGCATTGCGTGATGAGGTCGCAAAAACATTACACGATTTGGAATCACAAGGTGTAATTGAACGTGTGCAGGCTTCTCTCTGGGCATCACCCTTAGTAATTTTGCCAAAACCTTCCGGAAAGTTGAGACTTTGTGTGGACTTCAAGGCAACAGTGAATCCACAACTAGTGATTGCAACTTTTCCTTTACCCCGCCCGGAAGATCTTTTTGACAAACTGTGCCCGGGTAAATATTTTTCGAAGTTGGACCTAGCAGATGCGTACTTGCAAATACCGGTAGACGAAGAATCCCAACGCGTTTTGGTGGTTAACACGCATCTTGGTTTGTATCGATTCAAACGACTGCCATTCGGGTGTGCATCCGCCCCTGCATTGTTTCAGCAATATCTACAAACTGTTTGTGCGTCAGTCCCTACTGCAGCAAATTATCTGGACATATTGTGGTCTCTGGAAAGACAGAAGAAGAACATTTGGCCAATCTCAGAACATTATTTCAGGTCTTGCGACAAAATGGTCTTCGCTTGCGGAAGGACAAATGTGTGTTTTTGCTCGGGACTTGCCATACCTGGGACATGTACCCAATGCCCAAGGTATACATCCACGCACCTTCGTGCCATACAAGACTTGCCTTCGCCACAGAATTTGAACCAGCTACAGAGTGCGCTGGAAAAAATAAATTACTTCCATCACTATGTGCCACAGGCCTCTTCCATTTCAGCTCCGCTTCATCGCTTACGCCGTAGGGGTGTTCCGTTCGTGTGGATGACGGAATGCGAACGCGCCTTTCGCCAGTTGAAATCGGCGTTACTTTCCAATACTTGCCTTACACCATTCGATCCCAAGAAGCCCCTTTTGTTGATGGTGGATGCATCCGATTTCGGGATCGGTGCTGTGCTTGCACATAAAGATGGATCGCACGATCGCCCTATTGCCTTTGCGTCCAAATTGCTCTCGTCTGCGCAAAGAAATTAGTCACAGATCGAGAAAGAAGCATTGGCTCTTGTATTTGGTGTTAAAAGTTTCACGATTTGTTGTATGGTCGTCACTTTACCATAATCACGGACCACAAACATTTGGCATCGCTTTTTCATCCGACCAAGCCTGTACCTCCACGTACAGCGCAAAAATTCATTCGCTGGTCTCTTTTCCTCTGGCAGTACCGCTACGATATCTTGTATCGGTCCACTGCTAAGCACGGAAACGCCGATGCGTTGTCCCGCTTGCCTGTTGCTGAGGATAGGGCATTCGATTCCTCCGAACTTGCTTGCATGTTCCTTGATGCGGAAACCGATGACGTGGTCGAATCGTTTCCGATTGATTTTCGTCGTGTAGCTACAGCCACAGCTGCCGACCCTGTCCTTGCTCCCGTTCTGCGTTTCGTTGCTACGCAATGGCCCTTGTCAAAGGCACGGATCGGAGACCCGTTGGTTCGCCGATTTTTTGCTCACAAGGAGAGACTTTTTGTACGACGTGGTGTTTTGCTGTTGCGTTCTGATAATGATCAGTCCAGGGTCGTGGTAGCACGTTCGTTACAGTCCTCTGTCTTACAGCTTCTCCACCAAGGACATTGGTGGATAGTGAGAACGAAACAACTTGCTCGTCAGCACTGTACCTGGTTCGGAATCGATGCCGCGATTACGAATATGTGCTCTTCTTGCATGGTGTGTGCCGAACAACAAGCAGCACCACCGCGGAAATTCTTTCCATGGCCAAAAGCCACTTCCCCTTGGCAACGCTTACACATCGATTTTGCTGGTGCATTCTGGAATGCTCGATGGTTGGTTGTGGTAGATTCATTCAGTAATTTTCCTTTTGTTGTCCGGATGTCTTCCAAGACGTCATCTGCCACCATCCAAGCGTTATCCGCTATCTTTTGCATTGAAGGTCTTCCACAGCCTATTGTTTTGGACAATGGCCCACAATTCATGTCCGCAGAATTTCAGTCATTCTGCAAGGCCAGTGGTATTCAACATCTGACGTCCGCGCCGTTTTCGCCACAGTCAAACGGTGCCGCTGAACGATTGGTCAGGACTTTCAAGTCACAGATGTTGAAGTTGAAAGAGTCGCATTCTCGGGAGGACGCGTTATTGCTCTTTTTTGTCCTCGTATCGCTCTCAGCCCCGAGATGGTCGCTCGCCGGCTGAGTTGCTTCACGGTCGCCCTCATCGAATCTTGATGTCTTTGCTACATCCGCCGCATCAGGTTCCTGTGCATCGGCAGACACCTGCTTTTGCTCCAGGAGACGTTGTCTACTATCGCCACTACCGAGGTTCACGGCGTTGGCTTGAATCTGGTTTTGGGGCCTCTGGTGAGGTGCGCCGGCATCTAAACCAGCTGCGCCTCTGTCGTCGCACGGGATCTGCCGCTCGCCGTCTGCTTTCAGCGGCGGTGCCGTCCGGTCAGCGCCCTGGGGACCAATCTACTGGCTCGCCTCAGCCCCAGGTGTTACCGACGCTGCCTTCCATATTGCCCCATGTCGACGCGCCGCCGCCGCCACCGCCGCCGCCGCCTGTTCTCCCGCCGGCGACGCCCGCAGTGGACGCGTCGCTGCAACCGCCGGGCGCCTCCCTGGGTCACTCGCCGCCGATCGCTTCCCGTGACCAGTTGTCCTCCAACATGTAACTCTTGCCCGCTACGGACCATATGTCGTCTTCACCCGTCGGGTGCCCCGGCCCGATGGAGGTCGACCCTTCGGCCCCTCCTGTCTCTCTACCGGCGCATACACCGCATGTTGGCGTGCACCCTGGAGCAGGTTTTCAGGCGTTTCCTAGCTCCCCGCGGTCCGAATGGCAGGGTGCGGGTGGCACAGCCTCGCCTTTTGTTAGGCTCCCCACTTCGTCGCATACGTCAACATGCGGTCCTCCCCACGGCGGGCGGAAGCCTTATGCCACAACCGTACGCCGATTTGCGGGGGAGGAATGTGGTGTCACCGCCAGACACCACACTTGCTAGGTGGTAGCCTTTAAATCGGCCACGGTCCGGTAGTATACGTCGGACCCGCTTGTCGCCACTATCAATGATTGCAGACCGAGCGCCGCCACACGGCAGGTCTAGAGACTTCCTAGCATTCGCCCCAGTTGTACAGCCGACTTTGCTAGTGATGGTTCACTGACTTCTACGCTCTCATTTGCCGAGACGATAGTTAGCATAGCCTTCAGCTACGTTATTTGCTACGACCTAGCAAGACGCCAGTATCCGTACTATTGATATTGTGAATCATGTACCATAAAGAGCGACGTTCTCCATTAATGGATTAAAGTTAAGTGTTCCACTAGCTACGTCCGTTTTTCTCAATTCTAATTCCCTTGTCATGTTCCAGACCTCACGCCAGCCTGCGTGAGCTAAAACGCGTGCATTTCGGCCTCCTTTAACCATACAGTTGGTTTTCCTGCCAACCACAACAGACACCATTTGGAAACATGTTTCGAAACACAAAAACATGTATCCGTAGCAGTGTCGGTACAGATCAAAGGAAACAATGTTTCAAGCTAGCTACCACTTGTCACCGCTGCACGGCGCTAGCGTGTGTGTTTGTATGTCCTCAACTGTTAAGTGGTTTAGTGTTTACTATAGTGACGTTTTCACTTTATTTTTCTAAAATAATGGAGTGGTGAAGGCAACAAATTGTTGATTTAATTGCCATGTACTAGGGGGAGGATTGCTTATGGAACGTCCGGAGCAAAGAATATAAAAACACTGTTAAAAACACGATGCACTTGCAAAAATTGCAGCAGCTTTTGGCACGGACAAGGGAAGTGTAGAGAAAAAGATACGATCGATCGTGGTTGCTTACAGGCGTGAGAAAAGAAAAATTATTTCGAGCAGAGCATCTGGTAGTGGTGCAGACACTGTAAATGGTTCCAACTGGTTCGGCTGTCGGCTGCTGCAGTTCTCGGACGATGGTCGTGAGCCAAAGGAGACAACAGATACTGTGGAAAATATTATGTTTGTTTGTCTTTATTTGTATTTCATGCTATACCGTCACATTCATCCATAGTTATTTTGCCACGGTACACTACCTTGTGGGCTCAAAAAGTAGTTAGCAAACTCGTCTCGAATTTGTTTATTTGTGGAAGCAGCTTTCCTTGGTATATTCTGTGTTGCAATGAAAACTGAAGCAGTGTCATCTTGTCTCCATGTGCCTGGAATCATCGTACCTGTTTGTAAATCGCAGGAATTGAAGCTTCAATGTCGGGTGTACTGGTTCCTTGCCTCAGCATTTCGCCGTAAAAAATAATGGAGACATACTGCTGCAAGTGTGACAATTTTTGCCGTCTCAGGTTGTAGCAACATCGGTTTTCTAAACACACGAAAAACTGAAGCCATAATGCCGAAAGCGTTCTCAGCAACTATTCTGGCTCTAGAAGGACTGTAATTAAAAAGTCTCTTTTTTGAACCTTTAACATGTTTTCCCGGAAAGGGTTTCATAATGTTTTCCTGCACGGGAAAAACATCGTCTGCTACAAAAACAGTATGTTTGCGCCTTTGTGCCACCTAATAAGCATTCAGCTTGCGGCAAGTTAAGTTTCTTTTTGTTAATTAACTCACTTATGCTCGCGTTTCTGAACACACCACCAACTGATATTCGGCCTTGGCAGCCGATATCTGCGTACAAAAAGTTGTAGCTGGCATCGACGACAGGAAGCAGCACAATGCTGAATGAACCTTTATAATATTCACTTCCACCACCAACAGGGCACCGTAGTACGATGTTTCCCATCAATTGCACCGACACAGTGGGGAAACTCAAGAATCTGTGAGAACCAATATGCTGTTTCACGCCAGTCGTTTTCAGTCCCAGGTATCAGAAAGAAAGAAATTTGATTTCCCGTTTTCGTACATTCGCCAGAGGGCACAAATGAAGATGAAGAGGTTGCGGCTGGACCTTCCAGTCCTCCACCACGAAAGATTAGAAGGATGGGCAAGAAAAAAGATATGAAGCAACCCTACAAGATTGCGTCTCAATAATTAACTAAAGTGCTGCAACAAGAAGACAACAAGGACGATGAATGTAGTACCTATGGGCAGCATGTGGCATCAGCTTTACGGATATTGCTAGAGTTAGAAAAAGTAAAAACAAAGGCTTTGCTTAATGAAATGTTAATGAAACAGCATGTAGCGAATGTGGAAAGTCATCAGTCGACAGTGGGTATGAATGAGTCAGGGCCATCATCATCATCAAGTAATAATTCCCTTGTTACATGTACGAGCTATGAAGACAGTGACAAAACAATTTTAGAAGTTGTGTTTGATGAGATATGTAATGTAATTGAGAAATAATAACATTTCGAAAATATGCTTATTGAACGATCCGTTCCATTTACTTACCTTTACATAATCCTTCAGTACTTCCACCAGAGCTCCACGTAATTCTACCGGCCATTAAAATTGCTATACCAAGAAGAAATGCAGTTGATAAACGGGTATTCATTGGACAAATATATTACACTAGAACTGACATGTGATTACATTTTCACGCAGTTTGGGTGCATAGATCCTGAGAAATCAGTACCCAGAACAACCAAACCACCTCTGGCCGTAATAACGGCCTTGATACGCCTGGGCATTCAGTCAAACAGAGCTTGTATGGCGTGTACAGGTACAGCTGCCGAAGCAGCTTCAACACCATACCACAGTTCATCAAGAGTAGTGACTGGCATATTGTGACGAGACAGTTGCTCGGCCACCATTGACCAGACGTTTTCAATTGGTGAGAGATCTGGAGAATGTGGTGGCCGCGATAAACGTCGGATTGTAACCTATCGCGATTGCGGTTTATCATATCGCGACACTGCTGCTCGCGTTGGTCGAGATCAAATGACAGTTAACAGATATGGAATCGGTGCGTTCCGGAGGGTAATACGGAACGCCGTGCTGGATCCCAAAGGGCTCGTATCACTAGCAGTCGAGATGACAGGCATCTTATCGGCATGGCTGTAACGGATCGTGCAGCCACGTCTCGATCCTTGAGTCAACAGATAGGGACGTTTGCAAGACAACCATCTGCACGAACAGTTCGACGACGTTTGCAGCAGCATGGACTATCAGCTCGGAGACCATGGCTGCAGTTACCCTTGACGCTGCATTACAGACAGGAGCGCCTGCGATGGTGTACTCAACAGCGAACCTGGGTGCACGAATGGCAAAACATCATTTTTTCGGGTGAATCCAGGTTCTGTTTACAGCATCGTGATGGTCGCATCAGTGTTTGGCGAACGCGGTGAACGCACATTGGAAGCGTGTATTCGTCATCGCCATACTGGCGTATCACCCGGCGTGATTGTATGGGGTGCCATTGGTTACACGTCTCGGTCACCTCTTGTTCGCATTGATGGCACTTTGAACAGTGGACGTTACATTACAGATGTGTTAAGACCTGTGGCTCTACACTTCATTCGATCCCTGCGAAACCTTACATCTCAGCAGGATAATGCACGACCGCATGTTGCAGGTCCTGTACGGGCCTTTCTGGATACAAAAAAAGTTCGACTGCTGCCCTGGCCAGCACGTTCTCCAGATCTCTCACCAGTTGAAAACGTCTGGTCAATGGTGGCCGAGCAACTGGCTCGTCGCAATACGCCAGTCACTACTCTTGACGAACTGTGGTATCGTGTTGAAGCTGCATGGCCAGCTGTACCTGTACACTCCATCCAAGCTCTGTTTGACTGAATGCCCAGGCGTATCAAGGCCGTTATTACGGCAGAGGTTGTTGATCTGGGTACTGATTTCTCAGGATCTATGCAACCAAATTGCGTGAAAATGTAATCACATGTCAGTTCTAGTATATTATATTTCTCCAATGAATACCCGTTTATCATCTGCATTTCTTCTTGGTGTAGAAGTTTTAATGGCCAGTAGTGTAGAAATACGTCTACCAACTTTCGTTTGTGTCGCACAATTCCTTCTTGGTGTTATGACTTTTTTGCCTTCACTGTACAACGCTCCTGTCAAACGAAAGTAATGATGTGCTAAGGGAAAAGCATGACAGTAACACCGAAAAAAAACAGGCCTGATGTAGAGGTGAATAAGTCTGGTGAATATCAAGAAATAATAATGTAAAGATAGGAGAACACATGGAAAACTTAACGTGATAATAGTAATAGTAATAATATAAATCCTTACGAATTCGCTGCAGTATGGTGTGACATCACATCGCAGTGTGTCTGCATTTCAGAGCCGCATGTGAAATTCGATGAAGAAGGATAACTGGGAAGAATTGCGAATTATGTCTAGGAAGTCGATCTCTGGGTGATGACGTATACCTTAAAGTGGAAGAACTGCCAGTGGCTACACATAGAGCAGTGGAGATGTCGACATGTATCACACTACGTCCTTCTAGAGGAGTGACTAACATCTGAGCCGAGGCACTGCAGAAACAAAGTCTTGGAACAAGGAGAGCGGAAAGCTCTACCAGATCAGCCTAATCCAAAAAGAAAGAAATCGAGGCTGTTTAGCTATAGGCATTTTAAATAACTTTTAAGGAGGAATTACGAAAAACAAAAACAGAACGACGTAGACAACTGGTGAAATTAAACTTAAAACCCAGTCTCTCGGGAATGCTGTATAAAATAGTCAGCAAGAATAACCTATTACCAGATGTCTTGAACACGCTTAAAAGAAGTGATAGACAGTAACAGAAAGGCGGGAACAGTCAGCCGGCGCGTTAGTGAAAAATACATTTCTTGACGGTACAGAAGAAGACGAGACATCACCGTAGATTACGAATAATGCTATGGAAAAACTACAGAAATAACAAGGTTGTGTAGTCCTTTTAACAAGAAGAAATTAGGAAAACAATTATAAGACTGAAAAAGACAAAATCTCCGGTACTGGATGGAACCCATGACGAAGTAATACGTGCCGTATTAAATATGCATGTACAATGATGTGAACCGTACAGTGAATGTCTCTTTCAAGGATCTGTACCTGCACTGTTTAAAGATGCTGGCGTGATTACTAGTGAGGGACAGGACAAGGCTTCAATGGCACCCAAATCACAAAAAAAAAAAATGGCTCTGAGCACTATGGGACTTAACATCTGAGGTCATCAGTCCCCTATAACTTAGAACTACTTAAAACTAACTAACCTAAGGACAGCACACACATCCATGCTCGAGGCAGGATTCGAACCTGCGACAGTAGCGGCCGCGCTGTTCCAGACTGTAGCGCCTAGAATCGCTCGGCCACCCTGGCCGGCGAAATCATACATACCACGTCTTCTCCTGAATGTTTTTGATAAAGTATTTAAATAAGTATTATGTAAAAGATTATAAATCATAGACTGCTGCCAGTAGAATTCAGAACAGGCAAGTCAACTGAAGATGCAGTGCACAAGACAGTTTCTCTAACGACGGACACCAATTTTACATATACTCTAGCGATGATGATCGACATTTTCGGCGGTTTTATAACCTGTTGAGGTCGTCTCTCTTTTCTCACTGTCGGGTCCAGAGGCGCCGTACAACTGAATGAGAGAAAGGAAGTGACAAATAACGTATCGAAAGACTGGCTACAGGGATCAGAGCCTGGTCCAGAATTTTGTGACATGGCATCGAAACCCATTCTACAGAAATTGTATGACAGTGGTAACGTAAGCGGGCTGGCAGCATTTTCAGATGACGTTGTTCGTCGTAAGTGGTGACTCGAGAAGAATTACAGATGGAAAATATAATGCTGTGCTTCATGATGGTGTTGAAGTGTCAAATTATCACTAGCATCTCACTAAACTAAAGCACCTCCTAATGAAAAGGAACTTAGCAATTCTAGATTGGAAGAAGTATACTAACAATATATCTACAGATATTCCTGGATGAACGTCTTAATTTTGTACATCCCATAGAGCAGGCAAGCGGAGGAAGGTCAAACGTATAAACATCGAAAATGGGATGTTTCGACTTCCCTTGAAAACAATCAGGACTTACCAGCGGTCAGTTGTAAGATATGGTGCGAGCGTTTGAGCCGACAGATTACAGCCTGTGAAGTCGGCTTCATTAGACGAGAACTGCTGCTGAGGGTAACAGGTGCTTCTGTACGACCCCGAATGATGCATTGTTGGTAATTTTAAGGATATGTGCGTTGGAATTGGAAATTAGGAAAAGAGGAGCTCCATAAGGGTTAAAGGCCGGCTATAAAACGGAAGTGCGAAAGATTCATGGATTAGAGATCAATGCGAAAAAGTTGATAAAAGATCGCATTTTACAGCTGTGGCAAAATGAATGGGACTCTTCAAGCACTGGCTGCAGAATTTTTCTTTAGTATCAGGGGGAGGTTAGAAATGAGATTTCTCCAGGCGCCGAGCGAACTGGTACATTACATCACGGCCCGTATGCTATAAATCTGTACGAAACAGAAACAGGTAAATGATGGCTGTACCTGCGATAGCGTGGGCACTCAAGAGCTCACGTTGTGGGACTGTATGATCTACGAAGATGTAGCAAGTAATGGTCGTCGGGCATTAAGTATCAGTACGCTGGATTGTAGTGCAGCGCTGAAGAACAAGTCCACGTAGCATTCAATCACACGTCAACACTTTGCCATTCCGGCATAACGTACAGATGGACAGAAGGCAGCTCGGGACCACTGGATGAAATGAAGCCTGCCCATCGCCCTGGTGCTAGAGACAGCCGAAATTTGGATTACAGGAAGTCACAGTGGATCGTGCAATCGAGCACCACAGTTGAAAAGCTCTTCCCAATGACTCCAGCGGATAACTGCCCTTTACGGGGATACTTTAAGAATGTAACCTTCTACAGTTTTCAGATACACCCCAATGAATGAACAAAGACAGAAGTGTACCGATTCTACTATTAGAATGTTGTATTAGTAGTATTTGGATAATTGGTTAACAGTAGTTTCGTAGTGGCAGAGAGAATTTTGTAATATTGTTGTAATAATAGGATATTTTCAAAAAAGTGGTTCAAATGGCTCTAAGCACTATGGGACGTAACATCTGAGGTCATCAGTCCCCTAGAACTTAGAACTACTTAAACCTAACTAACCTTAGGACATCACACACACATTCATGCCTGCGGCAGGATTCGAACCTGTGACCGTAGCAGCAGCGCGGTTCTGGACTGAAGCGCCTAGAACCACTCGGTCACAGCGGCCGGCAGGATATTTTCATTCACAATGTTTGTTAAGTACCAGGATAAGCCTAGAAATGACGGAGAGGCTCCGTGCTCGTCGCAGATGCGGCGGTCCACAACCCGACGACGACTGCCGCAGTCCACCTCTCGGCGGCCCACACCGAACTACTCTTTCAGGGTTATTGTGCTGTTCGGCCCCCAGTGGAGTCTCCCTCCACCCCCTGCCCCTCCCCCCCCCCCCCCCCCCCCCCCCCCCAGGGAACGTCGCACTCCAGACGAGTTTAACCCCCATGTTTGCGTGGTAGAGTAATGGTGGTGTACGCGTGCGTGGAGAACTTGTTTGCGCAGCAATCGCCGACATAGTGTAGCTAAGGCGGAATAAGGGAAACCAGCCCGCATTCGCCGAGGCAGATGGAAAACCGCCTAAAAACCATCAGACCGGACTCCGAGCCGGCCGAAGTGGCCGTGCGGTTCTAGGCGCTACAGTCTGGAACCGCGAGACCGGTACGGTCGCACGTTCGAATCCTGCCTCGGGCATGGATGTGTGTGATGTCCTTAGGTTAGTTAGGTTTAACTAGTTCTAAGTTCTAGGGGACTAGTGACCTCATAAGTTGAGTCCCATAGCGCTCAGAGCCATTTGAACCGGACTCCGACACAAGACCGCCGGCCGGATTTGTGCCGGGGACCAGGCGCTCCTTCCCAATCCGTAAAGCTGTGCGTTAGACCGCACGGCTAACCAGCCCGGCAGGATAAGTATACTTATTACATACTCTTTATCTTAAACACAAATATGTGACTCGAACAGAATATGTTAACTTTCCAGATAATATGATCTAACTGGGAAATAAATGAATAAATTAATAAATCACATATTTCGAACAACGGAAAGGTCGTTTAAACAGATCGCTCCCTCGTTCCCTAACTTAACCAGTGCTCCGTCTCTGTCATGACGTTGGGATACTATATTCCCACTCATCCGTCTACCTTATTTTCCACTATTACTGTAGTTAATAATAATGGGTAAGTAATCATCACGAAGATGGAACCATACTATTCTCGCACAGCTGATCTTGCGTTACGAATACTATGGCACTCTGCTCTCTGACGTTACTGGCACTTGCAGTACTTCTATACAGAGCAATTCTTCCCCAAAGAATCACTTAAACCCTGGTCCCAATGTTTTTCTTTCTCAATAATACTTGCCAGTCAATCACACACCATTCAATTTGTAACATTCATGGTGGTGTCTGTTTGTTCTATATCGTGTCTCCCTACCACTTTCGCGCAACGACGCTCTGAGCGTGTTTTTTTTAGGGAATTGACTAGTTTGAACCTGGGTCCTGTTGCTGGTAAGGAGACGCCAGACCACACATGACATGTAGAATTCAGTTCAGTGAGACTAGCGATGATATAACCAAATACTTAATGATCTCAGCGTCAGCTCCACTGCACTCCCTGTAAAAGAATCTTAATACTAACTAAATATAGTGGAAAGGGTTCAAGGCTTTCCTATTTTTAGTTAGCTGGTAAAATAACGTCGAAAAAGCAGTTAAGCTTACCATTGGAAATTTTGTTCTACTCACAAAACATTGTTTATAAATTGCACTATTAATAAAAGGAAGTGTTTTAATACAGGATGGTAAAAACCAACTGCGTTCAACAAAAATGTGAACGAATATTCCCTGAATGGGTTTCCAAGTTCTACAATGGATCGAAGGATGACCTATGCCATATGACATCTATAATCTAGGTTTAAATTAAGTTTCACAAAAGAGCAAACTATCAAAGTGGTCTACAGTGACCCTCAAATATCTTTAATAACTTATCTAACTTGTCGTAAATTACAGTGGCTGATGTGGGTTCTCAATAACTATATAACAGAAAAATCATTGCGTTTCAGACTTTTACTTGAAGTGGCAAATGTGAACACCATGAGCTTTAATTGACGATCGCCACTAGTATTACGCAAAAAGCAGGTGTAACAGATGAGACTTCTGCAGTTCTGAGTGAAGCTTTATGCGCTGTTATGTGGCATCGTGTGCGTTCATCACCTTGTTGGTATCCGTCAGGGGGTGGCGCACAGCACAGCTCTGCTCACCTCGCCGTCTCTGAAGTGCCTCTTCTCCTCACTTCTCCTTACCACCATTTACCAAAGCTGGTTTTTAAAAGAAAATTATCTGACCAGTTAGGGTCTCAATGTTAATCTTAAGCTCTGGCTGCAAAAATTCTGTCTATCCAATGAGAAACGTTATACTTTTCGTGGTGGGGCAATGTTTTTAAAGTTTGCAACGTAACAGAGACGCGAAAAAGTCTCACACTAAAACTTGCAGCTGGTGTGGTCCTTTTGAGCGTTATCGTAAGATCTATACTGTTCTTCTGGAGGGCTCTATCTATTAACATGGGCTGGGGGGGGGGGGGGGTGGTGGTCCTAACGTAACAGAGACGCGAAAAAGTCTCACGCTAAAACTTGCGGGTGGTGTCGTCCTAATGGTTAGCTGGCGACGTGGGTGTCCAGTCCGTCCCTTATCGTAGGGCCTTCTCGCTTAACACGGTTCTACTCTCGGCTTATGTTCTCGTTTCTCCCCTCGGAACTACGTCTGTCTCACGGGGGGAAGGTATGACCTGCATTTAGGCATTCTTATGTTAGTTTGTGGTATTCCATTTGCTCACTAGTTACTCGTATTACTTTGGTTAATTTAATGTTACGATTTATTCGGAGCTATGTGACATACTACTGGATTTTCTTATCATGTCAGGGTTTTCATGGAAAGTGTTGGATTTACCTGACACCTTACAAATTCAAAACACTCCTGCCTCAGCAACACGTCTGTGGACGCACTCACGAACCATGGCAACGATGTGCAGCTACTATTCATATTTATCGAAACAGAGTACTTGGGAACAGCTGTAAACAAATGTCGCCAGTAATGAAACATACAGCTAGACTGAGCACTGGCTGCGTGTATATTCCTTTCCAGTGAAGCGTTTATCGTTTACTATGGGTGGTCAGTACAAAGTATCATCTTCAAACACTAAACAAAACGCCTTGTTGATGCAGCCATCCCATTCCGTCTCTCGCCATTTTTAGCGTTTCGTCGTAGTTGTAGCAGTTCATTCTACTGATAACAGTTTGCAACATGGATGTTCTGGACAGTGCCAGGCTAACAGTGTGGCCGGAAAGGACGGTCTCCAAGTCTTTAGGGCCCACCGCCCTGGAGCAAACAATTTTTACTCAAACCTCAAACAAAGACAAAATATGTTCAATATATATGATGATGATGATGATGATGTTTGCATTGTGGGGCGCTCAACAGCGCAGTTATCAGCGCCCGTACAAATCCCCAACCTTTGCTCAGTCCAATCTTGCCACGTCCATGAATGATGATGAAATGATGAGGACAACACAATCACCCAGTCATCTCGAGGCAGGTGAAAATCCCTGACCCCCCTCCCCCCCGGGATGTTCAATATATAAGTGACAGTTTGGAATTCTAGGCTCCATACGTATGTATGTAAAATATAAACACAGGCAGCTACTTAACCGTTTTAAAGCCACGGCAGTTGTCAACGGGTGTATTCAGAATTTTTGCAAAAAGTTAAATGAAACTTAAAAATCGTAGAAAGATAACCAATTATCTCCTAGACAGAGTTATTTTACATGAAATATTTTTTATGCCTATGCCACATACACAGATGTACTATAAGAACGGTTTAAAAATACGCGCGGAAGTACAGTAAAGAGCTTACCAATCATTAATAAATTTTCTAACTATAGCACTACATTCTACAAATTACTTTTTCGAAGATTATGCGTAATTATTATATAGTTTGTGTTATGAATATGAAAACCCAACTAGATGAACTAGAGTAGAGTCATGTGGATTGAAACAACGGTTTTACTAGTTGCAGACATCAAGATCAACACTAGAGTCATCTATCTTTATACGCCAGAACTAACTACAAAAAAGAGTTTTGTAACGTTCTATTTATGTTAGGAAAGACTGCATAGGAAATGTCACAAGATATTCGACAGCAGCTGAAAAAGGTAAGCTGGATGTTGGCTTTGTGCAGGGCTCAGGGCTGTGTTAGTTTCATCATTTTGGAAGATATGCAAGATTTATCCAAGGCAAACTTTGACAGTAGATCCGCAACAAGCTTTCTTCTTCCAGCTAAATTTGATTTTACTTTTTGAGCTACATCAGATTCTGGTATAGGATGCTGGAGAAAGTAATTTAGTCCTACAATGTCTACAGTCTCCAAAAAAGACTTTAGATAAACGGCTTTCCAGTTTAAAAATCCAGAACGAGTTTTTAGCGACGGAACGAACTGTAGTTACAGACAATGCTGTTACTTTCGGCACAAAAAATACAGTGGCATGGACTTTAAAACTGGCCGACGAGGAAGAAGGAGGGTAAAGAGAACAGTGCCGGGTGTACTAATAGCTCATAACCCTGGATTATTGATTCAAGGTGAAATTTATGGATCAGTGTTTGAGCGCAGAAACCGATTTATGCTATAAATGTCACAAAGATACATAGGCATGAAGGACATCACCAAAATTTTCAATATGGTTGAAACAAAAATTACGCTAACAGCTTAAGATGACTCTCTGGCTATACCAATGGAGAATCTGGTAGAAATTTACGGTAAGTTTCATCGTAAGCATCTGCGTGCATCCGAAAAAGATTGTGGACATTTCTGCTAGATGGACAGCCCAAGAAATCCTTCTGTTTATAATTAAACGTTACTTTAGTGAAGCGTTGTCCTGTACAATACTGGTTAGTCAATAATTTGTGATCATTTGTGTCCTACTTTCATCATGCAAGAGAAGTTTTTCTAAATTGAAACTAATAAAAAAAATCATCTGTGATGAATCAAGAACGTTGCTTCTATATATTTCTGTGTTTATTTCCCAGAGTCCATCTTTCACAACCATAGCTTAAAATTAAATAAGAGTTTTCATGGATTTCTTTCCTGATTTATATAGGTGGTTTGTATTACTGAACTACCCTTAATTTTGAAAGCTTTTATGGTCACTGCAGTTCTATTAATACTCATTACGTTTCTGTTATAGCAATTCTCAAGTGGAAAAATTCGCTTTACTTGCGTTAGTAATGTATTTCTTATCTTAATGTTTGCCCTTACTTGTCTGTTAGACTTATCTTGTTGATTTTCAATTCGTGGTTGACTAAGTCATAAGATGAAATGCTAAATACAAATTTTATGTGCTTCGCAGGAGCCCTATCACTAGTTATTACTCAATCACGTACAACGTGCTTGCGTACTACTAATTTTGCTACCTTTACTGCTTCAACACAACGCTACCAGATAACATGAAGAAACACTGATCCAAACCGACAACTGAAGATATGCTCTTTAATCAACATATCTGGGCACCGTGTACGCAGTTCATTATAAAGGATACATTTATTCTTTACCCTGCGAGAGAAAATCACTTCACATCGGTGACAAGAACTAAGTCGGATATCGCTGTTTCGAAATTATCTAACATATTAACAGCATGTCCTCATTCGAAAAGAAAGTTGGGGAATACACAAGTGACAACATCAGTTGCTTCTCCACCTTCGATACGCTGGCGGTTGTCAGATGGATTCCGTTGTTGGCGTGGATTCGTGAAAATTACTAAAGAAATTAATTTACTGGTTTAACATTGAAAGTAAAGTTAAGTCTGACCTATTCAGTGTCAGTTTTCACAAATGTGATATGTAATTACGTTGTACTGTAAACGACTAAGTAAAGTTAAACTGCAGCTGTATTTTTACATAAAATTGACCACCGTATAGAAGAATGCGACTCGAAAATAAAAAGTTTTCCATACAGTTTACCTGTACAGCTTTTAATGTAGATGCAGCACTAGAATTAACTAATTAATGTTAATGCCAGTATGATGAAAGCCACTATTGCAATACAGTGATATACTTAAATTTAATGGAACCACACCAGAAAGTTGGAAAAACTGATTTCTAACTACCGCTTGAGCTGAACTAAGGAGAAATATATACTGTAATTAGTTCGAGGTTAATCCGAGCTTATTTGTTAGCACTGGTCTCCATTCCAGACTTTCTGACACCGCCAAAATCTGCTGCGGAATATGTTTCTCTGGCTTGACATGCCAGCCAGGTGCATACAGCCTTCAGTGAAGCGTGCAGGCTGACTACAGGTTGCCTCAAGCCTTCTCCTACACACAAACCTCATTACCTATCTGAAATAGCGACAAACTCTATACGCAGAGAACTGTCTGCTGGGAAGCAGAAGAGCACTCACCCGTTGCGTAGGCGTGCCCCTTCCTCGATGTATGACGTCCGGGGAGAGCTTCCTGCGATCATCTAAGACATCTGCCGTGCCTCCCAGCCAAGTCTCCGCAGGTGGATGAAAGCTCCCGAGCAGTCGCCCGCTGGACACGGTGTAAGATGGAATTGTTAAATGGGAAGTTCCAAGAACAGTATGAAGAAATGGGACGTCAATGTTAACGACACGTACTGTGAAACAGTCAAGAACACAGGGCGTAAGTACAGTCTAGAGGCGGGAAAGTACGCAAAGTGGGACCCCCTCTCCCTACACTCCCACTTCCATCCAGTCCCATTCCCAACTCAACAAAACATCACCCAAACATCGTATTTCACAGCAAGAACACCCCCCTTCTCCCTCCCCCCCCCCCTCTCTCTCATACACATAAACCCCTTCGCCCCCTGTCTCTCTCTCTCTCTCTCTCTCTCTCTCTCTCTCTCTCTCTCTCTCTCTCTCTCTCTCTCAGGTCGGCAGCGTCGGACGAGCCGAGTGGTTCTAGGCGCTTCAGTCTGGTACCGCGCGACCGCTACGGTCGCAGGTTCGAATCCTGCCTCGGGCATCGATGTATGTGATGTCCTTAGGTTAGTTAGGTTTACGTAGTTCTAAGTTCTAGGGGACTGATGATCACAGATGTTAAGTCCCACAGTGCTCAGAGCCATTTGAACCATTTGAACCACAAATTCCTTGTCTCCCCAATTCTATTCAGTACTTCCCATTAGTTACGCTCGTACTTGATCAACTCATCTAATCTTCAGCATTCTTCTGTAGCACCACATTTCTAAAGCTTCTGTTTCTTTTTATCTTATCTGTTTATCGTCCATGTTTCACTATCATACAAGACTCTAAACAAATGCCTTCAAAAAAAGGCTTCCTAACACATAAATCTATACTCGATGTTAACAAATTTTTCTTCTTCAAAAACGCTTTTCTTGCCGTCGCCAGTCTACATTTTATATCGTTTCTACTTCGGCCAGCATCAGTTATTTTGCTCTCCTAACAGCAAAACTACTACTTTAAGTATCTCGTTTCCTAATCTAATTACCTTAGCATCCTCTGATTTAATTTCACTACATTTCATTATCCCTGTTCTGCTTTTGTTGGTATTCACCTTATATTTTCTTTTCAAGACAGTGTCCTCTCCGTTCTACTGATCTTTTGCTGTCTCTGACAGAATTATTGTGTCATCGACAAACCCTGAAGTTTTTATTTCATCTCCCTGAACTTTAATCCCTGATCTAAACTTTTTCTATTGTTTCTTTTACTACTTATTGCATGTACATAATTAATAACATCAGGGATAGGCTAGAACCTTGTCTAACACCGTTTTTAACCATAAGTAGAGCTGCAGGTCCTCAGGAAAAATTACGACTGTAGTTTCCTCTTGCTTTCAGCCGTTTGCAGCGCCAGGACAGCAAGGACGTTTTTGTTGACGTTATAACGCCAGATCAGTCAGTCATCCAGCAACCATCGAAAAGGCCACTGCTCCTCTTCAGGAACCACACGTTTGTCTGGCCTCTCAACAGATACCCCTCCGCTGTGGTTGCACCTAAAGTATCGCTTACATTTCTTACTCTTACTAATTACGTATTTTTTCAGAGCCTTAAGAAACATAAATGAATCTGTCTTTAAGTGTATAGATGGTTCTTATCTGCCAGCCCAAAGTGTTGGATTTTGTGTTCTTAGCGTTACTCTGGGAGCACTCAAGTGACATTTTTTTAAAAATCCTATTGCCGTAGCATAGCTTGATCCAAAAGATCTGTAGCTGTTCTCAACCGTTTCGAAATCCATGTCTCTTTGTTGATTAGCCTCTTAGCCTCTACAGCACCCTTAAAAAATGCATTTAAATTGTGAATAGATTCATGCTTGCGGATGCTATGTCATAGCTTCCTCACTTTTAATACCTTTTGGTTTATATATTCAATTAACTAATGTTCGTATCGCAATGCAGGCTGGAGGTAAATGATTCGCACACCTTAACATCACTATGATTTCTTTAACAATCTTTCATCATTTTAACACAGAAAAAGACTTCTCTTGATTGACTGATTTTACTAATTTGTCCAATTTTTCTTCCTCGTTTAATTTTTCCCATTTGTCGCTAATTTTTTAAAATTTCCATAGGCACCTTATCCTCGGGGTATTGCTACGTTCGTAACTGTCTAGTTACTCTGTGGTATACATAAATAAAAACTTCAATGCCCATTTACACGCCATAAGATAAAAAGGAATGATACACATCCAGTCAGTAAGAACATACACATATAAAAGTTTACCAAATCGAACAAACCCACTTCTGACAGAGAATGTACTTATATTTACATAACATCAAGTATTACAGAAACTATTTCGATTAATTACGTAAGAGTGTCCCACAATAATCTAGAAAACGCGAAGGTGAAAGAAAAGGTAAGTCGGGATTCGAACCCTCTGCCGACTTAACTTTTGTTCGGTAACGTGGTGTTGTGGCGAAACAAGCGCTGTATCATTTGAGAGATTACAGAAGCAAGCGAGTGTGCCGGGACTTAACCCCAGTTCACTGCTACTAGCGCTACGCCGTCATAACGTTTCTGTGCGTAGCATACAAGATATTGCGCCATAATCTAAATAGTTTTCCAAACTATGTCATTGAATGCTTCAGTATATTAATGTTTGAACTGTTAAATCTCAGAGTGATTAGATAAATATCTTTCTCCTTAATATATCGTTTTAAATAAAAAACAAGTGGCGCTAAATAATAAAGCTAGAAAGCCAAAAGTGTTCAGAACGTGCAAATGTATATGAAAATCAACTTTATCGGAACAGTATTTTGCTGAGGATCCACGTTTTTCGAAAAATTGAAGGCGGTAAAAAAACTCTTTGATCTTAGCCAAAAGGTCGAGATTAGACTCAGGAAGATAACAATTCGTATGACAGTTTAGTATAAAAACATTAACCATGTCACCCCGTTAAGCTATGTCTAATAATTTTCAAATAATTTACTGAAAACTAAATTTGGAACAAAAATGTCCTTATTTGTAACAGATTAAGGACCATTTACACTACTGGCCATTAAAATTGCAACACCACGAAGATGACGTGCTACAGACGCGAAATTTAACCACAGGGAGAAGATGCTGTGTTATGTAAATGATTAGCTTTTCAGAGCATTCACACAAGGTTGACGCCGGTGGCGACACCTACAACGTGCTGATATGAGGAAAGGTTCCAACCGATTTTTCATACACAAACAGCAGTTGATCGGCGCTGCCTGGTGATGCCTCGTGTAAGGAGAAGAAATGCGTACCATCACGTTTCCGACTTTGATGAAGGTCGGATTGTAGCCTATCGCGATTATCGTAACGCAACATTGCTGCTCGCTGTTAGCAGAATATGGAATCAGTGGGTTTAGGAGGGTAATACGGAACGCAGCGCTGGATCCCAACGGCTTCGTACCACTAGCTGTCGAGATGACAGGCATCTTATCCGCATTGCAGTAACGGATGGTGCAGCCACGTCTCGATCCCTGAGTCAACAGATGGGGACATTTGCAAGACAGCAACCATCTCCATGCACAGTTCGATGACGTTTGCAGTAGCATGGACTATCAGCTCGGAGACCATGGCTGTGGTTACCGTTGGCGCTCCATCACAGACAGGAGCGTCTGCGATGCTGTACTCAACGACGTACCTGGGTGCACGAATGGCAAAACGTAATTTTTTCGGATGAATCCAGGTTCTGTTTACAGCATCATGACGTTCGCATCCGTGTTTGGAGACATCGCGGTGAACGAACATTGGAAGCGTGTATTCGTCATTGCCATATTGGCGTATCTCCCGGCGTGATGGTATGGGGTGCCGTTGATTACACTTGTCGATCACCTCTTGTTCGCATTGATGGCACTTTGAACAATGAACGTTACATTTCAGATGTGTTACGACCCGTGACTCCACCCTTCATTCGATCCCTGCGAAACACTACATTTCAGCACGATAATGCACGACCGCATGTTGCACGTCCTGTACGGGCCTTTCTGGATAGAGAAAATGTTCGACTGCTGCCCTGGCCAGCACATTCTCCAGATCTCTCACCAATTGAAAACGTCTTGTCAATGGTGGGCGAGCAACTGCCTCCTGACAATACGGCAGTCACTACTATTGATGAACTATGGTATCGTGTTGAAGCTGCATGGGCAGCTGTACCTCTACACGCCATTCAAGCTCTGACTCACTGCCCAGGCGTAACAAGTCCGTTATTACGGCCAGAGGTGGTTGTTGTGGGTACTGATTTCTCAGGATCTATGCACCCAAATTGCGTGAAAATGTAATCACATGTCAGTTCTAGTGTAATATAGTTGTCCAATGAATATCCAGTTAGCATCTGCATTTGTTCTTGGTGTAGGAATTTAATGGCCAGTAGTGTATTTTAATGATAGAACATTTCGATTACAGAAGCTGACAAAGCTATTAAATAATAGAGCTATTACAAATTTCAAGACTTTTAAGCAAATACCAATCAATACAAGGTCTCTTAAAGACATAATTCAGAGGTCAAGTTCTAATGTCAGTTCCGTTCTAAAAATTATAGACAGGAAAATTTAATTGCAGGAGAGCTAAAACTTTTTCTATGATTAAAGCCAACTTAACTCCAGTCATACAAAAATTACGAAGATTCTAAATTGATACACAATAGTGTTTGTTGTTGTTGTTGTGGTCTTCAGTCCAGAGACCGGTTTGATGCAGCTCTTTATGCTACTCTATCCTGTGCAAGGTTTTTTATCTCCCAGTACCTACTGCAACCTACATCCTTCTGAATCTGTTTAGTGTATTCATCTCTTGGTCTCCCTCTACGATTTTTACCCTCCACGCTGCTCTCCAGTACTAAACTGGTGATACCTTGATGCCTCAGAACATGTCTTACCAACCGATCCGTTTTTGTAGTCATTTTGTGCCACAAATTCCTCTTCTCCCCAACACTATTTCAGTACCTCCTCATCAGTTATGTGATCTACCCATCTAATCTTCAACATTGTTCTGTAACACCACATTTCGAAAGCTTCTATTCCTTTCTTCTTGAAACTATTTATCGTCCACGTATCACTTCCATACATGGCAACACTCCATAAGAATTTCAGATACGGCTTCCTGACACTTAAATCTATACTCGATGTTGACAAATTTCTATTCCTCAGTAACACTTTTCTTGCCATTGCGAGTCTATATTTTATATCCCCTCCGACAATTATCAGTTATTTTGCTCCCCAAACTGTAAAACTCCTTTACTACTTTAAGCGTCTCATTTCCTAATGTAATTCACGCAGCATCGCCCTATTTAATTCGAATACATTCCATTATACTCAGTGTTATTAAATGATATGCGTCCGAAAATGCGGTCATTTAGATGCTGCTACTTCGCCACGCGGGATTAGCCGAGCGGTCATAGGCGCTGCAGTCATGGACTGTGCGGCTGATCCCGGCGAAGATTCGAGTCCTCCCTCGGGCATTGGTGTGTGTGTTCTTTCTTAGGATAATTTAGATTAAGTAGTGTGTAAGCTTAGGGACTGATGACCTTAGCAGTTAAGTCCCATAAGATTTCACGCACATTGAACATTTTTGCTGCTACCTCGGCCATCCGCTGCGCCCGTATATACTGTAAATACAGCCTGAGAGGTAGTGACCACTTCACCTCGCACCCAGCTACCATCCGGTCCGCGTCAGTCAAACGCCGGCTTACGCACTGCCTCTGATGACATCACTGCCAGGCGGCAGCTAAACGCATGTTTTCGGTACAAATGGGAAGGGAACACGCGAGGACTGCACACCGTCCTGGATCGCTTAAATTTCACGGAAGTAACAGTTTGTGTGCCGCCCGTAATGTTAACAAAACCGCGTGGCAAGTGGTGACTTTATTTTCCGCTTTTGTGGCGAGAAATCATCTTTGAATATCAGAAGTTGGGGCGAAAGACCGTTTAATGGGAACTTACAGCAGACGTCGTCTCTGAAGTGCCGATAGCGCTCTTTATGATAGAGACATCATTGTTATTATTACGGTTATCAGGTTCAAAAATGGTTCAGATGGTTCTGAGCAGTTAAACCTAACTAACCTAAGGACATCACACACATTCATGCCCGAGGCAGGATCCGAACCTGCGACCGTAGTAGTCGCGCGGTTCCGGACTGAGCGCCTGAAACGCTAGACCACCGCGGCCGGCACGGTAATCAGGAATATTACTATGTTGTGCGTCTGAAAGTTATCAAATATAGCGATCAATTAGAATGTGTTGATAGTAAGTTACTATGGGACCAAACTGCTGAGGTCATCCGTCCCTAGGCTCACACACTACTTAACCTAACTTAACACACACACTCATGCCCGAGGGAGGACTCGAACCTCCGACGGGGGAAGCAGCGCGAACTATGGCAAGGCTGCCTTAAACCGCGGGGCTACCCCGCGTGCCCATCAATTACAACTCAAAACATTCATTTATAGTCCTAGTTCCTGATCCCGCTGAGTAAACAGAGAGTATAAACAATTCTTAAGTGAGCAAAGTAGCATGTTGACTTGCAGACTGGAAACTATGGTCAGTATATCCGCCGTTGCTTTCTGGCTGACCATAAAAATAGCTTTCAGGCTCTCGTAGAAGGTGACGGAGCCGCTGCCCCACAGTTCCTCTGTACACTACATTAGGGAATAGCTTCGCCCTGAGAAACTTTGCATTTTATCTTACATAGGCTTTAATCACCAAAATGTTATTAATTTACTTTTAGTTATAACAAGTTCTAATAACACCGACACGTTTTTCGTGAATCTTCAATGTACCGTTCTCTTGAAACGGCCTGCGCTCAGAACACGGGAGCTATAACGCAATAGCACCTAACTACAAAGATTATTTAACCACAAAACGACGTTTCCTGTCGTTTTAATCCAACAAATAGTGGCAATAACGATTCATTCACGAGACATTCAATGTGGTAGTGCTTACAAACAACATATATCCAAGGGGTGTAAGGTACGAAAATAGCCTTCTACTGAACACGACAAATACAGTGAAGCGGCTTGCTGTCTAAGTGCTTGTGACGTGGGAAGCGTTCTTGCGTCCTAATGGCTTTACTTTGCGTGACACGTCGCCGAAATATCACAAAACTCATTTGCTTTGCGCGTGGCGAAACGGCTCCTGACCGTGAAATAGCGGAAAGTGGCGTCACAAAACTCGTAGGGCGCCACGTCAACCCTAGATAACTCGTCCCGTGTACCAACGGCCTTGGCATTAGTTGAAGACGACTAACGAGCAACGTGAATTTATCTTCTCCAGTCAACTACATCTCAAGAAAACCATGAAATGCAGGGAAAAACGGAGCAATGACATCGGTCAGAGGGTAAGGTACCGAGCGAGATGGCGTAGTGGCTAGCATACTGCACTTGCTTTCGGGAGGACGACGGTTCAAACCCGCGTCTGCCCATCAAGATTTAGGATTTCCGTGGTTCCCATAAATCTCTCCAGGAAAATACCGGGATGGTTCCTTTGAAAGGGCACGGACAATTTCCTTTCTCGTCTTTCACGCAATACATGCTTGCCATTCCGATTTCCCGTAATTACACGATCTGCAAAACTCAGATCTGCCTCAGTCAGACATGGATAAACAGTCTGGATAACTGGTTTTTCAAAATCTTCAATATGCCGATAACTGTAATGTCAAAGCTCTCCACACTCACTGAACATACAAGCTTATAAGAATTTATAAGATTTAGGATTTCCGTGGTTCCCCTAAATCTCTCCAGGAAAATGCCGGGATGGGTCCTTTGAAAGGGCACGGACAATTTCCTTTCTCGTCTTTCACGCAATACATGCTTGCCATTCCGATTTCCCGTAATTACACGATCTGCAAAACTCAGATCTGCCTCAGTCAGACATGGATAAACAGTCTGGATAACTGGTTTTTCAAAATCTTCAATATGCCGATAACTGTAATGTCAAAGCTCTCCACACTCACTGAACATACAAGCTTATAAGAATTTATGTTACGGGTTCGCAGAAAGGTGCAATCACTTTTACACCTGTGTGTACAGCGACAGACATCTTTTAGTGAAGCCTGACGTTTGGTGAGGTAAGATGGCGGCGTCAAGAAGATTATATATGGTACTACTACGATTTTCTGAAACGAAATGAGCCGGCCGCTGTGGCCGAGCGGTTCTAGGCGCTTCAGTCCGGAACCGCGCTTCTGCTGCTGTCGCAGGTTCGAATCCTACCTCGGGCATGGATGTATGTGATGTCGTTAGGTTAGTTAGGTTCAAGTAGTTCTAAGCTCTAGGGGACTGATGACCTCTGATGTTAAGTCCTATAGTGTTTCGAGCCATTTGAACCATTTTTTGAAACGAAGTGAAGCGTTACGTGATATAAAGAAGTTCAGTTTACCACATACTCGTACAGTGCACACTCCTGGAAATTGAAATAAGAACACCGTGAATTCATTGTCCCAGGAAGGGGAAACTTTATTGACACATTCCTGGGGTCAGATACATCACATGATCACACTGACAGAACCACAGGCACATAGACACAGGCAACAGAGCATGCACAATGTCGGCACTAGTACAGTGTATATCCACCTTTCGCAGCAATGCAGGCTGCTATTCTCCCATGGAGACGATCGTAGAGATGCTGGATGTAGTCCTGTGGAACGGCTTGCCATGCCATTTCCACCTGACGCCTCAGTTGGACCAGCGTTCGTGCTGGACGTGCAGACCGCGTGAGACGACGCTTCATCCAGTCCCAACAATGCTCAATGGGGGACAGATCCGGAGATCTTGTTGGCCAGGGTAGTTGACTTACACCTTCTAGAGCACGTTGGGTGGCACGCGATACATGCGGATGTGCATTGTCCTGTTGGAACAGCAAGTTCCCTTGCCGGTCTAGGAATGGTAGAACGATGGGTTCGATGAAGGTTTGGATGTACCATGCACTATTCAGTGTCCCCTCGACGATCACCAGAGGTGTACGGTCAGTGTAGGAGATCGCTCCCCACACCATGATGCCGGGTGTTGGCCCTGTGTGCCTCGGTCGTATGCAGTCCTGATTGTGGCGCTCACCTGCACGGCGCCAAACACGCATACGACCATCATTGGCACCAAGGCAGAAGCGACTCTCATCGCTGAAGACGACACGTCTCCATTCGTCCCTCCATTCACGCCTGTCGCGACACCACTGGAGGCGGGCTGCACGATATTGGGGCGTTAGCGGAAGACGGCCTAACGGTGTGCGGGACCGTAGCCCAGCTTCATGCAGACGGTTTCGAATGGTCCTCGCCGATACCCCAGGAGCAACAGTGTCCCTAATTTGCTGGGAAGTGGCGGTGTGGTCCCCCACGGCACTGCGTAGGATCCTTGGCGTGCATCCGTGCGTCGCTGCGGTCCGGTCCCAGTTCGACGGGCACGTGCATCTTCCGCCGACCACTGGCGACAACATCGATGTACTGTGGAGACCTCACGCCCCACGTGTTGAGCAATTCGGCGGTACGTCCACCCAGGCCTCCCGCATGCCCACTATACGCCCTCGCTCAAAGTCCGTCAACTGCACATACGGTTCACGTCCACGCTATCGCGGCATGCTACCAGTGTTAAAGACTGCGATGGAGCCCCGTATGCCACGGCAAACTGGCTGACACTGACGGCGGCGGTGCACAAATGCTGCGCAGCTAGCGCCATTCGACGGCCAACACCGCAGTTCCTGGTGTGTCCGCTGTGCCGTGCGTGTGATCATTGCTTGTACAGCACTCTCGCAGTGTCCGGAGCAAGTGTGGTGGGTCTGACACACCGGTGTCAATGTGTTCTTTTTTCCGTTTCCAGGAGTGTAGTTATATTAGTTTGTCCCGATTTCTTACGACTGTTTTATCAATATACAGCTGTTTACAAGTCCTTTGCGCTTGCTACCATAATGCGATTCTCAAGTTCTGGCTTCAGTGACAGCAAAGATATTGTATACAGTATTGCAAACAAGGAGGTAAAGAAAGATGGGAGACGGCACTGTAGATATACGATATACATTGCCCAAAACATTAACAGACTACTCTATACGATTGCTTCTTACTCTTAATTTCTGCCGTGTGCACGCAACTGCTGTTTTGAATAGTAAAATTAGTGTGGAACCATATTAGTACCTTAACATAATGTAAGGAAAACAATTTGTTCACATATTTCGAAAAACCAAGAAGAGAAGAATGTGATATGAAAACGACTCTTTCGTGACACATTTTATTCCACTTTTTCTATATTTGTATTGATAGCAAAATCCAAAATCAAATAGGGGTAATGCAGGAGTAGGTTCAATAATGAATAAAAAAATAGGAGTGCGGGTAAGATACTACAAACAGCATAGTGAACTCATTATGGTGACCAAGATACACACGAAGCCCATGCCTACTACAGTAGTACACGTTTATATGCCAACTAGCTCTGCAGTTGATGAAGAAATTGATGAAATGTATGATGAGATAAAAGAAATTATTCAGGTAGTGAAGGGAGACGAAAAGTTAATAGTCATGGGTGACTGGAATTCGACAGAATATGGATTGGGGCTAAGAAATGAAAGAGGAAGCCGCCTGGTAGAATTTTGCACAGATCATAACTTAATCATAGCTAACACTTGCTTCAAGAATCATGAAAGAAGGTTGTATACATGGAAAAACCCTGGAGATACTAGAAGGTTTCAGATATATTGTGTAATGGTAAAACAGAGATTCAGGAACCGGGTTTTAAATTGTAAGACATTTCCAGGGTCAGATGTGGACTCTGACCACAATTTAATGGTTATGAACTGTAGATTAAAACTGAAGAAACTGCAAAAAAGTGGGAATTTAAGGAGATGGAACCTGGATAAACTGAAAGAACCAGAGGTTGTACAAGGTTTCAGGGAGAGCATAAGGGAACAATTGACAGGAATGGGGGAAAGAAATACAATAGAAGAAGAATGGGTAACTTTGAGGAATGAAATAGTGAAGGCAGCAGAGTATCAAGTAGATAAAAAGACGAGGGCTAGTAGAGATCCTTGGGTAACAGAAGAGATACTGAATTTAATTGACGAAAGGAGAAAATACAAAAATGCAGTACGTGAAGCAGACAAAATGGAATTCAAACGTCTCATAAATGAGATCGGCAAGAAGTGCAAAATGACTAAGTAGGGATGGCTAGAGGACATATGTAAGGATATAGACGTTTATCTCCCTAGGGGTAAGATAGATACTGCCTACAGGAAAAGTAAAGAGACCTCTGGAGAAAAGAGAACCACTTGCATGAATATCAAGAGCTCAGATGGAAACCCATTTCGAAGCAAAGAAGAAAAAGCAGAAAGGTGAAAGGAGTATATAGAGGGCCTATACAGGGGCGATGTTCTTGAGGACAATGTTATGGAAATGGAAGAGGAGGTAGATGAAGATGAAATGGGAGATATAATACTGCGTGAAGAGTTTGACAGAGCACTGACAGACCTAAGTCGAAGCAAGGCCCTGGGAGTAGAGAACATTCCACTAGAACTACTGACAGCCTTGGGAGAGCCAGTCCTGACAAAACTCTACCATCTGGTGAGCAAGACGTATGAGACAGCCAAAATTCCCTCAGACTTCAAGAAGACTATAATATTTCCAATCTCGAAGAATGTAAGTGTTGACAGATGTGAAAATTACCGAACTATCAGTTTAATAAGTCACAGCTGCAAAATACTAAAGCAAATTCTTTACAGACGAGTGGAAAAACTGGTAGAAGTCGACCTCGGAGAAGATCAGTTTGGATCCCGTAGAAATGTTGGAACACGTAAGGCAATACTTACCCTACGATGGCGTTATAAGAGTCGAGGGACATGAAAGGGAAGCAGTGGTTGGGAAGGGAGTAAGACAGGGTTACAGCGTCTCCCCGATGTTATTCGATCTGTATATTGAGCAAGCAGTAAAGGAAACAAAAGAAAAGTTTGGAGTAGGTATTAAAATCCATGGAGAAGAAATAAAACTTTGAGGTTCGCTGATGACATTGCAATTCTGTCAGTGACAGCAAAGGACTTGGAAGAACAGCTAAACGGAATGGACAGGGTCTTGAAAGGAGGATATAATATGGACATCAACAAAAGCAAAACGAGAATAATGGAATGTAGTCGAATTAAACCGGGTGATGCTGAGGGAATTGGGATAGGAAATAAGACACTCAAAGTAGTAAAGGAATTTTGCTATTTGGGGAGCAAAATAACTGATGATGGACGAAGTAGAGAGGATATAAAATGTAGACTGGCAATGGCAAGGAAAGCGTTTATGTAGAAGAGAAATTTGTTAACATCGAGTATTGATTAAGAGTCGGGAAGTTGTTTCTGAAAGTATTTGTATGGAGTGTAGCCATTTATGGAAGTGAAAGCTTTCGAAATGTGGTGCTACAGATGAATGCTGAAGATTAGATGGGTATATCACATAACTAATGAGGAGGTATTGAATAGAATTGGGGAGAAGAGGAGTATGTGGCACAACTTGACTTGAAGAAGGGATCGGTTGGTAGGACATGTTCTGAGGCATCAAGGAATCACTAATTTCGTACTGGACTGCAGCGTGGAGAGTAAAAATCGTAGAGGGAGACCAAGAGATGAATACACTAAGCAGATTCAGAAGGATGTGGGCTGCAGTAGGTACTGGGAGATGAAGAAGTTTGCGCAGGATAGAGTAGCATCGATAGCTGCATCAAAGCAGTCTCAGGACTGAAGACCACAACAACAACAGCAAAAGAAGCTGTAATTCCGAAAGCAAGGCTTGTTTGCTTACTATACTGCTTCTTGCTCGACATATTTTCAGCCTTGAACTCGTAAGCACATCTTTAATGTTCAGGTGTGCAGAAAACTTACCTGCGTGTTCTTTTGTTAATCCATAAACGTGTGCAGTGAGGAAAGAAGCAAGGCATGCTCTTGTATCTTGTGCATGTCAACAAAGTGAACGGTTATTGAAATATCAAAGAAACAGAAATGCATGGACGTACACCTCCATGCAGAATAGAGTTCTTGTTTTGTTGAATTGTCGGTGCATTAGTCTGATTGTAGTTTACAAATATCCTCACTTCGAAATCTTACGCATGATGCATCATTCAGTGTGTTATCAATAATATCAATTTACAGGGTAAAAAAACATAATTTTTTAACATCTTAAAGCACTGTCGAATGTTGTAAATGTGATAAAGGAAATGGTCTCAAAGACTTAAGACTCTGTAAATTTGGTATTTCGTTTTAACATTTACGTCAGTAATTTTATTAGTAGTGTAAGAAGTAGGCGTACCTTTCCCACTCTGTCAGTTTTTCACGAATAACCAAACATAACACAGCTGGAATTTACATCTATTTTTATCATCTGCTTAGTTTTATTTTTTAATTTCATTTTGAGGTTTTCAAATTATATAAGCCTATACCATTCTTTGTAATATACCAATAGTTAGTTAGTTAGTTTCATGTTCCATGTTCATTTGGACGATAAATCGTAATGATGTGGAACGAGACATTATACACTACTGGCCATTAAAATTGCTACACCAAGAAGAAATGCAGATGATAAACGGGTACACATTGGAAAAATATTATACTAGAACAGACATGTGATTATATTTTCACGCAATTTGGGTCCATAGATCCTGAGAAATCAGTATCCACAACAACCACCTCTGGCCCTAATAACGGCCTTGATACGCCTGGGTATTGAGTTAAACAGACCTTGGATGGCGTGTACAGGTACAGCTGTCCATGCCGCTTTAACACGATACCACAGTTCATCAAGTGTAGTGACTGACGTATTGTGACGAGCCAGTTGCTCGGCCACCATTGACCAGACGCTTTCAATTGGTGAGAGATCTGGAGAATGTGCTGGCCAGGGCAGCAGTCGAACATTTTCTCTATCCAGAAAGGCCCGTACAGGACGTGCATTATCCCGCTGAAATGTAGGGTTTCACAGGGATAGAATGAAGGGTAGAGCCACGGGTCGTAACACAGAAATGTAACGTCCACTGTTCAAAGTGCCGTCAATGCGAACAAGAGGTGACCGAGACGTGTAACAAGTGGCACCCCATACCATGTCGCCGGATGATACGCCAGTATGGGGACAACGAATACATGCTTACAATGTGCATTCACTGCGATGTCGCCAAACACATATGCGATCATCATGATGCTGTAAACAGAACCTGGATTCAACCGAAAAAATGACGTTTTGCCATTCATGCACCCAGGTTCGTCGTTGTGTACACCATCGCACGCGCTCCTGTCTGTGATGCAGCGTCAAGGGTAACCGCAAATACGGTCTCCGAGCTGATAGTCCATGCTGCAGCAAATCTGTTGACTCAGGATAGAGACGTGGATGCACGATCCGTTACAGCCATGCGCATAAGATACCTGTCATCACGACTGCTAGTGATACGAGGCCGTTGGGATCAAGCCCGGCGTTCCGTATTACCCTCCTAAACCCACTGATTCCATATTCTGCTAATAGTCATTGGATCTCGACCAAAGCGAGCAGCAATGTCGCGATACGATAAACCGCAATCGCGATAGGCTACAATCTGACCTTTATCAAAGTCGGAAACATGATGGTACGCATTTCTCCTCCTTACACGAGGCATCACAACAACGTTCCACCAGGCAACGCCGGTTAACTGCTATTTGTGTACAAGAAATCGGTTGGAAACTTTCCTCATGTCAGCACGTTGTAGATGTCGCCTCCCTCGCCAACCTTGAGTGAATGCTCTGAAAAACTGATCATTTGCATTTTAATGGCCAGTAGTGTATATTGACATCAATTCTTTTCTGTAAATATGCCTCCATGCTGATAATTTGTTAGTTTTTTCGTTTTTAATTAAAGATAGGTAAATGTTAATCCTTAACTCATTTCCACATTACAGAAATAGATAATATTCTGTGGAATCGGAGGTGTTGTGAAAGAGGAGCGTTTTCAGTTTCGTTTCTAATTTTACTTTGCTGTCTGTCAGGCATTTTACACTCCTGGAAATGGAAAAAAGAACACATTGACACCGGTGTGTCAGACCCACCACACTTGCTCCGGACACTGCGAGAGTGCTGTACAAGCAATGATCACACGCACGGCACAGCGGACACACCAGGAACTGCGGTGTTGGCCGTCGAATGGCGCTAGCTGCGCAGCATTTGTGCACCGCCGCCGTCAGTGTCAGCCAGTTTGCCGTGGCATACGGGGCTCCATCGCAGTCTTTAACACTGGTAGCATGCCGCGATAGCGTGGACGTGAACCGTATGTGCAGTTGACGGACTTTGAGCGAGGGCGTATAGTGGGTATGCGGGAGGCCGGGTGGACGTCCCGCCGAATTGCTCAACACGTGGGGCGTGAGGTCTCCACAGTACATCGATGTTGTCGCCAGTGGTCGGCAGAAGGTGCACGAGCCCGTCGATCTGGAACCGGACCGCAGCGACGCACGGATGCACGCCAAGACCGTAGGATCCTATGCAGTGCCGTAGGGGACCGCACCGCCACTTCCCAGCAAATTAGGGACACTGTTGCTCCTGGGGTATCGGCGAGGACCATTCGCAACCGTCTCCATGAAGCTGGGCTACGGTCCCGCACACCGTTAGGCCGTCTTCCGATCACGACCCAACATCGTGCAGCCCGCCTCCAGTGGTGTCGCGACAGGCGTGAATGGAGGGACGAATGGAGACGTGTCGTCTTCAGCGATGAGAGTCGCTTCTGCCTTGGTGCCAATGATGGTCGTATGCGTGTTTGGCGCCGTGCAGGTGAGCGCCACAATCAGGTCTGCATACGACCGAGGCACACAGGGCCAACACCCGGCATCATGGTGTGGGGAGCGATCTCCTACACTGACCGTACACCTCTGGTGATCGTCGAGGGGACACTGAATAGTGCATGGTACATCCAAACCGTCATCGAACCCATCGTTCTACCATTCCTAGACCGGCAAGGGAACTTGCTGTTCCAACAGGACAATGCACGTTCGCATGTATCGCGTGCCACCCAACGTGCTCTAGAAGGTGTAAGTCAACTACCCTGGCCAACAAGATCTCCGGATCTGTCCCCCATTGAGCATGTTTGGGACTGGATGAAGCGTCGTCTCACGCGGTCTGCACGTCCAGCACGAACGCTGGTCCAACTGAGGCGCCAGGTGGAAATGGCATGGCAAGCCGTTCCACAGGACTACATCCAGCATCTCTACGATCGTCTCCATGGGAGAATAGTAGCCTACATTGCTGCGAAAGGTGGATATACACTGTAGTAGTGCCGACATTGTGCATGCTCTGTTGCCTGTGTCTATGTGCCTGTGGTTCTGTCAGTGTGATCATGTGATGTATCTGACCACAGGAATGTGTCAATAAAGTTTCCCCATCCTGGGACAATGAATTCACGGTGTTCTTATTTCAATTTCCAGGAGTGTATATCAATGGGTAAGTGATCAAAACTGTAATTGCAGCATTGCGAACCCCTGTTTGTGCTACAGACAACTTTAATCTGGCCTAATGAATGTCATTTTTTATTCGGGTTTTGTAATTCTGTACAAGATTGTTCCTGTTGAAGTGCAGTGTATTATTTACAACAAACTTCATGATGGAATAACTATAGTGTGAAACGGGAAGTTTGATACCCACACGCTGAGCTGCAGGCAGGCACGACGAAAAGAGCGCTGACAGAAATATGAATAATTATCGGCGAGATGTATTTGGGGCATGAGATGCCCCAACAAAAAAATTCAAATGGCTCTGAGTACTATGGGACTTCTGAGGTCATCAGTCCCCTAGATCTTAGAACTACTTAAACCTAACTATCCTGAGGACCTGACACACATCCATGCCCGAGGCAGGATTCGAGCCTGGGACCGTAGCAGTCGCGCGGTTCCAGACTGTAGCGCCTAGAACCTTTCTGTCACCTCGGTGGGCATGCCCCAACAGTCGGAGCGGTTACATAGCCATGTGTTGTGTGTGGTTCGTTTGTCGGAGCATTTGCGATTTTCAGTGGAAAACACAGGGAAGAAGATAAAGAACGGTCACTGAATAAAGTAAGGAAAATATCAAGTCAAATGACAGAAATAAATACACTACGATAAAAGTAAACAGTGCTACCGTAATTGCTTGAATGGCTCCACTTGCGAATGAAATGCGATTCTTTTAAAGTTTAGATTAGGATCGGATCGATTAGTACACTCGTAAGAAACGCAAGCTGGTATTTCTGATACAACTACACAATCAAACCACACGGGTACGGCACGGGTACGTCAGAGTGACGTCATGGGAAAGTATCACCGCGGTGAACCACCGAGGTATGAATGCGGTGAACCTAATGTTTTGGGCTAGATAAGTCGCTGGACGTCGGCTTCAAGTCTGTTACGTAATGACAACCCCCTTCTTTTTTTGTTGATTGCCAGTCTAGTGATGAATGTCTGTGGGTGTCACGGACTAGCGGAACCCAGATGTTTGCTGATGCCTTACCCTCTGAAGAAAGGAAAGTAGATTAACGTCGTCCCAACATCGATGTAGAGTTGTGTCACGGTGGCGTGTTGAAACACAAGTTTTGCATGCACGTATCATAAGAAATAATACACTTTTATAAGATTTTGTAACGATTATAGACGGATTTAAAACATTACGGCGTATTTTTGTCAGAAGATAATTTCCCTTTTAAATCACATGTGTCTTGTAAACGGATGAAATGTGATTTGAAATTGTTGTTACCGCTTACACATACCTAAATAAGGGGTGCCAGATATCCTATTTTCAACATCAGTACAGGGTACGCACGTTTTATTAGCTTCCGTCTCTCTAGAACTGAATCCGTGGAGGTCAGCGGAATTCGTGTTGCCAAATGTTGTTTCTTCTCACTGCTAAATTTGGCTATCAAATGATAGGTCATTATTACTTAATGCTATGTTTCTTATCGGTCATAGGTAATTTATAGCAGTAAGAACAATTTGAAAATGACCTCTTATACAATTGTGTACTCTCTGATCTGACACTAAGCGTATTAATCATTCACATCGAGAAGACTGTAGGAGCAGTCACTGAGGGTAGTAGCCGTTTCGATAGAAATCTAAAGACTGTGTATGACTTCGGACTGATGTTCCCTCGCTTCTTGTAGGTACCAACTTTAGCAATCAATATTGTGAGTAAAGAGTACCTTCACTGCACTTATAAATAAATTTAAATTTCAAGTGTTACGTATATATGGTTTTAATTTTATTTTTGGAACTGCAGATATGTGTACTTGTTTGTTTTTTATGTTTCATAAGGGGCACAGCAGCTAAGGGATAGCAGAAGGGATCTTAAGCCTTGTCCGAAACGTTAGCGTCATGAGACATAGACCTCACAGAGCCGGCGACCGCGGGCGAGAAGACGATGCCGGAAGATTTCCTTAAATGCTATTGCTTATGTTAATAAAATAGTGTTAAACTATATCAAAATATTAATTGAAGTGATGTATATTCAGTTCTGAAATAGTCACGCTTGCTGGCACATGTATCTTAAATTATTTAGTTTCACATCACGTGGCAGTATTGTGTATATAGTGCTTTGTAATGAAACAGTTTGTGGCCTCTGGAAAGAAGTTAAAAATGTTCGAGTGATTAATACCTTGGAAGACACTGAATCAAAAATATTTGCCATGGATGTGTTTGAAGAACATGTTCAGAACTAATTTTTTCTGCATGAAAATTTTAAAGCTATTACGAAGCAAAGAGATTTGAATGCTAAATATTTTGGAAACGTAGGGAAGATAGCATATATCAACGAAAAGCGATTAATTTTCTTTTTCAGAATGTGAATAAAGTGATAAAAATAATAATTTGCTGGTTTCTGAGAATTAATAAAACGATAGCCATAGATAATTGGTGTTATCAGTAATCCTTGGTCGGTACACTAACAACAATCAACAGATATAGAAAATCTTTGAATCAGATTAGGTAATTATATTTTGAATATATGTTTTTGAAGTACAAACATCATTTAGTGTCCACATTTCGACTGCTGCAGCAGGTTCAAAATGGTTCAATTGACTCTAAGCACTATTGGACTTAACATCTGAGGTCATCAGTCCCCTAGACTTAGAACTACTTAAACCTAACTAACCTAAGGACATCGCACACATCCATGCCCGAGGCAGGATTCGAACCTGCGACTGCGGTTCCGGACCGAAGCGCCTAGAACCGCTCGGCCACACCAGCCGGCTCTGGAGACAGATAAGTGAGTGAACTGACAAGCCAGTTTTCCAGTGGCCTAGGGTCCAACCGATATGGTCACGAGCCCAGAAGACATAGTGGTGTTAGCAAAGGCACTCCATCGGTCGTCTGCTGCCATAGCCCACTAACACCCAATTCCGCGGCACTGTTCTAACGAATACGTTCATCGTACGTCCCACATTGATTTCTGAGGTTATTTCACGCAGTATTGTTTGTCTGTTTGCACTGTCAAATCTACACAAAAGCCGCTGCTCTCGGTCGTTCACTCCCTGAAGGCCGTCGGCCACTGTGTCAGACTTTTGACACTGTAGATCTCGGAATATTGAATTCCCCAACGATTTCCGAAATGGAATATCCCATGTGTCTAACTCCAACTACCATTGGCGTTCAGAGTGTATTAATTCTCTTCATGTGGTCTTAAGCACGTCGGAACCCTTTTCAGATGAATGACCTCAGTATGTGGGTGAGTCAAATGAAAACCTTACATTTGTAATGACAAATCGAAATTTCGTGCCGTTATCCTGTAAGTTGGAAAGCGTGCTACAAACAGCGTGCAGAATGGCCTGTACATAGCAGCATAGTGCAAATGCACACATACCGTCGCGATATAAGTATAGAGATGGCCGCCCCATTTGCGACTTGCACCAAGGAAGAACAGGATTATGTTATTCGGTTTTTGCGTAGTGAACGTGTGAAACCCATTGAAATTCATCGACAAATGAAGATTCAGTACGGTGATGCATGTTTGTCACAGCAGCAAGTCTACGAATGGAGTAGGAAGTTCTCAAATGGTGTGACTTCGGTGGAAGATCAGGTCAGGCACAACGAGTTGTGACTCCACAGAACACTGCAGCAGTTGAAGCCATAGTGAAGGAAAACCGCCGAGTAACACTGAATGACATTGCAGCATGTTTATAGATTAGTCATGGGTCAGCACACCACATTGTGCACGATGTGCTCCAGTTTCACAAAATGGGTGCCACGGCAGCTGACTCCTGAAACGAGAGAACGACGTATTGATGCTTATGAAGAATTTCTTCGGCACTTTGAACGGAAAGGTGGTGGCTTCCTTGCAAGAATCGTTACGAGGGGCGAAACCTGGGTTCACTTCCACCAACCGGAAACGAAGAGAGCGAGCAAGGAATGGCGCCATTCCTCATTACCAAAACCAAAGTGGGTTCGAACAGAACCAAAAGCAGCGAAGGTTATGCTGACTCTCTTTTGGGACGAAAAAGGCGTCATTTTGGAGCATTACATGTCTAGAGTGACCACTGTCACTAGCGCATCATATACAGATCTCCTAAAAACTCAACTTCGGCCTGCAATCAAATCAAAGCGACGTGGATTGCTGTCAGCAGGTGTCCTTCTGCAACATGACAATGCAAGGCTCCACACTGCCCGTACAACAGTTGCAACAATCACAGACCTGCATTTTGAGTGTCTTCCTCGTCCACCATACTCACCAGACCTTGCCCCAAGCGATTTCCATATGTTTTGACATCTCAGAGACGCAAAGGGAGGAAAGAAGTTCTATTCTGGTGAAGAGTTACGCCACGCGGTGCATGAGTGGTTGCGCGGACTACCAAAAGCATTTTTTCTAAAGGAATTTATGCACTTTGAAAGCGCTGGAGGACTTGCATTGAGCTTGGGGGAGATTATGTTGAAAAGTGATACAGCTTCGTACCAACTCTGCTCAGTAAATAATATTTCAAAAAATATTTAATGTTCTCATTTTATTCACCCTCGTACAAATGATAGATCTGCCAATGCACTGATCCTTCACACTTTGTGTACATACTGCCGGCATCTGTAGACGTGTATATAGCTACCCTTGATTTTTATCACTGCTGTGTGTTTTTCCAGTCAGTGCACTAAACAACGGTATTACTGCACTTCAATGTTGTCGCGAGCACGTGGTGACGTTGCAGTAAACAAGCCGAGGCCGTGGTGCGCACGTCATAGAACGTGACAAAAAAAATGGTTCAAATGGCTCTGAGCACTATGGGACTTAAATTCTAACATCATCACTCCCCTAGAACTTAGAACTACTTGAACCTAACTAACATAAGAAGATCACACACATCCATGCCCGAGGCAGGATTCGAACTTGCGACCGTAGCAGTCGCGCGGTTCCGGACTGAAGCGCCTAGAACCGCTCAGATAGCCCGGCCAGCTTGCACGTGACACTACAGGCCTTAAGAGTGTCAGTAGCCGCTCGCGGCGGTGAGGGAATAACTATTTCACACGAATTTAGGAATTCTTGACTGCGTGTTTAAATGCTTGGAGGTGCTGGATAGCACACGACAAAGTTAAGACCTTTATTGCTCACCTTTTCAGTTAAAGACAGAGCCCAGCGTCCGCAAGGACTAGAGGACAAGTCGACTAGTGTGACGTCATAAGTTCGTTGCAGGGCACGTATACCTCGTTTGGCCCTGAAACAGGTACAGTGATGACTAAGAAAAACTCATCGCACTGTCAATGCTTTCAGGGCAATTGTGCATATTTTTTTATCAACTCCGATTACATGCTCCAACAGAAGCGCCTTCACTTCCGGTTGCAGTGATATTCTACATCTACATCTACATCCATACTCCGCAAGCCACCTGACGGTGTGTGGCGGAGGGTACCTTGAGTACCTCTATCGGTTCTCCCTTCTATTCCAGTCTCGTATTGTTCGTGGAAAGAAGGATTGTCGGTATGCTTCTGTGTGGGCTCTAATCTCTTTGATTTTATCCTCATGGTCTCTTCGCGAGATATACGTAGGAGTGAGCAATATACTGCTTGACTCCTTGGTGAAGGTATGTTCTCGAAACTTCAACAAAAGCCCGTACTGAGCTACTGAGCGTCTCTCCTGCAGTCTTACTCTGGAGTTTATGTGTCATCTGCGTAACGCTTTCGCCATTACTAAATGATCCTGTAACGAAGCGCGCTGCTCTCCGTTGGATCTTCTCTATCAACCCTATCTAGTACGGATCCCACACTGCCGAGCAGTATTCAAGCAGTGGGCGAACAAGCGTACTGTAACTACTTCCTTTGTTTTCGGATTGCATTTCCTTAGGATTCTTCCAATCAATCTCAGTCTGGCATCTGATCCACCAACGATCAGCTTTATACATATGATCATTCCATTTTAAATCACTCCTAATGCGTACTCCCAGGAAATTTTTTGAAATTAACTGCTTCCAGTTGCTGACCAGCTATTTTGAAGCTAACTGATGAAGGATCTTTCTTTCTATGTATTCGCAGCACATTACACTGGTCTACATTGAGATTCAATTGCCATTCCCTGCACCATGCGTCAATTCACTGTAGATCCTCCTGCATTTCAGTACAATTTGCCATTGTTACAACCTCTCGATACACCACAGCATCATCTGCAAAAAGCCTCAGTGAACTTCCGATGTCATCCACCAGGTCATTTATGTATATTGTGAATAGCAACGCTCTCCTGCGGCACACCTGAAATCACTCTTACTTCGGAAGACTTGTCTCCATTGAGAATGACATGCTGCGTTCTGTTATCTAGGAACTCCTCAATCCAATCACACAATTGGTCTGATAGTACATATGCTCTGTTCAATAAACGACTGTGGGGAATTGTATCGAACGCCTTGCGGAAGTCAAGAAACACGGCATCTACCTGTGACCAGTGTCTATGGCCCTCTGAGTCTCGTGGACGAATAGCGCGAGCTGGGTTCCACACGACTGTCTTTTTCGAAATCCATGCTGATTCCTACAGAGTAGATTTCCAGTCTCCAGAAAAGTCGTTATACTCGAACATAATACGCGTTCCAAAATTCTACAACTGATCGACGTTAGAGATATAGGTCTATAGTTCTGCACATCTGTTCGACGTCCCTTCTTGAAAACGGGGATGACCTGTGCTCTTTTCCAATCCTTTGGTCTACTGAAGGTGACACACACGCACAGTCCGACAGACCGTCCGACCAATCGACCAATTCCGTTTACAGCCTACACAGATCGCGACCGACTTTATTCAGCGATTACAGCACCACCCTGTTACTGCCAATATGGTTCAAATGGCTCTGAGCACTATGGGACAACATCTGAGGTCATCAGTCCCCTAGAACTTAGAACTACTTAAACCTAACTAACCTAAGAAGATCACACTCATCCATGCCCAGGGCAGGATTCGAACCTGCGATCGTAGCACTCGTGCGGTGCCGGACTGAAGCGCCTAGAACCGCTCGGCCACCGCGTCCGGCTGTTGCTGTCGCTCATTGCGAATTTTTTATATTAAGTTCGCTGAGGTTGTTAAACATAGAAAGAAAAAGTATAGAGAAAACTGTGAGCAAGGGAGTGGTAAATGGAAAGAAATAAATTTCACCCACGCTCTGTTATTTGAGGAGCTGGGAGCCGATGACGCGTAATTATCTCAGAATGAATGTAGCATGCTTTTCGGTACGGCTGAACATTATAAAGTCATTCATAACGAGAAAGGATGGTAATGAGAGAAGCTGTAAGCTGCAATGAAATGCTGCTGCAGCTAATATAGTGTTTCTAGGCACTGGTAAAGGTTACGACCACCTCAGATTCAGTGCGGCTGTACCAAATGGTTCAAATGGCTCTAACCAACATTGGACTTAACATCTGAGGTCATCAGTCCCCTAAACGTAGACTTGCAACGTGATTTATAGTTGCCTGAGGAAATTAACACAGTAAAGCAAATTAAATAAAACAAAACATGTTCACGTAAATTTTTATTTTATTTATTTATGTAACATAAAAGATGTCTCCCATAATTTTAAGAAAATAGTTTTAAATTAGAAGAAATGGTGGCGTCCCGCATCACCTAAGAAGTGTAATAACAGGTGCACAAGATGTGACCCATTTAGCAGTTGCTAGACCTGTAAAGAAAGCCTTACTCTTCGCTCTCTGTAGCAGAAAGCTTGGAAATAAGCTAGATTTTTTTAACACCTCTAACAATCAAGCAAGTATATTTTATGAGTAAAAGTCGATAGATTGTCTATATTTTTAGGTTTTATTTCCTATATGCATCGGAAATGAAATCTAAGACCTAATCTTTCTGTATTTCGGTTTTTACATTTTATATCCGATGAGTACCGGAAATAGCCGGCCGGTGTGGCCGAGCGGTTCTAGGCGCTTCAGTCTGGAACCGCGGACCGCTACGAGCGGAGGTTCGAAACTTGTCTCGGGCATGGATGTGTGTGGTGTCCTTAGGTTAGTTATGTTTAAGTAGTTCTAGGGGATTGATGACCTCAGATGTTAAGTCCCATAGTGTTCAGAGCCACTTGAACCATTTGAAGTACCGGAAATAAAATTAAAAAACCGAAATACAGAAGGTAGACAGAATTATATTCATAAACTATATGCAGTTTACTCTGTCAACTTGCCACATGATAGCATTGTAAAATAGTAAAAAAAAAAGCAGGTGCTTCATTTCTTGAATTCTATTGCTACAGTCCCTACACGACCTGTCCCACAGTTTCGTCCGCCTCACACTACGTCATGTATGTGGGCTTTTCGGAAAGTAGGTCCGATCAGTCACAAAATGGAAAAAACAGTGAAAATCCAGCCACTTCTCTACATAGTTGCTGGTCCGACTCAGACATTTGTCATAGCACTGTACTAACTTTCCAATGCCCTCAGTTCTCGACGCTGGTCTGAAGTTCGTTGTTTGTGCCAAAATGTTGTCTTCGTAGGAAGCGGTTCATGTGAGAGGAGATAAACATCAGAGGGAGCCAAGTCCGGGCTGTATAGTGGGCGATCAAACACATCCCACCGAAAACGCTACAGGGCCGTCCTCACTGCCCCTGCATTGTGCGGCCGAGAATATTGTCACTAAGGAGGAAATACGTATGTCACGTGGGGTTACATGCAATCAGGCGAAAACTCTGAGCGGGCAACGTTCCTTGGCTAGAGACGTTATTGTTCTAGGCATCTATACGTGCTCACTGCGTGCTCAGAACTGAAGGAGTGATGTGCATACTAGAGAAACTGCCCAACACACCCGTGCAAATCTTCATCGGATTTTCATTGTCGTTTCTAGTTCGCGACCTATCGGACGTTACTTTCCGAATAGCCCTAGTATATTAGAGCAGAGTTTAACACCGCGGACAGTGACAGAAGACGAATTTTTTGTCGGACGGCTAACACGACAGCGTTACACACGACACAATTTGTTGGGTAAAGTGGTGGTGGGGATCGGGTGATGTGCAGTGGTCGTACGCAACTGACCGACCGGTGGTTGGCCAAAACGCCTACACACGTCCAGTTTCCAATTTGTGCATGTGAAGTACCCATGATCATGTATGATGTCTCTGACTCGATAGTAGAGGCCCCTACACATGAAACAACCCACCGACTGACAAATTGGACGTACGTGGGCGTTTTGACCAACCGACGGACGAACTTTCCTTGTCGGGATTTCGGGCGGGTAGGACAAAACGACAGTGTCCCCCCACTCTCTCCCCACCGCCCAACGAACTTCGCCGTGTCTAGGGCTGTCGAGCCAACAGCCCGGCTAAAGTTCGTCTTCAGCCACTGTTTCTGGAGAAATTTAAAATCTGCCGATGTTTGTGGGGCACGTCGTGCGAAGAGTGTAGTAATACGAATCCCGAATCCAGAATGTTTTCTTGTGGTACGTATAAAGAACAAGAACCCGTCGACCATCTGTATTTCTATTTTTGTGTTTTATTTCAGATACATATCGGAGATGAAATCTAAAAACCGAAATATCGACATTCAATGGACATTTAGTACATACAATATATCTCCTTCATTATCATGTGTGTGAGAAGCGTCCGGCCTACACCAACCTCTCTGCTATGAAGAGCAAAGTGTAGGATAATTTTTACAGTTGTAACAGTTGCTAGATGCTTAATTTCTTTCGTATCTGTTGTTGTATTTATCAGATGATGTGCACCACTGCCATGTGTAGGCTTTCAGGTTCGAATCTGAAATGAGTTTCTTAAACATAAAAATCATCTTTTATGCTAAACATCTTAACAATCTGGACATGAAAATCTTTTGTTCTGCGTATTTTGCTTTACCATGATGTATTTCCTCAGCTAACTGTAAATCACATTGCAGGTTCAGGAATCATTTATGATAATAATTTTGGTGATAAATCAATGAATTTGAGATCCTCTTAATTTCTGCCAGAGAGTAGTAAGCAGCCTCTCCTCGCAGCTTACAGCTTCTCTCATGAATGTATTATTTTTCGTTGAGGATGGTGTGGTGATGTTCAGCAGCTCCGAAGTGAATAATTCATTCATTCTTAGATAATTACGAAAATCATCGGCTCCCAGCTGCTTAAGTACCAGAACATAAGTGAATTTATGATCTTGGATTAATCATTTCTCGTTTTTTGGCCTTGTAACCTCCCCACCGGCAATCCCCCCCCCCCCCCAGATGAAATATGGACCTTGCTGTCGGTGAGGTGGCTTTTGTTCCTCAGCGACACAGACAGACGTACCGTAGGTGCAACCACAACATAAGGGTACCTGTTGAGAGGCCAGACAAATCCCAGAAGAGGGCACCAGCTTGTTAAATAGTTGTAGGGGCAACAATCTGAACGACTGACTGATCTCGCCTCGTAACATTAACCAAAATGGCCTTGCTGTGCTGGTACTGTGAACAGCTGAAAGCGAGGGGAAACAGCAGCCGTAATGTTTCCCAGGGACATGCAGCTCTACTGTAGGGAACGATCTATTGACACGTAATCACCATGGCTTCAGAAAACATCGCTCTTGTGCAACGCAGCTAGCTCTTTATTCGCACGAAGTAATGGCCGCTATCGACAGGGGATCTCAAGTTGATTCCGTATTTCTGGATTTCCGGAAGGCTTTTGACACCGTTCCTCACAAGCGACTTCTAATCAAGCAGCGGAGCTATGGGGTATCGTCTCAGTTGTGCGACTGGATTCGTGATTTCCTGTCAGGAAGGTCGCAGTTCGTAGTAATAGACGGCAAATCATCGAGTAAAACAGAAGTGATATCAGGGAAGCGTCCTGGGACCTCTACTGTTCCTGATCTATATAAATCACCTGGGTGACAATCTGAGCAGTTCTCTTAGACTGTTCGCAGATGATGCTGTAATTTACCGTCTAGTAAGGTCATCCGAAGACCAGTATCAGCTGCAAAGCGATTTAGAAAAGATTGCTGTATGGTGTGTCAGGTGGCACTTGACGCTAAATAACGAAAAGTGTGAGATGATCCACATGAGTTCCAAAAGAAATCCGTTGGAATTCGATTACTCGATAAATAGTACAATTCTCAAGGCTGTCAATTCAACTAAGTACCTGGGTGTTAAAATTACGAACAACTTCAGTTGGAAGGACCATATAGATAATATTGTCGGGAAGGCGAGCCAAAGGTTGCGTTTCATTGGAAGGACACTTAGAAGATGCAACAAGTCCACTAAAGAGACAGCTTACACTACACTCGTTCGTCCTCTGTTAGAATATTGCTGCGCGGTGTGGGATCCTTACCAGGTGGGATTGACGGAGGACATCGAAAGGGTGCAAAAAAGGGCAGCTCGTTTTGTATTATCGCGTTATAGGGGAGAGAGTGTGGCAGATATGATACACGAGTTGGGATGGAAGTCATTACAGCATAGACGTTTTTCGTCGCGGCGAGACCCTTTTACGAAATATCAGTCACCAACTTTCTCTTCCGAATGCGAAAATATTTTGTTGAGTCCAACCTACATAGGTAGGAATGATCATCAATATAAAATAAGAGAAATCAGAGCTCGAACACAAAGGTTTAGGTGTTCGTTTTTCCCGCTCGCTGTTCGGGAGTGGAATAGTAGAGAGATAGTATGATTGTGGTTCGATGAACCGTCTGCCAAGCACTTAAATGTGAATTGCAGAGTAGTCATGTAGATGTAGATGTAGATGTATGGTTAGATGATGAGGGCGTCCTCTTGAGTAAAATATTCCGGGGGTAAAACAGTCTCCCATTCGGATCTCCGGGTGGGGACTACTCAGGATAATGTCATCAGGAGAAACAAAACTGGCATTCTACGGATCGGAGCGTGGAAGGTTAGATCCGTTAATCGGGCAGGTAGTTTAGAAAATTTAGAAAGTTGGGTGGATACGTTGAATTTAGATATAGTGGGAGTTAGTGAAATTTGGTGGCAGGAGGAACAGGACTTCTAGTCAGGTGAATACGGGGTTATAAATACAGAGACAAATAGGAGTAACGCAGAAGTGGGTTTAATAATGAACAAGAAAATAGGAATCTACTATGAACAGAATAGTGAATACATTATCGAAGTGAAGACAGACCTGAAGCCAACACCTAACACACTAGTATAAGTTTATATGCCAATTAGCTCCGCAGATGACGAACAGACAGAAGAAAAGTATGATGAGACAAAATAAATTATGCAGGTAATTAGAGGAGGTGACAATTTTACTGCTATGGGGGACTGGAATTCGGTAGTAGGAAAACGAAGAGAAGGAAAGGTAGTAGGTGAAAAAGGACTAGCGGAAAGAAATGAAAGATGAAGCCGCCTCATACAATTTTACACAGAACATAATTTAATCATTGATAACGCTTGGTTTAAGGACCATAAAAGCAAGTTGTATACTTGGAAGCGACCTAGAGACACCGGAAGGTTTCAGATTGATTATATAATAGTTAGAGAGAGATTTCCGAAACAGACTTTAAATTTTAAGACATTTCCAGGGACAGTTGTGGACTCTGACCACAATTTATTGCATATGAACTGTAGATTAAAACTGAAGAAATTGGAAAAAGGTAGGCAGTTAAGGAGCTGGGAACTGTATGAACTGAAAGAACCAAAGGTTTTTGAGAGTTCCATATGGACCATTAGGCAACGAATGGTTCAAATGGTACTAAGCAATATGAGACATAACATCTGAGGTCATCAGTCCCCTCATTAGGCAACAGAATAGGTGAAAGGAATACAGTAGAAGATAGTGAAGGCAGCGGAGGATCAAATAGGTAAAAACACAAGGACTAGTAGAAATCCTGGCATAACACTCGTGATATTGAATTTAACTGATGATTCAAAATGAACACTATGCGACTTAACATCTGAGGTCATCAGTGCCCTAGAACTTAGAACTACTTAAACCTAACTAACCTAAGGACATCACACACATCCATGCCCGAGGCAGAATTCGAACCTGCGACCGTAGCAGTCGCGCGGTTCCGGACTGAAGCGCCTAGAACCGCTCAGCCACCAATTTAAATGGTGAAAGAAGAAAATTTAAAAATCTAGTAAATGACAGGTGAAAGGCAATATAAACGTTAAAAAAATGAGATTGACGGGAAGAGCAAAATGGCTAAGCAGGAATAACTTGATGATAAATGTTAGGATTTAGAAGTATATTTCGGAAAGGAAAAGACAATATTGCCTACGGGAAAATGAAAGAGACTTTTGGGGACAAGAGAAGCAGCTATATGAACATAAAGAGCTCAGATGGGAAGCCAGTTCTAAGGAAATAAGGGAAAGCAACAAGATGGAATGAGTATGTAGAAAATCTATGCAATAGAGATGTACTTGAAGGCAATATTAAGGAAAGGAAAGTGGACGTAGCTGAAGATGAGATGGGAGATATGATTCTGCAATAAAAATTTGACATAACTCTGAAAGATGTAAGTCGAAACGAGGCCCCTTTGTTAGAAAATATCCCGTCAGAAATATTGATAGCCTTGGGAGAGCCATTCATGACTAAACTCTTCCGTGTACAAGATGTATGAGACAGGCGAAATACCCTCAAACTTCAAGATGAATGTAGTAATTCCAATTCCACAGAAAGCAGTTGTCGACAAATGTGAAAATTACCGAACCTTCAGTTTATTAAGTCACGGCTGAAAAATACTAATACGAATTCTTTACAAATGAATGAAAAAACTGGTAGAAGCCGACCTCGGGAATGATCAGTTGGAAATCCGCAGAAATGTAGGAACTTACTTTTAAGATAAGCAAAGGCAAACGGACGTCTATAGCAACTGTAGAATTAGCGAAAGCTTGCTTTTGACAGTTTTGGCTGGAATACTCTCTTTCAAACTCTGAAGCTGGCGAAAGCAAAATACAGATAGCGAAAGGCTATATCCAATTTGTACAGAAACCAAATGGCAGTTATAAGAGTCGAGGGGTACGAAAGAGAAGCAGTGGTTGAGAAGGGAATGAGACAGCCTCTGTAATTTTCTCGACGTTATTACGTCTGTACACTGGACAAGATTAAAAGAACCCAAAGGACTATCTCGAGTAGGAATGAAAATCAAGGGAAAACACATAAAAACTTTCAAGTTTGTCAATGACATTGCAATTCTGTGAGAGACAGCAAAGGACTAGGAAGAGCAGTTGAACGGTATGGACAGTGTCTTGAAAGGAAAATAAAGATAAACATCAATAAAAGCAAAACAAAGATCGTGGAATGTAGTAGAATTACATCAGAGGATGTTAAGAGAATTAGATTAGGAAACAAGACACTTTAACTAGTAGATGAGTTTTCCTACTTGGGCAACAAAATAACTGATTATGGCCGAAGTAGAAAGGACATAAAATGTAGACTGGCAAAGGCAAGAAAACCATTTCTGAAGGACAGAAATTTGTTAATGTCGAATATAGATTTAAAAGTTAGGAAGTCTTTTATGACGGTATTTGTATGTAGCGTTGCCATGAAATATGGACAATAACAGTTTAGACACAAAGGGAATAGAAGCTTTCGAAATGTGGTACTACAGAAGAATACTGGAGATTAGATGGGTCGATCACGTAACTAATGAGGAGGTACCGAATAGAACTGGGGAGACAAGACATTTGTGGCACAACTTCACCAAAAGAAGGAATCGGTTGATAGGACACACTGTGAGACATCAAGGGATCACCAATTTACTGTTGGAGGGAAGTGTGAGGGGTAGAAATTGTAGGGGGAGACCGAGAGATGAATACGGTAAGCAGATTCAGAAGAATGTATGTTGTAGTAGTTATTCGTAGTCGCACAGGATAGAGTAGTACGGAGAGCTCTATCAAACCAATATCCGGATTGAAGACGACGACAACAACAGTAACAAAAACCTGTAAAACAACCAAGGCAGATCCCCGTTTTTCTTTCTGTGTGAAACCAAACCGGAATGGGAACTCAATAAGCTAAAGATAAACAAATCCGACAAGTGAGAGGCGCTGTAATCGTTGAGTGTAGTTGGTTGGGACGTATATAGGCTTCCACGAAATTGGTCGTCCGGTTGGTCGGCCGATACGTTCGTACGTGTGTAGCGGCCGTAAGTTACCTGAAGTGCCTTCAGTCACAGGTGCAGTTATATTATAGTCGACTGACCGATCGATCAACCTACTATCCAACCAACCAATTTCGTGTACAACCTGCACACACCCTGAGCGACTTCACTCAGCGATTACAGCAACTCCCTTTTCCTACCGCTGGTTAGGATTTTTTTGTAGTAATTACATTGAAGTTGTTTAATAGGAAAAAAAGAAAAAAAATCAGACAACCGCCGTTATGTAAGAAACTAGTAGCCGATGATTTTCGTAATTATCTCAGAATAGATGAAATATGCTCTTCGGAGCTCGTTAATCATTCTTAACGAAAGAGAAAAATCTTGAGAGAGGCTATAAGCTCTAGGAGAGGCTGTTATAGCTACGTTACGGTTTCTAGCCACAGGCGGAAGTTACCAGGACCTCATATTCAGTGCAGCTGTATTCCCACAGTATTGTCATAAATTATTTGCTGAAACGTGCAAAGTTATTTATAATTCCACGAGGTAATATGATATGGTAAAGGGAAATAAATAAAACAATAGACGTTAATGTACACTTTATTAATTTATTTGTGTATCATAAAATATTTCCCCTATAAGTTTAAGAAACTCATTTCAACTTAGAAGAAATGCTGGCTTCACACATCATCCAATAAATAGAACACAGACACATAAGAAATGAAGCATATAGTAATTGTTGGAACTGTAAAGGGAGACCTACCCTTTGCACTTCGTAGCAGAGGGCTTGAAAATAGGCTGCATTTTTAATGAGTTAATGAGTTAAAGGAGATCGACTGTGTATATTTCGGTTTTAGGTTTTATTTCCTATGTTGTCGTTGTTGTGGTGGTCTGATGAAGCTCTCCGTGCTACTCTATCCTGTGCAAGCCTCTTCATCTCCGATGACCTACTGCAACCTACTTCCTTCTGAATGTTCTTACTGTATTCATCTCTTGGTCTCCCTCTACGATTTTTACCCTCCACGCTTCCCTTCAATACTAAACTAATGATTCCTTGGAAACTCAGAATCTGTCATGCCAACCGATCCCTTCTTCTGGTCAAGTTGTGCCACAAATTTCTTTTCTCCCAATTCTATTCAGAACCTCTTCATTAGTTATGTGATCTACTCATCTAATCTTCAGCATAATCTGTAGCATCACATTTCGAAAGCTTCTATTCTCTTCGTATCGAAACTATTTATGGTCCATGCTTCACTTCCATACATGGCTACACTCCATACAAATACTTTGAGAAAAGACTTCCTGACACTTAAATCTATACTCGATGTTATCAAATTTCTCTTCTTCCGAAACGCTTTCCTTGCCATTGCCAGTCTACATTTTATATCCTCTATACATCATCAGTTATTTTGCTGCGCAAATAGCAAAACTCATCTAATACTGTAAGTGTCTCATTTCCTAATCTAATTCTCTCAGCATCACTTGATATGAACCGACTACATTCCATTATCACCGTTTTGCTTTTGTTGATGTTCATCTTATATCCTCCTTTCAAGGCGCTGTCCGTTCCGTTTAAGTGTTCTTCAAAGACCCTTGCTGTCTCTTACAGTATTACAATGTCATCGCCAACCGTCAAGCTTTCCATTTCTACTCCCTTGATTTTAATTCCTACTCCAAATTTATCTTTTGTTTCCTTTAATGCTTGCTCAATATACAGATTGAATTACATCAGGGGCAGGCTTCAACGCTGTCTCACTCCCTTCTTAACCGCTGGTTCCCTTTCGTGCCTCTCGATTGTTATAACTGTCATCTGGTTTCTGTACAAATTGTAAGTAGCCTTTCACTCCCTGTATTTTCGCCCTGCCACCTTCAGAATTTCAGAGAGAGTATTCCAGTCAACATTGTCAAAAATTTCTCTAAATCTACAATGCTATAAACGTAGGTTTGTCTTTCCTTATAAGATATTGTCTCAGTATTCCCTCGAGTGTTCCTACATTTCTCTGGAAGCCAAACTGATGTCGGCTTGTAATAGTTTTTCCATTCATTTGTACAGAATTCGCTTTATTATTTTGCAACCATGACGTATTAAACTGATAGTTCGGTAACTTTCAAATTTGTCAGCAACTGCTTTCCTTGGAACTGGAATTACTACATTCTTCTTGGAGTCTGAGTACGTTTTACCTGTCTCATGCATCTTGCTCACCAGATGCATGAGTTTTGTCGTGGCTGGCTCTCCCAAAGCTATCAGTAGTTCTAACAGAACGTTGTATACTCCGGGGACCTTGTTTCAACTTAGGTCTTTCAGTGCTAAGTCAAATTCTTCACGCAGTATCATATATTCCATATCATTTTAATCTGTGACTTTTCCATTTCCATAATATTCCCTCAAACACGTCTCTCTTGCACAGACTGACTGCTTAGGACTGGTTTTCCACATGAGCTTGTAACATCGCTCTTACTAATCGGCCTATCCTGCTTGAGATATAAAATATGACCGTGGATCGCGTGTATGCCTAATGAATTTTTCTAATTGGATAAGACTCTCTTTCCCGAAGAAGTGATACCGATAAATAGGAGGAAAGTGTACAACCGACGCTTCTGATGGAAAGTCTACTAAAAATAAAAAGTAATTAAACCGAACAGGGCTATAATTTGAAAAAAAATGAAAGTTATTTTTTGCTTTCTCTCACGGACAACACTGCACAGAAAAGGGGTACCACTGTTCATGGATCCAAAAGTTACACTAATGGACGAAAAGGGAACAATTAACAGTTGCCAGCTCATTAGGGCAATTTACATGCAAAATCCCTTACAAGATTATAGGAAAGAAAAACATGCATGCTGACGTGGCAGCTGAAGACTGCCACGTTTTTTTGACACTAATTTTAAGTGAATATGTAATGATAGTGAAAAGTGAGTAGTGATTCTTACGTTATGTTTGGCATTAAATTTTGAAAAAAGGCAATCGAGTAATGATTTGAAAATATGCAATTAAACTATATGAAAAAGAGCAAGCACTTTTTACTTTTATGTACTTAATTAGCAAATTGGATTTCATATTATTGTCTGAACGACTGAACCTTTTTTACTGACTTGAACAGAATTTAATACTAGAATACGTTACAAACCAAACAGCCATGTGCTCCAAGCTATATGTAAAATAAATAAAACTTCCGCCCTCTTAATTTGTGTATTTCTTTAGATTTGGATTTTTTCAATTATTGATTCTCAAACTTGAAAAATGAAATTGCTTTACTTCAGTCATATAATGGAGCCTATGCTGTACAACAGTTAATTGAAAGTAGACTGAGGCTAAAATTCTTAAAAGAGAAATTTTCATTAATAAACTGGCTGTAAATATTCAGTTTGTTTCTTATGACACTCAGTTAGGATATTAGGGAAAAAAAAAGGAACAAGGATCCTGCTTGATAACAATGTCTGGGGGCAATAATGACACAATCGCCCTGAGTTTAAGTAATTATTATCAATCAAATCACATTCTGTTGTGCTACTGGGTTAGCTGTTAATACTTTATACCAATGAACAGTCTTACTTCAGTGCTGTCCATACGAGGAAACTCGGAGCCGCGAAGAAACTGTGTTGCTGGAACTGCTGCTGTTGTTGAAGGCGGTAGCATATTGTTGAGGCACGGCTAATTACAGGAACGGGCAAACGTAATTAATACAGCCTCTTCCACCCGTCCACTGTCCGTACTCCCGCTCTAGACATCTGGCCGGCGCACGTACATGACGCCGCCGAAAATGGTACTCTCTGCTGCTAGAGCGTTAACACCACACTTCGGCACACTACAAGCGCTGGAACCCGTCTCCCGCTCTCTCCGAGCGCTCTGCGCAACAACTCCCAACCCAAAGATTTTACAACTCACAAGCACTGCTGTTATCGTTGCTAGTAGGTACAAATAACAATTCCTTTGGCTTTTTCCCAGAACTTGTAAGTTTCACAGTAAAACACAGATAAATTCAATGAAACGTCAACAGACTTGCACCTAAATGTGTATATACAGCAAGCGATGTCGTTATTTATTAAAAGAAAGCATTTAAATTACAAATATTTACATACAATTAAAAAAAGTTATATATCGGTAGCAGGTGCCATACATCCTACATTTTCGGTGTTATAAGCTCTTGCTATTCATCCAATGTGGCTCTCTTTTCTCCAAAGGCCTCTTTAATTTTCCTGTGTTTGGCGCCTATCTTACCACTAGTGATACGTGCTTCTACATCCTTACATTTGTCTTTTAACCATTCCCACTTAGCCATTTTGCACTTCCTCTCGATCTCATTCTTGAGTTGTCTGTATTCCTTTTCGCGTGCTTCATTTACTGCGTATTTATGTTTTCTCCTTTCATCAATTAAATTCAATATCTCTTGGGTTTCCCAAGGATTCCTAGCAACCCTCGTCTTGTTACCTACTTGATCCTTCGCTATTTCACCTCTCAAAGCTACCTATTCTTCTTATATTGTACTTATTTCTCTTATTCTAGAACCACAGCGCTGCATACGGTACGCTTTATTGGGTGAAGTGTTGGTGGGGATCGGGCGAAGTAATGTGGGGGAGAGGGAGTCTGCTTCTAAGCGGTTGTACCCAACAGACCGACTGGGCGGTTAGTGAAGGCGCCTACACACGCCCAGTTTGTCGGTCGATAGATCTGTTGGTGCGTGTGTTGGTCCCTTAATACTTCTTGATTTGGTTGTGAATCCTGTTTCTGACTGGAGAGTTAATACACTACTGGGCATTAAAATTGCTACAGAAAGAAGAAATGCAGATGATAAACGGGTATTCATTGGACAAATATATTATACTAGAACTGACAAGTGATTACATTTTCACGCATTTTGGGTGCATAGATCCTGAGAAATCAGTACCCAGAACAAAGACTCTGGCCGTAATAACGGCCCTGATACGTCTGGGCTTGTCAAGCAGAGCTTGGATGGCGTGTACAGGTACAGCTGCACATGCAGCTTCAATACGATACCACAGTTCAAGAGTAGTGACTGGCATATTGTGACGAGCCAGTTGCTCGGCCACCATTGACCAAACCTTTTCAGATGGTGAGATCTGGAGAGGGTGCTGGCCAGGGCACCAGTCGAGCATTTTCTGTATCCGGGAAGGGCCGTACAGGACCTGTAACGTGCGGTCGTGCATTATCCTGCTGAAATGTAGGGTTTAGCAGGGATCGAATGAAGGGTAGAGCCACGGGTCGTAACGCGTCTGAAAAGTAACGCCCACTGTTCAAAGTGCCGTCAATGCGAACGAGAAGTGACCGAGACTTGTAACCAATGGCACACCACGCCATCACGCCGGGTGATACGCCAGTATGGCGATGACGAATACACGCTTCCAATGTCGCCATACACGGATGCGACCATCATGATGCTGTAAACAGAACCTGGATTCATCCGAAAAAATAACGTTTAGTAATTCGTGCACCCAGGTTCGTCGTTGAGTACGTCATCGCAGGCGCTCCTGTCTGTGATGCAGCGTCAATGGTAACCACAGCCATGGTCTCCGAGCTGATAGTCCATGCTGCTGCAAAGGAACTGTTCGTGCAGATGGTTGTTGTCTTGCAAACGTCCCCATATATTGACTCTGGGATCGAGACGTGACTGCATGATCCGTTACAGCCATGCGGATAAGATGCCTGTCATCTCGACAGTGATACGAGGCTGTTGCGATCCAGCACGGCGTTCCGTATTACCCTCCTGTACCCACCGATTCCATATTCTGCTAACAGTCATTGGATCTCGACCAACGCGAGCAGCAATGTCGCTATACGATAAACCGCAATCGCGATAGGCTACAATACGACCTTTATCAAAGTCGGAAACGTGATGGTACGCATTTCTCCTCCTCACACGAGGAATCACAGCAACGTTTCACCAGGCAACGCCGGTCAACTGCTGTTTGTGTAAGTGAAATCGGTTGAAAACTTTCCTCATGTCAGCACGTTGTAGGTGTCGCCACCGACGCCAACCTTATGTGAATGCTCTGAAAAGCTCATCATTTGCATATCACAGCATCTTCTTCCTGTTGCTTAAGGGGGGTAGGACGTCAAAGGGGCCGACCTGGACCAGGAGAGGCACTACAGGACATTTTAATTTCCACTGCCTATACTTTTACAAGTAAATTCATAAAACTTTGTCAGCATGACCGGGAAGGATTCATGATTCACACTCGTGGCAGCGGAAGTTCAATAACATAACAAAATAATTTTTTTTACATGTGAAATTTCATCATTTTTTCACTTACTATTGGCTGCATTTGTTGCTGTAGGTACACTTTTCTTCATAAGTAAGAGCGGCTGTTCGATGAATTTTGCACAGCAAACAAACCATACTTACAGGTCTCTGAAATTCTAGAATCTATTTAATTTATGAAAAAATGAATGAGCTAGTACGTTATAAACTTTATGTTTAGAAAAAAATCAAATTTGGTACTTAATTATCTCAATTTTTACCATAGTTTTTAATAAATTTGGAAAATTCTAGAGTTTCATACACCTGTAAGTATGGTTTGTATGCTGTGCAAAGTTCATCAAATAATCTCTCTTACTTGTGAAGAAAAATGCACATATAGCAACAAATGCAACCAACACTAAGTGAAAAAATGATGAAATTTAATATCTAAAAAAATTATTTTGTTATGTTTTTGCACTTCCACACTATGTGTGTGTATCCTGTATCCTTCCTGGTCATGCTGACAAAGTTTTATGAATTTGTTTGTAAAAGTATAGACAATAGAAAATAAAATGTCCTGTGGTGCCTCTCCTGCTCCAAGTCGGCACGTTTGACGTCCTATCCCCCTTAAATTTTGCGCCTGTAGCACATCATTTAAGTGGTGTAGCAATTTTAATGGCCAGTAGTGTAAATGGCTACCAAGATGCGCTGAATGAAATACGAGTGGGATGGAGAAAAGATATCGGGAATGAGAGTAGCCAGACACTATACGTTTGCTCGGGGAGTACAAACGCCGACTCGCTCGGTACATCCCACGGTGGCTGAGTACTCGAGCACGTGGTCGCAAAAGGGTCGCCGCGGAAGTAGAGCAGCGCCACAGACTGTCCGGCTCCATCCTGGTGGCGGCCCCATTAGTCTGCCCGTATAGACACCCCCATCCCATCCTGGCACAAAGGAGCGATTAAGGAATGCGCCGCGGTGTCTGGCGGCTGGCTGCGCTGGACACGGCGATGGAGGGGCGGCCGGAGTGGGGGAGCGCCAAGTCTATATTAGAGCAATCAGCGGCGGAGCGCCACCGTGTCATTGTGACTGTGCTGCAGCTGCCGCGTCGCCGGTGACGGAGTGTGGCTGCGGCGACTTCTGCGACCGGCCGAGGGCGGCGGCGGCGGGGGTGCAACAGGTAGGCTACGAGGCTGCTCGCGTTGCTAGGGAGCCACTTGTTGCAACGCGACCGGGAACTGCGCCCTTGCGCCGTCACAAGTCCCGTCAAAAACGAGAGTCTCGGTGGCAGCGGCAGTGGACAAGCAACGAATCGCGCGAGACTGGTGCTGTAAGTTTGTGAACTTACCAGATATGATCCAGCAGTGTCGTCACCTCCAAAGTGGGGTTCGTTTGAATGCAGACACGTCTTAACTCATTCCTCCTCTCACTGCCCCGAAAATTGCTGCACGTAGTGTACCATGAAGCTACACCGCTACTACACAGTTTTCTTTCTTCCTCTGCTTTTCCAGTGCAGCGCAAATAAGCGCGTATACTAAACTGCTTGTCACCCGCGCACAGACCCTGCTCAAATTTCTTACATCCTAAGGACACAGTGCAGCGTCCGAAGCCAATTTGCATTGATACCCCGAAACTAACAATTCGCGAAGCTCGATTCTTTTTTGCGCACACCGTGTGGTACGGTACGTGTGAATATTTCGCGGTTTGAGATTCTCACGCTGCCACGTTCTTCCAAATCAACTGTGCGTCATGTGACCTCGCCCCGTACCGTTACTGCCTCGAGTCGGTCGTTCTTCTTTCTTCTCACATGCACGTATTTTACTAAGTCGGTAGTTTCTTCATGTTCAGGTCCACAGTCCCGAAGTAATTTCTGAACAGTTCAGTGTCTCCCGTCGGCTATCAGAATTATTTTTTTTTCCGATGAACTTTATTGGCCGGCCGGAGTGGCCGAGCGGTTCTAGGTGCTACAGTTTGCAACCGGGCTACCGCTACGGTCGCAGGTTCGAATCCTGCCTCGGGCATGGATGTGTGTGTAAGTAGTTCTAAGTTCTAGGGGACTGATGACCTTAGAAGTTAAGTCCCATAGTGCTAAGAGCCATTTGAACCATTTTTTTTAACTTTATTGCGTCACGTGTTACATTGTCAGGCAGCGTAGACCTGTGGCCATTTTTCAGATGCACTTTGTGGCGTCACTCTTCTCCAAAATGTTTTGAATAATGTTTGTAGTCCGACCTAAAATATGAAGACTGAAATATCTATATAGCTCGAATAGAGTGAGCTGCCGCTATTAGCGTCTGAAATAATAATTAATTCACCAAAATAAAAAAAAATCTCGATTGGGGCCCTAGAAATCACCCTTGACCCAAGTAATAATCTTCCACGTCACGGGCGTGGCTAGACTCGAATGAAGAATAAACGATAAAACTAAGAATAACCGTATAGTTGCACGCAGCAGTTGAGAATAGAGAAACTACACATTCTGCAATTAATTAATATCGCTTTCACCACAACCTGTTACGAACGAATACAAAATTACAAGTACTGCAACTCGTAACACTGACTCTATAACTGTTCTTGAAAAATAATGAAACATAACAGCAATATCTGGCGCGCATAAACGGCGTGTCCCAGGAGAAATGATAAATATTCAGCGATAAAATTACAAGTACTGCAACACTTAACTCTTGAGTCTATAACCGTTCTTGAAAAATAATGAAAGATAACTGCAATATCTGGCACGCATAAACGGCGTGTCCCAGAAGAAATGTTAAATATTCAGCGATATGTGAGAAACGATCTTTCCAAGAAAAAAAAGTCTAGAAGGCATGGAAAACAATTTCCAGTAAACGTGTGCTCTAAAATGCCTACCTTAAGAACTAGGAGCACTTGTTCATCTCGCTACTGTCACACACACCTGTTCTACTGAACAAGTGCCCTTATTTCTTAAGATACGCACTTTAGAGCCTATATTTACTTGAATTTCTTGCTTCGAATGATCGTTTATATCAGATCCCTGAGTAATGACCATTCCTTCCGCGAGTCGCGTACATTTATCAAACGAGAACAGGTAGAAAACGAAGATTGACGAAAACGTTTTCTTAAATTTTCCGTTTTTCGGAACTGCAACAGCGTGTTGTGCACTCCATGCTGTTTGGCAAATTGTTCGGCACCTGAGTCCTCCGGGTACTGTATTTCCCAGAACTTCACGCTGTATGGCGGTACAGAAGTTTTTCGTTGACGACATGTAAAAAATTTTTTCACAGGTACGGATAAAAGGTTTTTTCCCACCTCCTGCTCTCCTCCAATCACTCAGCAACAATAAGCCATCAACATGTTTCCTCGCTTATATTTGAAATTAATACCAGGGAATAAATAAAAGTCGAGGGCATAGTTCTTAAGTCACTGTTCACCGACAAAACTGTATCTGAAAATGGCCGCAGGCCTAAGATAAGAAGTAATGTAATACGTTACATGACTAAATTAGGGTCATTTGCATAAAACAATTCTGACAGCTACAGAGAACATTTAAAATGTTTTTATCATTCAGAAACAAAGTCGACAGTTCGTCGATGAATAGGCCATGCATAGTAAGTTGATGCAATACTTTAGACATTGGCAAAGTATGGGAGACGTGATAATAATACCCGTTTAGTAGCTTTATTTTTAAAAAAAGCAGTTGAAAAGACAACAAACGAATTTTATTAATAAGTTTTCGACTCATTTCAGTGCCTTGCTTTTGCCAAGAACCCCACTATCTTCAACGAAATACTGAAAACAGCCGTTGCAGGAAAGTACCAAACGCCACATTCCAAAAGAGCGCGATTTCTTCACAGAGGACCAAAGGAAAGAAATTGTAAGGAGGAAAAGGGAACTGGCATCTTGCAGCAACGCGGACCCGTTGCTCTTACTCCTAACTCCATGAATGAGTTGCAGCCGCGTCACAGTCGGGTCACTTCCTGGAACTCGTGCGTTCCATGACGGCGGAGGAGGAGGAGGGGTGCGGGAGGCACAGTACATGCAACCCTCGTCGCTCAGTTTCTAGTACGCATTACTTTACGTCATTCATTAAGGAATTGTTACCACTGCTGTTGTTCCTGCCGTCAGTTGATTTCTTACTGGGAGTCGCCACACCCTGCGACCTACCTACTCCGGGGTCCACTCGAAAGTAACTCTGGTGGAAGTGTTAACGTCACTGCGCTTACATTTCAATAAATATCTAGATGAAAGGTCACACCGCACGGTTAATTATGAATCAAATGGAGTCTTTGAAACATTTGTAAACAAGGAAATATAGTGGTACGTACCAGTCCCGCAACCTAATAATTTCTGAGTAGCGGAAGTATTGGTGAATTCGAAGAGTTGGAAAAGCAGTGGACGAGGAAAGCCGGGAGGGTGCTGGTATAAGACCTTCTTTCGAATCACAGTCAGTTTTTGTGTCCATGAGATCGAATTGAACTTCTTTTAATTTTCCCGTCCTGTCTAGCTGTTTCACTGACGAAAATTTTGAATATTTTTATTTTAAACAAAATAAATTTCATTGCGACCAAGCGCAAAAAAAGATCAGCGTTCGCGCCTACGAAATTCTACGACACGTGTTTGATCCCCAGAGCCGACTTTTCTGCTTTTTTTAAAACTTCTTTCTGATGTTGATCATTAAATATACTATCCCTGTAAAGAATTTCCTAACTTTCTGTATTGCTTTGTTGTTAATGACTGTTTCGGCCCTAACTGGGTTAAATTCCTGTAAATATCACCATTTCTTTTTATATGTAGACGTACCTAAATTATACTCATTTGTTGCTATCGCAGCAAAGTACAATCCGCTTTAGGAATCATTTTACGTTCAAGCAAAACTCACTAGGTCTTCTGCAAAGAGCATTGTGTCTGGACGAGCGTTATTTATGTTAAATTTTTTTGGCACCAATTTTTGCCATGTCTTGACATCGTCAGCATGTCAGCTGAAGTACTTGGGTTATTTCTGCGTTAAACAATTTAAAATTTTAAAATACTTTCTGCGACATACACATTGCTTTAGTTTTACTAAATGGTAGGGGAGAACTTTGTCCGTTACTACTTAAAATAATTTGGTTCTGTTTTCTAGGTCAAATGTTTTTTCGTAGTAAACCCACATCACTTGTGTATAATCCGGCAACCCAAATCTCTGAGCTGCTATGCCTTCAGACATCGCCGGTTAAATTCTGGCGTGAAATTTGTTTTCTAGCGCTATTTCACTCAGCTTGTTCCTGGCCGGCATAAGGCAAGTTTCCTGTGAAAGTGATCTCGGTCACTGATAATCATAGCTTGGCGGTCATGGAAAGGAGACGGTCATCGCAAACGGAGACGCGCGCAACTGTACAAGGATGGAGGATAAAAGCAGTCATGGAACTGTTGAAGGAAGGAACCGTCCAGTCTACTGAAAATGTTTTTAAAAAAATTCTTGAGAGCGTTGAACATAGATACAGTAATTACGATTAGCGCAGAGGGGGGCTGTTTAGGTATTGCGCACCACTTTAGTGCCCAGTTTCAAAGAGTTAATTCAGCGAATTACTTTAGAGTCTTTAATTCAAATTTTGTGAAATGACTTTTGGAGACACTGTGAATGAGTTATTTATATGCACACGAAGTTGATCAAGCCCCCAAAGGAGGGTCACAGCGCCAGATAGCAGTAGCGCCTAAACATTTCAACTGCTTGTTAACCATTGTGTTTATCTACAAAAGTAGGTGCTTCATTTCTTTAGTAGAAAGAAGTTTCCAAGGATATATCTTCTTAGTATATTCATTTCTACATGCCAGTTGGTCAGTCAAGGATTGTTCTGAATGGTGACCTGCAGTCTGCCGTCTCTATGTCGATGGCGGTCACACCTACCTACGAGAACTGTAGAACAAATCAAAGTCGCAGTTGTTGTCATATTACATCCACAATCCATGGATCAAGGCAGTCATGTAGATGCAGTACTTCTGGATTCCCGAGAAACAGTAACACAAAAACGATTATAAGAGAAAGTATGATCACCTGGATAAGCAAGTGTTGACTGTGACTGGATTGAGGATTTCTTGGTACGACGACGCAGGTTGTCATCTTGAATGGCATCGACAGATGTTCAAGTACTTTCAGGTGTGTTATTTCTATCGTTGTTCATATTGTATACTAATGTCTACGAGGGATTACTAATAGTAACCTCAGACTTATCGTAGATGAATCAGTTATCTATAATGAACTAAACTAAACTCCGTCCAAACAGGTCTCGGGAGGCGCAACGGTACTGACCGACCGCCGTGTCATCCTCTGCCGACACCCCCGCGTCAATGGATGCGGATGTGGAGGGGCATGTGGTCAGTACACCGCTCTCCCGGCCGTTGTCACTGTTCGTGATCGGAGACGCTACTTCTCGATCATGTAGCTCCTCAATTTGAGTTAAAAGGACTGAGTGCACCTTGATTGCCAACAGCGCTCGGCAGACCGAACGGTCGCCCATCCAATTGCTAGCCAAATACGACAGCGCTTAACTTCGGTGATCTGTCGGGAACAAGCGTTACCATTGCGGCAAGCCCGTTGGAGTTACTTACACTACTGGCCATTAAACTTGCTACACCACGAAGATAACGTGTTGCAGACGCGAAATTTAACCGACAGGAAGAAGATGCTGTGATATGCAAATGATTTGCTCTTCAGAGTATTCGCACAAGGCTGGCGCCGGTGGCGACACCTACAACGTGCTGACATGAGGAAAGTTTCCAACCGATTTCACATACGCAAACAGCGTTGGTGAAAAGTTGTTGTGATGCCTACTATAAGGAGGAGAAATGCGTACCATCACGTTTCCGACGTTGATAAAGGTCGGATTGTATCCTATCGCGATTGCGGTTTATCGTATCGCGACATTGCTCTGGCCGTAATAACGGCCTTGATATGCCTAGGCATTGAGTGAAACAGAGCTTGGCTGGAATGTACAGGTACAGCTGCCAATGCAGCTTCAACACGATACCACAGTACATCAAGAGTAGTGACTGGCGTATTGTGAGGAGCCAGTTGCCCGGCCACCATAGACCAGATGTTTTCAGTTGGTCAGAGATCTGAAGAATGTGTTGGCCAGGGCAGCAGTCGAACATTTTCTGTATGCAGAAAGGCTCGTATAGGACCTGCAACATGCGGTCGTGCATTTTCCTGCTGAAATGTAGGGTTTCGCAGGGATCGAATGAAGGATGGAGCCACGAGTCGTAACACATCTGAAATGTAACGTCCACTCTTCAACGTGCCGTCAATGCGAACCAGAGGTGACGAGACGTGTAACCCAATACCATGACGCTGGGTGATACGCCAGTATGGCGATGACGAATACATGCTTCCAATGTGCGTTCACCACGATGTCGCCAAACACGGATGCGACCATCATGACGCTGTAAACAGAACCTGGATTCATCCGAAAAAAAGACGTTTTTTCATTCGTGCACCAGGTTCGTCGTTGAGTATATGATTACAGGCGCCCCTGTCTGTGATGCAGCGTCAAGGGTAACCGCAGCCATGGTTTCAGAGCTGATAGTCCATGCTGCTGTAAACGTCGTAGAAGTGTTCGTGCAATTGGTTGTTGTCTTGCAAACGTCCCCATCTGTTGACTCTGGGATCGAGACGTGGCTGTACAATCCGTTACAGCCATGCGGATAAGATGCCTGTGATCTCGACTGCTAGTGATGCGAGGTCGTTGGGATCCAGTACAGCGTTCCGTATCACCGTCCTGAACCCACAAATTTCATATTCTGCTAACAGTCATTGGATCTTGACCAACGCGAGCAGCAATGTCGCGATACGATAAACCGCAATCGCGATAGGCTATAATCCGACCTTTATTAACGTCGGAAACGTGATGGTACGCATTTTTCCTCCTTACACTAGGTATCACAACAACGTTTCACCAACGCTGTTTGTGTATGAGTAATCGGTTGTAAACTTTTCTCATGTCAGGACGTTGTAATTGTCGCCACCGGCGCCAACCTTATGTGAATGCTCTGAAATGCTAATCATTTGCATATCACAGCATCTTCTTCCTGTCGGTTAATTTTTGCGTCCGTAGCACGTGATCTTCGTGGTGTAGCAATTTTAATGGTCAGTAGTGTATTCCCGAAATTCCATTCCTGGTGCTAGAATTTTTTTCCGTCAGTGTATAGGATGCTTTAAGAAACCAACGCTATCAGTTGCAAGTTGAATAGCAGCGAACGGCGGTATATATTTGAGACTACACGACAGATGTGTATGTACACCTGCACATTATTTGCCCTGGATTTCTTCAATCGATCCTACAGTTATCGGATGTCTTAGTTGTTGATAAATCTTCCGGATTGAAAGGTCGTGCCCACGAAACTTTTCTGGTCCTAGAATTTCGTTAGAACTGCGCTGAACATCATTAGACATGCGTCTGGTTCCGTTGTGTCGTTCCGACTGACAGGTCGGACGTCGAAGAGTGAGATAAATACGCTGAGAATCGAACGCGGTGAATTTTAGACGTGGTCGGTAGAGATATCCCTTTTCAGAGATAAAACTTCACCGTTCACTGTCGTTTCTCAAAGATAAAACTTTTCTATCGATTTTGTAGCGCTACTGTCCATATATCACTAATTTTCAAGGATTTTTTTTTCTTTTCTGTTAAAATCATTTTTGTGTTTATTCATTTTATTGCCTTTTCTACATTGCCATGGATAATGGTTCGTGACTGTAGGTAGATAAAACTTTGGTTTCAGAAAACTTCACGATGAATTTATGGATTTCATGAATGAACAGAGCAAGTAGAGTTTCATATGACTGCTATTTGCGGGATCCATACTCAAAGCAACAGGAGAGGTCTGCGTTCTCCAAAAGTGGTTTTTATTTTTTTTTTTATTTTACTGACACAAGTGAATGCCTTAATGACTCCCTCAGATATTACCGATTTCCCCTTATCCTATCCCATCTCCTAATAATGCTGTGGACAGAAGGCTAATTTGTAAAAGAAGAAAACAACAATAAGAGAAAAGGAAATCTGTGATCCGAAATTCTAAATTGTCCATTGCTAATATGGTGACTTTTCTCTACAGGGCTGATGTTTCACGTGATGCATGAACCACAGTTTCACATTTCACATATTTCAGCAAATAAAATATTTCATAGCTCTAACTGACACCTTTAATTTTTTACAATTCACCATATTCATGATAAGTGTTAACAGTTATGAAGAGGCCATGAAATTTGAAAATAAAGACTAAAACTGCATTCCGTAAAGCTCGTGATATTCGCAATTTTTATGGAGACATTTTTTATAAGTGTGCAGCTGATCATAATTTTCTCTACAAAAGTGTGGAGTATCACGCATAGTCATACAGGAGAGCAATAACTACAAGACGTTGATGTTGTTCCACAGAACAGACGCTCCTTGAAGGCCCTCAGTCTGTTAGGCTGCAAAGAGGTTCATTAGGCAATCGTTCAAAGTGTTGGCGCAGAGCTGGTGCAGACAGGAATGTGCGCGATGCCAGCGCCGGCCGGCGGTGGGTGTCTGGGCGGTTGCTCGCGCTACTCGCTAACATCGGCAACGCCGCAGGGGGCGCGGGGTCACGTGAATCAGCAGCGCTTGCCGTTGGCTGCCGCTCAGCTTCTGCCGTGGCGCGCCAACACCTGCCCAGCTCCCAACCGTCACAGCTTCCCGGTTGGAATACTATGGGCACAGCAAACAGGGTGTTGTATTGGTTGTGGTTTTCAGCACAAAAACTGGTTTAAATCAGTTCTCCATGATCGTCTATCATGATCTTCCTATCGGCAGAATTCCTGAAACCTGCATGCCTTTGAGCCTGCATACTGCAGTCGAGCTTGGTCCGCCTCTACAATTTTCATCTCAGTTCCCTCCATAATTAGACTGATTATCTTTTGACGGCTCAGGGTGTATCCTACCAACCAATTCCTTCTTTTCGTCACGTTTCATCAAAAATTTCTTCTCTCTCCAATTCGAATCCATACAATTTCATTAGTATCTTAATCGCGCCATCCAATCTTCAGCATCACACTCCAAAAGCATTTGTTCCCTTTTCATGTGAACTGTTCACAGTAATGCTTCATCTCAGTATAAGGCATTATTCAAAACACTACTTTCAGATGATGTTTCCTAAAACTTAACGATATACACTACTGGCCATTAAAAATGCTACACCACGAAGATGACGTGCGACAGACGCGAAATTAACCAACAGGAAGAAGATGGCTCTGAGAACTATGGGACTTAACATCTGAGGTCATCAGCCACTTAGAACTTAGAACTTAACCTAACTAACGTAAGGACTTCAGACACATCCATGCCCAAGGCAGGATCCGAACCTGCGACCGTAACGGTCGCGCGGTTCCAGACTGAAGCGTCTATAACCGCTCGGTCACACTGGCCGGAGACAGGAAGAAGATGCTGTGATATGCAAACCATTAGCTTTTCAGAGCATTCACACAAGGCTGGTGCCGGTAGCGACACCTACAACGTACTGACATCAGGAGTTTCCAAACGATTTCTCAAACACAAAAGCAGTTGACCTGCGTGGCCTGGTGAAACGTCGTTGTGATGCCTCGTGTATGTAGGAGAAATGCGTACCATCACGTTTCCGACATTGATAAAGGTCGGATTGTAGCCTATCGAAATTGCGGTTTATCGTATCGCGACATTGCTGCTCGCGTTGGTCGAGATCCAATGACTGTTAGCAGAATATGGAATTTGTGGGTTCAGGAGGGTAATACGGAACGCTGTGCTGGATTCCAACGGCCTCGTATAACTAGCAGTCGAGATGACAGGCATCTTATCCGCATGGCTGTGTACCCACGTCTCGATCCCTGAGTCAACAGATGGGGACGTTTGCTAGACAACAACCACCTGCACGAACAGTTCGACGACGTTTGCAGCGGCATGGACTATCAGCTCGGAGACCATGGCTGCGGTTACCCTTGACGCTGCATCACAGACAGGAGCGCCTGCTATGGTCTACTCATCGACGTACCTGGGTGCACGAATGACAAAACGTCATTTTTTCGGATCAATCCAGGTTCTGTTTACAGCATCATGATGGTCGCATCCGTGTTTGGTGACATCGCGGTGAATGTGCATTGGAAGCGTGTATTCGTCATCGCCATACTGACTTATCACCCGGCGTGATCGTATGGGGTGCCATGGGCTACACGTCTCGGTCACCTCTTGTGCGCATTGACGCACTTTGAACAGTGGACGTTACATTTCAGATGTGGCTCTACCCACCATTCGATCCCTGCGAAACCCTACATTTCAGCAGGATAATGCACGACCGCATGTTGAACGTCCTGTACGGGCCCTTCTGGATACAGAAAATGTTCGACTGCTGCCCTGGCCAGCACATTCTCCACATCTCTCATCAATTGAAAACGTCTGGTCAATGGTGGCCGAGCATCTGGCTCGTCACAATACGCCAGTCACTACTCTTGATGAACGTGTACACGCCATCCAAGCTCTGACTCAATGCCCAGGCGTATTGAGGCCGTTATTACAGCCAGCTGTTGGTTGTTCTGGCTACTGATTTCTCAGGATCTATCCACCCAAAAAGCATGAAAATGTCAATTGTACTATAATATATCTGTCCAATGAATACCCGTTTAGCATCTGCATTTCTTCTTGGTGTAGCAATTTTAAAGGCCTGTAGTGTACTCAGTATTAATTTACCAGGTGACTCAAATTGAATGGGACAGAAAGGAAGATTCTTGTGACTATAGTAATGATTTTGTTTCACAATTATAGAATGGAAGGATAACTCTCACAGTTCGTTTAGACATTCACAGATGTTCGAAGTGGGCTTCATTTGTGACAAGGCAAATGTCTACCCGTTACTGCATTTCCCCTAGCGCGTTCCAACGTTGCCACATCTGTGGAATTAGCTGCGCTGACTTTCCAGTGCTTTAGCTGCTGTAAGTCCTGCGGAAACAGGATTACGTAAACCATGTCCTTCACACGACCCCAAAAGAAAAAATCCGTTGTTGTGAGGTCACGAGACCTGGTGCCACAACATGAACGGCACATCGTTCGACTCAGTATGATCAACCCAGTGCTGTGGAAGATGTTTGTTAAGGTGACTAATCACGAGGTTATGCTGATGTGGCGGTTCTCCGTCCTGCTGCAAAACAAAGTCAGGTCCCTCTTCCTTCAACCGTGGCAACAAAAAGAGAGAAAGCATATCGAGACATGTTATGCCTATAATGGTAACTTCTGTGAAGAAGAAAGGACCAGATTCTTTATAATCGGTTATGGCGCAGAAAACATCAAATTTCGGAGACTCACCTTCATCTTCGGTGGAGGCATACGCGTTTTATATCTCCATATCCTCAAAGTATGTGAAATATGACATCGTAAGAGATTACAACTCTGTCTGCGAAACCATCAACCTTCAACAGTGCGTGAAAATCAGTGCATAATTACCTTCGCTTTGGTTTATTGGCTGGTTTTAGCGCCTACAACATCTGAATTCGGTAAGCCTTAAATTGCAGTCGCTTACGCAACGCACCCTGCACTGTTGATTACGACTCATTCACTTCTCTGCTAGAATGGCGCATGGGTTTTCTGTGCTCTCTTTCGTAGGTCGTGCGAATGTTTTCCACTACTTCATTCTCGACAGATGGTTGTCCTGTGGTTTTGTTCTTGCATATATATCCTATCTCCTCGAATTTCTTTACCCATCTAGCAATGCTGTTGAAGTGTAGTGACACTTTACCAAATTTAATCCAAACGTGATACAACTTTATATTGCAGACACCACTCTTTTGAATACTATCGACAGTGATAAGTAGCAGTTGCTTTATTGTTGCCACCCTAAACTGTGAGCGTTAACCTTTCAATCTATATATTCAAAATAAAGTCATTACTGTAGTCACATATACCTTCTTACTGTCCCCTTTGTTTTGAATCATCCTGTATTTTTGTTTCTCAGGATAGCTTTCCTTGTTATTTGTCAGTCCAGAGGTATGTAATACTTTGGCCATATTCAGTTATTTTGCAGCCCAAGCAAAACTCGTCAACTGATTTCAGTGTCTGATTTCATAATGTAATTGCTGCAACATTGCCTGACTTAATATCTGCATCATTACCCTCGTTTCACTTTTATTTATATTCAATTTGTACTGTCTTTTGGACACATTATCAATTTAATCAGCTGTTCTTTCAATTACTTTGACATCTCTGCGAGAATTACGTCTTGACAAATCTTAAACTTCCTTTTCTTTCTTCTTGCAGCATTACCTTTTTTTAGTTATATCTAAATTTGAACTAAAATACGTATAGCACGATTGATTTGTTTCCTTTCACAAAAATAGAGATATATACATTGGTGTAGAAGGGATCATCTCAATTTTCCATTTCCATAATAACAGACATTAATCTACTCAACGTAAATGAAACTGTGTTGAAGTTGTTAAATTTATGAGACAACACTAAGTTTTCTTTTGATTTTGTTCCGTTTTATAGCGCACGTGGGAGCTGCTTTTTATTAATGGGAGAACATTTTTCGCTGGACACAGCCACATAGATATCATATTAACATAACTTACCAATGGAAAGATGTAGTGAATCTGCGGGATTTTTCGTGGAAAATGTGAGGTTGTGAAAAGTTTCATTTCTGCAGCTTTAGGAGTAATCAGTCTCTAACGACCGCAATGCCTCTCACTGAATGAGGTTTCACAAACCTAATTCTTACGAAGAATATCTCATACGATACAACCGTTACTGGGTGGAGTAACATAGATATTTAGTGGAAAGTTCAAACAACTCCCTTTAAGATAAAGCAGGCTTTGAAGCTTTTGGTGGCACACCTGGGGTGGGGCTTCCTTGTGCAAAGAACCTCTGATGTCGCCTTCACCACCCTACCTCCTGAGTGAAGGTGCGTGTTTGTGCGCTTGTGTGCAACGTGCTCGCAAACATCTCTTATGCTGCTAGGGAAAAAAACATCAGGGGTAGAGCCACGCCCTAGAATTCTGTGAGTTCTTTTATGATCGTTGGCAGTGCCATCCCCACTAAGCCCGAGCGTTTCTTTATTCTCGCCGGAAACACAAACAACAGGTGACTTGCTGCCTAGAACTTGACGCGCCGTCCATCACCTGGCTCCTGAATCTAGGCATCCCGGTGCGCGTAGCCTACCTGGAGACCTGCTAACACGCGCTGCATTGCCGGCGCTGACTCCCGTTTGAGAGCCCATTCGTCGTCACACATTTCATCCAGAATTATGATATGTACACTGGTTGGTCAGAAATAAAAGTGACAGTAGTGGGAGCTCCAGGCGACCAAGCGTTTAAAAATAACAGCTCTTTTGGCACCAGTCAGGCTCGGTATAAGCCATTTCGGTTAGCGCAATTCCCAAGCACTGCTCCGTGCACTGCAAAGACAACAGAACGGCAAAGTGAGGGTCGTGGGTTCGAGTCCCTCCAGGTCACCTTTTTTTATTTTCAATTTTTATCTTACTTACACTCCAAATAAACCGAAGTAATGCTCAATATATAGTGACTATTAATAATTTCATAAAATGTATAAAAAAGAAAGACAAAGGAAAATTTGGGACTGCAAATAAATTTACGAGAAATAATTGTACCTACAGAGGCCTCAAGGCCTCTGCAAATAACTTTCTGAGAAGAGACTGTTATTAAATGGTACAGGATTTAGTATTCCATTAGTTTCATTTTGAACTTCGAGCAGCCTTCGGCAGGTATTGCAACCTCTGATGTCTCTTTTTATTGTCGGGTGAAGAAGTTTATCAAGAAGCTTCAATACTGCTCTTTTCTCGTCGAGAGTGGAAAACAAATCACATCCCGAGAAGACTGCTTCAAAATACGTTTCACTATACATTGCCAGTTGCCCTCGCGAATATTTGGGAACATGATGCTTTATGTGTGGTTTACTGCCGAACTGTGCAATTAGAGAGAACCTTTAAAACAACCATGCAGTTATAAAAGTTAAGGTTCCGTATTTACAACGTAGGCAAGATATCGAGAAAATTACTGCTTCCCCTCTTTTTACGATGAATATCACCGTACATATAACTCATAAATTGTAAAATAATAAAAAATATAATTTTACTTAGGAAGTTCTCGTGTACGCCTCACACTCTCTCCTGGGCAATTTATTTGCAATCTCAAATTGTCCTTGTCTTTCGTTTCATGCCTTTTATGACAGTATTGATAAATACATTATATTGAGCATTATTTCAGCTTATTTCCACTGTAAGTAACGAAAAACTGAAAATAAATAACTTTTCTGTTTAGGGACTCGACCTTATGATCTTCATATGACCGCTTTGCACTATTTCCTCTGCGCCAACCACTAGCTGGAACCTATGCTAATAGAAATGCTCCATTCCTACCTTAACCACGCCAAACGCTTGGCTATTTGCTGTTCCCACTTCCGTCATTTTCATTTTTGGCTAAGTCCTGCATATGACGCAAAATTTGGACAAAAACGGTGATGTTGCGTAGGCACGGTCCCTTTTTGAGTGACTTTTTGTCGATAGAGAGGAGTTCTTTACGACATCGTAAAATTTCACGTCGAAAAATATGCAGCTTCATACGAGTTATGATATTTTTATTTGTATTCTTGCCTCCGTAACACTTTCTGTTTAAATTTTTAATTCTATGACTTAGATTATAGTTTATAATAAATGACTTCACTTTCTGCTTGCTGTCCCAAACACTAACATTTCACTGTACGAGAGTTTTCAGTTCTTTTCATTTAAATTCAGGTTTTCTTCTTTAATCTTTCCAAAGTAGCTCAACAAGTTCGTTCTCAGGTAGCAGATACCTCGGTGTCAGACTATGGACTTGTTCAATGCTGGGGCTGGTTCAAAATCACTGTCTGGCTGTACAGATTTAGTTTCCCACGGTTTCACTAAAATATTTAGGTTTTGTACTTATTTCCTAAAACGATTAAGACAAATATTAGAACGATTCCTTTAAAAGCAACACGGCTAATTTTTCGGCCATCAGTTTCCTGTCCAAGTTTGTGGTAATGTCCTTACAGCTGACGAGATATTAAAGCCTTTTTTCTAGCTTTTCATTTTAAATACATCACACAACTTTTTTACTTGTTTCATTGGCTAATATGTTTTCTTCATGTTGCTTCACCTTCAGGAGTTTACCGTGCTAGTTTCATTCCACCTCCTCGTCTCGATTATAGTGTGCAATTATTGAGTTTATTTTGTGGAAGTAATCTCGAAATCTGCACTGCCGCAGAGCGGAACTTTATTACTCATTTTCTTTTTTGAGTGCACGTTTCCTGAAATACTGTAAACGGCATGATTTAGACAAGATTAGCAGTGGAGAATAGCAGTGAAGTATTTTATCTGCCTTCGAAAAGACTTCTGCGCACTAGAAACGTGTTCCATGCAGAAACTAAGTTAGTTGGAAGAGAAAGAGTTATTAATTGGGAATTCATTTTCTACACTCTGTAAAACGTTGTATTCTGTTGAAGTTATTGAAATTCTTTGATTTTTATAGCGCATGCGAAGCATTTAAAGTGATTTTAAATTAGTATTCGTTACCATTGGAAGATATTCAGATCTTCAGTACATCAGATGAGTCAGCCAAGCACAAATGTAACACAGTAGGTGCCACGGCATGTCTCCTAGAGATGAAACTGTTGTTGTTGTTGTTGTGGTCTTCAGTCCTGAGACTGGTTTGATGCAGCTCTCCATGCTACTCTATCCTGTGCAAGCTTCTTCATCTCCCAGTACCTACTGCAGCCTACATCCTTCTGAATCTGCTTAGTGTATTCATCTCTTGGTCTCCTACAATTTTTACCCTCCTATGACTAGTCCGCTTTAAAGCAGTCTATAAAAGTGATTCATTTCACATATCTTCAAAAGAGAATAGAAGAGGTGAAAACATCTGAGTGTCTCCAACGAACTTGTCTTTAATTTTTACACTAATGACGAGCAAATCATATCATCTATTATAATTCTGTGAAAATACTACATATTATTGGTTCATTTGACTGAAAACCGCAACAGATCACGTAATAATCTTGTCTCACTATCTACTGCAAGCTCAGTATCAGATGCTGGACCATTGCAGCAGCTTCATCTTGTAGATCATGTTCCTGTACGTTCCCACCATACGACCATGAGCATGTGGTGGCTCAAAATTTTGCCAGTGGAATAACATATCATTTCAAAAGTTTATTAAGTTACTAGCTGAAGATTTCTTTCAAATCAACTGCTATTACCCAATAGTCACAGTAGTGTTCAGTGGCAAGAGTGGATAAGATAAATTTACTACACATTAAATTCTTTTTTAATTGCGTACTTTGTTTGAGATGCGGAGGATGACTTCCATTGACTTAATTGGGTTCACTGATTTGCAGTGTGAGTTGTAAGTAATTAATAACAAGGTTATGAAGGTTTCAGTTTTTCCACACAAACATTTTTTCAGTATCACTTGCTCATTTCCCAATTCTCTTCTGATCGACTGCACTCCACGAATGCTTTGATCATATTTGTGATAAGTACCTGCATGCTACTCTTAGCTGAAAACCGACTTGAATGAAGATGGCAAATTGTAGCCAATAAATTTCTAAGTGGTAAAGTCCATAATTAAAATTGAGTCATCAACGCCGAAATGCATTTTACGCCTTTGTGTCCTGCTGGGTCCTCTATCCTTCCCACAACAACCGCAGAGGGGCTGGGGGGAGATTAGAGTACTGCGTCATCCTGGAAATTGAAGCAAGCGACGGTTTCACTTTATGGCACCAATCTTCTTCAGGGAGTTTAATATTCTAGATGTAAATGTTACTCTACACAAAATGCCACAATTTGGTTAACGTGTAACACTGATGAAAGGCGCCGTCACTTTCACAGTGTGGTGCGGCATTCTACCAGAAAATATTTCATTCAAATTTAAGTTGAACGCATAAACTTGCATAGCATTTATCACCGGTTCTCTGTTGATATACTGTCGAACATGAACCTGGTTGGTTAATAGGTTGGTTGATTTGGGAGAGGGGATCAAACGGCGAGGTCATGTCTCATCGGATTAGGGAATGATAGGAAAGGAAGTCGGCTGTGCCCTTTCAGAGGATCAATCTCGGCACTTGCCTGAAGCGATTTAGGGAAATCACGGAAAACTTAAATCAGGATGGTAGGACGTGGGGTTTGTACCCTCATCCTCCCAAATTGGAGTCCAGTGTGCTAACCACTTCGCCACCACGCTCGGTGAACATGAACCCGAAAGCGAGGTCCTCCAATTGGCTTAATGTGCTGTCAAGCGCGCGAAAACTGAGGCCGTGGCGCCTGCAACGCAGCGTACGGACGTTCCTAAATTACTACTTGTACCGTACGATGTCTTCAGTGTTTGCACAAGACATATTCAGGAAATAAGGGTAGAGCGCTTTGTTTAAAAATTGATAACTTACTCCAAAGTTGCACAAATGGAGCATCGTCTACTGCTTATAAAGCCAGAAAAATGGCTCTGAGCACTATGGGACTTAACTTCTGAGGTCATTAGTTCCCTAGAACGTAGAAGTACTTAAACCTAACTAACCTAAGGATATCACACACATACATACCCGAGGCAGGATTCGAACCTGCGACCGTAGCGGTTGCGCGGTTCAATACTGTAGCACCTAGAACCGCTCGGCCACTCTGACCGACTATAAAGCTACAGAAGTTGCTATGATTCAGTAGTTGTCTGATTGTGGGTGAAAGCAATTGTTGCTCACTCCAGTTACGAAGTGCACGCTCTAATTCGATTTTTGTATACTGACTGCTCAAATTCATCTGTCGTCGGGCCTCGTTTATGAGCCTACTGCAGTTAGTGAAGGAAAGATTAGTGTCAGACTATTTAAAAGAGACGCCACAAATATGAATGATGCAGAACGGAGTGCAGGCTCAGCATACAGACCGATCAAGCTTTGCAACAAGTGGATCGATAACTCCTATTTCATGGATGGTTGATTTTCGATGTTCTGAGTGACGAATTTCCTCAAGTTGGGCCCACCACTGTTCACATGACTGTCACGAAAACATTCTGATATCGCAAATTGTGTGCAAGTAGGTATCAAAAAAGCTTACCGACGAACACCCAAAGAAGGAGATGTCAAGTGTACCAACGTTTTTAGATCGCTGTCCACAGAATGAAGACGATCTGTTTTCCCACTTTGTTACGGACGGATATCCTGCTGCAACGTGGAATCAAAACAACAGTCAGTGTTGTGGCACCATTCAGTTTCTCCACAGCCCAAAAAAATTCAAGTAGTCTCCTTATTCGGCAAATGGTGGCCTCCGTTTCTGGGACGAAAAGGCTGCTCATTTGGACGACTTCTGGCAACGTGGGTCAACCATTACTGTTTACACGTACTTTGAAACGCTCACCTAAAAGAGTTGTGCCACCCAAAATGGACAGCGAGGAAGACTGCTACCCAGGCCCAATATCTAATAGAAGAATTTCTATACAGAGGAAATGAAGAAGCTAGTGCAGCGTTAGCAAAGTGAAGTGCTTAGAGTTGAAAGAGAAACACCTACAAAATTCAAGTAGCTCTGTAGGAAACGAAATCCTTTCTTTTTTTTTTGAGATGTGGTTCGTTTGCGCAACAAAATGAAAGGCAACAGGTTTGTTTTGTGCTACAGGTGTTTTCTTCTTTTTATTTGTGAAGCAGCTTGAGTATTATGTGCTGTGTCTTTTATCTGTATGATTATTACATACATATTACTATATTACAGCTTTTATTATTCTCTTGTTGCTTGGAACAAACAACTTTTTAGAGCGCAACATTCGTATGGTAAAATTAGTGTTTGATTCCACTCACTTTTTGAGATCTTTTTAATCCATATGTGTCATGCTGGAGTTGTATTCAGTTGGCATGTGTGCCCGGCTTTCAGCTTTTTCCTACTTCAGTTGAACATTTCGCTTTCACTCTTCACTGTGTTTTTACTGTACATAGTGTTGCCAACTATCGCTGTGATTTCTTCTGTCACCTTTTCTTTGTGTTGTGATGTCCGCATGTAGATTTACATTAATTTGTTATGTATGCATAGTTTTGAGGTGTGAGGTTAAGCTGTTATTTAGCCTGCTTATATTCTTTACCTCTGTTTGTTATTGTTTTAGAGGTTTAAATAATCAGTGGTCTGTTATTTATATTGATTTAGTCATTTATTACTTTCTTGTTCATTGCAAGAACTCAGCCTGTGAAAGTTCTCCTGTTTTGGTAAGTTTTCTGTTGTAATTGTTCATTCTAAGGCTGTCCATGGTTTATGCCCGTGCCTTATTAGGTGTTCAGCATATGTAGAAAGACTATTTTTCTACCTGCAGCTTCTTATGTGTTATTTGTATCTAATTTTGAGATTTCTGCCTCTTATTTCCAGATACACTGATCTGCAAGCTTGACATTCTAACTAGTGTATATCAGCTCCTTGGTATTTGTCTGGATTTTTGTTGATGTTTATAAATGTGGCTGGAGCGTGCTTCTTGTTCTGCGTAATCCTTGTTTCTTCAGTAGATTTGCTAATCTAGTTATAGCTTTATGTTTGTAAGTTATAGTATACCAATTCTTTTTGTTAGTCACGTCATGAGTGTTTGTGCTGTGTGTGTTTGTCTGAGCTGAAGTGTCTGTGTTGTTGGTGGAGTTTTCTTATGCTTGTGTCCCCTGTTTATTTTCACTTTTTTTCCATTGTTTTCTCAGTCTGCATATCAGTTTTTCGAAAGCTGCTAGTCTGTGGTTTTATGGGTAGTTTGATGTGGCACGTATAATTGTGTCTGTCGCTGTTGGAAACGTGTAAATGTCAAGTTTGTGCTTATTGGTTGCTGTCTATGTTTATTGTTATATCAAATAAGTGTACTTGTGCTTGTGTTTGTGTTTCTTTTCTAATGAATATTTTTTTGACTAAATGAACCTTACGTTTCAAATACCTTTCCCATTTTCTGTAACTCACGTTCTGTACTGGAAAGGTAAACTATACTGGTAGTGGGTGCATAAAGATTTTGTTACTATTCTGAGGCCTATTTCAAACGTGTCATGATATCTATACGAGCACTATCTCACAATGTTAGTGGCAATGTTGGAAATCTACTCGTTCATGCAACACTATTGTTTTTGTAAATATATACTTAATTGTTTTTCAGCTGGCGTAGTTTCTTCAGTTCCGATGTGTTTATGTCTCTAGATGCTTGAATAATCCTCATTTAGTTAATATACTGAAGGCAGACGATATAAATGTTTCGTTCTGTGCCTTCTTATTTTCAAAGCGGAATTATGAAATTAGCTTGACTGTAGTCATAACAGAAGTACTAAAACATGAACTATGGGGTAAGGGGAGGTAGTTGTATTTATAATTTTAATTACAGTAGTAGTCTTTTGTGCTATTTTTTGGTAGGTCATGTGTAGCAGACAATTGTCACTATACATAAATACATTGACGTCGCATTAGATACAAGATTATTTAGGTACTAAAGTAATACACTGTAATTATGACTGAATAAATAAATGATAGACACATTTAAAGGGATGTGATAACTGAAGGGAAAAGGAAGGAAATCATGAATGTCTGTGCATGTCAGTCAGTTATTGCGGTTTCTTATTATCTACTGACGCAGCGAAGTTGGTCATAAATAGAGCTGGGACTTTTTCTGCAAGAAATGTACCAGATTTCAAAAGGAGTTAAAAATCTTAGACCATCCTTTTATAAAGGACACACTGAACAATTCAACTATCGCAAAATACCTACGAATACTTAAGACAGTTAAACCAAATAAAATAAAGCATGTTTTACAGATTCTATCTGCATTAATCAGGAAATGTTTGTAGATAAAGAACGGTCGTTCTTCATCAACAGTCACAAGGTGGATGTGTCTTACCCCATTGTAAAGCGTCCAGTGCAGGTTTTTTTTTTAAATAAAAAAGAAAAAAGAAGACATGGTTTTGGTGTACATAATACGTTTAGGTAATAATTGCGGCTATGCAAAAAGATGAGTATCATAACATAGTTTGTATTTACACAACGTTTATAGATAACTGATTCTTAGTTTTGAAGCACGCCTCAATTTTTTTTATTGTTCCTCATACTTGTCGACCACCACCAATATCATGCTACTAGAGATATGCCAGCTTTGTGTCATTTCCTCGTGCATCAGCCAGACTAGGGACTTGCTAAACGCCGGCAGTGCGCTCTCCAAGACAACAGGCCTTGAGATAACAGGGAGCAGCGGCGGTGGCGGCGGCGGCGGCGCGTACGTTACGAAATAAAACGGTTGTGCGCCGGCGCGTGCTGACGTCACACGCTGCCATTCAAAGCTTCTTATCTCCGACGCTACGCTGTCGACAATACGGCAGGCAAGTCTGCCAACGTTTGAATTACTCACAACGTTCAGTTCGACAGCTTTCAGCTATCTTTGGTATCCTCATATTCAGTCTCTGATTATCTTTTACGAAAGCGTTTGCAACATACGAATATAGCTGCATTAGGGTAGCATTCAGTAATAACTTGATGATGTAAGAACATGCATAACGACATTCTTTCTCAAAATAGGCATATTTATTTCATGGTATAAAACACTGGCAATACCTGATATCTGTAAAATTTTGTTTTTCAGTAAGCAAAAGCATATGCCGAATTTCAAATGTGGCGCTAAAGAAGCATGTGAAAAAGTTAAGTACTGTGGGCAAAGAAGTTACAAAATGAAAAGATGCCAGGTTTGTGGCACATCTGGCAGGCCATCCAGCTAGGAAACTAAGGAAGAAAACAATAGCAACAGCCAGAATGTGGAACATTTCTTTGAGAAAGTTTGGTTTACCAGAGATGGATATATGAAAAGATATAAACTGATGCAGGAGTGCGTAAAATTTGTTGACTGACCCTTTCAAAATATAAGTACGTACAGATTTAGAATCTACAACAGAGTGGGCCGCTGCAAAACATTCAAAGATTAAATGAATAAAAATTGTAAAATACAACGTTAGTAGCCCTGCCTTAGTATGGACTATGGCATCCACACATGGGCCTCTTCTGCTAAAACTTCATTAGTAGTCTAAGTGGTTACTTGTGCAAATTATGCATGTTCGTATGATGACTAAACTTGAAATTAGTGTTACTGTACGGCGTTACACTTCCATATAACCAAAATTAAAAATTAACAATAAATCATAATCAGATGTTAACAGTTTCACTCGTGAAAGCGTATGATTTCTTAAAGATGTAGTTATATAAGGTTGAAACACTGTGTGCAACGATTTTTCTGCTGATTCTGATGACGGTTTTAGGGAGAAAAGAACATTTAAGATCATCAGTCTCCTCTTCAACACAATTTCAATGCACAAATTTCTTCGATTGTCCTCCCGCTCAGTGGTGAAGTTCTTCGGCACCATTTTGGCACAAACTTTTAGGATGTGCAAAGCTTCGGTCAGAATTTAATGTACGGTGAGAGGTTCAAATTTAACAGGTCTCCTATCATCCTTATTGTTAAACGTTGATCTGATGTCATAAAAGCCGGCATATGTTCGACGTTTTCTTCAGTTTTTGAAGCCGAAGATCTCACTGAGCGAGGTTCATCTTCATCGTGTGCTGGTCTTCCCCATAGGCCTGTTTCAATTTTACGAAGGTCATACTCCCGGATTCCCCTGGTTTAACGCAAAACGTGATTGCATAACTTTGCTCTTTATTCCGCTGTTCCATTTTCGTAACAAACAAAAAAAACTTTCACTAATGTCTGTACGGAATTGGAATTCGGACTGAGCATCTAGAAGGGATGAACACGGTGTCTTTCAATAGTTTCCAGTTTATTTTGCAATAAATTGAGCTTTGTTTCCTCCCACTTTCATGAAACTGACATGATTATCTAAACTAATTAAATACAATGAAGCGAATTTAGTGGCTCGACGTGTATGAAACCAGAGAGGTCGTAGAGAGATGAAATGACTCAACAGTGCAACCCGCTCAGTTAGTGTGCTTGAATCTTTTCATGTCGTTGAGTCTTCACTGATTTCATATACGTCGATCCACTCGTTTCATTTCAGAGCATTTAATTAATTACAGATGCTTCACGAGTGGCATGGTGAAGAACAGACATCCACAGACTCCGTTCGTCCAGCGATGCTGTTCTGTTCTCACGTACCCCTTCGCTAGAACATCTGGTAGCAGTGTCCGTAAATTAAAAGTGGAAACATCTGCGGTAGTGAAAATTTGAGTTAGAACTGGAGACGTGGTCAGCTATCGTGATGTTTATGGCGACTGCCCGCTGTAAGTAGTTGGTGAACTGCTCAGAGTTTCATCAAAATTACATTTTATTTAAGAAAATAATATGTTATTGATAGAAATGTAAATGACGTGTGACTAGTCGGGTAGACCGTTCGCCGGGTACAAGTCTTTCGATTTGACGCCACTTCGGCGACTTGCGCGTCGATGGGGATGAAATGATGATGATGACAACACAACACCCAGTCCCTGAGCTGAGCAAATTCCCGGCTGGAATCGAACCCGCGCCCTTATGATTTACACTTTGTCGCGCTGATCACTCAGCTACCGGGGGCTGACATTATTGATGGTGAGAGGGATGATCTTCGTGTGACGTTAATTATTTTTCAATTTATGTGCAATACGTAGCAGCGCCAATCTAAAATAGTAAATCCTAAATAACAACCAGAAACAATGTCACCAACACACATAAAATTGTCCGTTAATACTTAGTCACATTTGGCATGTTTGAAAACGTAATCTTTTAAGTAAGGAAGGAAGTTTCGAACTGGAAAAGTTCCAGTAATAGCACATGTGGAAAAATTCTATGTAAGAAAGAAGATTTCACACTTTGGTAGCCTCTCAGAAGATATAAACAACAAGTCGCCGTGGGCATAGTGAAACTCGTCAGAAAAGCTGTACTGTTAATAAATAAATGTTGACATGGAGCAGACCGTGTACGTCTGTATGTAGTATCGCTTCGTTACGATATGTAAGCTCTGAGAAAAGTGGATAAAAGCGTCTCGCTTTTCTTGTCACTCCTAGTTTTTTTTTTCGTTTGTATTCTCAAGGTTTCAACGATTTGCTCTTACTTCATCATCAGGAGTTAGCTGTCGCACTAATAGACTGAGTGGCAGTTTCGTATGTAGTTGACCGGATTATGCTACTGAAACGTCGCGGAGGTATGGAATATTCACTTGATAACAGCAAATCTGTTGATATCTGTGTGGAAGGAAAATTAATGGCGATGATGATATCATTAGATGGAAGATATCGCAGCTAATTTCTCTGTAGCATCTAGCGCTCGTTTCCGTACACCTACCGTCTCGATTAAAGGTGAAGGAGGTTCATTAGCACCCACTTATAGAAACGCCGCATTTGTAGGGGGTTTGGAGCGACGAGTACCGGCTTACTAGTCAACACCGATGTTGCCGCATTACCTCCCGGCATCGTGTGCGCGTTAGGAAATAAGTTACATAGTGTATCCGGTATTATTGCACCTTGTCGTTGTTGATCCGTTAAAAATTACCTAAACAAATTTAGACGGCTATTAACGGCAGCTTTACAGTTTAAACCAGTCGGCAGACATATTTGTCAATGCAGGGGGTGTCTTTTGCAGCTCGGGTAAAAACAGAAAGAAAGAGGTGCGCTATGACACGACTTTAAAATATTAAGCACGTATCATAATGCACCGCTGATCTCTCCAAGCCACTGATCCGAGTAGGATTACCTCACGTGGCCCAGCGGGCTGTGTTAACCTACTTCCTCCTAACAAGAGAAAAAATGGTTCAAATGGCTCCGAGCACTATGGGACTTAATTTCTAAGGACATCAGTCCCCTAGAACTTAGAACTACTTAAACCTAACTAACCTATGGACGTCACACACATCCATGTCTGAGGAAGGATTCGAACCTGCGACGGTAGCGGTCTCGCGGGTCCAGACTGTAGCGCCTAGAACCGCTCGGACAACCCGGCCGGCCCTCACAAAAGACGTGAGTGTGAAAGCGACCGTGGACGATGCGTGGTTTCCAAAAACGATCTCGCTGCACGAGCTCGGCAACTTCATCTGCGACGGCAGTTTCCTGCTTCATCTGGCGTACCAACTCCTCAGATCGTGCTTCCGAAAACGGACACGCGCACAATAGCTGCGTTAACTGCACTAGCTGTTCTACAGGACACGTGGAGAAAATCCGAAGTAACAAAAATGTGTGTGAAATCTTATGGGACGTAAATGCTAAGGTCATCAGTCCCTAAACTTACACACTATTTAACACAAATTATCCTAAGGACAAACACACGCACCCATGCCCGAAGTAACATTCTGGAGACAGATAAGCATCTGAACTGCAGAGCATAAAAAATAAACATAAAATGAAAAGTTAACTGTAAAAGAACTAATGAAACTACAGGTTGATACGTATGCCTGTATTAGAGAGAAAGTAGCAGAAAAAAAAAACAAGACTGAGGGGAAGAAAACCCATTTCGCCCAGTGCCTTCCAACGATCTTCCTTCAAGGCTGTAATGTAGGATTTGCTTTGAAATGCTTGCCTCTGTATTTCGCAGAACATGTTTTTCTCATTAAATCTTGGTCTGCATTATTTTTCTGCTACTGGTAGCACATTTAGTTCTTTCCTTTGAGGGTCATTTCTCCTTTTAACTGTTCTTCTGCCCCCTTTTAGCGATATGAGAAATTTCACGTCTCGTGTTTGTATTTGTTTACGGACTCACCTCTTATGAGCCCAGTGGTTTGATCCTTACAATAACGTTGGTACTTCCATTACCATTTGAAATTTCACTTAGGTCTCTCTACGAGACGGCTGGTCCCGGCGGAGGTTCGAGTCCTACCTCGGGCATGGGTGTATGTGTGTGTCCTTAGGATAATTTAGGTTAAGTAGTGTGTAAGCTTAAGGACTGATGACCTTAGCAGTTAAGTCCCTTGAGATTTCACACACATTTAACATCTCTACGGGAGTTCTTCCACTAGTGCCGCATATACAATGGTTGATAGTAACCACATTACTTGTATCTCTGTCTTCCTCATAAGTTGTATGACAGCAAGATACTGAAAATTTGAATTTTGTCCAATGTTACCCAGTGATGACGATCTTTGATCGAAATGCATCATTCCATCAAAACGTCATTATTTTGGCGTCAGTGACTAAAACTTTCCAAGTGTAGTTGAAGCTTATTATCTGTTCATCGTCATTTGCACTCTACTCTCATTTTCCCAGATGAATTAATTTTGGATATAAGTTAAAATATAAGGTAAGACCAATCGAAATCTTCGCTGTAGCAGCGTTGTACGTAATCCTAGTTGGTGCATGCCTTTGCCGAGAGATGGCGTGATGGTATTTCCAGTTGCACAAGCGAAGTTAAAGGCTTCACAGCAATTTCTTGATTTCTGGAGAGTTGTTTTCGCAATTCGTTGCCTGATGAATTCCTCCAGATCATCATAAAGAGCATACTTCAAAAATTTATCGCAAGATGATAAGAGTTGCAAGGAGAGCATTGTCTCGTTCGTTACGACATATTACGGTGGTATCAGCGGTGTGAGGAGGTACGTGTAAACACAAAGAACATGACACACCCTTGGTAGGCAGACGTTGTCAGCACCAGTGCCTCAATTTCGGCCGTGGAGGAGCTCAAACGGACGAATTGTCAGATCACCACACGCGGCATTAGCGTTGAACTGTCGATAAGCAAAATAACTGTTCATCGCATAACCCACAGAAGCTTATTTGTTGCCAAGTTTGTGCCCAGTGGTTTCAGAGAGCCAGAAGTCAGCTAGAACGAGTGTTTGCCTGGCCCATCTCTTGGTAAACGTGGAGCAAGGATGGGATTTCATTGCTCTGATCGTGTCAAATGATAAAATGTGGCGTCTCCACTTGTGCCCTGTTTCCATATGGATGACCATGGAATGGCGGCATCCCGTCTCGTCCAAAAAAAAAAAAAGCAGTACTGCAGCAACACAAGCGTAGGAACAAGCTCTCCAATGGGACAGTGGTTCTTTAGGAAAACGCTAGGCCACATGTGACCAAGAAGACCCTCGAGCTGCTTCAAAAATTTCGATGGGACGTCCTGGAATATCCTCCTTGTACCGCCGATCTCCGACACGGTAAAACAATCGCAGCAAGGTCAGAGGTTTTTCTGTGAAAGGCAGTGCGGAACACCTTGGAAAACTGGTCCAGTTACTAACCCAGGAGTTTCTGCACTGAAGGCATTCTTTCCCTTTCTACGTGCTGGAATTCGTGAGTCAGTGTAAATGGCAGTTGTATGTAGTCGTACTTTTCCACATGACTGTAATTATAAAACGTTATTAAAATTTATTACGTATATCAATAGTCTTTTTTTTTCACTTGAGCGCACCCTATAGTGATAGTGTCTAAGCTGGAACAGCGGCAATCGTAATGCGTTAAGTGATCACTGGCATTGCCTTACGAATAAAACAGCGGTGGAAAGTATTTTTCAGTATTATAGTACCAAAGTAATTCCACTTAAATGAAGAAATTGTTATCTGTGAGTAGTTGAAATGAAAGTGGACGACTGTGACGGTAAGAGTGTATCGTTGATGGCAGTTACGCACTGGCGAGCTTTATTCCGTCCCACGTGTATCTACTACATCTACATCTACATCTACATCCATACTCCGCAAGCCACCTGACGGTGTGTGGCGGAGGGTACCCTGAGTACCTCTATCGGTTCTCCCTTCTATTCCAGTCTCGTATTGTAGGGAATGGTGCATGTGATGAGCGACTTTTGACGCCCCTACATATTCTCTAATGGCGATCCACAGACTTTTTCAGTCTGTCTTTTACCTAGCCTTCAACTTTCAGTGGGATGAACATTCGCCAGTACCGACATCTAGTTCGGATTACATGGGAAACTGTATCTGGATAGATGGGATTAATGAGATATGTTATGGGCACCTTAACCGCCGAAGTGGCGATCAGTTGAAACACTTGTACGCAACAGCTGAGCCACAGAGAATTATTATTATCTTGGAACACACGCTCCCAGAATACTAAGGAACAGTAAACCCTCGCCCCACCCCCCCAAAAGAATGGCCTCCCTATTGCCAAAGACCGTCTGTGCTTCGAAGCAAAGTGTGAACAAAGCTTCTGCCACGCCTAGACCATCGTGGAACAGACTGGTCCTATGAACACGGTTGCAATAAAATTGTCGCGGAACGGAAAAGCTAGCAATTATCTCGACTGCTAAGAATTTAATGTAATGACAATGTGGGCTCTAGTAGCAGAGTTCTGGCGACGGAGCCTCCCTATACAATAAAGAGAAATTCAATATCCATAATATTCACTGTTTCAAAAGTGTCTTCTCACCCTCAACTGTGCAAAGACTTGTTGTTGTTGCTGTTGTGGTCTTCAGTCCTGAGACTGGTTTGATGCAGCTCTCCATGATACTCTATCCTGTGGAAGCTTCTTCATCTCTCAGTACCTACTGCAACCTACATCCTTCTGAATCTGCTTGGTGTATTCATCTCTTGGTCTCCCTCTACGATTTTTACCCTCTACGCTGCCCTCCAATACTAAATTGGTGATCCCTTGATGCCTCAGAACATGTCCTACCAACTGACCCCTTCTTCTGGTCAAGTTGTGCCACGAACTTCTCTTCTCCCCAATCCTATTCAATACTTCCTCATTAGTTATGTGATCTACCCATCTAATCTTCAGCATTCTTCTGTAGCACCACATTTCAAAAGCTTCTATTCTCTTCTTGTCCAAACTATATATCGTCCATGTTTCACTTCCATACATGGCTACACTCCATGCAAATATTTTCAGAAATGACTTCCTGACACTTAAATCTATACTAGATGTTAACAAATTTCTCTTCTTCAGAAACGCTTTCCTTGCTATTGCCAGTCTACATTTTATATCCTCCCTACTTCGACCGTCATCAGTTATTTTGCTCCCCAAATAGCAAAACTCCTTTGCTACTTTAAGTGTCTCATTTCCTAATCTATTTCCCTCAGCATCACCCGACTTAATTCGACTACATTCCATTATCCTCGTTTTGCTTTTTTTGATGTTCATCTTATAACCTCCTTTCAAAACACTGTCGATTCAATTCAACTGCTCTTCCAAGTCCTTTGCTGTCTCTGACAGAATTACAATGTCATCGGCGAACCTCAAAGTTTTTATTTCTTCTCCATGGATTTTAATACCTACTCCAAATTTTTCTTTTGTTTCCTTTACTTCTTGCTCAATATGCAGATTGAATAACATCTGGGAGAGGCTACAACCCTGTCTTAGTCCCATCCCAACCACTGATTCTCTTTCATGTCCCTCGACTCTTATAACTGCTATCTGGTTTCTGTAGAAATTGTAAATAGCCTTTCGCTCCCTGTATTTTACCCCTGCCACCTTTAGAATTTGAAAGAGAGTATTCCAGTCGACATTGTCAAAAGCTTTCTCTAAGTCTACAAATGCTAGAAACGTAGGTTTACCTTTCCTTAATCTTTCATCTAAGATAAGTCGTAAGGTCAGTATTGCCTCACGTATTCCAGTATTTCTACGGAATCTAAACTGATCTTCCCCGAGGTCAGCTTCTACCAGTTTTTCCATTCGTTTGTAATGAATTCGTGTTAGTATTTTGCAGCTGTGGCTTATTAAACTGATTGTTCGGTAATTTTCACAAAGGTCAACACCTGCTTTCTTTGGGATTCGAATTATTATATTCTTCTTGAAGTCTGAGGGTATTTCGCCTGTTTCATACATCTTGTTCACCACATGGTAGAGTTTTGTTAGGAGTGGCTCTCCCAAGGCCGTCAGTAGTTCCAATGGAATGTTGTCTGCTCCGGCGGCCTTATTTCGACTCAGGTCTTTCAGTGCTCTGTCAAACTCTTCACGCAGTATCGTATCTCCCATTTCATCTTCATCTACATTCCCTTCCATTTCCATAATATTGTCCTCAAGTACATCGCCCTTATATAAACCCTCTATATACTCCTTCCACCTTTCTGCTTTCACTTCATTGCTTAGAAATGGGTTTCCATCTGAGCTCTTGATGTTCATACAAGTGGTTCTCTTATTTCCAAAGGTCTCTTTAATTTTCCTGTAGGCAGTATCTATCTTACCCCTAGTGAGATAAGCCTCTACATCCTTACATTTGTCCTCTAGCCATCCCTGCTTAGCCATTTTGCACTTCCTGTCGATCTCATTTTTGAGACGTTTGTATTCCTTTTTCCCTGCTTCATTTACTGCAGTTTTATATTTTCTCCTTTCATCAATTAAATTCACTATTTCTTGTGTTACCCAAGGATTTCTACTAGCCCTCGTCTTTTTACCTACTTGATCCTGTGCTGCCTTCACTACTTCATCCCTCAAAGCTACCCATTCTTCTTCTACTGTATTTCTTTCCCGCATTCCTATCAATTGTTCCTTTATGCTCTTCCTGAAACTCTGTACAACCTCTGGTTGTTTCAGTTTATCAAGGTCCCATCTCCTTAAGTTCCCACCTTTTTGCAGTTTCTTCAGTTTTAATCTACAGGTCATAACCAATAGATTGTGGTCAGAGTCCACATCTGCCCCTGGAAATGTCTTACAATTTAACACCTGGTTTCAAAATCTCTATCTTACCATTGTATAATCTATCTGATACCTTTTAGTATCTCTAGGCTTCTTTCATGTATACAACCTTCTTTCATGATTCTTAAACCAAGTGTTAGCTATGATTAAGTTATGCTCTGTGCAAAATTCTACCAGGCGGCTTCCTCTTTCATTTCTTAGTTCTAATCCGTATTCACCTACTACGTTTCCTTCTCTCCCTTTTCCTACACTCGAATTCCAGTCACCCATGACTATTAAATTTTCGTCTCCCTTCAATAACTCAATAATTTCTTTTATCTCGCCATACATTTCCTCAATTTCTTCGTCATCTGCAGAGCTAGTTGACATATAAACTTGTACTACTGTAGTAGGTGTGGGCTTCGTATCTATCTTGGCCACAATAATGCGTTCACTATGCTGTTTGTAGTAGCTTACCCGCATTCCTATTTTCCTATTCATTATTAAACCTACTCCTGCATTACCCCTATTTGATTTTGTGTTTATAACCCTGTAGTCACCTGACCAGAAGTCTTGTTCCTCCTGCCACCGAGCTTCACTAATTCCCACTATATCTAACTTTAACCTATCTATTTCCCTTTTTAAATTTTCTAACCTACCTGCCCGATTAAGGGATCTGACATTCCACACTCCGATCCGTAGAACGACAGTTTTCTTTCTCCTGATAACGACATCCTCTTGAGTAGTCTCCGCCCGGAGATCCGTATGGGGGACCATTTTACCTCCGGAATATTTTACCCAAGAGGACGCCATCATCATTTAATCATACAGTAAAGCTGCATGCCCTCGGGAAAAATTACGGCCGTAGTTTCCCCTTGCTTTCAGCCGTTCGCAGTACCAGCACAGCAAGGCCGTTTTGGTTGTTGTTACAAGGCCAGATCAGTCAATCATCCAGACTGTTGCCCGTGCAACTACTGAAAAGGTTGCTGCCCCTCTTCAGGAACTACACGTTTGTCTGGCCTCTGAACAGATAGCCCTCCGTTGTGGTTGTACCTACGGTACGCCTATCTGTATCGCTGAGGCACCCAAGCCTCCCCACCTACGGCAAGGTCCATGGTTCATGGGGGTGCAAAGACTTAAGCAAATGAAAGTTGTAACAAAAATAGACTGTACAGAAGATAACATCATGAACAGCAAAAATGACGATATTAACATTCATCTGAAATACTGGGAGTATGCAGAATACATTATTTAAAAAATATATGTGAAAGGAACTGGTGCACAAAATAACTGAAATAAAAACAGTATGCGATTTTGTGGTAAACCAACATGTGAAATAAGTAAAAACATTCTTTAATAAATATATAAATCTGTTTTGATACGGCGACAGGGAATATATAGAAAACTGTGCAATCTGTGAAGAAGGCAATATGTAACACCGTTTGTCTTCTTCGTTGGGAGGACAATGCAGAACACTACTTCTCTCGACTGAAAATAATTCGGTTGTATTATATGCTGAACGAATGTAAGGATCTATAATAATTGCATTAATGTCAGTATATGTGTTAAACGAGTTCTTTGTGCTTCTTTAAGTAGTACTAGAGAAGATCCTCCATTTCAAAGAAATAAAGACTACAAAATGTCAGAAATAATTACCGCCAACATTAAGAGCATCTCTGTTGTCATAGATGGAAACTCAAAAATACGCCGCCATTACTCGCTGGGTTCAAAGTTCCTAAGTTATAACGTAGGATCTTCACACTATGAGGTAAAAAAAGAATAATTACAATTTGAATAATAATTTATTAAGCTTCCAAGTAGGTATGTTAGCGAACAGCTTTGGCCTGTACTCATGTCTGCAAAAGTTTGCGAGAAGTCTAAATTAAACTCGACACCCAGAACATATTAAGGAAATAATTGACAACCACACTTGGTTCAAAGAAAATTTTCAAAAGAAATAACAATTTTTATTTTTTCTTATAACTCTCGTGTATCTTAGTATTTAATAGTAAAAAACCCAAAGTAAAAAAGCATCAGGCTAATGTCGCGAGGGACGTTATAGACGTAAGATCATACAGGCAAGGAATAAGGAAAATAATTTCGTCATATCACGCATGAAAGCAAGTCACAAGTTGACCCTCCACTGATCATCGACATGAGCGATTACTCGATACCTAGTGAAGTAAAAAACATGGTACAAAGCCAAAGGTGCCCGGCAGAATCTCTGGTGAGTCTCGCAAACACATGCATCCACAACAGTTCCAAGTTAACTAAACTGTAAGTCAACCGCTCATAAGTATTATGCTTGCTCCCGAACAGACCGATCTCTATCCAAGAACGCCGGTGACCGAGTACCTCAACAGACTTGCTCAATTCTCTCTTTCTGAGTTCTGTGCTGTGTTTCCCGACAATTTCCAGAGCCAGTCGGAGCACTGGTTTTCAAAAAGTTACTACCCACAAAAAGATTTTACAATAACGTTTCATCACTCACCTACTGGATATGTGAGGAAAAGCGAATCAAAAACGTTTCCGAATAGGCGAAAGCACGCCCAAATCTGTTCTCTGCCTGTGAACTCTGGTTTCACGAAACGTAGGAAAGATCTGCTTAAAACAACCCTCAGTTACTTTGCAGAGACAGGCCTTTTGTAGGAACATAGTACTGTTTATATTGCCTCTCCCAGAAGTGTGTCCTCTGAAAAGTCAGAGGTTCGAGTCCTCCCTCAGGCATGGGTGTGTTTTGTCCTTAGCGTAAGTGAGATTAAGTAGCGTGTAAGCTTAGGGACTGATGACCTTAGCTGTTAAGTCCCATAACATTTCACACATTTGAGTGTAGTCTGGGTAAACTGCAATCCGCTTTAAGATAAGCTAGCTTTTCATGCAATCAGTGTTTATTGCCGTCATATCTCCAGAATGTGTGTTGTACGAGGGGCGTTGAGTAAATAATGTAACACATCTTTTTTCTTATGAAAGCAAGCTGGTTTTATGCAGGATTGCAATATGCCACACTTCTTCTACTTCTTCTTCTTCTTGCGCTACTGCCGTTATCCCACATCGTGTGCAGGGTCGGCAGGGTTAAGCACGGATTTGGCATGGTTAAGATGAAGGGGTGGCCAGATGCCCTTCCTCCCGCCACCCCATACCCCCCCTCCCCCCCCCCCCCCCCAGGACGGAAGTAGTGTACCCCGTCTGTTTGCATCTAGTGTAAATCCTGAAAGAATGTGAATGCATTTCAAATGTCTGCGAGTCGTGGAACTGCGGCGGGACTTGGGGACCAGCCCGGTATTCACCTAGTAGGATGTGGAAAACCGCCTAAAAACCACATCCAGGCTGGCCGGCACGCCGGCCGTCGTCGTTAATCCGCCGGGCGGATTCGATAGGGGGGGGGGGGGGGTCGGCGCGCCTACCCGGGTCCAGGAAGCAGCGCGTTAGCGCTCTCGCCTGCCCTGGGGGGTTCCAATACGCCACGCTATTCACCACTATTTTGGCTACAAAACCCTATTTTTGGACATAATCTCCGTTCAATGTGACGGCCTTACGCCACCTTACTGGGAGTGCCTGTACGCTCGCGTGGTACAACTCTGCTGGTCGACGTCGGAACCAACGTCTTGCTGCATCAGGAACCTCCCAATCATCCAAGTCCTGCTTCCTCGTGAGTGCGTTCTTCATTAAGTCAGACAGATGTAAGTCGAAAGGTGCGAGATCCAGACTTTACGGAGGACGAGGAAGAACAGTCCGCGGAAACAATTCCGCACAGATCGTGCTTTGTTGTTCTTTATGGTCCTCTGTTAGGCAGCGACGAACCCAGTGGTCACACACCTTAGAGTATCCCAACTCTTGGACGCGTGTCAGCACTACCAACACACGTCCAGTTGAGCAGCGAGGTGTTTGATCGTAATTCGTCACACATATTAGTGAATGAAGCTGTTTCAAAATTGAGAAATTCCATTTCATTGAATAATCTGAATACAGTAACACAATCTATTCATCGGTTAATGTTTCTTCTCATCAGATAGAGGATCCAAGACCAGCATCGTATCTCCCAGAAGACAACGAAGGCCATCAACGAAACAACAAGGTAACTAATATTTAATAACTCCTGATGTCGATGGGTGATTCGATGCCGCTTACTTAGAATTATGGGGACCTGGAGCCACTGGCTCTAGGTCCCCATAATACCGGTGCCCTACCGCAGCAAGAACAACTGTAACTTTTCCAGATAAGTCCTCTATAGTATGCGCTCTGTGCTGCACGCACTGTGTATACGCTGCGAGAATGAAGGTATTCACATTAAGTGACAGGAGTGCGGGTGATTATTTATTGTCGTAATTACTACGCCCGCTCTTCACCATCTACAAAATAAATGACAACACTCTTTCGAAGACAGATCTTTGAACATTAAACATAGAATACCCCATTGTAAGACGTAGATGTAAATATGTCACCTGGCAAAATAAACTCGTTAACGCCGGTTTACACTGAGGCGAACACAAGCGAACAAGTGTGGATGAAAGATAATTATCTGTGGTGAAACGGTAAGTGAGCGCGAGCGAACAGCATTCGGCTGTGTTCGGTTCGCGTCATTTGATGTTCGCTCGTGTTCCGCTGGTGTCAATCTTTTTTCGAATCACCAAAAGCAGTTCGCGCCGTCTCCGCTTCGGTGCTGTATTGCGTGCGAAAAGTGCTTTTGTTGATATTGACACGAGAGGTCTGATGAGGACGTAATTTTGGTTATACACTCCTGGAAATGGAAAAAAGAACACATTGACACCGGTGTGTCAGACCCACCATACTTGCTCCGGACACTGCGAGAGGGCTGTACAAGCAATGATCACACGCACGGCACAGCGGACACACCAGGAACCGCGGTGTTGGCCGTCGAATGGCGCTAGCTGCGCACTATTTGTGCACCGCCGCCGTCAGTGTCAGCCAGTTTGCCGTGGCGTACGGAGCTCCATCGCAGTCTTTAACACTGGTAGCATGCCGCGACAGCGTGGACGTGAACCGTATGTGCAGTTGACGGACTTTGAGCGAGGGCGTATAGTGGGCATGCGGGAGGCCGGGTGGACGTACCGCCGAATTGCTCAACACGTGGGGCGTGAGGTCTCCACAGTACATCGATGTTGTCGCCAGTGGTCGTGCCCGTCGACCTGGGACCGGACCGCAGCGACGCACGGATGCACGCCAAGGATCCTACGCAGTGCCGTAGGGGACCGCACCGCCACTTCCCAGCAAATTAGGGACACTGTTGCTCCTGGGGTATCGGCGAGGACCATTCGCAACCGTCTCCATGAAGCTGGGCTACGGTCCCGCACACCGTTAGGCCGTCTTCCGCTCACGCCCCAACATCGTGCAGCCCGCCTCCAGTGGTGTCGCGACAAGCGTGAATGGAGGGACGAATGGAGACGTGTCGTCTTCAGCGATCAGAGTCGCTTCTGCCTTGGTGCCAATGCTGGTCGTATGCGTGTTTGGCGCCGTGCAGGTGAGCGCCACAATCAGGACTGCATACGACCGAGGCACACAGGGCCAACACCCGGCATCATGGTGTGGGGAGCCATCTCCTACACTGGCCGTACACCTCTGGTGATCGTCGAGGGGACACTGAATAGTGCACGGTACATCCAAACCGTCATCGAACCCATCGTTCTACCATTCCTAGACCGGCAAGAGAACTTGCTGTTCCAACAGGACAATGCACGTCCGCATGTATCCCGTGCCACCCAACGTGCTCTAGAAGGTGTAAGTCAACTACCCTGGCCAGCAAGATCTCCGGATCTGTCCCCCATTGAGCATGTTTGGGACTGGATGGAGCGTCGTCTCACGCGGTCTGCACGTCCAGCACGAACGCTGGTCCAACTGAGGCGCCAGGTGGAAATGGCATGGCAAGCCGTTCCACAGTACTACATCCAGCATCTCTACGATCGTCTCCATGGGAGAATAGCAGCCTGCATTGCTGCGAAAGGTGGATATACACTGTACTAGTGCCGACATTGTGCATGCTCTGTTGCCTGTGTCTATGTGCCTGTGGTTCTGTCAGTGTGATCATGTGATGTATCTGACCCCAGGAATATGTCAATAAAGTTTCCCCTTCCTGGGACAATGAATTCACGTTGTTCTTATTTCAATTTCCAGGAGTGTAGAACAACGTAGATATCACAGATGCTTGTGGACCCTAACTCGTCACATAACAAACGCCAAAGGAAAAGAAATGCGATTGGTAGAAAACTGCCCAAGCACTCAAAGATCCAACTGGGGAAATGAGAAAGACGATAAATTAATGACGCAGATTTTGTGTCTGTTTCGATTGAAAATGAACACTACAATAATCTGCCTTGAAAGTAAACAAATAAGAATAAGTATCTATTAGTGTGATTGAAATGAAAAACGTTCGAAAGACCTGATCTTTCTCTGACAGTATATATAACTACATATGGCTTATGTATTACTTTTCTCATAAGATTTTTGATGTACAGGGTGTTTCTAAATGAATGGTACAATTTAAAACATTAATAATAAACCGATTTATTACCTTATATGGGCAACCCTTACAGCGTAAGCAGCGGTAAATGCCCAAGTTTTTAATGCTCTGCCCGCTGTTCGCTTGTCATGCTTACTGCGCAGGCGTAGCGTCTGTTTATAAATTGGCGTCGCAAAGTGAAAACGCTTTCTGTGTGCTCTGTTTTGAGGTGTCCAGATGTGTGGTTACAGTGCACAGTCAGTTTCGTGCACGGTTTAGGAAAGAGCCTTCACACAGGAATAATATAGGTAGCTGGTACCGACAGTTCTTAGAAATTGGATACCTTTATAGGACCGCGGTCACAGTTGCACCGAGATCGGTGGCTTCTGTCGATTACTGACATCAGCCGAAGACCTATTTTTAAAATCAGTACGCCATTAAGTGCGTTGTCACAGTGGAGCCGGTCTCATCGCCAGAACGTACAGACTTCGGACGACGATCTGTGAAATTCAAATCAATTTGTTTTCATCTTTTGGATCTGCAGCTCTCGTCCTTCCTTTCCGCATTTGCAGCTAAGTTACAGGATACGGGTTCCGTCCTTTTGCAGTGGGTTTTATTGAAAAAACTGTAAAAAGTGAAATATTATATAATTGATGTAAATGTAAATTTCATCGGCGATTTAGAACATCCCTTGATTTTTTAAAAATGTGATTTCTGGCGTGTCGAAATGTTTTGCGTTAGTAAATCTGTTACTGATATGAAATATATACGCGACACATTTCGACACGCCAAGAATCACGTATTTTAAAATCAATGGCTGTTTTAAATCGCCTATGAAATTTACATTTACATCGTTTAGTTTACAGATGACAAACTATCAGTGCAGGACGCTATACAGTTGGTCCTGCAAAACCACACAATGTAAAATCACGGTAAGAAGGAAAACAACACAAACTTTCCTTAGGGCTCACGTTGTTAAATCTATTATAACCTAAAATATTTTCACTTTTTACTTTTTTTTTCAATTAACAAAGGACCCACTGATGATAGCACAGAGGCGCTGAAAAATGTTTAGGTAAAGACAAAAATCAGCGTTTCTGCAAAAAGGCGGAACCCATCTTATAAATCAATTTGTTTTCTTACATCGTATTGGCGGACACAACACGAAACATGGACAGTGAGAAATGATAAATTTAGTTAAAGAATGAATTAGTGGCATCCTGGAATCTCAGGTTTCTTGTAAATCACAAGTAGGCAAAATATGTATGGGAAATTTTAGGCATAAATTATAACCTCAAAAATTATTTAAGTGAGAGGGCTGGTACACCTTACACTTAAAGCTACTGTAGCTTAGTACTGTAGGTTTTTTGGATTGTGGTAGGTAGACATTTGTTGTTTACAAATCATGATTTCTCCTTATTGCCGTTTTTATGCCACCAGGGTGGTGATTCTGTTGCACGAATCGGTTTGAAAGTGTTGTATACGTTTTTTCCGCGTTCCACTTATTTAAATGGCTCTGAACACTATGGGACTTAACATATATGGTCATCAGTCCCCTAGAACTTAGAACTACTTAAACGTAACTAACCTAAGGACAGCACAGAACACCCAGTCATCCACTTATTTACTTCATCAGAGTACCTTAGTCTAAACTTGTATTTGTCCTTCACACGTATGCTGAATGACAGTCATGGAATATTAATTGACTAATATCTGCACAACTTCGACCAAATTCAGCCAAACAGTAATTTTGCTTTTCAAGGTCGATACGAGCCATTCTAATATGTAACAGAAAGATTCTCCTTTCTGTAATAAAATGGAACATCTGCAGCCTTCCTTTCGATGTTATTTGCTATATAGCAACCAGGTTCGCTGACTTAATACACCACCTTCAGGCCTTAACTGACGCTACGTGGGTGAACTCCAACTGTATACACGATCTCATCAGTGGGCAACGCCTATGAAGTGGCTTTCGTAGACCACTGTTACAGCGATATTGTGTCTGCAACTATCAACTACCAAACCTTCATATATTCGTAATACTTGTCTGGTAAATCCAGTAACTGAGGACGGACACACAGTACTCTCCACGTTCTTTTCGAGACAAATATAGCGTTCTGCGTCTTTTTACAAACAAAAGCCGCATTATAGCACTCGTCTCCAAGCACAGGGACGTTGAGGAATCCACCCCATCCTTGGAGATTAAATCCATACATACTTCGTTCATAGAATAGATTCTAACCTAACCTAACCGAATACCGCCGTCTCTAAAAATAAAAAAATAAAAAAACTGACTCATTGTGACCAAGCTGTCGGCCGACGTTATCGGGCGACATCTGACGACGGCGTCTGACGAGCGTTGTCAGTGTCACTGTGAATGTAGCCTAAGGGGAAGAGTCCTATTCGAACTCGTGTGTCTGATGCAAACATCGAAAGAGTGCGCGAGGCGTTTCGCCCAAGTCCACGCAAGTCACTTAATAAAGCAGTCTGGGAATTGTTCATGACAAGAAATTACGGCGTGGAAGGTTTTGCGTAGGTTACTATGTTTTAAACCATACAAAGTGGGATTAGAGGAGGCCCTTACACCAGCAGACAAAGTGAAAATTCGTGACTTCTTTGAAGTGCTACAGTTAACAATGGAAGACAATGGTTTTGTACAAAGACTCATATTGTGATTTGTAACCACTTTCCACATAAGTGGGAAGGTGAAGACACACAATGTCTGTATCTGGCTCCGCGAGAAACCACGCGCACTGGTAAAGCATCAGTCTGATTCTCCAAAAGTGAACGTTTTCTGTGCGGTGTCGTGCGAGCAAGTGCACGGCCCATTTTTCTTCGAACACCAATTGCTGACTGGTAAACTGATTTCGAGACATGTTGGTAACCTGGTTGCTACCCGAGCCGAATACCAGTTGTGATACCGAGCGAGGTGGTGCAGTGGTTAGACACTGGACTCGCATTCGGGAGGACGACGGTTCAATCCCGCGTCTGGCCATCCTGGTTTAGGTTTTCCGTGATATCCCTAAATCACTCCAGGCAAATGCCGGGATGGATCTTCTGAAAGGGCACGGCCGACTTCCTTCCCTAATCCGATGAGACCGATGACCTCGCTGTCTGGTCTCCTTCCCCAAAAACAACCCAACCCAACCAGTTGTGATGACTACTTTTTGGACCTGGATGGCGCTCCGCTCCACTTTCACAGGAATTTACGAGAGCTTTCTAATCGCGTTCTTTACCAATGCTGGACTGCAAGAGCTGCAACAGCAGACAACAACCTTCTCCTTTGGCCATATTTAACACCTGCGATTTCTTTCTGTGAGTGCTTGAGAATGCCGAGTTCATGAATGTCCCTTGTCTCTTGAGGAGGTGTGAGATCGGATAAAGCATGCAATGCAGGCGGTCGCAGGGGACATGTAACACTGAGTATGGGAAGAATTTTATTACCGTGGAGATGTATGTCGTGTGACCAATGGTGCACATATTAAAGGATTGTGATTAATGCATAAAAAACTTGGAGAATTGCCGCTGTTTGTACTATAATGTTCTCCCATATAAAGTAAGGAACAGATTTACTACTAATTTTTAAAGCCGCGCCATTCGTTTGTAAAAATTCTGTAATAGACTAACCGAATAACTAAAAATGGTTTTGCTCTGATTGGACGAGTATCAAGTGGACTCCTGTCGACACGCCAGCTAGCCTAACCCACTGACAAGCTCAATAGCCGAAGCAGTCGGAGAACCCGACTATAGCGCTCCACGCGGATGTTTCCGCTACTCTCGCACGGGGAGTTAATTTGACGAGCGGCTATCAACGTGCTTCTACACTGGAAGTTGCACGAAACATTATGCGCCAAATAGACAGGTATGTAGGCCGCAATTTGCAAACTTACACGAAGTCTTCTTTCAGCAGTGTGCAGCACTTTTTTTGGAGAACACTTTTTTGTTTGTAATCTAGTAACAGATTGTTTTTAAATACGTAAAAATGAAAATTGAGTGTGTGACAATTTTTTGAAAGGCCTTTGGAGCAGAATGGGTTTTTTAAATTTACGAGTTACTTCGATTTTATAATAATTATTGGCATTCAAGATATCGTTATTAGTTACGGACGTATTTATTTCTTATTCCTAAACTATTTGCGTTGCTGCCCGTTATTATAATATTTTTTGTTACTGCTCGTGCCAGAACTTTATTTTAACTAGTTTGAATTCAATACAGTCGCCAGACCTTTCTGAACTCCCTCAACAAAGAACACAATGGTTCTACGCGAATGAATCACAAACTTCTGGCGGAAACCGTTGAGACAGTCTGCTCGAAGCAACTATTCGAAGTTCCTGCACTTTCTGTTAAACCGGAAGAAGTCAGAGGTCTGTATCAATGCGAAAAAGTACTCTGCGACCAGCATTACGCGCTGACTAGCTGCTGCGTTATCAGTTACGGTAGTACCCTGCTAAGGTTTGCTTAATGCTAGAATTCAGTGTGACTCAACAGTGGCTGTTCTAGGGTTGGTCAACCTGGTACTGCAAACAAATTGGTTGTTTCGTCGTGCAGTCAGTCCTGGCAGCTCTGCCGACAAGGAGAGGTCAGATCTCGCGACCTACCGGCTGCAGTGCTCTTCGGTTTACTTGTCAAAGGCATCTTGCCAGTAAATCCTGTCAATGATTTTGAGTCGCTATGCAACGTTTTCGAATAAAACCGAGGCCAGAAACCTTGACGGCGTATCCGGTACTGATCAGGAACACTGAAAAAATGAAAGTTCATTTATACACATGAAGCTAGTAATTTGACAGTTCCGATCCGTTACAGATTTGCGAAGGACTGCCTAGGATACATGCTGCGGCAACGATGTGGCATAGGGCATGGGTTAAGGACAGAGGCGACTACTGTGAGCGTGGATTCATTTACTGGATGGTTTTGACAAGACGAAAACTTTTAAATCCTCATTCGCAACGACGGTTACCTGTTTTACTCTTTCTTTGTTTTGCGTATTGTATTAAGAAGGATATGTGTCTTTTAATAAATTCCATGAACTCTGTTCGACACGCTGGAAACAGAAATTCCACCATCAAGAATTTTTTTGTTGTTGTTGTACCAGATATTATAATTTAATACTTTTGAGACATCAGAAGATAAAGCAAAAATAAACAAATTCTGAAAACAATGAAAGATAAAGATGGTAAAACGACTTATTTGGGAAAGGAAAAATTTCCGTTTTAGGAAATAAAAAAATTTAGTTTGAAGTGGGAAGAGTTTTATTTTCAAAGAAGGAAAATAAATGTGAGTTACAAAGATTGAAGACTTTTCAGTTATCAAGACGGAACAAATGTGGTTTTTCGAGCGGTCAAAATTAATTTGACAGGAATATTTTATCGTCATTTTTTCCATTTTCCCGTTGTTTCTTAATTGCTTCAAAATTCATGGCGGTACGTTCAGTCTTTGCAACTAAATGAAAGGGAGTTTGTTTTTGCCAGAGACGGTTCGTTTCTTTTATTTATGAAGCAGCTTCAGTGGCCTATAATACATGATCTCTTTCAGATTAGAGAGAACTTTTGTAGCGTAAGTTTCGTGAAAATACAACTATCGTTTGGCGTTACTTACGATTTCCAATGTTATTAGCCCATGTGTGTGGCTTTGTACATGCGTTCATTCGGTTCCCATACTCAAGATGACCGATTTTCGGCATTTTTTAGTTTGAAAAAGAGAAGAATACCCATTTTGAGTTTTGTTTTCAAGAAGAAACAAGTTTTGAACAAAAAATTTGCAGTTCTTACTATTTTTAAAAAAAATTTTGGCGTCGAGGTAGTGGAAACTGTCACTGTTATTTTAAATTAAATTTTTATTGTGACTAACGGAAAAACATATTCAGGGAATGTTCTGCGGATTTTGACGACATGCGTTTTGTCTTCAGAGCAGACTGTGTTTTCCTCACAAATATGTTGTTCTTTTTTGGAGAATATGAATAAAAACGTTCAAAATGGCGACTGACACAGTCACTGAATTACAATTATACCCTCTTAATGATCTTAAACAAGAAGCAAGAAGATAAAACAAAAAATTTTGTCCTTTAAAAATAATCAAATTTAAAAGCGCTAAAAAGTATTACGCAATTGTTGTTGCTTTCCCTCTCTCTCTCTCTCTCTTCGTTTGTAGAAGACAGTCTCATTTCTTTCCTGCTGTCGTAAACGGCAGCACTGCATCCAGTCTTATGCATCGTGGAAAGTGAGAAAACAGAGAAATCCTCACTGACGTTCTTTTATTCAACGTATTTTCATTGTCTTGCTAAAGGCTGAAATAAATATTGCAAGAATTCTATTCGAACGCCGTGCGCACAAAAGCTGCCGCTAATCTGAACGTGTTGAATTTGTGAACACCCGAGCTGCAGTAAGCAAGCGCTTTCCACCTCAAGGGTTCTTGCTCCAAATCGATATCAGTAATTCTATTTCTCGAAATTTATGTACACATATGAGTCAAATTTTTTCATTTCTATTTTTTCTATCGATTCCACCTAATGCGAAACGGATCCTGTGCCGCGACATTTGAGCTATAATTATGCAAAGACGAAAGAATTTCGGCATAAGCGCCTTCAAAGCAATTGCTTTCGAGTGGTGCTCGCCTGGCACTTGTAGTACGTAGCGGCGGCCATCTTGTGCGGACGTTAATCGCTAATTAGGTAGGCAGCGCATTAATTGGAGCATGTGCAGCGTGGGGCCGCAGGCCCCCTGGCCCCAGGGCCGCCAACTTCAGCACGCTGCCCGGATGCAGCCACGTGGACTGTGATTTCCAGAGGAGCTGCTCTGTTTCGACGCTCACGGGAGAATCAGTATTATCGAGACAAGTGCAAATGAAATCGAAAAGTGCGGACCGCGGAAAATTCTTTCTGTTTTCAACCATGTTTCTCATAATTTGTACGAAAAGGTTTAATTACCGCCATATCATCATCGTCAATGTGATCACCATCATTTACTAGATGGTGTGTTTTCTCGCCTCACCCGTGCACTATTGTGATCTGCTGTTCCATTCATGTCTTCCTGTAGTTTAAATTTCTCAAAATGGTTCAAATATAAGCTCTATAAGGTGCATAAAATTTTACATAAATATTCAGGCGTGAAGGTTTGTCGGTTAAAAGTCGAAACAGATCGATGGTTACTGTACCTACTGTTTTCATCATACTGTAATTTACACTGATCAACCAGAATATTATTACCACCGACCTACAATGATACAAACCCGTCCAGGCGATAGCAGCCTCACCTGGCGTGACACACAAGCACGGCGCATGTAGTATCAGAGAGCGCGCTGTCCGTGTGTGGAACAGAGAGCCTGTATAGGGAGAGAGTGGCCATAGGTGAAGTTGCCCGTGATTGGTTGATTAGCTTTGGCAGAAAAATGGCGCCAAACGTCTCTCGCGCTTCCTATGTTCACCGTGCGTTTGAGTTGAATTGAAGCTCAGAGGACTTTTGAATTATTGAGAGACTTGGTAAGCGTTGTGTATGCATGTTCTGTTTAGTTGTATATCGTTTTTAGTACGTAAGCAGCGTTTCCGACATTAAATACGAGTTGAAATAATGAAGCGTTTTGTAATGAAGGTAGGCCTACATGTTTGAAGTAAACACGTTAGTAATTGTACAGTATTGTTTCTGACATCTGTAATTCGTTGTGCTGGCATTCGTAAACGATGCCAGGTTGTGCTGCATTTGGTTGTTACAATAGAGGCGAAAGTGGATTTCGCATGTTAGCATTTCCACGCAATGAAGAAAGACGAAAGCGGTGGGCAGTCGCAGTCAACAGGGCTGACATAAATCAAACAGGAGCCTTGTGGGAACCAACCAAGTACTCTTATCTATGCGAAGTGAGTCGTTTTTGCTTTTTACTACATATAAAACAACTTGCAATATACATAGTTAAATTTGAAAACAGACCTGTAAATTGGCTGCGTGAAAATTATTATAACACATTATTCTTATAAACAAAGGAATTTAACGAATGATTTCGCCACATTGTCCTGTGCTTTTGATTCGGTCAGTGTGTGCTCCACTACTCCACTGCTGGCCATTCAAAAGTCCCGCCCGCAGTTTGGCAGAAAAATGTCCGCCGTATCGTCCGGTTGGCCACTCTCTCCCTATACGGGCTCTCTAGTGTGGAATGGGGAAGTCGCGCCATCTGTCTGACTTTAACCGAGTGCAGAGTGTGGTGGCCCGGAGGCTCGGCTCGAGCATTTCGGAAACTGCTCGACTTGTCTGGTGTTCGGGGAGCGTCCTCGACGAGCGTCTTCAAGAAGTAGCGAAGCAGAAGCGAAATCACGTCCAGACGTCGTGGGTTTAGGTATACTGATAAAACAGGACATGCGGCAAACTGTGGCGGAACTAATATAACACTTTAATACCGGTCACGGTACTAGTGTGTGTGAACACGCAGTGCACCGAACACTGCTAACGATGGGCCTCCACTGCCGACGGGCCACGCATATACCAATGTTAACACCACAGCATCGGCAACTACGACTGAAAGGGCACGTGACCATCGGAACTGGACGTTGTCACAGTGGCAGAGTGTTGCTTGGTCTGATGAATTCCAGGGCACGAATCTGTTGTGTTCCAGGGTAACAGCTCCTTGACACCTGTACTGCGGCATGGAGACAAGCTGGCGACAGCTCCATTATACTCTGAGAAACATCCACATGCGCATCCATGGGTCCAGTGGAGTTCGTGCAACACACCACGATGGCCAAGGAGTATGGTGCACTGCTTTCAGACCACGAATACCCCCTTCAAAATGGTTCAAATGGCTCTAAGCACTATGGGACTTATCAGAGGTCCCCTACACTTAGAATTAATTAAACCTAACTGACTTAAGGACGTCACGCACATCCATGCCCGAGGCAGGATTCGATCCTGCGACCGTAACAGCAGCGCAGTTCCGGACTGAAGCGCCTAGAACCGCTCGGCCACAACGGCCGGCAATACCCCTGAATCACGATCGTGTTTCTCGGCGGCAGTGGCATTTATCATCAAGATATGCGCCTCATCACAATACAAGGAGTGTGATGGAGTGGTTCGAGGAACACAGTGGCGAGTTCTAGTGGATGTGCTCGCTCTCCAACTCGCCACCCTATCGAACATATCGGAGATGTGATTGGACTTGGCGTCAGAGCTCCTCCTCCCCCCCCCCCCCTCCCCTCCTCGGAATTTGCAGGAATTAGGTGACTTGTGTGCGCAGATGGAGTGCCAGCTGCCTCCAGCGAACTACCAAGGCGTCATTGCTTCCATGCCACGACACGTCACCACTGCCATCAGAGCCAAAGGTGGACATACCAGCTATTAGGCAGGGGTCATAATATTCTGGATGATCAGCGTATATTTACATCTCCAGCCTACCAGTGACATCAAACCATAGTACTGGTTCTTTTTTTTCTTCTTCTTCTTAGCTCTTACATCGTTTTAGTTACCGGCTGTTGTTAATCCGGCCCGTGGATTCGATCCTGGTCTAGGTCGGTCTCCCGTCTCGCAAGCTAGTGCGTTCCGCTATACGAGCAAGTAAAACAAAAATGTGCTTCGCTATTGTGAAATGTGTACTGACAGCACCGGTAAGGGACAGCGAGAGTCCATAAAAAATAAACGTCGAGCTTTGCAAAGCAATTGAGGTCACTGCGGGAGTAAGGTTAACTCCGGTTAGACAACAGGAAAGGAGAAACTCTTTGAAGAGACCGCAGTGGCATTTGTGCAGTTCACATAACCACAATAGCCGAAATCGATATACAGGGGTTGGGAAAAAATACTGGAACACCCCGGTAAATAGAATTTAATTGTAGATGATAAAAAATGGCTCTGAGCACTATGGGACTTAACATCTATGGTCATCAGTCCCCTAGAACTTAGAACTACTTAAACCTAACTAACCTAAGGACATCACACAACACCCAGCCATCACGAGGCAGAAAAAATCCTTGACCCCGCCGGGAATCGAACCCGGGAACCCGGACGTGGGAAGCGAGAACGCTACCGCACGACTACGAGATGCGGGCAGTGTAGATTATAGCCTAGCCTATATGTGGCGCTGTTGTACCTTGTATTTCACCACGAAAGTCACCTGTATGAAGTCTTCAATACGTTGCAAATGTCAGTCCGCGCGTGTGCAAAACATGGGTGCTATCATGGTGGCTGCTGCCGTAGCCAAGGTAGCCAAAGTGTTTGGTGTTTCAAGAGCCATCAGATCGATGATTTACATCGCGTACAGGGAAAGCGGTAAAACATCATCTGCTAAGTGACAACGCGGATGGTAGTGTGTATTGAATGCTCGTTCAAATGGTTCAAATGGCTTTGAGCACTATGGCACTTAACATCTGAGGTCATCAGTCCCCTAGAACTTAGAACTACTTAAACCTAACTAACCTAAGGACATCACACACATCTATGCCCGAGGCAGTATTCGAACCTGCGACCGTAGCGGTCGCGCGATTCCAGACTGAAGCGCCTAGAACCGCTTGGCCACAACAGCCTGCTTGAGTGCTCGTGACAGATGGGTCACTGAAGAGGGCTGTAACGCAAAATAAGAGGACGGTACGTCTGTTTGCGTGGCCATCTTCCGCAGCAGCTGTTAACATCTGTTACTATAGATTATCTGTCTCGAGCTGACTGCACTCTGATGAAAAAGAATTGCATCAGACGGAGAGAGATTCCCTGACCCCGCCGGGAAACGAACCCGGGACCCCGTGCGATAACTCTACCGCAAGACCACGAGCTGCCGACAGCATTTGGTCTAATTTGTCTGGCATACAATGCATTTCACAACTGCACGGAGAACTGTTCTGGCCACGACTCAACCTTGCAACGTATTGAGGATATTACACAGCACCAGCCGCAGGCGTTGGGTAGCATTTGCACTTATGTTCAAGCTTCCATTTCTCGCGGTGTTTCCAATCTCTGTATTTCAGGGAAGATTTCCTAACACTTTAATTTATATTATATGAGAAATGCTTCACTTGCTACTGCCAGTCTTCATTTTACAGTATATCCTCTCCAATTCGATCATAGGCCCTTACTTTTCTGACGAAATAGCAAAACTACATTTAGTTTCAAATTATCTGATCTGAGCAAAACCTGTTGTAATTCGAGTAAAGACGTATTCTTAATCTTGCACATGGAGCTAAGGAATATTTTGTAGCCAGCCATTGGCTTTGTAAGAGAGTCTTTGCAACTAAAAGCGAGAGTGAGTGTGTAGCAATTTACAAACTAGCCTGCTACGCACAGTATAGGGAAGTGGCCAAACTTCTATTTTGATAATTTAGTAAATATGACAGCAATTATGTAGCTTTTTTCATCACGTAAAGAAAAAACTGTGCTTCTCATCAATTAAATAATGCTAATTAATAACTTCCTGCTCATCCTTATCCGCACAAAAGCACTACGACCATGTTTAACAACGTCTTAAAGAGGAAGCAGAGGCGATGTGATGTTTTCCTGGCGCATTTCTAATGTGTAGAGACCCAGTCACGTCGTAACTTCTATATGTTATTTCGGCGAACAGATTTGTTGGCATCTTCAGCTGGAAAACCTGCAGCTGGAGGCGACAGCGCTGAGACTGAGGGGCGTCGCCACCCCCTACCAAACCACACGGAACGCGGACAGAAGTACAGAAGTGGTGGTGGTGGTGGTTAGTGTTTAACGTCCCGTCGACAACGAGGTCATTAGAGACGGAGCGAGAGCTCGGGTTAGGGAAGAATTGGGAAGGAAATCGGCCGTGCCCTTTCAAAGGAACCATCCCGGCATTTGCCTGAAACAATTTAGGGAAATCACGGAAAACCTAAATCAGGATGGCCGGAGACGGGATTGAACCGTCGTCCTCCCGAATGCGAGTCCAGTGTGCTAACCACTGCGCCACCTCGCTCGGTTAGAAGTACAGAAGCCATCACCAGTAACCACCTGAAGATGTCAACGAGTCTGTTGTACCAAAATACCGTGGACATCATTCTCACACGTTCACACTATGCCAGGCATCTTCAGACTGTTGCATCAGTCGATGGTACTAAGATAGCAGCAGCACTGCGATTCTGGAGGCACGTACTTATAACACTGCCTGTAACTTTGTTCCTTTCTTTTTGTCCAGAGCTTGCATAATAGTGCCTACTTCTCCATACTTGTTTTCTGTGTTTTACCGAATCCGATTTATGTTTCATTTCATTTTATGTCTGTGTTTGTGTCTCCTTTTATTTCTACTGAAGGAAACTGTCCACTCATTCAAACACGTGCTGTAACTTAATTGATCTCCAATGAAAAAATAGACAAGATTTGGAAAAGAACTGCCAGATTCTTAGTCAGAGATAGAGCGTCACAGATACACTTAACAAACTTTTCTGGCTGATTCTGCAAGGAAGACATACGACGAAAAAACTTGCTAGTAAAAGACAGATGCACATCCCAACATAAGGTAACAGTGTAACATCTGCCCGCCGTTGAGGTGATTAAAGAAGCATCCATGCGTGGCATAGAACATAGAAATATGTATGAACATGGTATCTGTTCTTCCGGACTTGTCCGAAAGTACAGATGCCATCTTCATATACTTAAGGCTAACCGGCCGTTCACCTACTTCTTCAGTGCGGATGCACGCGCATTGCCCAAACTCTTACGGGACTATGTAAGATTGTCTGCTGCAAGTAATGAGTGTAGTGGGCAGGGACACTACGAATGTAGTGTGTGAACATTAAGTTGGGAATGTGTGTCTCACGGGGAGCGTACCATGTAAGCAGGAGATCCCGGGTTCGAGTCCCGGTCGAGGCACACATTTTCAACTGTCCCCGTTGATGTATGTCAACGCCTGTCGACTGCTTAGGGTGTTGATTTAATTATCATTTTATAGAAATATATTGGCCGTGGCTCTTTCAAACGAACGACCCCAACATTTACTGATTTAGGGAAACCACCAATAAATTCGGAGAGAGCTTCAAAAGTCGCCACTCCCGATTACGAAAACATTGTCTTGTCCATCGTGCTCCTCTCTTGGTCTGTCCAAGAGGGGACAAGACATGTGTTATCTCTTCGTATCGGCATCGGTGGTCTAATAATAAAGCACTTGCCTGGAAACTAAAAGACCACAGAATTGAATCCCAGTCGGATGACAGAATATTTCAGTGTGGGGGAGTGAGACAGTGCTGTCCCGGGTGTATACACTGAGCAAGCGGTAAAGGAAATCAAAGAAATATTTGCAGAAGGCAGAAAAAATAAAAAGTTTGAGGTTTGCCGATGACATTGTAATTCTGTCAGAGACAACAAAAGGACTTGGAAAAACAGCTGAACGGAATGGATAGTGTCTTGAAAGAAGGGTATCAAATAAACTACAACAAAAGCAAAACAAGGATAATGGAATTTTGTCGAATTAAATCAGGCGATGCTGAAGTAATTAGATTAGGAAAAGAGACACTTAAAGTAGAAGATCTGTTCTGCTATTTGGGCAGTAATATAACTAATAATGGTCGAAGTAAAAAGAATATACAATGTAGACTGGCAATGACAAAAAAGGCGTTTCTGAAGAAAATAAATTTGTTAACATCGAATATAGATTTAGGTATTGTTAAGTCTTTTCCGAAGATATTTGTCTGGAATGTAGCCATATTCCGAAGTGAACGATAAATAGTTCTGACAAGAAGATAGAAGTTTTCGAAATGTGGTGCTAGAGAAGAATGCTGAAGATTGGATGAGTAGATCATGTAAATAATGAGGAGACACTGAATAGGACTCAGAGAGAAGAAATTTGTGGCATAAGTTAAGTAAAAGAAGGAGTCGGTTCATAGGACACATTCTGAGACATCAAAGGTTCATCAGTTTATATTGGAGGGAAGGGTGGGAGGTAAAAACCGTACAGGAAGACCAAGAGATGAATACAGTAAGCAGGCTGAAAAGTATGTAGGTTGTTGTAGTTATTCAGAGATGAAAATGTTTGCACAGGATTGAGTATCATGGAGACCTGCACCAGACCAGTCTTCGGACTGAAGACCAGAACGTTCGCCTCTCAAAGATGTGATGATTCGCCAGGAACGACAAGTGGTTCTGATTCCACGTTACACTGAAGGTTCCCTTTCCCCTGTGTGATTTTTGGGCTAGATCAGGACACACATGTCGCCAAAGTGGCGATTGAAAGATTTACACTACGTCGTTGAAACAAGCACACGGAATTAGTATATCTTAAAATAAGCATCACTCATCTTTATTACACAAATGGCTCATTGAGCCGGCCGCTGTGACCGAGCTTTTCTAGGCGCTTCAGTCTGGAACCGCGCCACCGCTACGGTCGCAGGTTCGAATCCTGCCTCGGACATGGATGTGTGTGATGTCCTTAGGTTAGTTTGGTTTAAAGTAGTTCTAAGTTTAGGGGACTGATGACCTCAAATGTTGAGTCTTCTGTCACTCCCATTCATTTTAAAGGCTTGTGGCGATAGATAGCTAGATTGCCTCTTTTTGTGCAAACAGCCACTGGACCTTAGAATTTCTTTTAGGCCTGTACCATGAACAAATAGTCTCTGGTGTGACGTCACGTGTGCTGGACTGCTGTTAAAATTTCTCGTCAACCTTTTATAAAGTTTTAGTTTTCAGTTCTTATTTTAAAGTTTATTTGTGTTAATATTTGTTGTAAAAGGAATCTATTAGTGAATTTTCATTAATCTCAGTATTTCTACCTGTGTTATTGACTCGAGTGGTCTGTTATTCGTGAGTGTGCTTATGTCGTTCGTCTAAGCCTCACGTCTCAGTAGTGTGTTTACATTTCGCATCGATCGGTTGC